>NC_091772.1:0-691666 GCF_029378745.1 Bos indicus | reverse complement strand
CTGGGTCATCCCATTGCATCAGCGCCGAGCATTCTGCATCATGCATTGAACCTGGTCTGGCGATTCATTTCACATATGATATTAGACATGTTTCAATGCCATTCCCCCAAACCATACCACCCTCACCCTTTCCCACAGAGTTCAAAAGACTGTTCTTTATATCTGTGTCTCTTTTGCTGTCTCACATACAGGTTATCGTTACCATCTTTCTAAATTCCATATATATGCGTTAGTATATTGTATTTAGCACGGGCGGCTGCAACCAGCGAATTTAGCCCGGGCAGCGGCTACCCCAAGTCCGAGGTCAAGGGCAGAAGCCGGGAGCACCCCATGCCCGAGAGGAGGCGGCCAAGAGGATTTACCCCATGTCCGAGGTCAGGCGCAGAGGCTGAGAGTGCCAGGCTGCGACTGCACAGGAATGGCTGAGAGGAGCTCCCCCACGTCCAAGGTCAGGGGCGGCAGCCGAGAGGAGCTACCCCAAGTCCGAGGTTAGGGGCGGTGGCCGAGAGGAGCTACCCCACATCTGAGGCCAGGGGCAGCAGCCGGGAGGAGCAACCCCGCCTCCAAGGAGTGGTGGCTGCGTGGGCACAGGAGGGCCTAGAGAAGCTATTCCACGTTCAAGGTCAGGAGGGGCAGCGGTGAGGAGATACCCCTCATCCAAGGTAAGAGAAACCCAAGTAAGATGGTAGGTATTGCAAGAGGGCATCAGAGGGCAGACACACTGAAAGCATACTCACAGAAAACTACTCAGTCTAATCACACTAGGACCACAGCCTTACCTAACTCAATGAAACTAAGCCATGCCTGTGGGGCCACCCAAGATGGGCGGGTCATGGTGGAGAGATCTGACAGAATGTGGTCCACTGGAGAAGGGAATGGCAAACCACTTCAGTATTCTTGCCTTGAGAACCCCATGAACAGTATGAAAAGGCAAAATGATAGGATACTGAAAGAGGAACTTCCCAGGTCAGTAGGTGCCCAATATGCTACTGGAGATCAGTGGAGAAATAACTCCAGAAAGAATGAAGGGATGGAGTCAAAGCAAAAAGAATACCCAGGTGTGGATGTGACTGGTGATAGAAGCAAGGTCTGATGCTGTAAAGAGCAATATTGCATAGGAACCTAGACTGTCAGGTCCATGAATCAAGGCAAATTGAAAGCAGTCAAACAAGAGATGGCAAGAGTGAACGTCGACATTCTAGGAATCAGCGAACTAAAATGGACTGGAATGGATGAATTTAACTCAGATGAACATTATATCTTCCTCTATGGGCAGGAATCCCTCAGAAGAAATGGAATAGCCATCATGGTCAACAAAAGAGTTTGAAATGCAATACTTGGAAGCAATTTCAAAAACGACAGAATGATCTCTGTTCCTTTACAAGACAAACCATTAATATCACGGTAATCCAAGTCTATGCCGCAACCAGAAACACTGAAGAAGCTGAAGTTGAATGTTTCTATGAAGACCTACAAGACCTTTTAGAACTAACACGCAAAAAAGATGTCCTTTTCATTACAGGAGACTGGAATGCAAAAGTAGGAAGTTAAGAAACACCTGGAGTAACAGGTAAATTTGGCCTTGGGATACGGAATGAAGCAGGGCAAAGACTAATAGAGTTTTGCCAAGAAAATGGACTGGTCATAGCAAACACCCTCTTCCAACAACACAAGAGAAGACCCTACACATGGACATCAGCAGATGGTCAACACTGAAATCAGTGTGATTATATTCTTTGCAGTCAAAGATGGAGAAGCCCTATGCAGTCAACAAAAACAATACCAGGAGCTGACTGTGGCTCAGACCATGAACTCCTTATTGGCAAATTCAGTCTGAAATTGAAGACAGTAGGGAAAACCACTAGACCATTCAGGTATGACCTAAATCAAATCCCTTATAATTATACAGTGGAAGTGATGAATAGACTTAAAGGCCTAGATCTGATAGATAGAGTGCCTGATGAACTATGGACTGAGGTTCGTGACATTGTATAGGAGACAGGGATCAAGACCATCCCGATGGAAAAGAAACGCAAAAAAGCAAAATGGCTGTTTGAAGAGGGCTTACAAATAGCTGTGAAAAGAAGAGAAGCGAAAAGCAAAGGAGAAAAGGAAAGATATAAGCATCTGAATGCAGAGTTCCAAAAAATAGCAAGAAGAGATAAGAAAGCCTTCCTCAGCAATCAATGCAAAGAAATAGAGGAAAACAACAGAATGGGAAAGACTAGAGATCTCTTCAAGAAAATTAGAGATACCAAGGGAACATATCATGCAAGATGGGCTCTATAAAGGACAGAAATGTTATGGACCTAACAAGCAGAAGATATCAAAAAGAGATGGCAAGAATACACAGAAGAACTGTTAAAGAAAAAAAAAAAATCTTCACGACCCAGAAAATCACGATGGTGTGATCACTGACATAGAGCCAGACCTCCTGGAATGTGAAGTCAAGTGGGCCTTAGAAAGCATCACTACGAACAAAACTAGTTTAGGTGATGGAATTCCAGTTGAGCTATTTCAAATCCTGAAAGATGATGCTGTTAAAGTGCTGCAGTCAATATGCCAGCAAATTTAGAAAACTCAGCAGTGGCCACAGGACTGGAAAAGGTCAGTGTTTATTCCAATCCCAAAGAAAGGCAATGCCAAAGAATGCTCAAACTACTGCAAAATTGCACTCATCTCACACACTAGTAAAGTAATGCTCAAAATTCTCCAAGCCAGGCTTCAGCAATATGTGAACCGTGAACTTCCAGTTGTTCAAGCTGGTTTAAGGAAAGGCAGAGAAACCAGAGATCAAATTGCCAACATCCACTGGATCATTGAAAAAGCAAGAGAGTTCCAGAAAAACATCTATTTCTGCTTTATTGACTATGCCAAAGCCTTTGACTCTGTGAATCACAATAAACTGTGGAAAATTCTGAAAGAGATGGGAATACCAGAGCACCTGACCTACCTCTTGAGAAATTCGTATGCAGGTCAGGAAGCAACAGTTAGAACTGCATGTGGAAAACAGACTGGTTCCAAATAGGAAAAGGAGTACGTCAAGGCTGTATATTTCACCCTGCTCATTTAAATTATATGCAGAGTACCTCATGAGAAACGCTGGGCTGGAAGAAGCACAAGCTAGAAGCAAGATTGCCAGGAGAAATATCAATAACCTCAGATATGCAGATGACACCACCCTTATGGCAGAAAGTGAAGAGGAACTGAAAAGCCTCTTGATGAAGGTGAAAGAGGAGAGCGAAAAAGTTGGCTTAAAGCTCAACATTCAGAAAACGAAGATCATGGCATCCGGTCCCATCACT
Source organism: Bos indicus (assembly GCF_029378745.1). Classification (NCBI taxonomy): domain Eukaryota; kingdom Metazoa; phylum Chordata; class Mammalia; order Artiodactyla; family Bovidae; genus Bos; species Bos indicus. Next base: position 688,361 of record NC_091772.1, on the reverse strand, counting down.
TCATGGGAAATAGATAGGGAAACAGTGGAAACAGTGTCAGACGTTATTTTTGGAGGCTCCAAAATCACTGCAGATGGTGACTGCAGCCATGAAATTAAAAGACGCTTACTCCTTGGAAGAAAAGTTATGACCAACATAGATAGCATATTGAAAAGCAGAGACATTACTTTGCCAACAAAGGTCCGTCTAGTCAAGGGTATGGTTTTTCCAGTGGTCATGTATGGATGTGAGAGTTGGACCATAAAGAAGGCTGAATGCAGAAGAATTGATGCTTTTGAACTGTGGTGTTGGAGAAGACTCTTGAGAGTTCCTTGGACTGCAAGGAGATCCAACCAGTCCATTCTGAAGGAGATCAGCCCTGGGATTTCTTTGGAAGGATGATGCTAAAGCTGAAACTCCAGTACTTTGGCCACCTCATGGGAAGAGTTGACTCATTGGAAAAGATTCTGATGCTGGGAGGGATTGGGGACAGGAGCAGAAGGGTACTACAGAGGATGAGATGGCTGGATGGCATCACTGACTCGATGGACGTGAGTCTGAGTGAACTCCAGGAGTTGGTGATGGACAGGAAGGCCTTGTGTGCTGCGATTCATGGGGTAACAAAGAGTTGGAGATGACTGAGTGACTGAACTGAACTGATATTGTATTTGTGTTTTTCTTTCTGGCTTACTTCACCCTGTATAATAGGCTCCAGTTTCATCCACCTCATTAGAACTGATTCAAAAGTATTCTTTTTAATGGCTGAGTAATACTCCATTCCGTATATGTAGCACAGCTTTCTTATCCATTCGTCTGCTGATAGACAACTAGGTTGCTTCCATGTCCTGGCAATTAAAACAGTGCTGTGATGAACATTGGGGTACATGTGTCTCTTTTCCATTCTGATTTCCTCAGTGTGTATGCCTAGCAGTGGGATTGCTGGGTCGTATGGCATTTCTATTTCCAGTTTTTAAAGAATCTCCACACTATTCTCCATAGTGGCTGTACTAGTTTGCATTCCCACCAACAGTGTAAGAAGGTTCCCTTTTCTCTACACCCTCTCCAGCGTTTATTGCTTGTAGACTTTTGGATAGCAGCCATTCTGACTGGTGTGAAATGGTACCTCATTATGGTTTTGATTTGCATTTCTCTGATAATGAGTGAAATTGAATGGTTCTATGGATAGCATCACTGACTCGATGGACATGAGCCTAAGTGAACTCCAGGAGTTGGTGATGAACAGGGAGGCCTGGAGTGCTGCGATTCATGGGGTTGCAAAGAATCAGACACGACTGAGCGACTAAACTGAACTGAACCTAACTGAGTGATGTTGAGCATCTTTTCATGTGTTTGTTAGCCATCTGTATGCCTTCCTTTGAGAAATGTCTATTTAGTTGTTTGGCCCATTTTTTGATTGGGTCGTTTATTTTTCTGGAATTGAGCTGCAGGAGTTGCTTGTGTATTTTTGAGATTAATTCTTTGTCAGTTGCTTCATTTGCTATTATTTTCTCCCATTCTGAAGCCTGTCTTTTCAACTTGCTTATAGTTTCCTTTGTTGTGCATAAGCTTTTAATTGGGTCCCATTTGTTTATTTTTGCTTTTATTTCCAATATTCTGGAAGGTGGGTCATAGAGGATCCTGCTGTGATTTATATCGGAGACTGTTTTGCCTGTGTTCTCCTCTAGGAGTTTTATAGTTTCTGGTCTTACATTTAGATCTTTAATCCATTTTGAGTTTATTTTTATGTATGGTGTTAGAAAGTGTTCTAGTTTCATTCCTTTACAAGTGATTGACCAGTTTTCCCAGCACCACTTGTTTAAAAGATTGTCTTTTCTCCATTGTATATTCTTGCCTCCTTTGTCAAAGATAAGGTGTCCATAAGTGGGTGGATTTATCTCTGGGCTTTCTATTTTATTCCAGTGATCTATATTTCTGTCTTTGTGCCAGTACCATACTGTCTTGATGACTGCGGCTTTGTAGTACAGCCTGATGTCAGGCAGGTTGATTCCTCCAGTTCCATTCTTCTTTCTCAAGATTGCTTTGGCTATTCGAGGTTTTTTGTATTTCCATACAAACTGTGAAATTATTTGTTGTTAGCTCTGTGAAGAATACCATTGGTAGCTTGATAGGATTGCATTGAATCTATGGATTGCTTTGGATCAGTTCGGTTCAGTTCAGTTCAGTCCCTCAGTCGTGTCCAACTCTTTGCGACCCTATGAAACGCAGCACGCCAGGCCTCCCTGTCCATCACCATCTCCCGGGGTTCACTCAAACCCACGTCCATCTAGTCACCGATGCCATCCAGCCATCTTATCCTCTGTCGTCCCCTTTTCCTCCTGTCCCCAACTCCTCCCAGCATCAGAGTCTTTTCCAATGAGTCAACTCTTCGCATGAGGTGGCCAAAGTACTGGAGTTTCAGAGTTAGCATCATTCCTTCCAAGGAACACCCAAGGCTGATCTCCTTTAGAATGGACTGGTTGCACCGCCTTGCAGTCCAAGGGACTCTCAAGAGTCTTCTCCAACACCACAGTTCAAAAGCATCAATTCTTCAGCACTCAGCTTTCTTCACAGTCCAACTCTCACATCCATACATGAGCACTGGAAAAACCATAGCCTTGACTAGACGGACCTTTATTGGCAAAGTAATATCCCTGCTTTTCAATTTGCTATCTAGGTTGGTCATAACTTTTCTTCCAAGGAGTAAGTGTCTTTTAATTTCATGGCTGCAGTCACCATCTGCAGTGATTTTGGAGCCCCCAAAAATAACGTCTGACACTGTTTCCACTGTTTTCCCATCTATTTCCCATGAAGTGATGGGACCAGATGCCATGATCTTCGTTTTCTGAATGTTGAGCTTTAAGCCAACTTTTTCACTCTCCTCTTTCACATTCATCAAGAGGCTTTTTAGTTTCTCTTCACTTTCTGCAATAAGGTTGCTGTCATCTGCATATCTGAGGTTATTGTTACTTCTCCCGGCAATCTTGATTCCAGCTTGTGCTTCTTCCAGCCCAGGGTTTCTCATGATGTACTCTGCCTATAGATTGCTTTGGGTAGTATACTCATTTTCACTATATTGATTCTTCCAATCCATGAACACGATATATTTCTCCATCTATTTTTGTCCCTTTTGATTTCTTTCACCAGTATTTTATAGTTTTCTATATATAGGTCTTTTGTTTCTTTAGGTAGATATATTCCTAAGTATTTTATTCTTTTCATTGCAATGGTGAATGGAATTGTTTCCTTAATTGCTCTTTCTGTTTTCTCATTATTAGTGTATAGGAATGCAAGGGATTTCTGTGTGTTTATTTTATATCCTGCAACTTTACTATATTCATTGATTCGCTCTAGTAATTTTCTGCTGGAGTCTTTAGGGTTTTCTATGTAGAGGATCATGTCATCTGCAGTGAGAGTTTTACTTCTTCTTTTCCATTTGGATTCCTTTTATTTCTTTTTCTGCTCTGATGGCTGTGGCCAAAACTTCCAAAACTATGTTGAATTGTAGTGGCAAAAGTGGACTCCCTTGTCTTGTTCCTGACTTTAGGGGAAATGCTTTCAATTTTTCACCATTGAGGATAATGTTTGCTGTGGATTTGTCATATATAGTTTTTATTATGTTGAGGTATGTTCCTTCTATTCCTGCTTTCTGGAGAGTTTTTATCATAAATGGATGTTGAATTTTGTCAAAGGCTTTCTCTGCATCTATTGAGATAATCATATGGCTTTTATTTTTAAATTTGTTAATGTGGTGTATTACATTGATTGATTTGTGGATATTGAAGAATCTTTGCATCCCTGGGATAAAGCCCACTTGGTCATGGTGTATGATCTTTTTAATGTGTTGTTGGATTCTGTTTGCTAGAATTTTGTTAAGGATTTTTACATCTATGTTCATCAGTGATATTGGCCTATAGTTTTCTTTTTTTGTAGCATCTTTATCAGGTTTTGGTCTTAGGGTGATCGTGGCCCCATAGAATGAGTTTGGAAGTTTACCTTCCTCTGCAATTTTCTGGAAGAGTTTGAGTAGGATAGGTATTAACTCTTCACTAAATTTTTGGTAGAATTCAGCTATGAAGCTATCTGGACCTGGGCTTTTGTTTTCTGGAAGATTTCTGATTACAGTTTCAATTTCCATGCTTGTGATGGGTCTGTTAAGATTTTCTATTTCTTCCTGTTCAGTTTTGGAAAGTTATACTTTTCTAAGAATTTTTCCATTTCTCCCAAGTTGTCCATTTTATTGGCATTTAATTGCTGATAGTAGTCTCTTATGATCCTTTGTATTTCTGTGTTGTCTGTTGTGATCTCTCCATTTTCATTTTTAATTTTATTGATTTGATTGTTCTCCCTTTGTTTCTTGAGGAGTCTGGCTAATGGTTTGTCAATTTTATTTATCTTCTCAAAGAACTAGCTTTTGGCTTTGTTGATTTTTGCTATGGTCTCTTTTGTTTCTTTTGCATTTATTTCTGCCCTAATTTTTAAGATTTCTTTCCTTCTACTAACCCTGGGGTTCTTTATTTCTTCCTTTTCTAGTTGCTTTAGGTGTAGAGTTAGGTTACTTATTTGACTTTTTTCTTGTTTCTTGAGGTATGCCTGTATTGCTAAGAACCTTCCCCTTAACACTGCTTTTACAGTGTCCCACAGGTTTGGGGTTGTTCTGTTTTCATTTTCATTCGTTTCTATGTATATTTTGATTTCTTTTTTGATTTCTTCTGTGATTTGTTGGTTATTCAGCAGTGTGTTATTCAGCCTCCATATGTTTGATTTTTTAATAGTTTTTCTCCTGTAATTGAGATGTAATTTTACTGCATTGTGGTCAGAAAAGATGCTTGGAATGATTTCAATTTTTTTTTAATTTACCAAGGCTAGATTTATGGCCCAGGATGTGATCTATCTTGGAGAAGGTTCTGTGTGTGCTTGAGAAAAAGGTGAAATTCATTGTTTTGGGGTGAAATGTCCTATAGATATCAATTAGGTCTAACTGGTCTATTGTATCATTTAAAGTTTGTGTTTCCTTGTTAATTTTCTGTTTAGTTGATCTATACATAGGTGTGAGTGGGTTATTAAAGTCTCCCATTATTATTGTGTTGTTGTTAATTTCCCCTTTCATACCTATTAGCGTTTGGCTTACATATTGCAGTGCTCCTATGTTGGGTGCATATATATTTATAATTGTTATATCTTCTTCTTGGATTGATCCTTTTTCCTTCTTTGTCTCTTTTCACAGCCTTTGTTTTAAAGTCTATTTTATCTGATATGAGTATTGCTATTCCTGGTTTCTTTTGGTCTCTATTTGTGTGGAATATATTTTTCCAGACCTTCACTTTCAGTCTGTATGTGTCCCTTGTTTTGAGGTGGGTCTCTTGTAGACAGCATATATAGTGGTCTTTTTTTTAATTTAATTTAATTTTTAAACTTTACAATATTGTATTAGTTTTGCCAAATATCGAAATGAATCCGCCACAGGTATACCCGCGTTCCCCACCCTGAACCCACCTCCCTCCTCCCTCCCCTACCCTCCCTCTGGGTTGTCCCAGTGCACCAGCCCCAAGCATCCAGTACCGTGCATCGAACCTGGACTGGCGACTCATTTCATACATGATATTATACATGTTTCAATGCTATTCTTCCAAATCTCCCCATGCTCTCCCTCTCCCACAGAGTCCATAAGATTGATGTATACATCAGTGTCTCTTTTGCTGTCTTGTACACAGGGTTATTGTTACCATCTTTCTAAATTCCATATATATGTGTTAGGATACTGTATTGGTGTTTTTTTCTGGCTTACTTCACTCTGTATAATAGGTTCCAGTTTTATCCATCTCATTAGAACTGATTCAAATGTATTCTTTTTAATGGCTGAGTAATACTCCATTGTGTATATGTACCATAGCTTTCTTATCCATTCATCTGCTGATGGGCATCTGGGTTGCTTCCATGTCCTGGCTATTATAAACAGTGCTGCGATGAACATTGGGGTACACGTGTCTCTTTCCCTTCTGGTTTCCTCAGTGTGTATGCCCAGCAGTGGGATTGCTGGATCATAAGGCAGTTCTATTTCCAGTTTTTTTTTTTTTTTTTGTATCCATTCAGCCAGTCTTTGTCTTTTGGTTGGGGCATTCAACCATTTATGTTTAAGATAATTATTAAGTATGATCTCGTTGCCATTTACTTTATTGTTTGGGGTTCGAGTTTATACACCCTTTTTGTGTTTCCTTTCTAGAGAAGATCCTTTAGCATTTGTTGGAGAGCTGGCTTGGTGGTGCTGAATTCTCAGCTTTTGTTGGTCTGTAAAGCTCTTGATTTCTCCTTCATATTTGAATGAGATCCTTGCTGGGTACAGTAATCTGGCCTGTAGGTTATTTTCTTTCATCACTTTAAGTATGCCTTGCCATTCCCTCCTGGCCTGAAGACTTTCTATTGAAAGATCAGCAGTTACCCTTATGGGAATCCTCTTGTATGTTATTTGTTGTTTTTCCCTTGCTGCTTTTAATATTTGTTCTTTGTGTTTGATCTTTGTTAATTTGATTAATATGTGTCTTGGGGTGTTTCACCTTGGGTTTATCCTGTTTGGGACTCTCTGGGTGTCCTGGACTTGGGTGATAATTTCTTTCCCCATTTTAGGGAAGTTTTCAACTATTATCTCCTCAAGTATTTTCTCATGGTCTTTCTTTTTGTCTTCTTCTTCTGGGACTCCTATGATTCGAATGTTGGTGCATTTAACATTGTCCCAGAGATCTCTGAGATTGTCCTCATTTCTTTTCATTCGTTTTTCTTTTTTCCTCTCTGATTTATTTTTTCTACCATTCTATCTTCTACCTCAGTAATCCTATCTTCTGCCTCCGTTATTCTACTATGTGTTCCCTCCAGAGTGTTTTTGATCTCATTTATTGCATTATTCATTTTATATTGACTCTTTTTTATTTCTTCTAGGTCCTTGTTAAACCTTTCTTGCATCTTCTCGATCCTTGTCTCCAGGCTATTTATCTGTGATTACATTTTGTTTTCAAGATTTTGGATCATTTTCACTATCATTATTCAGAATTCTTTATCAGATAGAGTCCCTGTCTCTTCCTCTTTTGTTTGGTTTGGTGGGCATTTATCCTGTTTCTTTACCTGCTGGGTATTCATCTGTCACTTCATCTTGTTTATATTGCTGTGTTTGGGCTGGCCTTTCTGTATTCTGGCAGTTTGTGGAGTTCTCTTTATTGTGGAGTTTCCTCGCTGTGGGTGGGGTTGTACAGGTGGCTTGTTAGGGAAACTTGTGTTGGTGTTCTGGTGGATGGAGCTGGATTTCTTCTCTCTGGAGTGCAATGAAGTATCCAGTAATGAGTTATGAGATGTCAGTGGGTTTGGGGTGACTTTGGGCAGCCTGTGCTACTGAAGAATTTGTGTGGTATGTCTTGCTTTGGAACTTGTTGGTCCTTGGGTGGTGCTTGGTTTCAGTGTAGGTATGGAAGTTTGATGAGCTCTTGTTGATTAATGTTCCCTGGAGTCAGGAGTTCTCTGGTGTTCTCAGGATTTGGACTTAAGCCTCCTGCTTCTGATTTTCAGTCTTATTTTTACAGTAGCCTCAAGACTTCTCCATGTATACAGCACTGTTGATAAAACATCTAGGTTAAAAATGAAAGGTTTCTCCACAGTGAGTGACACCAGAGAGGTTCACAGAGTTACATGGAGAAGAGAAGAGGGAGGAGAGAGATAGAGGTTACCCAAATGAGATGAGGTGGAATCAAAAGAGGAGAGAGCAAACTAGTCAGTAATCACTTCCTTATGTGTGCTCCACAGTCTGGACCACTCAGACATGTTCAAGGAGTTACACAGAGAAGAGAAGAGGGAGGAAGGAGACAGAGGTGGCCAGGAGGATAAAGGGGAGGGGGGAATCAAAAGGAGAGAGACAGATCCAGCCTGCAAGCACTCCCCACAGACGCCAGTGATATCTGCTCCAGTAATCAGTTCCCTAATTGTTCTCCATCATCTGGAACACACAAAGAGATTCACAGAGTTGGGTAGAGAAGAGAAGGTGGAGGGAGGAGATAGAGGCGATGTAGTGGAGAAAAAGGAGAGTCCAAAGGGGGAGAGAGCAGTCAAGCCAGTAATCTCGCTCCCAATTAAAAATGAGTACTGAAGATTGGGTTCTTAAAGGTACAAAATTGATAACAAATACCAAAAAGCAAAGATTAAAAATCTAGAGGTTGGATTTTCAAAAATACAATATTAAAGGGAAAAAAAAGTCACAAAAATTATAAAATATGAAGTTTGCTTTAAAAAATAACGTCTCTCTTTTTTTTTTGCAAACTAATAGTAGGTTATAAAAATTAAAATTAAAGGAGTAATAGAGGACTTAAAAATTAAAAAAAAAAAAAAAAGAATGATAGTAAAAATAGTAAAAATATATCTAGGACTTTCTCTGGTGTTGTGGGCAGTTGTGGGGTCAGTTCATTGTCGGATAGTTTCTTGGTCCGGCTTATATTTCTCAAGATCTATAGGCCCCTTCCATGTAGTTCGTACTAACTACAGGGTTTTAATCTATTGCACCTGTCACTTCCAAGGGTGTTCCCTCTGTTTTAGCTTCTTCTGTTTTCTTGTCTCCTCAGTGTCTAATTTCCACCCTGACACAAGTGGGTGGTGGTGGACACGTTTTTAGGCTCACTTGTTCAGTCGTGCTGTGGGGAGGGAGGGACACTGCAAGCAGGTATCACTGGTGTCTGTGGGGAGTGCTCACAGTGTCTCGGCCACAGTGGTTTTGACCCCTGCTCATGGCGTGTGTGCTTTCCCTGTCTACGCTGCTTAGGCTCTAGGTTGCTCCACCGGGAACCGTCCGAAGCCGGCCCTGGGTTGTATGCACTTCCCAAGTCTAACCTGCTCAGGTTCAGGTACTCGGGTGCTCCTCAGAGGTGCAGACTCGGTTGGGCCTGTGTTTTGTGCCCCTCCCAGGTCCGAGCAGCTCAGGTGACCAGGTGTTTGGCGAGCGCGGTCGCTGTGACTTATCGCCTCCCCCGTCCCTGCCACTCAGTTTTCTGGGTGTACAACCAGTGCACCTTCTCAGGCGACTGTTGACTGTCCAGAATCCCAAGAAGTCTTAGTTAGCAATGAAGCCTGCTTGCAGTTTGGTAGATAATGCCGCTCTGGGGCCGCGATTCCCCCCTTCTGGCTCTGGCTGCCTGTCACTGGAGGGGGATGGTCTGCAGCCAGCTAGCTCTGCTCGGTCCTTTGTTCTGTGAGCGGGCCTGGTGGTGTCTTAGGTTAGGGCTTTTCACGTGGTCTCTATCCCACAGTCTGGCTTGCTAGCCCAAGTTAGTGCCCTCAGATTGCCCTCTGGGCATTCAGGCCCAGTCCTTACTCTAAGCAATGCAGCCAGTGCCTCTCTGCCCAGCCCCCGTTTGCTAGTGGTGGATGCAGGCATCTGCTCTGCTTCTCCGCTGGGGGCGTTACCATTGGGCATGTAATCTGTGGGTTTTAATTATTTATTTATTTTTCCTCCCAGTTATGTTGCCCTCTGTGGTTCCAAGGCTCACCACAGACTTGGTAGTGAGAGTGTTTCCTGGTGTTTGGAAACTTCTCTCTTTTTTAAGGCTCCCTTCCTGGGATGGAGCTCCATCCCTACCTCTTTTGTCTCTCTTTTTGTCTTTTATATTTTTTCCTACCTCCTTTTGAAGACAATGGACTGCTTTTCTGGGTGCCTGATGTCCTCTGCCGGCATTCAGAAGTTGTTTTGTGGAATTTACTCGGCACTCAAATGTTCTTTTGATGAATCTGTGGGGGAGAAAGTGGTCTCCCCGTCCTATTCCTCTGCCATCTTAGGACTGCCTCTCAGTCACATTTTTTATTTTTGTTATAAACCTCTGCCTCTACATTGAGCTTTTGCAGTTCTGTGGAGTTTTCTTTTTCTTTTTTTTTAGCTTTAATTTTTTAAACCTATTATTATTTTTTCTACATTTATTCCTTTATTTGCTTTTCTTACTGTTCCTTTTACAGTTAATTTTTAATGTATATAAATCTTCTTTATCTAACTCTATTTAACTTTGCATATCTACTGTTTCTCTCTTTTCTTTCTTTCCTTTGCTCTCAACATATTTGTTAGTTTTGTTTTCAGTGCTTTATACCCCGTTTGGTACTTTGCTTCAGGTTTGCTTTCCCATTTGTGCTTTAGTTAGTTTTGTTCTTAACTGGTAAATACAATTTTTGATTTCCTTCATTCCCTGAGTCAATCTACTGTACTTTATTTTTGTTAGACTGTTTTTGCTTTGTTCATTGCTGTATATGTATTTGTGTATATTCCATTATTTTAATTATTATTTGCCTGATTTTGTAACTGCTATTTGTCTGGGGTTCATCTTTGATTAGTTGCCTTAATCTCACTTAATGCCAAAACAAACCACTTGTAGAATCTTCCTTCTTGACCAGAAATCAGGCCCTGAACCTTTGGAGTGGGAGCACTGACTCCAAGACCCTAGACTACCAGAGAACTAACCCTGGGTTGTATCAAATAGTGAGAACTCACACAAGGGAAACCACTTGAATACAAAACCCAGCATCACACAACCACCAGTAGTACCCTGTGCACGATGCCTCACCTAAACAATAAACAAAATAAAAATACAAGTCCAGTCATCAGCAGACATGATTACCACCTCACTCAGCCTTGCCCATCAGAGGAAAAACAAACAAAAACCCAGCACAAATCTCACCCTATACAAAGCTTACACAAACCACTGGACCAACCTTAAGAAGGCAGAAACCAAAAGGAAGAAAGAATTCAACCTTCTTCAAGGAAAGAATTAAACTTTTCTTGAAGCCTGGGAAAAGGAGACCTCAAACACAATAAGTTAAAAAAAAATGGCAGAGAAATACTACACAAATGAAGAAACAAACTAAAAACATAGAAGTCCAAATAAATGAAGAGGAAATAGGCAAACTACCTGGAAAAGGACTCAGAATAATGATAATAAAGATGATAAAAAAAAAAAAACCTTGAAAACAAAATGGAGAAAATGCAAGAATCAAATAACAAAGACCTAAAAGAATTAACGGAGAAGGTAATGGCACCCCACTCCAGTACTTGTGCCTGGAAAATCCCATGGATGGAGGAGCCTGGAAGGCTGCAGTCCATGGGGTTGCTGAGGGTCGGACACGACTGAGCGACTTCACTTTCACTTTTCATTTTCATGCATTGGAGAAGGAAATGGCAACCACTCCGGTGTTCTTGCCTGGAGAATCCCAGGGACGGGGGAGCCTGGTGGGCTGCTGTCTATGGGGTCGCACAGAGTCAGACATGACTAAAGTGACTTAGCAGCAGCAGAAGAAGAAGAATTAAAGAATAAACATACAGGCAACACAATTACTAAAGTTAAAAATACTCTAGAAGTAATCAATAGCAGAATATCTGAAGCGGAAGAATGAATCAGTGAGCTGTAAGATAAAATGGTGGAAATGACTTCTAAGAGCAGAATAAAGTAAAAAGAATGAAAAAAAGAAAAAAACAGGATAGTCTCAGAGAGCTCTGGGAAAATATCAAGTGCACCAACATTGGAATTATAGGGCTTCCCTTGTGGCTCAGATGGTAAAGAATCTGCCTGCAATGCAGGAGACCTGGGTTTGATCCCTGGGTTGGGAAGTTCCCCTGGAGAAGGGAAAGGCTACCCACTCTGGTATTCTGGCCTAGAGAATTATATGGACTGTATAGTCCATGGGGTCACAAAGAGTCAGACACAACTGAGTGACTTTCGCTTTCCTTTCACTTTCAGAAGAGGAAAAGAAAAATAAAGGATATACGAAAAATTTTGAAGAGATTATAGTTGAAAATTTCCCCAGCATGGAACAGGAAATAGTCAATCAAGTCCAAGAAGAACATAGAGTCCCATATAGGATAAACCCAAGGAGAAACACAGATAGTAATCAAACTAACAAAGACTAAACACAAAGAAAGAATATTAAAAGCAACAAGGGAAAAGCAACAAGTAACGTACAAGGGAAACCCCATATGCTTAACAGCTGGTCTTTCAGCATAAACTCTGCAGGGCAGAAGGGAATGACAGTATATAATTAAAATAGTGAAAGGGAAAAATCTGCAACCAATATTACTGTACCCAGCAAGGACCCCATTCAAAATTGATGGAGAAATAAAAAGCTTTTCAGACAAGCAAAAGTTAAGAGAATTCAGTACCACCAAACCAGCCTTACAACAAATGTTAAAGGGACTTATATAGTCAAGAAATACAAGAGAAGAAAAACGATCTACAAAATCAACCCCAAACAAGAAAATGGCAATAAGAACATATATATCAATAATTACTTTAAATGTAAATGGATTAAATGCTCCAACCAAAAGACACACACTGGCTGAATTGATGCAAAAACAAGACCCATATATATGCTGTCTACAAGAAACCTACTTCAGACCTAAAGACACATAGACTGAAACTGAGAGGATGGAAAGATATATTCCATGCAAATGGGAAGCAAAATAAAGCTGGTGTAACAATCCTCATATCAGACAAAATAGACCTTAAAATAAAGAATATTACAAGAGATAAGGAAGGACACTAAATAATGATCAAGGGATCAATCTAAGAGGAAGACATAACAATTGTCAATGTCTATGCACCCAACATAGGATCACCTTAACACATAAGACAAACACTAACAGACATAAAAGGAGAAACTGACAGTAACACAATAATAGTAGGAGAATTTAGCACCCAACTCACATCAATGGACAGATCATCAAAACAGAAAATTAAAAAGGAAACACAAGTCTTAAATGACACATTAGATGAGATGGATCTCATTGATGTCTTCAGAACATTCCATCCAAATGCAGAGGAATACACCTTCTTTCAAGTGCACATGGAACATTCTCCAAGATAGACCACATCTTGGGTCACAAATCAAACCTCAGTAAATTTAAGAAAATTGAAATTGTATCAAGCATCTCCTCTGACCACAATGCTATGAGACTAGATATCAATTACAAGGAAAAACTGTAAGAAACACAAACATATGGAGATTAAACAACATGTTTCTAAATAACTGATAGGTTGCTGAAGAAATAAAAAGGGAAATTAAAAAATTTACAGAAACAAATGACAACAAAACCATGACAACTCAAAACCTATGGGATGCAGCAAAAGCAGTTCTAAGAGGGAAGTTTATAGCAATACAATCCTACCTCAAGAAACAAGAAAAACATCAGATAGACAAACTAACTTTACACCTAAAACAATTGGAAAAAGAACAAAAATCCCCAAAATTAGTAGAAGGAAAGAAATCATAAAGATCTGAGCAAAAATAATGAAAAAGAAATGAAAGAAACAATATTAAAGATTAATAAAACTAAAAGCTGGTTCTTTGAGAAGATAAACAAACTGATGAACCTATAGCCAGACTCATCAAGAAAAAAAATAAAAGAAGAATCAAATCAACAAAATTAGAAATGAAAAGAGAGCAGTTACAACAGGCAATGGAGAAATACAAAGGGTTAGAAGAGACTATTATGAATAACTATATGGCAATTAAATAGATAACCTTGAAGGAATGGACAGATTCTTAGAAAAGTTCAATCATCCAAGACTGAACCAAGATCAAATAGAAATTATAAACAAAACAAAACAAACAAACAAAAAAAATCAGAAAGGGAGAGAAATTAAGGAATCAATCCCATTTACCATTGCAACAAACAGAATTAAATATCTAGGAATAAACTTACATAAAGAGACAAAAGAACTGTACACAGAAAATTATAAGGCACTAATGAAAGAAATAAAAAATAACATAAACAGAGGGAGAGATATTCCATATTCCTGGGTGGGAAGAATCACTGTTGTGAAAATGACTATACTACCAAATGCAAACTACAGTTTCAGTTTGATCCCTATCAAATTGCCAATGGCATTTTTCACAGAGCTAGAACAAAAAAATTCACAATTCTTTTGGAAACACAAAGACCCTGAATAGCCAAAGCAGTCTTGAGAAAGAAGAATGAAGCTGGAGGAATGAACCATCCTGACTTCAGATTATACTACAAAGATAGAGTCATCAAGACAGTATGCTACTGGCACAGAAGCAGAAATATAGACCAATTGGACAAGATAGAAGGCCCATAAATAACCCCATGCACCTATGGGTACCTTATTTTTGACAAAGGAGGCAAGAATATGAATGGGGCAAAAACAGCCTCTTCAATAAATGATGATGGGAAAACTGGACAACTACATGTAAAAGAATGAAATTAGAATGTGTCCTAACATGATACACAAAGCAAACTCAAAATGCATTAAAGACCTAAATGTAATACCAGAAACTATAAAACTCTTAAAGGAAAACATAGGCAGAACATTTGATGACATAAATCAAAGCAAGATACTCTATGACCCACCTCCTAGAGTAACAGAAATAAAAACAAAAGTAAACAAGTGGGACCTGGTTAAACAGAAAGCTTTTGCACAGCAAAGGAAACTGCAAGAAAGGTGAAAAGACAACCCTCAGAAGGGGAGAAAATAATGCCAAATAAAACAACTGACAAAGAATTAATTTCAAAATATACAAGCAACTCATACAACCAGAAAAATAAACAACCCAATCAAAAACTGGGAAAAACACCTAACAGACATTTTTTCAAAGACATACAGATGGCTAACAAACCCAGGAGAAGATGCTCAACATCACTCATTATTAGAGAAGTGCAAATCAAAACTACAATGAGATATCACCTCACACCAGTCAGAATGGCCATCATCAAAAAGTCTACAAACAATAAATGCTGGGGAGGGTGTGGAGAGAAAGGAATGCTCTTGCACTGCTGGTGGGAATGTAAATTGATACAGTCACTATGGAAGACTGTATGGAGATTCCTTTAAAAACTAGAAATAAAACCACCCTATGACCCAGCAATCCCACTCCTAGGCATACACCCTGAGGAAACCAAAATTGAAAAAGACACATGTATTCCATTGTTCATTGCAGCACTATTTGCAATAGCTAGAACATGGAAGCAACCTAGATGTCCATCGACGGATGAGTGGATAAAGAAGTTGTGGTACATATACACAACGGAATACTAGTCATAAAAAGGAATGCATTTGAGTCAGTTCTAATGAGTATGGATGCGAGAGTTGGACTGTGAAGAAGGCTGAGTGCCGAAGAATTGATGCTTTTGAACTATGGTTTTGGAGAAGACTCTTGAGAGTCCCTTGGACTGCAAGGAGATCCAACCAATCCATCCTAAAGGAGATCAGCCTGGGTGTTCATTGGAAGGACTGATGGTAATGCTGAAACTCCAATACTTTGGCCACCTGATGCAAAGAGCTGACTCATTGGAAAAGACCCTGATGCTGGGAGGGATTGGGGGCAGGAGGAGAAGGGGACGACAGAGGATGAGATGGCTGGATGGAATCACCAACTCGATGGACGTGAGTTTGAGGAGACTCGAGGAGTTGGTGATGGACAGGGAGGCCTGGTGTGCTGTGATTCATGGGGTCGCGAAGAGTTGGACATGACTGAGCGACTGAACTGAACTGAATGGAGAAACAGACGTAGAGGATAGGCTTATGGACATGAGGAGAGGGGAGGAGAGGGTGAGACGTATGGAAAGAGCAACATCGAAATTTTTGGAAACATGGAAATCTATGTCACATTATCATATGTAAAATATATAGCCAATAGGATTTTGCCGTATGGCTCAGGAAACTCAAAGAGGGGCTCTGTATCAACCTAGGAGGTGGGATGGGGAGGGGATATATGTATAAATATGGCTGATTCATGTTGAGGTTTGATAGAAAACAACAAAATTCTGTAAAGCAATTATACTTACATAAAAAATTAATTAATTAAAAAATTTAAAATACTTAACATTCAAAACCTAAGATCATGGCATCCAGTCTGATTACTTCATGACATATTAATGGGGAAACAATGGAAACAGTGAAAGACATTATTTTCTTGGGCTCCAAAATCACCGAGGACTGTGACTGCAGCCATGATATTAAAAGATACTTGCTCCTTGGAAGAAAAGTTATGACAAACCTAGGAGTGAAAGTCACTCAATCATGTCTGACTATTTGCAACCTCATGGACTATACAGTCCATGGAATCCTCCAGGCTAAAATACTGGAGTGGGTAGCCTTTCCATTCTCCAGGGGATCTTCCCAATCCAGGGATTCAACCCAGGTCTCCCACATTGCAGGTGGATTCATTACCAGCTGAGCCACCAGGGAGGCCCGATGACAAACTTAAACAGTTTATTTAAAAGCAGAGACATTACTTTGCCAACAAAGGTCCGTCTACTCAAAGCTATGGCTTTTCCAGTAGTCACGTATGGATGTGAGAACTGAACCTCAGAAGGATAAATGCCATAGAATTTATGCTTTTGAACTATGGTATTGGAGAAAACTCGAGAGTCCCTTGAACTGCAAGATCAAATACAGTCAATCCTAAAGGAAATCAACACTGAATAGTATAGTAAGGACTGTTGCTAAAGCTCCAATACTTTGGCTACCTTATGCGAAGAGTCAACTCATTGGAAAAGACTGTGATGCTGGGAAAGATAGAAGGCCGGAGAAAGGGATGACAGATTACAAGATGGTTGGATGGTTGGATGGTTGGATGGTATCATTGACTCAATGGACATGAATTTGAGCTATCTTTGGGAGATGGTGAAGGACAGGGAAGCCTGGCATTCTGCAATCCATGGGGTTGCAAAGAGTCAGACATGGCTGAGTGACTGAAAAACAACAACAACCCATTAAACGATAACTCCCTTCCTTCCTCCTCTGCTTCTAGTAACTTCTAATCATTTCTGTCCTTATGAATTTTCCGATGTAGATATTTCATAAAAGTGAAATCTTTCAATATTTGTCCTTTTGTGTCTGGGTTATTTCACTTGTGTATCCATGCTCAGTTGGTCAATCACGTCTGGCTCTTTGTAACACCATTTACTGTACCCTGCCAGGCTCTTCTGTCCTTGAGATTTTCCAGGCAAGAATACTGGAGTGGGTTGCCATTTCCTTCTCCCGGAGATCTTCCCAACATTGGGATCCAACAGCCGTCTCTTGCATCTCCTGCATTGGCAGACAGATTTTTTTTTTTTTTTTAAACCACTGAGCCACTTGGGATGTTTATTGCTTTTAAAGTTCACAGAAATGCATTCCTTTTATGGCTGGAGAATATTCTATGGTAGGTAAATGCCATTTTTTGGTTATATATTAATCTGTTGATGGACAGTTGGGTTGTTTCCACCTGTTGATTATTTGAATAATGCTTTTGTGATAATTTGCATAAAGATCTATTTTAGTTCCTGTTTTAAAATCTTTTGAGTATATGCCTACGAGTGTAATTGAGTTATCTGATAATTTTATATTTAACTTACTGAGAAACCACCCAACTGTTTCTCACAGCAACTGCATTATTTTACATTCTCAACCATAATGTACATGTGTTCCAATTTCTTGGAAATTGCATTTGTATTTATTTCATATAATTATTTAAATTGTGATAAAATACATAGAACATAAAAGTCATCATTTAAAAATTTTAAGTGTGCAGTCCTGTGCATTAAGTAGAGAATTTTCATCTAGTAAAACTGAAACTAGGCAGCCTTAAACAATAACCTCCGTTTTCATTCTCCCCCGAGCATGGACAATCACCATTCTACTTTTCCACTCTATGAATTTTACTGCTCTAGGTACCTCATATAACTAGAATCATACTAATTTGCCTTTTTGTGACTAGCTTATTATCACCCCCACTCACCTAGAGCCAGACATCTCAGAGTGTGAAGTCAAGTGGGTCTTAGGAAGCATCACTATGAACAAAGCTAGTGGAGGTGATGGAATTCCAGATGAGCTATTTCAAATCCTAAAAGATGATGCTGTGAAAATGCTGCACTCAATATGCCAGCAAATTTGGAAACAGTGGGAAAAGCGTCAGACTTTATTTTTTGGGCTCTAATCACTTCATGTGATGGTGATTACAGCCATGAAATTAAAAGATGCTTACTCCTTGGAAGGAAAGTTATGACCAACTTAGACAGCATATTAAAAAGCAGAGACATTACTTTGTTAACAAAGGTCCATATAGTCAAGGCTATGGTTTTTCCAGTAGTCATGTATGGATGTGAGAGTTGGACTATAAAGAAAGCTGAGTGCCAAAGAACTGGTGCTTTTGAACTGTGGTGTTGGAGAAGACTCTTGAGAGTCCCTTGGACTGCAAGGAGATCCAACCAGTCCATCCTAAAGGAGATCAGTTCTGGGTGTTCATTGAAGGACTGATGTTGAAGCTGAAACTCCAATACTTTGGCCACCTGATGCAAAGAGCTGACTCATTTGAAAAGATCCTGATGCTGGGAAAGATTGAGGGCAGGAGGAGAAGGGGAAGACAGAGGATGAGATGGTTAGATGGCATTACCAACTCAATGGACATGGGTTTGGGTGTACTCCAGCAATTGCTGATGGACAGGGAGGTCTGGCATGCTGTGGTTCATGGCGTTGCAAAGAGTCAGAGATGACTGAGCAACTGAATTGAAGTTTTCACTTAGCATAATATCCTCAAGCTTCACCCACGCTGCATCTTGTGTCAGAATTTACTTGTCTTTTAAAGCTGAATAATATTTCATTATACTTACACTACACGTTATGTTTATCCATTTATCCGGTTGATGGACACTTGGGTTGTTGCCACCTCTTGGCTATTGTGAATAATGATGCTATGAACATGACTGTACAAATATTTTTATAAGACCTTTCTCTCAATTATTTGGATATAGAGCTGGAAGTGAAATTACTGGATCATATGGTAATTCTATTTTTAGTACTTGGTTGTTGTTCAGTTGCTACGTCTTATCTGACTGTTTGTGAACCCATGGACTGCAGCATGCAAGGTTCCTCTATCCTCCTTTATCTCCCAGAATTTGCTCATATTCATGTCCACTGAGTTGGTGTTGCTATCTAATCATCTCATCTTCTGTCGACCCCTTTTCCTGCCTTCAATCTTTCCCAGCATCAGAGTCTTTCCCAAAGAGTTGGCTCTTCACATCAGATGTCCAAAATATTGGAGCTTCAGCATCAGTCTTTTCAATGAATATTCAGTGAATATTGATTTCAATGAATATTCAATGAATATTGATTTCCTTTAGGATTGACTGGTTTGATCTCCTTGAGGTTCAAGGGACTCCCAAGAGTCTCCTCCAACAGCACAATTCAAAAGCATCAAATCCTTGGCACTCAGCCTCCTTTATGGTGGAACTCTCACATTTGTACATGACTACTTGAAAAACCATAGCTTTGACTATATGGACCTCTGTCAGCCAAGTGATGTCTCTGCTTTTTAATATGCTGTATAAGTTTGTCATAGCTTTTCCTTCAAGGAGCAAGTGAATTTTAATTTCATGACTTCAGTCACTGTCTGCAATGATTTTGAAGCCCAAGAAAATAAAATCTGTCACTGTTTCCACTTTTCCCCCATCTATTTGCCATGAAATAATGGGACCAGATGCCATGATATTCGTTTTTGAATGTAGAGTTTCAAGCTAGCTTTTTCATTCCCCTCTTTCCCCCTCATCAAGATGCTCTTTAGTTCCTCTTTAGTTTTTTGAGGGGCTACCATACTTTTTATCCACAGTGTCTTCATCTTTCACATTCCCACAAATAGTGCATAAAAGTTCCCATTTTTCCACATCTTTTCAACACTCGTTATTTTGTTTTCTTTGACAGTAGCCCATCCTAATGGAATGAGATGCCATCTCCTTATAGTTTTGATTTGCATTCCCCTAATGATTAATGATCACTTCATGGCAAATAGATAGGGAAACAATGTAAACAGTGACAGACTTTATTTTGGGGGGGCTCCAAAATCACTGCAGATGGTGACTGCAGCCATGAAATTAAAAGATGCTTGCTCCTTGAAAGAAAAGCTATTACCAACCTAGACAGCATATTAAAAAGCAGAGACATTACTTTGCTGACTAAGGTTCATCTAGTCAAGGCTATGGTTTTTCCAGTAGTCATGTATGGATGTGAGGTTTGGACTATAAAGAAAGCTGAGCACCAAAAAATTGATTCTTTTAAACTGTGGTGTCCGAGAATATCTTGGGAGTCCCTTGAACTGCAAGGAGTTCCAACCAGTCAATCCTAAATGAAATCATTCCTGAATATTCATGGGAAGGACTGATGCTGAAGCTTAAACTCCAATACTTTGGCCACTTGATGTGAAGAACTGACTGGAAAAGACCCTGATGCTGGGAAAAATTGAAGGCAAGAAGAGAAGGGCATGACAAAGGACAAGATGGTTGGATGGCATCACTGACTCGATGGACATGAGTTTGAGCAAGCTCTAGGAGTTGGTGATGGACAGGGAGGCCTGGCGTGCTGCAGGCCATGGGGTCACAAAGAGTAAGACAGCCTGAGCGACTGAACTGAAGTGAACTGAATGATTAATGATGTCAAGCATCTTTCCTGTGTTTATTGTTCACTTGTAAATCTTCATTGCACAAATATCTATTAAAGTTCATTTTTTCAGTTGCATTGTTTTTGTTGTCATTAAGTTGTAGGGATTGTTTATATATTTTTGACATTAACCCCTTACCAAATATATGACTTGAAAATATTTTTCTCCCATTCTATTGGTTATCTTTTCACTCTGTTGATTGTGTCCTTTGTGCATAAATTTAAAATTTTGATGTAGTCCAATTTATCTGTTTTTTATTTTGTTGACTATGCTTTTGGTATCATATTCAAGATATCATTGCCACATCCACTATCTTGAAGCTGTCCCTGTATTCTTTTAAGGCTTTAATAGTTTCATCCTTATGTTTAGTTCTTTTTAATTTGCTTTGAATTAAAAAACAGTGTAAGGTAAGAGTCCAGCTTCATTCCCTTGCATATTATGTATCCAGTTTTACCAATGTCACTTGTTGAAAAGATTTTCTTTTTCCTATTGAATGGGATTGGCCTTACTATTGCATTTAAACCTTTTAAAAATATTATTTCCTCTTCATCTTTTCTCACTGTTCTTGTGCTGAGTTAGTTTTGCCGCTGGTTCTGCTGCTAAGTCACTTCAGTCGTGTCCGACTCTGTGCAGTCCCATAGATGGCAGCCCACCAGGCTCCCCCGTCTGTGGGATTCTCCAGGCAAGAACACTGGAGTGGGTTGCCATTTCCTTCTCCCATGCATGAAAGTGAAAAGTGAAAGTGAAGTCGCTCAGTCGTGTCCGACTCTTTGCGACCCCATGGACTGCAGCCTACCAGGCTCCTCCATCCATGGGATTTTCCAGGCAAGAGTACTGGAGTGGGGTGCCATTGCCTTCTCCGGAGTTAGTCTTGAAACATAGCTATATGACTTGGGCTACCTCAAATGTTTAGAAAGAAATGTTATGTGTATATATAAATGGTATGCACACACACACACACACACACACACACATATATATATATATAGACAGAGAGATTGAACTTTTCAGCATTCTAATGGGATGAAATCTATTTTAGAGAAACAAGAAAAAAATGTGTATTCAGTCAACTATTTCGAAATAGCTTGAAAATGTAGCAAAGTATTTATAAACTGTTGAGAATTGTTATTTTAAAATGATTTTACTATTTTAAAATAAATCATAGCAGACATTTCTTATTCTTCAGAGATAACTAAGTTAATGGACAGACAAATAGTTGAAAGAATTACATCAAAGGCCTACAGAAAAACTTGAAAGATTTTAATTAATAGTTTATTTTTATAGAACACAGCTGGGCTGTGAAAATGTATAGATATTGGGCATAATTATGATGGTAAAGCTATAGGTTTTTTGATATAATCAAATAATATTTCTCTCACAAAACATTGAATTTCATATCTTATCTGACTTGATGTAGGAGAATTGAGAATAGATATCTCCAAAAAATATAACCTGTGATGAAATATATAATTTGTAGCTAGGCAGGCCATCTAAAGTTCTGATTCCTCCACACACTTGAGGATTTTGATAAAATATTACACCACAGGACTTGGGTTACAGCATCCCAAGAGGCAGCTGAAAGGGCCAAATGATGCCACTTGGCAGTGAAGGGGATTGAAGTCCATTTGATGGGAACTTTTTCCAGTGGGAAAGAGGAGATATGTGACACCTAGCCAAAACATTCCCTCTTTTTCCTTCTTCTGAAGAACTCATCTGGTGCAAGGATACTCTTTCCTGTTATCCAGGATGTCTGTGCCAGGTGGATACTTCTGCTGATGACTCCATACCTCCTGACTCCATACCTCCATGACTCCGTACCTCCTGACTTTGTACTGTTTCAGACTTTCATGAACCCAACACATTAAGCATCATTGCTTTTGATCTGGCCTCAGGCTTTGTTTTCTAAGGATCTGGGCTGAAACAGTTGTCACTGATTTCCCCATTTTACAGATGGGAAGAATATTAGTGAAACCTGTAGAAGCTGAATAACTTTGAAGTCATACAAGTAAGAAGTGGCCCAAATTCTAGGTCTGTAACATATTACATCTGCATCTAAGACAAAAAAGTTATGCCTTGCTAAGGCAATAAAGTGACAAGGACAGGGCTAGTACAATGTCCTGAAGCCTCATCATTACTTAAGAAAACACAATAAAATACAATGGTCACCCCTAAAAATTGAAATGTCATTAATCCACCAGAGTGCCCATAAAATCCACTAATATAGTTTAGGATGAAAAAATAAGCTATTATTAGGCAAAGCTTCAAATCCAAACTCAAGGATCTGTATTGTTCTTAGCCAAAAGAGTTTAATCTTGTTACACTTTCTTTCTCATTCTCAAATTTTCCTGTGCCAAATATTCCATTACCAGAATTAAGTTAGTGGTGTTTAAACATAACATAGAAATATTTTCCATGAGTACAGACAAAATAAAGATCCAGAAATATCATATTCTCATGGTTATAAACTGGATGTTTCTAACTTACTATTTTTGCTATTTGTATTTATATGATCATTTAATAGGTAATACATTTATATGGACAAAAAATATATTCAGTTTAAAACCTCCATCTCACCCTATTCCCAGCTATTAAACTTTTTTAAGGCATGGTACTTTATCCTTCAGGAAGAAAGAGTTAAATCAGTTGCCTGAGATCTGCTCATGTCTTTACAGAGGATTTACCCCCATGGAAAAGGCAGGTAAGGGACCTCCGTTCCTGGACCTCCAGGTAAGCAGAATTACTGATTCCTATTGGAAGGCAGAGGCACTATTTCTTAAAGGCCCTTGGTGGATGTTCCTGGCTAAGGAAAGCCTATAGTAAATGTAACCCAGCTTCATAGAGATGGGCATTTAAGAAGAATGTCAGGTGGGCTATATCTAGGTATAAAATGGAGATGCTTTCTAATTGAATGCTCCCACTGTGGGAGGGGATCCCACAGTGAGAATGAAGCTCCAGCTGATGTGGGATAGAAGGGGAGGCTCCGTAACTTCACAGACCTCTGTCTGCTTCATCTCAGCATTTTGGTTCTGTATGCCCTTGACATACTTAACAAAGCTCAGGACTAGGAAATAACTCTTTGATTCATGGGAATTTATGAACTATTTCGACTTCTAGAGAACTTCTCTGAACATACATAAATATACACTAATATAATTTTTCTAATATTTTTATACACATGGTAGCATATTATGCATACTCTTCGGTAGCTTGATTTTTTTTCTTGTTAATTTGAAAATCTAAGAAAAAAGCCAAGCAAAAAATGGGGGGTAGGTGATCATTTATAATACCATCCAAAGTATTTATTTGTCATGTAGCTTTAATATTTTCTGCATTAAGCAAATTTTGGGGAGTGGGGAACAGAATACAAACAAATTTCATTGACAGGAAAGTACTTTCATACATAGTGTGATGTGGAAACAGGTACTTTTGTGTATTGCTTATGGGAGCATAAAATTGAAACTATCTCTTTGAAAGACCATTGGGCCATGGCTGTTAAAGATACAAATGCATATACCCTTAAGTCAGCAATTCTATTTCTAGGAAACTCTTCTATAGATAGACTTGCACTCAGGCAATACATTATGTGTAAAAGATTATTCATTGCAACAATGTTAGGAGGGTAAAGTTTAGAAATAAACTAGATGTCATCAACAGAAAACTGAAACTATACATAAATACTGAAGTGGTAAAAAATCAAGGAACTCTTGATTGTTCCTATATACTAATATAGTACTATCTATAACTAGACTAGTTGTAGCTACACACTATTCTTTAACAGCCTAGAAAATCACTGGTGAATATATATTCAGTTTTTTATGAGTGCATGAACATGCTTGTGTATTTTTCCAACGTGATATTATACTACTGTGGTATTTTATAACCTACCTAATGTATTGATTTTCCAACATGATCAACATGGTCATATGTTAAACAAACTCAAGAATATGAAAATTTCCAATACTTCAGATACCGTAATACATGCATATATAAAAGTATACGGGGACTTCCCTGGATGTCCAGTGGTTAAGTTTCTGCATTTCCAATGAAGGAGCATTAGTTTGATTCCTGTTCAGGAAATTAAGATCCTGCACGCCACATGGCATGGCCTAAAAATAAACAAAACAACAACAACAACAACAAAAATGCCATGAAAAAATAAAGGGGGCAGAAAATGCAAGTAGATACTTAAATAAACATTAAACATTACATATATATATATATATATATATATAGAGATAGAGAGAGAGAGAGAGAGAGAGAGAGAGAGCACATGAAACAGAAGTGTATAACCCAATGAATTATCACAAAATGAACAAACTCACTTTACAAAACCTGTGGGTGTCTCTACATCCTCTCTCCTGACTTGCTTATGAATTCAAAGTTGGTCATTCTGGAATAAAATCCCATTTTAACAAATAGAAGTGTTTGTATATGTTACAAATTTTGTATTTTAAATATTGCAAAATATTTCCCATCTGCAATATAGGGTCAGGGGTAACTTTCTGATAACAAATTAACTGAAATTTTCTTCACTGTGTACTTCTTAACACCAGCTGCTCACTTACAAATCTGAGCTTGTGAAGGGTTTATAATGTAATACGTGTGAGGTTGAAACTATTCTATAAATGCACATGGCTCAATGTGACAATGGCCTCTAATAAATTAAAGCCACAAACTGTTTCTAAGTGTCTTTCAGATGGTTGACAACAGGCTATATGCCACACCTACTGATTTTAGTATTTAGTACAGTTTAAACAAGAACATGCCCTTCATGGAACACAGTCTTGTCATGGCAAAGGGGCTTGCATAACTCAATGAAACTATGGGCCATGCCTTGCAGAGCCACCCAAGACGGATGGGTCTTAGTTAAGAGTTCTGACAAAATGTGGTCAACTGGGGGAGGGAATGGAAAATCACTCCAGTATTCTTGCCTTGAGAACCCCATGAAAGTATGATAAGGCAAAAATATATGGCACCAGAAGATCTGCCTTCCAGGTCCAAAAGTGTCTAATATGCTACTGGGGAAGAGCTGAGGGCAGCTACTAACAGCTCCATAAAAATGAAGCAGCTGGGCCAAAGTGGAAACAATGCTCAATTGTGGATGTCTCTGGTGGTGAAAGTAAAGTCTGATGCTGTAAAGAACAGTATTTCACAGGAACCTGGAATTTTAGCTCCATGAATCAAGGTAAATTGGACATGGTCAAGCAGGAGATGGCAAGAATGGACATCAACATCATAGGAATCAGTGAACTAAAATGGACAGGAATGGGAGAATTTAATTCAGATGACCATTATATCTACTACTGTGGGCAAGAATCCTTAGGAAGAAATGGAGAAGCTCTTATAGTCAACAAAGAGTCTGAAATGCACTACTTAAGTGCAATTTCAAACATGAGAGAATGATTGTAGTTTGTTTCCAAGGCAAGCCGTTTAATATCACAATAATCCAGGTCTATAACCCAACCACTGATACTGAAGAAGCTGAAGTTGAATGGTTCTATGAAGAGCTACAAGATCTTCTGGAACTAACACCAAAAACAGATGTCCTTTTCGTCATAAGGAACTGGAATGGAAAAGCAGGAAGTCAAGGGATACCTGGAGTAACAGGCAGGTTTGGCCTCGGAGTACAAAATGACTCAGGCAAAGAGTTTTGTCATGAGAACATACCGATCATAGAAAACACCCTTTTCCAACAACACAAGAGACTACTGTACACATAAACATCACCAAATGGTCAATATTAAAATCAGATTGATTATATTCTTTGTAGCTGAAGATGAAGAAGCTCATACAGCAAAATCAAGACATGGAGCTGACTGTGGCTCAGAGCATGAACTCCTTATTGCAAAATTCAAGCTTAAGTTGAAGAAAGAAGGCAAAATCACTAGGCCATTCAAGTATGACCTAAATAAAATCCCTTATGATTATAGAGTAGAAGTGACAAATAGACTCAAGATATTAGACCTGATAGAGTATCTGAAGAAATATGAACAGAGGTTCATAACATTATTACAGAAGTCAGTGATGAAAACCATGCCAATGAAAAAGAAATGCAAGTGGTTGTCTGAGGGGGCTTTACACATAGCTGAGCAAAGAAGAGAAGCAAAAAGCAAGGGAGAAAGGGAAAGGTATACCCAAATGAATGCAGAGTTCCAGAGACAGCAAGGAGAGATAAGAAGGCCTTCTTAAACAAACGGTGCAAAGAAATAGAGGAAAATAATAGAATGGGAAAACCTAGAGATCTCTTCAAGAAAATTGGAGATACCAAGGGAACATTTGATGCAAAGATGAGCATGATAGAGGACAGAAACTGTAAGGACCTAACAGAAGCAAAGAGATTAAAAAGAGGTGCCAAGAATACACAAAAGCACAATACAAAAATGATCTTAATGACCCAGATAATCATAATGGTGTGATGACTCACTTAAAGCCTGGCATCCTGGAGTCTGAGTCAAGAGGGCCTTAGGAAGCAGTAATAGCTCCAAGCCCAATGGAGGTGATATAATTCCAGCTGAGCTCTTTCAAATCCTAAAAGATGATGCAGTTAAGGTTTTGCACTCAATATTCCAGTAAATTTAGAAAACTCAGAAGTGGCCACAGGCCTGGAAAAGTTCAGTTTTCATTCCAGTGCCAAAGACGAGCAATGCAAAAGAATGTTCAAACTACCTGTATAGTTGCTCTCATTTTGCATGTTAGTAAGGTTATGCTCAAAGTCCTTCAAGCTAGGCTTCAGCACTACACGAACTGAAACTTCCAGATGTTCAAATTGGACTTAGAAAATGCAGAGGAACCAGAAATCAAATTGCCAACATTTGTTGGATAATAGAGAAAGCAAGGGAATTCCAGGAACACATCTACTTCTGCTTCACTGACTACACTAAAGCCTTTGATTGTGTGGATCACAACAAACTATGGAAAATTATTAAAGACATGGGAATAATAGACCAACGTACCTGTCTCCTGAGAAACCTGTATGTGGGCCAAGAAACAACAGAGAGAACCTTACATGGAACAATGGACTGATTCAAAATTGGGAAAGAAATATGACATGGCTGTATATTGTCACCCTGTTTATTAAGGTTATATGCAGAGTCCATCATGACAAATGATGGGCTGGCTGAATCATCAATTGGAATCAACACTGCCAGGAGAAATATCAATAACCTCAGATATGCAGATGATGCCACTCTAATAGCAGAAAGTGAAGAGGAACTAAAGAACCTCTTGATGAGGGTGAAAGAGGAGAGTGAAAAAGCTGGCTTAAAACAACATTCAAAGAGCTAAGATCATGGCATCCAGTCCCATCATTTCATGGCAAATAGATGAGGAAAAAGTGGAAGCAGTGACAGATTATTTTCTTGGCCTCCAAAATCACTGTGGACAGTGACTGCAACCATGAAATTAAAAGAAGCTTGCTCTTTGGAAGAAAAACTATGACAAACCTAGACAGAAAATTAAAAAGCAGAGATATCACTTTCCTGACAAAGTTACATATAGTCAAAGCTATGGTTTTTCCAGTAGTCATGTACAGATGTGAGAGTTGGACCATAAAGGAGGGTGAGTGCCAAAGAATTGATGCCTTCAAATTATAGTGCTGGAGAAAACTCTCAACAGTTCCTTGGACTACAAGGAGATCAGATTAGTCAATCCTAAAGAAATCAACCCTGAATATTCATTGAAAAGACTGATGCTGAAGCTGAAGCTCCAATACTTTGGCCACCTCATGTGAAGAGTTGCTCATTGGAAAAGACCCTGATGCTGTGAGGGATTGGGGGCAGGAGGAGAAGGGGACGACAGAGGATAAGATGGCTGGATGGCATCACTGACTCGATGGACATGAGTTTGAGTGAACTTCGGGAGATGGTGATGGACAGGGAGGCCTGGCGTGCTGTGATTGATGGGGTCGCAAAGAATTGGACATGACTGAGCAACTGAACTGAACTGAAATATAAGATAGCTCTCCCTAAGAATGAA
Organism: Bos indicus; assembly: GCF_029378745.1. Classification (NCBI taxonomy): domain Eukaryota; kingdom Metazoa; phylum Chordata; class Mammalia; order Artiodactyla; family Bovidae; genus Bos; species Bos indicus. The sequence continues at coordinate 659,972 of NC_091772.1, read as the reverse complement.
AGGTTGCTTTCATATTCACATGTCAGTTAATACAGTGCAACATGATAATTTTTGAGGAAAAAAATTCTGTGATATTTTTAAAAGGTGAAGAACACATATTTGATAAAATTCAGCCTCTATTTCTTTTAGTTTTTTTTTAATTTTTAATTTATTTTTTAATTGAAAGATAATTGCTTTACAGAACTTTGTGGTTTTCTGTCATGCATAAACAAAAATCAGCCATAGGTACACCTACCTCCCCTCCCTCCCGAACCTCCCTCCAATCTCCCTCCCCATTCCACCCTTCTATATTGTCACAGAAACCCTGTTTGAGACTCCTAAGTAATACAGCAAATTCCCATTGGCTATCTATTTTACATATGGTATTGTAAATTTCCATGTTACTCTCTCAATACATCTCACCCTCTCCTTCTTCCCTTCCCCCTGTGCCAATAAGTCTGTTCTCTATGTCTGTTTCTCCATTGCTGCCCTGAAATAAATTCATCAGTACCATCTTTTTAGATTTCATATATATCATAAGTATACGATATTTATATTTCTCTTTCTGACTTACTTCACTCTGTATAATAGGCTCTAGATTCATCCACCTCATTAGAACTGACTCAAATGTGTTCCTTTCTATGGCTGACTAGTATTCCATTTATATATGTACCATAGCTTCATTATCCATTCATCTTTTGATGGACATTTAGGTTGCTTCCATGTTCTAGATATTGTGAATATTGCTGCAACGAACATTGCAGTACATGTGTCTTTTTTCAATTTTGATTTCCTGAGGGTATATGCCTAGGAATGGGACTGCTGGGTCAGTGAAGTGAAAGTGAAAGTTGCTCAGTTGTGTCCGACTATTTGCAACGGCATGGATTATACAGTCCATGGAATTCTCCAGCCCAGATTACTGGAGTGGGTTGCCTTCTCTTCTCCAGGGGATCTTCACAACCCAGGGGTCAAATCCAAGTCTCTCATATTGCAGGTGGATTCTTTACCATCTGAGCAACAAGGGAAGCCCAAGAATACTGAAGTGGGTCATTTCAGTTCAGTTCAGTCACTCAGTCATGTCCGACTCTTTGCGACCCCATGAATCACAACATGTCAGGCCTCCCTGTCCATCACCAACTCCCAGAGTTCACTCAAACTCAGGTCCATCGAGTCAGTGATTCCATCCAGGCATCTCATCCTCTGTCGTCCCCTTCTCCTCCTGCCCCCAATCCCTCACAGCATCAGGGTCTTTTCCAATGAGCAACTCTTCACATGAGGTGGCCAAAGTATTGGAGTTTCAGCTTCAGCATCATTCCCTCCAAAGAAATCCCAGGGCTGATCTCCTTCAAAATGCACTGGTTGGATCTCCTTGCAGTCCAAGGGATGCTCAAGAATCTTCTCCAACACCACAGTTCAAAAGCATCAATTCTTTGGTGCTCAGCTTTCTTCACAGTCCAACTCTCACATCCATACATGACCACAGAAAAAACCATAGCCTTGACTAGATGGACCTTTGTTGGCAAAGTAATGTCTCTGCTTTTGAATATGCTCTCTAGGTTGGTCATAACTTTTCTTCCAAGGAGTAAGAGTCTTTTAATTTCATGGCTGCAGTCACCATCTGCAGTGATTTTGGAGCCCCCAAAACTAAAGTCTGACACTGTTTCCACTGTTTCCCCATGTATTTCCCATGAAGTGATGGGACCGGATGCCATGATCTTCGTTTTCTGAATGTTGAGCTTTAAGCCAACTTTTTCACTCTCCACTTTCACTTTCATCAAGAGGCTTTTTAGTTCCTCTTTACGTTTTGCAATAAGGGTGGTGTCATCTACATATCTGAGGTTATTGATATTTCTCCCTGCAATCTTGATTCCAGCTTGTGCTTCTTCCAGCCAGCGTTTTTCATGATGTAATCTGCATAGAAGTTAACTAAGCAGGGTGACAATATACAGCCTTGACATACTCCTTTTCCTCTTTGGAACCAGTCTGTTGTTCCATGTCCAGTTCTAACTGTTGCTTCCTGACCTGCATATAGGTTTCTCAAGAGGCAGGTCAGGTGGTCTGGTATTCCCATCTCTTTCAGAATTTTCCACAATTTATTGTGATCCACACAGTCAAAGTCTATCCCTTAACCATCAGATCTTCCTGACTCAAGAATCAAACTAGGGTCTCCTGCATTGCAGGCAGATTCTTTACCAACTGAGCTATCAGGAAAGCTGCTGGGTCAGATGGTGGTTTTATTCCTAGATTTTTAAGGAATCTCCATACCATCGTCTATAGTGGCTGTATCAGTTTACATTCCCACCAGCGATGCAAGAAGATTCCCTTTTCTCCACACCCTCTGCAGCATATATTGTGTGTAGACTTTGTGATGATGGCCATTCTGACTGGTGTGAGGTGGTATATCATTGAAGTCTTGATTTGTATTTCTCTAATAATGAGTGATGTTGAGCATCTTTCCATGTGTTTCTTAGCCATCTGTATGTCTTCTTTGGAGAAATGTCTTTTTACCTCTTCATTCCACTTTTTGACTGGGCTGTTTGTTTCTCTGGTATTTAGTTGTATGACCTGCTTGTATATTTTGGAAATTAATTCTTTGTCAGTTGTTTCATTTGCTATTATTTTCTCCCATTCTAAGGGTTGTCTATTCACCTTGTTTGTAGTTTCCTTTGCTGTGCAAAAGCTTTTAAATTTAATTAGTTCCCTATTTTTTTTTCTTTTAATTTCCATTTCTCTAGGAGGTGGGTCATAGAAGATCTTGCTATGATTTATGACATCGAGTGTTCTGCTTATGTTTTTCTCTAAGAGTTTTATAGTTTTTGGTCTTAAACGTAGATCGTTAACCCATTTTGAGTTTATCTTTGTGTATGGCATTAGGAAGTGTTTTAATTTTATTATTTTTCATGTAGCTGTCCAGTTTTCCCAGTACAGCTTATTGCCGAGGCTATCTTTGCCCCATTGTATATTCTTGCCTCCTTTGTGAAAAATAAGTTACCCATGGCCTTATGGGTTTATCTCTGGGTTCTCCATCTTGTTCCATTTGTCTATATTTCTGTTTTTGTGCCAGTACCATACTATCTCGATGACTTTAGCTTTGTAGTATAGTCTGAAGTCAGGAAGGTTGATTCCTCCAGCTCCATTCTTTTTTCTCAAGACTAGACTGCTTTGGCTATTTGGGGGACTTTTGTGTTTCCATATGAATAGTGAAATTTTTTACTAGTTCTGTGAAAAATGCTATTGATAGTCTGATAGGGATTGCATTAAATTTGTAGATTGCTTTTGGTAATAGTTATTTTCACAATATTGACTCTTCCTATCCAGGAACATGGAATATCTCCCTGTTTATGTCATCTTTGATTTCTTTCATCAGTGTCTTACAATTTTCTGTTTACAGGTCTTTTTTCTCCTTAGGTAGGTTTGTTCTTAGGTATTTTACTCTTTTTGTTGCAATGGTAAATAAGATTGATTCCTTACTTTCTCTTTCTGAATTTTCATTGTTAATATATAGGAATGCAACTGATTTCTGTGTATTGACCTTGTGTTCTTTGAACTTTTGTTGAATTCACTGACTAGCTCTAGTAATTTTCTGATAATTTCTTTTGGGTTTTCTATGTATAACATCATGCCATGTGTAAACAGTGAGAGTTTTACTTCTTTTTTTCCAACCTGGATTCCTTTTATTTATTTTTCTTCTCTAATTGCCATAGGTAGGACTTCCAAAACTATGTTGAATAATAATGATGAAACTGCACACCCTTGTCTTGTTCCTGATCTTAGAGGGAATGCTTTTAGTTTTTCACCATTGAGAATAATGTTTGCTGTGGGCTTATCATATATGGCCTTTACTATGTTGAGGTAGGTTCCTTCTATGCCTATTTTTTGAAGTGTTTTTTTTTTTTTTAAAATAATAAACGAGTGCTGAGTTTTGTCAAAGGCATTTTTTCACCTATTGAGATGATCACATAGTTTTTATCTTTCAATTTGTTAATATGGTGTATCACTTTGATTTATTTGCATGTATTGAAGAATCCTTGCATCCCTAGAATAAACTGAACTTGATCATGGTGTATGAGCTTTTAAATGTGTTGTTGAATTCTGTTTTCTAGAATTTTGTTGAGGATTTTTGCATCTATATTCATCAATGATATGATATTGGTCTGTAATTTTTTTTATGTGTGTTGTTTCTGCCTAGTTTTGGTATCAGGGTGATTGTGGCCTCCGTAGAATGAGATTGGAAGTGTTCCTTCCTCTGCAACTTTTTGGAAGAATTAAAGAAAAATAGGCATTAGCTCTTCTCTAAATGTTTGATCTAATTCCCCTGTGAAGCAATCTGGCCCTGGGCTTTTGTTTTTGGGGAGATATTTGATCACAGTTTTGATTTCACTGTTTCTAATTGCATTGTTTATAATTTCTATTTCTTCCTATTTAAGTCTTGGGAGTTTGAACTTTTCTAAGAATCTGTCCATTTCCTCTAGGTTGTCCATTTTATTAGCATATAGCTGCTCATAATATTCTCTTATGAACCTTTGTATTTCGGTGTTGTCTGTTATAACTTAATTTTCATTTCTAATTTTGTTGATCTTATCCCCTCTCCCTTATTTTTGATGAGTCTTCTAGTGCGTTTTCAATTTTGTTTATCTTCTCAAAGAAAATAAACAAATGGGACCTAATTAACCTTAAAAGCTTCTGCACATCAAAGGAAACTATTAGCAAGGTGAAAAGACAGCCTTCAGAATGGGAGAAAATAATAGCAAATGAAGCAACGGACAAACAACTAATCTCAAAAATATACAAGCAACTCCTACAGCTCTACTCCAGAAAAATAAACGACCCAATCAAAAAATGGGCCAAAGAACTAAATAGACATTTCTCCAAAAAAGACATACAGATGACTAACAAACACATGAAAAGATGCTCAACATCACTCATTATCAGAGAAATGCAAATCAAAACCACTATGAGGTACCATTTCACACCAGTCAGAATGGCTGCGATCCAAAAGTCTACAAATAATAAATGCTGGAGAGGGTGTGGAGAAAAGGGAACCCTTTTACACTGTTGGTGGGAATGCAAACTAGTACAGCCACTATGGAGAACAGTGTGGAGATTCCTTAAAAAACTGGAAATAGAACTGCCTTATGATCCAGCAACCCCACTGCTGGGCATACACACTGAGGAAACCAGAAGGGAAAGAGACACGTGTACCCCAATGTTCATCGCAGCACTGTTTATAATAGCCAAGACATGGAAGCAACCTAGATGTCCATCAGCAGATGAATGGATAAGAAAGCTGTGGTACATATACACAATGGAGTATTACTCAGCCATTAAAAAGAATACATTTGAATCAGTTCTAATGAGGTGGATGAAACTGGAGCCTATTATACAGAGTGAAGTAAGCCAGAAGGAAAAACATAAATACAGTATACTAACGCATATATATGGAATTTAGAAAGATGGTAACAATAACCCGGTGTACGAGACAGCAAAAGAGACACTGATGTATAGAACAGTCTTATGGACTCTGTGGGAGAGGGAGAGGGTGGGAAGATTTGGGAGAATGGCAATGAAACATGTAAAATATCATGTAGGAAACGAGTTGCCAGTCCAGGTTCGATGCATGATGCTGGATGCTGGGGGCTGGTGCACTGGGACGGCCCAGAGGGATGGTATGGGGAGGGAGGAGGGAGGAGGGTTCGGGATGGGGAGCACATGTATACCTGTGGCGGATTCATTTTGATATTTGGCAAAACTAATACAATTATGTAAAGTTTAAAAATAAAATAAAATTAGAGAAAAAAAAAAAAAAAAGAAACTGCTTTTAGTTTTATTAATATTTACTACTGTTTACTTCATTTCTTTTTCAATTATTTCTGCTCTCATCATTATGATTTCTTTCCTTCTGTTGACTTTGGGGTTTTTTGCCCCTTTCCCAGCAATGTAGACTTACGTTGTCTATTCAATGTTTTTCTTGTTTCTTGAGGTATGAAGGATCTCTTAGGACTGCTTTTTCTGAATGCCATAGGTTTGGGGTCATCGTGTTTTCATTGTCATTTGTTTCTAGGAATTTTTTGATTTCCCTTTTTATTTCTTCAGTAACATCTTTGTTATTTAGTAACATATTGTTTAATTTTCATGAGTTTGAATTTTTTTTTTCCTGTAGTTAATATCTAGTCTCATACCATTGTGGTCAGAGAAGATACTTGATACAATTTCAATTTTCTTAAACTAACTGAGGCTTGATTTATGGCTCAAGATGTGGTCTATCCTGGAGAATGTTTCATGTGCACTTGAGAATAAAGTGTATTCTTCTGCATTTGGATGGAAAGTCCTGAAGATATCAGTTAGGTCCATTTAGTATAATGTTTCATTTAATGTTTGTGTTTCCTTATTGATTCTCTGTTTTGATGATTTGTCCATTAGTGTAAGTGGGGTGTTAGAGTGCCCTACTATTATTGTGTCACTGTCAATTTTCCCTCTTATGACTGTTAATGTTTGCCTTGTGTACTGAGGTGCTCCTATGTTGGGTCCACAAATATTTCCAATTGCTATGTTTTCTCCTTAAATTGATCCTTTGATCATTATGTAGTATCCTTCTTTGCCTCTTTTAATAGTCATTGTTTTAAAGTCTATTTTATTTGAAATTGGATTGCCATACCAGCTTTCTTTTAGTTTCCACTCTTATGGAATAACTTTTTCCATCCTTTTACTTTCAGTCTGTATTTGTCTCTAGGTCTGAAATGGGTCTCTTGTAAGCAGCCTATATATGGGTCTTGTTTCTGTATCCATTCAGTCAGTCTGTATTTTTTGGTTGATGATTTAATTCATTTACATTTAAGGTAAACATTGATACATATGTTCTTATTGGCATTTTCTTGATTGCTTTGGGTTTGTTTTTGTAGGTCTTTCCTTTGTCTTGTGTTTACTGGCTATATAAGTCCCTTTAGTATATGTTGCAAGGCTGGTTTGGAGTGCTAAATTCTCTTAATTTCTGCTTATCTATAAAACTTTTGATTTCTCCATCAATTTTGAATGAGATCTTTGCTGGGTAGAGTAATGTTGGTTTTAGATTTTTTTTCTTTCAGTTGTTTAAATATATCCTGCCATTCCCTTCTGGCCTGCAGAGTTTCTGCTGAAAGATTCACTGTTAATCATATGGGTTTTCTCTTGTATGTTACTTGTTGCTTTTCCCTTGCTGCTTTTAATATTCTTTCATTGTGTTTAGTCCTTGTTAATTTGATTAATATGTATCTTGGCGTGTTTCTCCTTGAGTTTATCCTGTAAGGGACTTTCTGCACTTCTGGACTGACTATTTCATCTCCCACTTTGAGTAAGTTTTCAACTATAATTTCTTCAAAAATTTTCTCAGTGCCTTTTTAAAATTCATCCTCTGGGACCCCTATAACTCTAATGTTGGTGTGTTCAATATGGTCCCAAAGGTTTCTGAGGCTATCCTCAACTCTTTTCATCCTTTTCCCTTTATTCTGTTCTTCAGCAGTTACTTCTACTATTCTATCTTCCAGCTCACGTTTCTGTTCCTCTGCCTCAGTTAAATCTGCTGAGCAACTGAACTTAACTGAAAAGTTCACTTAAAAACATTTTTTTAAAGAGCTTTAACAGTTTATCTAAAAATATGTGTTCTTTAGTTATGTTTTAAAATAACTGAAAAAAAAAAAGAAATTTAATAAGTGCTCCAAAGCACAGACTTGAATCCTGTGTAATATTTTAAGTTCACAAATCTGCAAAACATATATTCATGTGTTCTTACATTCACACACCTATATTCATATAAAGTATTTTAAAGTTTTTACATCCACCTCTATAGTATTCAGAACAACAAAGGATAAGCATTGTATTAAGTGGTAGCATAGTATGATCAGTGCTTGAAGTGGGCTTCTGGAGGCGTCTTGCCCGAGATTGTAAAAGCCAACTGATCAATTTTCAGAAATGCTACTAGTTCTTGGACATCAAGTTGGCAGTTTGAAATCAATCATGTGGGAGTAGTTACCACACAGAAATTGGCAAACTCAACTAATCTGAGCTTCTCAGCCTCAGGGTCGTGGGTTGTTAATCCCACAAGTGATTAGTAGCATCAGTGATCCAGCAAATCACTGACAATTGGGCTAAACGGTGTTACACAGAATCTATCCTACCACGTCTGTAATTCTGAAGCATCTCCCTCCTGCTCGCTGGTGAGGAACATCTGAATGCTGGCAGGCCGAGGTTGGGGAGTTGGGAAGCGCTGTGCCCGCTGCACAGAGTTTGATTTGAGGATTGGTGTGGGCACCATCCGGCGTGACTCCATCTCGGGTGGGAGGTGCCTTTGTGCTCGGCCCTGTTCTCGCCAACAAACTGCTGTGGCTCCCAGCACTGCATAGGTGTGTCTGATTCAGACTTGACATATAAGTGATATCACATGATATTTGTCTTTCTCTGTTTGACTTACTTCACTCTGCATGACAATCTCTAGGTCCATCCTTGTTGCTACAAATGGTATTCTTTTGTTCTTTTTATATAGCTAATAGTCCACTGTATCAGTTCAGTCACTCATTCGGTCCGACTCTTTGTAATTCTATGGACTGCAGCACTCCAGGCTTCCCTGTCCATCACCAATTCCCGGACCTTGCTTAATCTCATGTCCATAGAGTCAGTGATGCCATCCAACCATCTCATCCTCTGTCATCCCCTTCTCCTCCTGGCTTCAATCTTTCCCAGCATCAGGGTATTTTCCAGTGAGTCAGTTCTTTGCATCAGGTGGCCAAAGTATTGGACTTTCAGCTTCAGCATCAGTCTTTCTGATGAATATTCAGTACTCATTTCCTTTAGGATTGACTGGTTTGATCTCATTGCAGTCTAAGGGACTCTCAAGAGTCTTCTCCCAACACCATAGTTGAAAAGCATCAATTCTTCAGGGGTCAGCTTTCTTTATAGTCTAGCTCTCCCATCCATACATGACTACTGGAAAAACCATAGCTTTGATTAGAGCAGACCTCTGTCAGCAAAGCAATGTCTCTGTTTTTTAACATGCTGTCTAGGGTGGTCATAACTTTTCTTCCAAGGAGCAAGCATCTTTCAATTTCGTGGCTGTAGTCACCGTCTGCAGTGATTTTGGAGCCCAAGAATATAAAGTCTGTCACTATTTCCATTGTTTCTCCATCTACTTGCCACAGAGTGATGGGAACAGATGCCATGATCTTCAGTTTTTGAATGTTGAGTTTTAAGCCAGCTTTTTGCCTCTCCTCTTTCACTTTCATCAAGGGGCTTTTTAGTTCCTCTTCACTTTCTGCCATAAGGCTGGTGTCATCTGCATATCTGAGGTTATTGATATTTCTCCTGTCAATCTTGATTCCAGCTTGTGTTTCATCCAGCCTGGCATTTCGCACGATGTACTCTGCATATAAGTTAAATAAGCAGGGTGATAATATACAGCCTTGACACACTCCTTTCCTGATTGGGAACCAGTCTGTTGTTCCGTGTCTGGTTTTAACTGTTGCTTCTTGACCTGCATACAGATTTCTCAGAAGGCAGGTAAGGAGGTCTGGTTTTCCCATCTCTTTAAGAATTTTCCACAGTTTGTTGTGATCTACACAGTCAAAGGATTTGACATAGTCAAAAAAGCAGAAGTAGATGCTTTTCTGGAACACTCTTGGTTTTTTGATGATCCATTGGATGTTGGCAATTTGATCTCTGGTTCCTCTGCCTTTTCTAAATCCAGCTTGAACATCTGGAAGTTCAAGGTTCACATAGTGTTGAAGGCTGGCTTGCAGAATTTTGAGCATTACTTTGCTAGCGTGTGAGATGAGTGCAATTCTATGGTACTCAGAACATTCTTTGGCATTGCTCTTATTTGGGATTGGAATGAAAACTGATTTTTTCCAGTCCTGTGGCCACTGCTGAGTTTTCCAAATTTGCTGGCATATTGAGTGCAGCACTAGTATAGCATAGTCTTTTAGGATTTGAACTAGCTCAGCTGAAATTCCATCACCTCCACTAGCTTTGTTCATAGCGATGCTTCCCAAGGCCTGCTTGACTTCGCATTCCAGGATGTCTGGCGCTAGGTGAGTGATCACACCACAGTGGTTATCTGTGTCATTAGGATCTTTTTTGTGCTTCCCTGGTGGCTCAGACGTCAAAGAGTCTGCCTGCAATGTGGTCCCTGGGTTGGGAAGATCCCCTGGAGAAGGAAATGGCAACCCTTTCCAGTATCCTTGCCTGGAAAATCCATGGATGGTGAAGCCTGGAAGGCTACAGTCCATGGGGTCAGAAAGAGACACGACTGAACAACTTCATTTTCTTTCTTTATGCTAATGCTTTAGTGGTACTACTAGTAATTTTTGTGAAATGTGAACTTTTGCTTCAGTCAAATTTTAGTTGTATTTTCTCCTATAGAATGTACCCTGTTTTCTCAGCTCTTATAAGTAACATATAAATTACTGCCTAGTAAATATCCTAGGGGCTTCCCTGATAGCTCAGTTAGTAGAGAATCTGCCTGGAGTACAGGAGACCCAAGTTCAATTCCTGGGTCAGAAAGTTCCCCTGGAGAAGGGAAAGGCAATCCATTGTAGTATTCTGGCCTGGAGAATTCCATGGTTTGTATATTCCATGGGGTTGCAAAGAGTCAGACACGACTGAGTGACTTTCACTATCATCTTTCAAATATCCTAGATTATTTTGTTAGGTAAAAAGCAAAACATTCAATACCTGGCCTGCATTATCTAATATTTTAATGCCTATCTGTATTTAAGTTTAAAAAATATTTAGTAATTTATTTAGCTGCACCTGATCTTAGTTGTGGCACATGGGATCTCTTTCTCTGACCAGGGACTGAACCTGGACTCTAGATGACCAGGAAAGTCCCTGTCTGTTTCTAATTTTGGATTTTGAAATTGTGCATAATGACAGAGGGAGAGGAGTTTGAAATAAGGGTAAAAATTATACTTAGGAATATAAAGTTTATTAAATGGTGAACAGTTGTCTCTTTACCCTCACTGAAATGTAAACAAAACAAAAGGAAACACTATCTAAATACATTAATTAAGTCTTTGGGAAATATCTGGTTCAAATATCAAAAACATTACCAAAATGAGATCTGTAAAGTGAATTCTTGTATCGATACCAAGAACTGATGATTTAGTTAACAGGTTTTCTTGCCTTGAAGCTGAACAATAAACTCAAAGGACATCTTTGATGCTTTCCAATTTCTTCTTTAGAGTAAAAACATATCTTGACTAAATGTGTTAAGTGCATGCATACAATTAGTTCCTGATTTCCCAGGTTTCAAATACAAAAGACAACAGATATTTGTTCATAATAAACATGGCTTAGATGTTTAGCTTTTCTCTTTAAGGTTGAGAATTTGGAGGTTTTAATAGTTTCTTATTATCAGGGCATTATCTCCATCTGTAATTTTCTGTTTCTCTTCTTTATCTGTTCTATTCCTTTCTCCATATTCGAGTAGCTCTAAAGTGCAATATGGCATATTCTTAAGTCTTCCTACTACAAAATGCTCCCAATTCAGTTCAATTCAGCCACTCAGTCGTATCTGACTCTTTGTGACCCCATGGACTGCAGTACCCCTGGTTTCCCTGTCCATCACCAATTCCCAGAGCTTGCTCAAACTCATGTTAATCAGGTTGGTGATGACATCAAACCATCTCATCCTCTATTGTCCCCTTCTCTTCCTACTTTCAATCTTTCCCAGCATCAGGGTCTTTTCCAATGAGTCAGTTATTCGCATGAGGTGGCCAAAATATTGGAGGTTCAGCTTCAGCATCAGTCCTTCCAATGAATATTCAGGACTGATTTCCTTTAGGATTGATTGGTTGAATGTCCTTGCAGTGAAAGGGACTTTTAAGAGTCTTCTCCAACAACATAGTTTAAAAGCACCAATTCTTTGGCACTCAGCCTTCTTTATGGTCCAACTCTCACATGCATTCATGACTACTGGAAAAACCATAGCTTTGACTAGACAGACGTTTGTCAGCAAAGTAACAGCTTTGCTTTTTAATATGCTGTCTAGGTTGGTCATAGCTTTTCCTCCAAGGAGCAAGCGTTTTTTTCATTTCCTGGCTGCAATCACCATCTACAGTGATTTTGGAGCCCCCCAAAATAAAGTCTCTCACTGTTGCCATTGTTTCCGCATCTATTTGCCATGAAGTGATGGGAGAAGATGATATGATGTTCGTTTCTTGAATGTTGAGTTTTAAGCCAGCTTTCTCACTCTCCTCTTTCAATTTCATCAAGATGCTTTTCAGTTCCTCTTTGCTTTCTGCCATAAGGTGGTATCATCTGTACATTTTAGGTTATTGATATTTCTCCTGGCAATCTTGATTCCAGTTTGTGCTTCATCCAGCCTGGCAGTTCGCATGATGTGTTCTGCATAGAATTTAAGAAGCAAGGTGGCAATATACAGACTTGATGTACTCCTTTCCCAATTTGGAACCAGTTCATTGTTCCATGTCTGGTTCTAACTGCTGCTTCTTGACCTCCATACAGATTTCTCAGGAGGCAGGTAAGGGGGTCTGGTATTCCCATCTCTTTAAGAATTTTCCAGTTTGTTGTGATCTAGACAGTCAAAAGATTTGGCTTGTTCATTAAGCAGAAGTAGGTGTTTTTCTGGAACTCCCTTGCATTATCGATGATCCAATGGGTGTTGGCAGTTTGATCACTGGTTCCTCTGCCTTTTCTAAGTCCAGCTTGAACGTCTGGAAGTTCTTGGCTCACATACTGTTGAAGCCTGGCTTGGAGGATTTTGAACATTACTTTGCTAGCCTGTGAGATGAGTGCATTTGTGTGGTAGTTTGAACATTCTTTGGCATTGCCTTTCTTTGGGATTGGAATGAAACTGACCTTTTCCAGTCATGTGGCCACTGCTGAGTTTTCCAAATTTGCTGGCATATTGAGTGCAGCGCTTTCACAGCATCATCTTTTAGGATTTGAAATAGCTCAACTGAAATTCCATCACCTCTACTAGCTTTGTTCATAGTGATGCTTCCTAAGGCCTACTTGACTTTGCATTCCAGGATGTCCAGCTCTAGGTGAGTGATCACACCATCATGATTATCTGGGTCATGAAGATCTTTTTTGTATAGTTCTTCTGCATATACTTGCCACCTCTTCTTAATATTTTCTGCTTCTGTTAAGTTCATACCATTTCTGTCCTTTATTGTATTCATTTATGCATGAAATGCCCCCTTGGCTCTAGGTGAGGGATCACATCATCATGGTTACCTGGGTCATTAGAGAGGAGAGTGAAAAAGCTGGTTTAAAACTCAAAAGGTAAAAAACAAAGATCATGGCATCTGGCCCCATTACTTCATGGCAAATAGATGGGGAAACAATGGAAACTGTGACAGCTTTTATTTCTTGGGATCCATAATCATTGCAGATGGTGACTACAGCCATGAAATGAAAATATGCTTGCTCCTTGGATGAAAAGGTATGATCAACTTAGACAGCATATTAAAAAACAGAGACATTGCTTTGCCAACAAATGTCCATCTAGTCAAAGCCATGGTTTTTCCAGTAGTCATGTATGGATGTGAGAGTTGGACTATAAAGAAAGCTGAGCTCTGAAGAATTGATACTTTTGACCTGTGGTGTTGGAGAAGACTCTTGACAGCCCCTTGGACTGCAAGGAGATCCAACCAGCCAATCCTAAGGAAATCAGTCTGGAATATTCATTGGAGGGACTGATGATGAAGCTGAAGCTCCAATAATTTGGCCACCTGATATGAAGAACTGACTCATTGAAAAAGACACTGATGCTGGAAAAGATTGAAGGCAGGAGGAGAAGGTTGGTTAGTAGAGGATGAGATCATTGGATGGCATCACTGACTCAATGGACATGAGTTTGAGTAAGCTCTGCAGATTGGTAATAAACAGGGAAGCCTGGTTTGCCACAGCCCATATGGTTGCAAAGAGTCAGACACAACTGAGTGACTGAACTGATAAGATATTTTCTTGTATAGTTTGTCTGTTTATTCTTGCCCCTCTTCTTAATATCTTCTGCTTCTTTTAGGTCCATGCCATTTCTGAGTAGGAGGACTTGCACTCATCTCCTCTTGGGAGAACTCCAAAATTGCAGCTCTCTGCTGAAAAACTATTGACAGGAGAAAGTTGGGTCCCACCAAATAAAGATACCTCATGTCCAAAGGCAAAAAGAAGCCCCAACAAGATGTTAGGAGGGGCAAAATCACCTTTAGGATCAAACCCCATTCCCTCCAGAGATGCTCAGAGGGCTTAAACAAAACCTTGTGTGCACCAGGACCCAGAGACCCCACAGAGACTGAGCCAGACCTGCCTTTGAGTGTTTAAATGTCTCCTGCAGAGGCATGGATCAGCAGTGGTCTGCCACAGGAACAGAGCCTCTGGCTGTAGCAGACCTGGTACACGCAGAGTGCGGCATAAACCATCTTGCAGGAGGTATCCATTAGCCCCTCAACAGAGCTGCTAAGCAGATGACCCATTAACTGCTGAACAATTATACCAAAGAAATTCTCACACTGTTCAGAAATTTCTAGGCCCCACAACAGATTTCCAAACCCGGGGATCCAGCAAAGGTACTGAGAACCCCCAGGGATTTGACTTTGGAAGCCAGTAGGATTTGATTACGTAGTTTAGACAGGACTGGGGAAACAGACTCTTGAAGGGCACAAAGAAAATCTTGTGTGCACCAGGACCTGGGAGAAAGGAGCAGTGTCCCCACAAGAGATTGAGCCAGACTTGCCTGTGAGTCAGACTCCAGGAGTCTCCAGTGGAGGTGTGGGTCAACTGTGGCCTCCTGTGGGGTCAGGGGCACTGAATACAACAGTGCATGGATAAGTCTGTTTGAAGGAGGTCACCATTACTGACATTAACCCTACCATAGTTAAGTGAATATTGGATTAAAGATTTACTGAGCATGACATCGCCCATCAGGACAAGACCCCTACAATCAGTCTCTCATCAGAAAGCTTCCATAAGCCTCTTGCCCTTATACATCAGAGGGCAGACAGAATGAAAACCACAATCACAGAAAACTAACCAAACTCATCACATGGATCACAGCCTTCTCTAACTCAATGAAACTATGAGTCATGCCATGTAGGGCCACCCAGTACAGACGGGTCATGGTGGAGAGTTCTGACAAAATGTGGTCCACTGGAGAAGGGAATGGCAAACCACTTCAGTATTCTTGCCTTAAGAACCCCAGGAACAGTATGAAAAGGCAAGAAGATATGACACTGAAAGATGAGCTCCCCAAGTCAGCAAGTGCCAATATGCTACTGGAGAAGGGTGGAGAAATAACTCCAGAAAGAATGAAGAGATGGAATCAAAGTGAAAAGAACACCCAGTTGTGGATCTGACTGGTGATGGAAGTAAAGTCCGATGCTGTAAAGAGCAGTATTGCATAGGAACCTGGAATGTTAGGTCCATGGATCAAGGTAAATTGGACGTGGTCAGTCAGAAGATGGCAAGAGTGAACATCAACATTTTAGGAATCAGTGAACTAAAATGGACTGGAATGGGCAAATTTATTTCAGATGATCATTATATCTATTACTATGGGCAAGAATCCCTTAGAAGAAATGGAGTAGTCCTCATAGTCAACAAAAGAGTCCGAAATGCAGTGCTTGGGTGCAATCTCAAAAACTACAGCATGATCTCTCTTCATTTCCAAGGTAAATCACAAGGTAATTCACTATCATAGTAATCCAAGTCTATGCTCCAACCACTAATGCTGAAGAAGCTGAAGTTGAAAGGTTCTATGATGACCTACAATCCCTTCTAGAACTAATACCCCAAAAAGATGTCCTTTTCATCATAGGGGACTGGAATGCAAAAGTAGGAAGTCAAGTGATACCTGGAGTACCAGGCAAGTTTGGTTTTGGAGAACAAAATGAAGCAACGCAAAGGCTAACAGAGTTTTGTCAAGAGAAGGCACTGGCCATAGCAAACACCCTCTTCCAGCAACACAAGAGGTGACTCTACATATGGATGTCATCAGATGGTCAATATCAAAATCAGATTGTTTATATTTGCATCTGAAGACGGAAAAGTTTATATTGAGTCAGCAAAAACAAGACTGGGAGCTGACTGTGGCTCAGATCATGAACTCCTTTCTCTCTCTGGCTATCCCACAATTTGGGTTGCTATTTCACATTAGTTCCCTCAGATTGCCCTCCGGGCATTTGGGCCTAGTCCTTATCCTAAGCAATACAGCCCACGCCTTCCTGTTCAGTCCCCACTTGCTGGTGGTGGCTCCGAGCACTGGGAGTTGCTGTTAGGCACATAATCTGTGGGTTTTATTTATTTATTTTTCCTCCCAGTTATGTTGCCCTCTGAGATTCCAAAACTCCCCACAGACCCGCTGGTGAGTGTTCCCTGGTGTTTGGAAACTTCTCTTTTAAGACTCCCTTCCTGAGACAGATCTCCGTCCCTACCTGCGGGGAGCTGCCCGTGAGAACGGGGTCCTTTGTCTGAAGGACACAGCTCTAGGAGCTGCCTCAGTCCTTGAGGGTTTGCTTGCAAACATAGCTCTCTGTCCCGCCACCCCAGAGATTAGGTGATTATTTACTGCAGACACCTGGAGTTCTGGACAAACTTCTCACTCACACAGAAATGTTATCTGGTGTAAGAAATAATAACAGGGTGCCATTCCCATGCTCTCAAGATTTCTTGTAACTGTTTGTAAGATGTATAGGTCAACCAAGAAAAAAGTTAACTGTCTTGTCTGTCTCACGCTCTCCTGTATAAATATAAGATGCTGAATAAAGCTGGTGTCAGACCGCTTCCCTTCGTGGAGATGTGTCTGAACCTCTCGACCCCATCTTTGCTGTAGAATTCTTTTGCTGTAGTTTTCTTTCTCAGCTGCGCCGTGCACGTTCTCGGGACCTGATCGACTTTGCCGGCTGGCACCGGCACCTACCTCCTTTGTCTCTCTTTTTATCTTTTATATTTTGTCCTACCTCCTTTTGAAGACAATGGGCTGCCTTTCTGGGTGCCTGCTGTCCTCTGCCAGCATTCAGAGGTTGTTTTGTGGAATTTGCTCACTGTTCAAATGTTCTTTCGATGACTTTGTGGGGGAGAAAGTGGTCTCCCCGTCCTATTTCTCTGCCATCTTAGGACCGCCTCCAGATCATGAACTCCTTATTGCCAAATTCAGACTTAAATTGAAGAAAGTAGGGAAACCACTAGGCAACTAGGTATGACCTAAATCAAATCCCTTATGACTATACAGTGGAAGTGACAAATAGATTCAAGGCATTAGATCTGATAGACAGAGAACCTGAAAAACTATGGATGAAGGTTTGTGACATTGTACAGGAGGCAGTGATCAAGACCGTCTTCAAGAAAAAGAAATGCAAAAAGGCAAAATGGTTGTCTGAAGAGGCCTTACAAATAGCTGAGAAAAGAGGAGACACTAAAGGCAAAGGAGAAAAGGAACGATATACCCAAAATGCTCTAGACCATTGAATATTTAATGTTTTCTGAGCATTATTTCAATCATTACTATTTAATGTTATTAATACCTCGCTCCTTAAGAGTGGAGACACACTTTTACTGATCTCATGGAACCTAGCACAAAGCCTACACACAATACATGCTCCACAAAATTTGTTGACTGAAATGAAGATATCAGCTGGTTTACTCGAATATCTAGGGCCTGATTATTATTAGAGACTACCTAACATCACACATGATATCTAAACTTGATTCATGAGAGTTTTGTTTTTTCTTTTCATGTACAATTTGCCAGATTTGTAGCACACAATTGCTTTGAATAAAATTTATGCCCCTCTCATTTCCAGTTTCCACTTAACCCTACTTTAAAACTGACATGCTTGCCAGGTTCCCAAATATCATATAATCAGAGAATATAGTCAAACAGTGAGGGGATAAGTAGTTATAGAAAGGGAGCTATTGTATTTAGAGTTCACTGAAGAATTTTTATAATTTTGGGGTGGCTGGTCGTCATCACAGCAGTTTGTACTCCAAGGGAAATCACAGGGAATCATCAAATAAACTGCATTTGCCACTATGAAATGTCCTTTTTGTGACCTGCAGTATGTATCTACGGTTTTTCATATTCATCTGGCATTTGGATTTCTTCTCTGTATTTATATTCTTTTCTGTTTTCCTTATTGGGCTATATATCTTTTTATTAATTATTTGTAAAATTTCTTGAATTTCAGGAATACTAAACCTTTATGTGGTGTAAATATTTCAGGTCATTTTACAGTTTGGCTTTACTTAAAATTGTCTAACTGGGTAGCAAATTTACCAGAATCCCTTTATGGATTTAGTGTTTCTTTTGTTACTCAGGAAGGTTTTCCCCATCAGATGATCATAAAAGTATCATCCCAAAACTTTTCCAAGAGCATTTACTATGGTATGCTTTTTTTGCTAGTCGATCTGAAAATTATTTTGGTATATAGATTGAGTCAGAGGTATTTATTTTTTTCTCGAAGGAGAGGAAATTGTCCTAACATTATTGTGGATTCATCAAATTGCTCCCACAGATTTGAGATGCCGTTTCTGGACATTATTAGTGTGCATCAATATTCAAGCTCTCATGCATGACCACCCTTAGTATAAGTGCATGCTGAGATGCTTCAGTCATGTCTGACCCTATGTGACCCTAGGGACTGTAGCCCACAAGGCTCCTCTGTCCATGGGGTTCCCCAGGCAAGAATACTGGAGTGGGTTACCATGCTCTCCTCAAGGGCATCTTCCTGACCCAGGGATCGAACTTGCAGTCTCTTACATATCTTGCATTGGCAGGCAGGTTCTTTACCACTAGCACCACCTGGGAAGCCCATCCTACAAGTGAGGCAGTCATAATTAATTCTGGCCAGCGAATCATGAGCTGAACCAGGATGTGCTACTTCTGGACTAAGGAAGCCTGAAGCCCCTTGCAGCCCTTTTCTTTCCCCTTTCCCTGCTGTAATCACGGAGAAGGCCTTGCATTGAGATGGCAGAGTTGTGAGAATGAAGCAGCCTGGATTGTGTAGAGCCTGCGTAATGTTCAGTTTCCCCAGAGTATCTTAGACAGAAGTGGATTTTACACGACATAGAAAGGAGCTTTCTGAGTCAAACCTCCAAAATTTGGGAGGTTTGTTATTTGTTAATGCAACCTAAATCTACCTTATCTTGTTAACTATACCACCTTTAACATATATAAATATCCACATACATATAGTTTCATTTCTTGAGTCTTTACTTTGATCCATCCATCTATTTGCTTGTTCTTATACAAATACCTCCCTGCTTTACTGTAACTTTATAGCAGATTTAATACTCAGGCAAGACCTACATCACTGTTTTTTTTTTTTTTTAATTCTGTTAGCTTGACTTAAGCATCAGCTTTTTAAAATAAATTTTTAGAATGCTAGGTAAAAGAACTTGGTTGCATTTTGAATCCTATTGCATTGGATTTATAGATTAATTTGGGAAAATTGACATAACCATACAAAATCCTCTAGCTTTCTTCATATGTCTTGCATGTTTCTCTCCTTCTTTCTTTAGGTAGTTTTATAGATTTTGTTGAGATGTTTGTCCATATTATATTTTAAAACTAATTCTTACTGGTATAGAAGAAGAGAATTGATCTGTGTCTATTTCTGTTGTATGCAGCTTTCACTGAACTCACTTATTAGTTCTGAAAAAAATTAATTGATTTTCCCAAGAGGTCATCCAGGAGTTGCTGTTTCTTAGAGGCCTAGCAAGGCTCCTTATGGGTTCATTTCTAGTCACTAGCTTGGGACAACTCAGCTTATTTGAATCATCTATGGCTTCTTCTACCATCTGTTCCAGGAAGTGTCCTATTTAATAATTCTCCCTCTTGTTCCTATAAGACATTTAGCAAATCTGTTTGTGTAATTCAATTCCTGTGCTATTATTACTTTATGGACTAATTTTTACAGCACTGTGTAGCTTATTTAATATTTCCATACCAGTTTCCCCATCCTCTTGTGAAAACCATTGTGCGTTACTTCTATGCCCTATTATTACAGAGTTTACAACCTAAATACAATCTCCTCAACCCTCGTTGATTATCTTCATAATATTAAGCCCTATATTACCAATTTTACCTTTTACCAAGGTCTTTGTTCATTACCATGTATTTGAACTTTCTACCATTGGACTATTTGTTACCTCACTTTCATTTCCTATTAGGAACCATGCACTTTTGTATAACCATAGCTGCCTCATAGTGCCATCATTGGAAACTACCCTAGGGACAAAAACTCTTTTTCCCATTACCATGTACCAATCTTCTATAAACTGTGATCCCATGCTTTAAACGCAAAGAAGGATTGGACACTGGCATTTTATTTATCTCATTTAATCTTAAAGCCACCATCTGCAGTAGGCTCTATTATTACCTGCATTTAAACAGAAAACTGGTGTTAAATGATTTTAGCCCCAAGTCACAAAGGTAAGAAGGGTCAGGCCAGTGCCATCCCTCACGTATGCCACCCCACCACATTCACTTGCCCACACATTCTTGCTAGACACCTTCCTACTAACTCTAGTCTGAAGGCCATTTGTGTTAGAAATAAGAAAGAGCTTCAGCCATGATACTCTCTTTCACTTTGCAAATTTTCCAGCCTGCACAAAGGTAGAGAGAATAGCAAAAATGAACTTAGATTCAGCTTTGATTGATGTGGTGCCACTTTTGTTTCATGCATCTTCCTTCTAACCCCCCAAATTTTATTTCTGCTGTACTTTAAAGTGAATTCTAGACATCGTATCATTTTACTCATAAATAATTTACTATCTGTAACTAATAAAGACTTTATAAAATATAGTCATAACACTATTATCACACCCAACAAAATTAATAGTAATTTCCTAATATCAGATTCTATTTTTAAGAAAAAAAATATTTTGCCAATCATATACATATACAAAAGAAAGACAGTGAAGTCACTCACTCGTGTCTGACTCTTTATGACCCCACTGCCAAGCTCCACTGTCTTGTGGATTTTCCAGCAAGAATGCTGGAGTGGGTTCCATTTCCTTATCCAGGGGATCTTCCCAGCCCAGGGACTGAACCAGGTCTCCCGCACTGCAGGCAGATTCTTTACCGTCTGAGACACCAGTGAAGCCCTTTACATATATAAGGGACACTGAAAAGAATAATAGAATTTCTGTGTATGCTATTTCTTTTTAAAAACAAAATATTTTCCACTGAGTTTATAGGATTGATCTGTAAAAGATAGCTGATTTTTGGTAACATTTATTTCAAGGACTTCATCCAAATTTGCAATGGTTTGTAAATTTGGGTCCTATATTTTGAGGATAAGGACTGATTCCAAATAGAATTGAGCAACTACAATTAACAACTAATTCAGGTATGATATCTTGACTTCCTACTTTTTCATTCCAGTCCCCTATGATGAAAAGGACATCATTTCTTTGGTGTTAGTTCTAGGAGGTCTTATAGGTCTTCACAGAACCATTCAACTTCAGCTTCTTTGGCATTTGTGGGTTGGGGCATAGACTTGGATTACTGTGATACTGAATGGTTTGCCTTGGAAACGAACAGAGATCATTCTGTCATTTTTGAGATTGCACCCAGGTATTGCATTTAGGACTTTTTGTTGACTATGATGGCTATTCCATTTCTTCTAAGGGATTCTTGCCCATAGTAGTAGATATAATGGTCATCTGAATTAAACTCACCCATTTCAGTCCATTTTAGTTCACTGATTCCTAAAATGCTGATGTTCACTCTTGCCACTCCTGCTTGACCACTTTTAATTTGCCTTGATCCATGAACCTAACATTCCAGGTTCCTATGCAATACTGCTCTTTACAGCATCGGACTTTACTTCCATTACCAGTCACATCCACAACTGGGTGTTGTTTTCACTTTGGCCCCGTCTCTTCATTCTTTCTGGAGTTATTTCTCCACCCTTCTCCAGTAGCGTTTTGGCACTTGCCGACTTGGGGAATTCACCTTTCAGTGTCCTATCTTTTTGCCTTTTCACACTGTTCCTGGGGTTCTTAAGGCAAGAATACTGAAGTGGTTTGCCATTCCCTTCTCCAGTGGACCACATTTTGTCAGAAATCTCCATCATGACCTGTCTGTGTTGGGTGGCCCTACACAACATGACTTAGAGTTTCACTGAGTTAGACAAGACTGTGGTACATTTGATTACTTTAGTTAGATCTCTGTGATTGTGGTTTTCAGTCTGTCTTCCCTGTAACGAATAAGGATAAGAGGCTTATGGAAGCTTCCTAATGAGAGAGACTGACTGTGGGGGAAAACTGGGTGTTGTTCTGATGGGCGGGGCCATGCTTTTTAATCCAAATTTCTTTGATGGGTGGTGCTGTGTTTCCTCCCTGTTTCTTGGCCTGAGGCCAAATAACCCAGATAACCACAATGGTGTGATCACTTACCTAAAGCCAGACATTCTGGAGTCTGAAGTCAAGTGGGCCTTAGGAAAGATAACTAGGAACAAAGCTAGTGGAGGTGACGGAATTCCAGTTGAGCTCTTTGAAATCCTAAAAGATAATGCTGTGAAAGTGTTGCACTCAATATGTCAGCAAATTTGGAAAACTCAGCAGTGGCCACAGGACTGGAAAAGATCAGTTTTCATTCCAATCCCAAAGAAGGGCAATGCCAAAGAATGTTAAAAGTACCACACAATTGCACTCATCTTAAAGAAGAAAAGTTAAAATTTTACATAACCTCCCACTGCTTCTGCCTCTATAACTCAGCCTGCTCCTTGCAAAGTCTGGATCACATAGGTCTCAGAAAATGGAGACTCACAATACAAGGAACTAGAGCTTATTTCACTCACCCTTGTCCTGCTCTTTGCAATCACCCAGCCCCTGCAGACCCACAAGCCTGCTTAATTATGCCTGTTCGTGTGTAAAAACTTTATAACTCCTTTGTTTGGGGCTCAGAGCTTGGATTGTTAACTCCTCTGGGCCAGCCGGCATAATAAACCTGAGATCTCCAACTCTCCACGTGTGGTGCTTGGTTTCTCATAGTACTGGTTTCTGCAACAATCTCACATGATAGCAAAGTAATGCTCAAAATTCTCCAAGTGAGGCTTCAAAAGTCTGTGAACCAAAAACTTCCAGATGTTCAAGATGGATTTAGAGAAAGCAGAGGAACCAGAGATTAAATTACCAACATCCATTGGATCATTGAAAATGCAATAGAGTTCCAGAAAGACATCTACTTCTCCTTTATTGACTACGCCAAAGCCTTTGACTGTGTGGATTACAATAAACTGCAGAAAATTCTTCAAAAGATGGGCATACCAGACAGCCTTACCTGCCTTCTGAAAAATCTGTATGCAGGTCAAGAAGCAACAGTTAGAACCAGACATGGAACAGTGGACTGGTTCCAAATTGAGAAAGAAGTACATCAAGGCTGTATTGTTGCTGTAAGGAGAGTGCAGAGAAAAAAAGAGCAAGCCGGGCAGTCAGGCAAGAAAAGGAAATTTATTAGAGAGAAAAGAGAGGGCGACTGGCTCTTAAGGAGAACCAGCGTTCTCCCTTTATGACGGAGTCCTTCTTATACCCCACCAATGAAAAATTATTTGAAGGGATGGTCACATAGCCAGAGGTCTGGAATCTGGTCCTCTCGCAGATTTGAGAAGTTAGGCACCAGTGAAATAACATGATGCCATTTGGACAATTTGGTCAGTCTCACAGAACACTGTGATTTATTCTTTGTTTGCGAGGTTGACATAATGAGCCATTTTATCAATGAGACCCCATGTGGGTCCTATCAGTCATCCTGCTTATTTCACTTATGTGCAGAGTACATCATGAGAAACGCTGGGCTGGATGAAGCACAAGCTGGAATCAAGATTGCCAGGAGAAATATCAATAACCTCAGATATGCACATGACACCATCGTTATGGCAGAAAGTGAAGAGGAACTGAAGAGCATCTTGATGAAAAGTGAAAGAGGAGAGTGAAAAAGCTGGCTTCAAACTCAACATTCAAAAAATGAAGATTGTGCAATCTGGTCCCATCAGTTCATGGCAAACAGATGGGGAAACAACAGAAACAGTGACAGATTTTATTTTTTGGGCTCCAAAATCACTGCAGATGGTGACTGCAGCCATGAAATTAAAAGATGCTTGCTCCTTGGAAGAAAAGCTATGACCAACATAGACAGCATATTAAGAAAAGAGACATTACTTTACCAACAAAGGTCCATCTAGTAAAAGCTTTGGTTTTTCCACTAGTCATGTATGGATGTGAGAGTTGGACTATAAATAAAGCTAAGCACTGAAGAATGGATGCTTTTGAAGAAGACTCTTGAGAGTCCCTGTAAGGAGATCAAACCAGTCCATCCTAAAGGATATCAGTCCTGAATATTCATTGGAAGGACTAATGCTGAAGCTGAAGCTCCAGTACTTTGGCCACCTAATGTGAAGAATTCACTCATTGGAAAAGATTCTGATGCTGGGAAAGATTGAAGGCAGGAGAAGGGGATGACAGGGAATGAGATGGTTGGATGGCATCACTGACTCGATGGACATGAGTTTGAGCAAGCTTCAGGAATTGGTGATGGACAGGAAGCCTGGCGTGCTGCAGTCCACTGGGTTGCAAAGAGTCAGACACAACTGAGAACAACTCAGCTGTTGTTGTTATGTCAGCTAAGGTATGATTGTCTCTGCCGGCAAAATTCACCTTTCTCTTTCTCACCTGTAAGTACAGATTGGATACTGATCTCATGTTCCTTGCAATACTCTTAGTTGTATAGTTGTCTTTAAGCCCAGGACAGAAATGACTGTTTTTCATGATAAGTGGACCACACTATGCTTTACATATGTAATAAATTCTTTTAAACCACACTTTGTAAAAGCACACCTGGCCTCTAATGGTAATTGTCATACATTCTTGGGTGTGGTAATCTCAAGGTACAGATGCATCAAACGGGTATCTGGAAAGAGATTTGCAAATAATTTAAGGTTACTCTCATTTTGGATCTGACAAATGTGTAGCCAAGAGGAGCTCGAGGTCCATTTTATTGCAACTGGCACTATTCCTATAAACTGATTCATTTTATCTGTTAGCATCCATGCTTTAAACAATATTTTTTTGTGTGAAATTAAATTCATTTTTGTAAAAATTAAAACTGCACGGTCTGGTTTCATTATTTACTATTAGGCAGTGCTACTTCGTTATACACATGCAAAGAGTACTTTAAATTTCCTCTCCTTTTCAGTAAGGGATGCCCAACGCATCCCTTCTTTTTCATTACAGTAAAACAGTTTATTTGCAGTCCACTGTTGCTATTTTTGCTATCATTGAATAGAGGATGCATATTTTAATTATTGGCCACTTTTCTCTTGAGAAAGAAACCAAATGCGCCAACCCGTTACTTGGCAGTAGCCAGTGAGGCTCTGATTATGCAACATTGGGTCACTGCTTATCTTCAACACTGCCGTCCGGAAGAAAGGACGGCCGTTGCCAAGGCAACCGACGCCCCGGGCAACGGCGAGACTAGGCGGAAGGGGGCGTGGCCTCGGTGGCCCGGGCCTGTTAGAGGCGGGCCGCCGCCGGCGCAGCGGGCCGGGTAGGTCTGCGGGCCGGGCGGGCCTCTCGGCGCACCATCTGGGAAGGCCGGGTCTGCGAGCCCGCCGCGCCCTTCTCCGTAGCTCCGGGAAGAGCCCGGCTCTGCGTCCCGGTATGGCGGGCGGGCGCCGTGGCCCGCTGTTCGCGGCGCTCCTGGCCGCCTGGGTCGTGGCGGTGGCGGAGGCGGAGGCCGACCTGGAGCAGGCCGCGCTGCCGCCGGAGCGGAGCCTGGTGCGGCCCATGACAGCTTCCAACTGGACGCTGGTGATGGAGGGCGAGTGGATGCTGAAATTGTGAGTGTGCCTGCCCGCCCCCGCCGCACGGTTCCAAGCCTGCACTGCCCAAGGTCTCGACCTGGGCCCAGACCCACGCAGACAGGGACTTGCCTGGCCTGGCTGAGCCCAACCTCCCAGCTGCGCAGGCGTGTCTGGCCTGCCCCATGAGGGCCCTGGGTGTAGGGCGTCACCCTGCCTGGCTTCTCCGCTGCTTTGGGAGGAAGTGTTTTATGGCTGGGGTGGGTAAGCGGTTTACCCAGGGGATGAAGGGGAACAGAAATCCTAAGGGATTGGATTTAGGTCCTACCTGAATTGTCTAGTGGTTTTCCCTACTTTCTTCAATTTAAGTATGAATTTGGCAATGAGGAGTTCATGATCTGAGCCACAGTCAGCTCCCAGTCTTGTTTTTGCTGATTGTATAGAGCTTCTCTATCTTTGGATGCAAAGAATATAAACAATCTGATTTCTGTATTGGCCATCTGGTGATGTCCATGTGTAGCATCTTCTCTTGTGCTGTTGGAAGAAGGTTTTTGCTGTGACCAGTGCGTTTTCTTGGCAGAACTCTGTTAGACTTTGCCCTGCTTCATTCTGTACTCCAAGGCTAAATTTGCCTGTTACTCCATGTATTTCTTGACTTCCTACTTTTGTATTCCAGTCCCCTATAATGAAAAGGACATCTTATTTGGGTGTTAGTTCTAGAAGGTCTTGTAGGTCGTCATAGAACTGTTCAACTTCAGCTTCTTCAGCATTACTTGTCAGGGCATAGACTTGGGTTACTGTGATATTGAATGGTTTGCCTTGGAAATGAACAGAGATCATTCTGTCATTTTTGAAATTGCATCCAAGTACTGCATTTTGGACTCTCTTGTTGACTATGAGGGCTACTCCAGTTCTTCTAGGGATTTTTGCCCACAGCACCTGAAGAACTATGGATGGAGGTTTGTGACATTATACAGGAGGCACTGATCAAGACCATCCCCAAGAAAAAGAGATGCAAAATAGGTGTCTGAGGAGGCCTTACAAATAGCTGTGAAAAGAAGAGAAGTGAAAGGCAAAGGAGAAAAGAAAAGATACACCCCTTTGAATGCAGAGTTCCAAAGAATATCAAGGAGAGATAAGAAAGCCTTCCTCAGTGATCAGTGCAAAGAAAGAGGAAAACAATAGGAAGGGAATGACTAGAGATCTCTTCAAGAAAATTAGAGATACCAAGGGAACATTTCAGGCACAAATGGGCACAATAAAGGACAGAAACAGTATGGACTTAACAGAAGCAGAAAATATTAAAAAGAGGTGGCAAAAATACACAGAAGAACTATGTAAAAGAGATGTTCATGGCCCAGATAACCACGATGGTGTGATCACTCACTTAGAACCAGACATCCTGCAATGCGAAGTCAAGAGGGTCTCAAGTATCACTACGAACAAAGCTTGTTGAGGTGATGGAATTCCAGCAGAGCTATTTCAAATCCTAAAAGATGATGTTGTTAAAGTGCTGCACTCAATATGCCAGCAAACTTGGAAAACTAAGCAGTGGCCACTGGACTGGAAAAGGTCAGTTTTCATTCTAATCCCAAAGAAAGACAATGCCAAAGAATGCTCAAACTACCACACAGTTGCACTCATCTCACATGCTAGCAAAGTAATGCTCAAAATTCTCCAAGCCAGGCTTCAACAGTACGTGAACTGTGAACTTCCAGATGTTCAAGCTGGATTTAGAAAAGACAGAGGAACCAGAGATCAAATTGCCATCTGTTGGTTCATCAAAGCAAGAGAGTTCCAGAAATATATCTACTTCTTCTTTATTGATTGTGCCAAAGCCTATGACTATATGGATTACAACAAACTTTGGAAAATTCTTAAAGAGATGGGAATACCAGACCACCTTACCTGCCTCCTGAGAAATCTGTATGCAGGTCAAGATGCAGCAGATAGGGCTGGACATGGAGAATGTTTGGGCTCTGATTCAGGATGACACTTGTAAGCTATATAGACACTTGAGATCTTTTTAGAAGTTCTCTTTCCATCGAGTTCACTTCAGAATAGGTCAATACAAAGTGAGGCTATAAAGGAAAGAGGATTTAAACCATTATGTATATCCAAATTCAAGAATCTGTGTGCTTATCCTGAAGAAAATTTGGCTCTTTGTGATACTCCTTTGACAAAATTCAACATTTAAAAAATAAAATTTAACTTCAGTACTATTATAGACCTACTATAAATTTCTAGGAATTTTTTCAAGCATCCAATAAGTTATCACTTTGTTTAGATGAACTGGTCAGAATAAATGGAGATTGTTAAGTATCCACTGGTGATATATTTAATATCTCTAAAGAAGAAAATTAGGAGGCTTTCTGATAATGTTAGTTGGCGAAAATTTTGTTCACAATGGCCCAACCCAGTATTAAAATTTTAACATTATTTTGAATGACAGTTCTTCATTTGTTCATTTGTTTATATGCTACCTCTCCTCTGGGAATTTTTTCTTTTCTGTCCCAATTCGTACCAAGCTCCTATAACACAATTCTTGGTTAGATCAGTGTCAATAATTTATTTTTAAGGACTTAGCAGTGTCTGTTTTCTCCAAGATCCAAAAAAACCCTGTTGTAAAATTTAATTTGTTGTGTTTTCTTTGTCTTTCAAACACTCAATTTTTTGTATCCTTGCAGTTGAATTTTCAATTTTTAAAAAAGCACTTCTCTGTTAAAGAAAAATATCAACTAAAACTATATTTGTTGTATTTACCATTTCTGTTCTGAAACCTTTTTTAAAACCTGAAAAATTCTCCGCAAAATATATATACATATATACACACACACACACACACACATATATATATATATACATATATACATATATATATATATATATATATATATTTACTTTACAATATTGTATTGGTTTTGCCATACATCAACATGAATCCACCATGGGTGTACACGTGTTCCCCATCCTGAACCCCCCTCCCACCACCCTCCCCATACCATCCCTCTGGGTCATCCCAGTGCACCAGCCCAGAGCATCCTGTATCATGCATGGAACCTGGTCTGGCGATTCGTTTCACATATGATATTATACATGTTTCAAAGCCATTCTCCCAAATCATCCCACCCTTGCCCTCTCCCACAGAGTCCAAAACACTGTTCTATACATCTGTGTCTCTTTTGCTGTCTCGCATACAGGGTTATCATTACCATCTTTCTAAATTCCATATATACGCGTTAGTATACTGTATTGGTGTTACAGATGGCTAACAAACACATGAAAAAATGCTCAACATCACTCATTATCAGAGAAATACAAATCAGAACCACAATGAGGTACCATTTCACGCCAGTCAGAATGGCTGCAATCCAAAAGTCTACAAGCAATAAATGCTGGAGAGGGTGTGGAGAAAAGAGAACCCTCTTACACTGTTGGTGAGAATGCAAACTAGTACAGCCACTATGGAGAACAGTGTGGAGATTCCTTAAAAACCTGGAAATAGAACTGCCATACGACCCAGCAATCCCACTGCTGGACATACACACTGAGGAAACCAGAATTAAAAGAGACCCAATGTTCATCGCAGCACTGTTTATAATAGCCAGGACATGGAAGCAATAGATGTCCATCAGCAGACGAATGGATAAGAAAGCTCTGGTACACATACACAATGGAGTATTCAGATCAGATCAGATCAGTCGCTCAGTCGTGTCTGACTCTTTGAGACCCCATGAATCGCAGCACGCCAGGCCTCCCTGTCCATCACCAACTCCCAGAGTTCACTCAGACTCACGTCCATCGAGTCAGTGATGCCATCCAGGCATCTCATCCTCTGTCGTCCCCTTCTCCTCCTGCCCGCAATCCCTCCCAGCATCAGAGTCTTTTCCAATGAGTCAACTCTTTGCATGAGGTGGCCAAAGTACTGGAGTTTCAGTTTTTGCATCATTCCTTCCAAAGAAATCCCAGGGCTGATCTCCTTTAGAATGGACTGGTTGGATCTCCTTGCAGTCCAAGGGACTCAAGAGTCTTCTCCAACACCACAGTTCAAAAGCATCAGTTCTTCGGCACTCAGCCTTCTTCACAGTCCAACTCTCACATCCATACATGACCACAGGAAAAACCATAGCCTTGACTAGAAGAACCTTTGTTGGCAAGGTAATGTCTCTGCTTTTGAATATGCTATCTAGGTTGGCCATAACTTTCCTTCCAAGGAGTAAGCATCTTTTAATTTCATGGCTGCAGTCACCATCTGCACTCAGCCATTATAAAGAATACATTTGAATCAGTTCTAATGAGGTGGATGACTAGAGCCTATTATACAAAGTAAAGTAAGCCAGAAAGAAAAACACCAATACAGTATATTAACATTTTCTTTAATGCTGTGGACTTTTTGTACATTCAGTTTTTCTGTTTGTATTTAATTTCATATATTATTTTATACATTTTACTCCTGTTTCTGCCGTGTTTCTATGATTGGCTTGCTGTTTCTTTCTTTTAACCTCTTTTGAAAAGTTTGTTCTTTCTTGGGTTAGGGAAGATTATCTAATCTTTAAATGCTCTTCTGATGTTTTATTTTCTCTATTCTCATTGTTTCATAATATTATTCATTCAGTTGCCTTGTTCAGTTCAGTTCAGTCGCTCAGTCATGTCTGACTCTTTGCGACCCCATGAATTACAGCACCCCAGGCCTCTCTGTCCATCACCAACTCCCGGAGTTCACTCAAACTCATGTCCATCGAGCCAGTGATGCCATCCAGCCATCTCATCTTCTGTCGTCCCCTTCTCCTCCTGCCCCCAATCTCTCCCAGCATCAGAGTCTTTTCCAATGAGTCAACTCTTCGCATGAGGTGGCCAAAGTATTGGAGTTTCAGCTTCAGCATCAGTCCTTCCAATGAACACCCAGGACTGATCTCCTTTAGGATGGACTGGTTGGATCTCCTTGCAGTCCAAGGGACTCTCAAGAGTCTTCTCCAACACCACAGTTCAAAAGCATCAATTCTTCGGCCCTCAGCTTTCTTCACAGTCCAACTCTCACATCCATACATGACCACTGAAAAAACCATAGCTTTGACTAGATGGACCTTTGTTGGCAAAGTAATGTCTCTGCTTTTTAATATGCTATCTAGGTTGGCCATAACTTTCCTTCCAAGGAGTAAGCATCTTTTAATTTCATGGCTGCATTCACCATCTGCAGTGATTTTGGAGCCCCAAAAAATAAAGTCTGACACTGTTTCCACTGTTTCCCCATCTATTTGACATGAAGGGATGGGACCAGATGCCATGATCTTTGTTTTCTGAATGTTGAGCTTTAAGCCAACTCTTTCACTCTGCTCTTTCAATTTCATTAAGAGGCTTTTTAGTTTCTCTTCACTTTTCACCATAAGGGTGGTGTCATCTGCATATCTGAGGTGATTGATATTTCTCCTGGCAATCTTGATTCCAGCTTGTGCTTCTTCCAGCCCAGCATTTCTGTCTATAAGTTAAATAAGCAAGGTGCCAATATACAGCCTTGACGTTCTCCTTTTCCTATTTGGAACCAGTCTGTTGTTCCATGCCAGCTCAAACTGTTGATTCCTGACCTGCATATAGGTTTCTCAAGGCAGGTCAGGTGGTCTGGTATTCCCATCTCTTTCAGAATTTTCCACAGTTTATTGTGATCCACACAGTCAAAGGCTTTGGCGTAGTCAGTAAAGCAGAGATAAATGTTTTTCTGGAACTCTCTTGCTTTTTCCATGATCCAGCGGATGTTGGCAATTTGATCTGTGGTTCCTCTGCCTTTTCTAAATCCAGCTTGAACATCTGGAAGTTCATGGTTCACGTATTGCTGAAGCCTGGCTTGGAGAATTTTGAGCATTACTTTACTAGCAGGTGAGATGAGTGCAATTGTGCGGTGGTTTGAGCATTCTTTGGCACTGCCTTTCTTCGGGATTGGAATGAAAACTGACCTTTTCCAGTCCTGTGGCCACTGCTGAGTTTTCCAAATTTGCTGGCATATTGAGTGCAGCACTTTCACAGCATCATCTTTCAGGATTTGAAATAGCTCAACTGGAATTCCATCACCTTCACTAGCTTTGTTCGTAGTGATGCTTTCTGAGGCCCACTTGACCTCACATTCAAGGATGTCTGGCTCTAGGTGAGTGATCACAACCATCATGATTATCTGGGTTGTGAAGATTTTTTTTTTTTTTTGTATAGTTCTTCTGTGTATTCTTGGCACCTCTTCTTAGTATCTTCTGATTCTGTTAGGTCCTCACCATTTCTGTTCTTTATCGAGCCCATCTTTGCATGAAATGTTCCCTTGGTATCTCTAATTTTCTTGAGGAGGTCTCTAGTCTTTCCCATTCTGTTGTTTTCCTCTATTTCTTTGCATTGATCACTGAGGAAGGCTTTCTTATCTCTCCTTGCTATTCTTTGGAACTCTGCATTCAGATGGTTGTATCTTTCCTTTTCTCCTTTGCTTTTTACTTCTCTTCTTTTCACAGCTATTTGTAAGGCCTCCTCAGACAGCCATTTGCTTTTTTGCATTTCTTTTCCATGGAGATGGTCTTGATCCCTGTCTCCTGTAAAATGTCCTGAACCTTTGTCCATAGTTCATCAGGCACTCTGTGAATCAGATCTAGTCCTTTCAATCTATTTCTCACTTCCACTGTATAATCATAAGGGATTTGATTTAGGTCATACTTGAATGATCTAGTGGTTTCCCCCATTTTCTTCAGTTTAATTCTGAATTTGGCAATAAGGAGTTCATGATCTGAGCTATAGTCAGCTCCCGGTCTTGTTTTTGCTGACTCTATAGAGCTTCTCCATCTTTGGCTGCAAAGAATATAATCAATCTGATTTCGGTGTTGACCATCTGGTGATGTCCATGTGTAGAGCCTTCTCTTGTGTTGTTGGAAGAAGGTGTTTGCTATGACCAGTGCGTTCTCTTGGAAGCTTTTACTATTTTAAACACTTGCTTGCCCCCATCAAATAAGTTCTTGAGAATACTACTTTTGTTCTTTTTTGAAAGTATGCAATATAATACAATTTTCCATACTCTTCTGGTGGCTTTTTCCCCCAAAGACATCAATAGACATCCATAAAGCTTAGTTTTGGCCCATATACTTAAACGGATATCCAGAGGAGAAATGAGTCTTTGTGTTAAATTAACTTATGATCATGTTTCAGAATGGAAATTAGTGAGTCTGGTGATGGAGGAAACCCTCATTTATTTCCCTAGGATCTCTTGGATTTACCATTGTTTCTCTAGTATTCTTCTTATACTTAGTCAGAGCATTGTTGCCTTAACTTACCCATGTTCAATTCAGTTCAGTTCAGTCACTCAGTCGTGTCTGACTCTTTGTGACCCCATGAATCGCAGCACGCCAGGCCTCCCTTCCATCACCATCTCTGGAGTTCACTCAAACTCATATCCATCGAGTCAGTGATGCCATCCAGCCATCTCATCTTCTTTCGTATCCTTCTCCTCCTGCCCCAACTCCTCCCAGCATCAGAGTCTTTTCCAATGAGTCAACTCTTCACATGAGGTGGCCAAAGTACTGGAGTTTCAGCTTTGGCATCATTCCTTCCAAAGAACACCCAGGGCTGGTCTCCTTCAGAATGGACTGTTTGGATCTCCTTGCAGTCCAAGGGACTCTCAAGAGTCTTCTCCAACACCACAGTTCAAAAGCATCAATTCTTTGGCACTGGGCTTTCTTCACAGTCCAACTCTCACATCCATACATGACCACCGGAAAAACCATAGTTGTTAGATAGTTATAATTTCTTGCAGTTTCATTGATTGTCATGATTTGTTGATTGAAAGTATAAAAGATAGTCATTAGATGCCTGTGATGTGTCAGATTCAAAGTTAGGGACTTGAGAACATGAAGATGAATGAATTACACTTCTCAGTTTCAGGAGACTGGCAGTCTACTGTGTGTGAAGGAGATAAGTAGCATAGGAAGCACTTGTTTAGCAAATATTTAATGGGTGCTTCCTTTCTGTTGAGTGTTCCTCAGCAATTCTCACCAGATACTATTGACATTTTGGCTTACACAGCTGTTTGATATGTGAGGATGGCTCACACACTGCAAAACCTTTGGTACCCCTGGTATCCCATGACATCCTAGCAGTCATGTGACATCAACAAAGTTTTAGTCCGTCCCCTATACACACTTCTAAGTGCTTCTAATTAGAAACCACTGCCCTGGGTACTGTTATGGATAAACATGCAAAAGAGGAGCTTATAGGCTAACATAGAAGTATCAGTATTTGATTTCAGATTGTTTCCACATCATCTCCATTGTCATCATTGTCATTTCAATCACATTAAACAGTTACATTGCTCACATCACATGTTCTGAATGCCCTATCTCAGAATTTGAGCATTACAGCAATCTGGTGCAGTATCATTCTCATTCTCATTAACCGAGGAGTTAAAACTGGGAAGGTTAAAGCTGTAAGCCGTATCTTTGATAAGTGGTGGGTATGGCTAGGACTAGAACGCTCGCCTGAGGTTTACAGTCCCCAGTACAAGCTGAGGAGAGTAGCTATGCCATGGGGAAACCTGGAGGAAGGCACAGAGCCTGGCTGACTTGTGCTTAGGCTCTCAGTACCTGATCCATGTAAGGGGAAGCCTTTTCCCTAAAGGATTCAGAGGCCCACCTATGGATTTACCATCTCTCTAAATTCTGCAAATGAAGAGCATTGCTTTGAGCTCATTTCTGACACCTCACCATTCAGACAGGTGCCTGCCTTCCCTGTACCCCAACCAATAGGAAACTTCTTTCTCACTGTGCCTTTTTTGTATCTCAGATCAGATCAGATTGGTCGCTCAGTCGTGTCCGACTCTTTGCGACCCCATGAATTGCAGCACGCCAGGCCTCCCTGTCCATCACCAACTCCCGGAGTTCACTCAGACTCATGTCCATTGAGTCAGTGATGCCATCCAGCCATCTCATCCTCTGTTGTCCCCTTCTCCTCTTGCCCCCAATCCCTCCCAGCATCAGAGTCTTTTCCAATGAGTCAGCTCTTCGCATGAGGTGGCCAAAGTACTGGAGTTTCAGCTTTAGCATCATTCCTTCCAAAGAAATCCCAGGGCTGATCTCTTTTAGAATGGACTGGTTGGATCTCCTTGCAGTCCAAGGGACTCTCAAGAGTCTTCTCCAACACCACGGTTCAAAAGCATCAGTTCTTCGGCACTCAGCTTTCTTCACAGTACAACTCTCACATCCATACATGACCACAGGAAAAACCATAGCCTTGACTAGACGAACCTTTGTTGGCAAAGTAATGTCTCTGCTTTTGAATATGCTATCTAGGTTGGTCATAACTTTCCTTCCAAGGAGTAAGCGTCTTTTAATTTCATGGCTGCAGTCACCATCTGCAGTGATTTTGGAGCCCAGAAAAATAAAGTCTGACACTGTTTCCACTCTTTCCCCATTTATTTCCCATGAAGTGATGGGACCGGATGCCATGATCTTTGTTTTCTGAATGTTGAGTTTTAAGCCAACTCTTTCACTCTCCACTTTCACCGTCATCAAGAGGCTTTTGAGTTCCTCTTCACTTTCTGCCGTAAGGGTGGTGTCATCTGCATATCTGAGGTTATTGGTATTTCTCCCGGCAATCTTGATTCCAGCTTGTGTTTCTTCCAGTCCAGCGTTTCTTGTGATGTACTCTGCATAAAAGTTAAATAAGCAAGGTGACAATATACAGCCTTGACGTACTCCTTTTCCTCTTTGGAACCAGTCTGTTGTTCCATGTCCAGTTCTAACTGTTGCTTTCTGACCTGCATACAAATTTCTCAAGAGGCAGATCAGGTGGTCTGGTATTCCCATCTCTTTCAGAATTTTCCACAGTTTTTGTTTGTATCTATCGTGGCCGTATTTCACAATTCATAAATTAATTTATATGTTTTTGTACTTGATTTTTTTCTTATTCTTCCTGTAGACGATAAGCTTTTAAGTAGAGGAACAGAGTTTTTCTTTTTCCTGTTTATCTACAAAATCATAATAACTGTCAAATTCTAGGTGTTCAATAAATACTTTTGACTCAGTGAATGAACAAATAATATATTTTAATCTTTAATCAAGATCTAGTGTATCACTGAAGGAACAGTGGTTTCCTGGTATCCTTGGTACTCGAGGATATTCACTATCATCTCCCCTTTGTTCATTGATATAATACATATTTGTTGTGACCTGGAATGCGCCAGGCTCTGTTTTAGGTTACAAGCAAGGCACCAGTTGCTGCCTTTGTGGAGTATTAATTCTAGTGAAATTATTAAATTTCTCTAGCAGGTGTCATGGTTTTCACAGAGCTGTCAGTTTTTATTTTTTCTCTACATTTTATGATAGCATGTCTTAGAAATGGTCTTCTAAGAAAGAAAATTGAGCATAATACTTTCAACTCTTGGCTAATAAGAGTTTATCCAGATTTTCCAGAAAGAAGAATAGCACTTATAGTTAAGGCATTATTTGTTGACATTGTGATTTAGTTTTATATAGAAAGATGATCCTAGTATATGGATGTTGTCTTCAGTGTTACAGATTCTTCTGAGTATGTTGGTCAAAGTAAGTTCAAAGTGAAAATTAACTGTATCTGTCATGGTTCACGGAGAAGGCAATGGCACCCCACTCCAGTACTCTTGCCTGGAAAATCCCATGGATGGAGGAGCATGGAAGGCTGCAGTCCACGGGGTCACTGAGGGTCGGACACGACTAAGCGACTTCACTTTCACTTTTCACTTGCCTGCATTGGAGAAGGAAATGGCAACCCACTCCAGTGTTCTTGCCTGGAGAATCCCAGGGACAGGGGAGCCTGGTGGGCTGCCGTCTATGGGGTCGCACAGAGTCGGACACGACTGAAGCGACTTAGTAGTAGTAGTAGTCATGGTTCATCTCATGTCTACAAGGATAAGAAATGAGAATGTACTGGGAAACACTGGTAAAGTTTAAGTCAAGACAAAAGAAAAATTGACCATTATTGGGGAATAAAAATTATTTTTCATGAAATTTTATTTCTAGAAAATATATTTAATTCTTTCTCTTGAAATGTTTAGTATGCTTAATGAAATCTCATACAAAATTCAGTGAGTTTATGCAGTCAGAGACTCAGGGGCCTTCAACCACCTTACATGTAGCAGATGTACATGTGTGATTTGTATGTGAATACCAATATAGAGAACAAAAGCTCGCTGTTGAATTCTGTTTCCCAGTAATGGTTAAAAACACTAGACTGACACCTAAGTTCATGGATTTAGCAATATTTTGCTTTCTGGAATATATAATACTTCAAATGTCTTTATGAAGCATACTAATTTTACCTGCCACTGTCACCTTCAAAAAGTTTAAAAATGCTCTTTTCCAGTTTCCATGACTATAAAGGTACTAATTGCTCTTGGAGAATTTTAAAGGATTAATTTATATGTAAAAGACAAAATTAGAGCAGGTCAACTCTATTATAGTTCTTAGAAGACTGCCACTATGACCTGTTTTTTAATATAAATGTGTTCAGTCCATTGTAATTAGTCTTATTCATGTATATGTACTTAAAACAAATTACATTTATCTATGCATAATGAGGGAGAGGAAGGGAGGGTGGGAACGAGGAAGAGACACAGAAGAGGGTAGGGGAGAAGAGGGAGAGGGAGAGAAAAGAGAAACATCATTAGGATCATGGTGCTTTTCCTTCTTTTTATTCTTTTGGGCCCTGGAGGTATTTTACTTATACTTCAGTTTAGTCACTTAGTCGTGTCCGACTCTTTGCGACTTCATGGACTGCAGCATGCCAGACTTCCCTGTCCATCACCAACTCCCAGAGCTTGCTCAAACTCAAGTCCATGGAGTTGGTGATGCCATCAAACCATCTCATCCTCTGTCATCCCCTTCTCCTCCCGCTTTCAATCTTTCCCAGCATCAGGGTCTTTTCAAATGAGTCAGCTCTTCACATCAGGTGGCCAAAGTAATGGAGTTTTACCTTCAGCATCAGTCCTTCCAATGAATATTCAGGACTGATTTCCTTTAGGATTGACTGGTTGGATCTCCTTCCAGTCCAAGGGACTCTCAAGAGTCTTCTCCAACACCACAGTTCAAAAGCATCAATTCTTCGGTGGTCAGCTTTCTTTATGGTCCAACTCTCACATTCATACATGACCACTGGAAAAACCATAGCTTTGACTAGATGCATCTTTGTTGGCAAAGTAAAGTCTCTGCTTTTTAATATGCTGTTTAGGTTGGTCGTAGCTTTTCTTCCAAGGAGCAAGCCTCTTAATTTCATGGCTGCAGTCACCATCTGCAGTGATTTTAGAGCCCAAGAAAATAAAATCTTATAGAATCTTGTAGTAGATTCTAAACTCAGCATTCAGAAAGCTAAGATGATAGCATTGGACCCCATCACTCCATGGCAAATTGAAGAGGGAAAAGAGGAAACAATGACAGATTTTATTTTCTTGGGCTCTAAAATCACTACAGATGGTGACTGCAGCCATGAAATTAAAAGACTCTTGGCTATGACAAACCTAGACAGCATCTTAAAAAGCAGAGACATCACTTTCCAACAAAGGTCTGTATAATCAAAGCTGTGGTTTTTCCAGTAGTCATGTATGAATTTGAGAGTTGGACCATCAAGAAGGCGGAGCACCAAAGAATTGGTGCTTTCAAACTGCACTAGAGGAGACTCTTGAGAGTCCCTTCGACTGCAAGGACATGAAAACAGTCAATTCTAAAGGAAATCAGTCCTGAGTATTCATTGAAAGGACTGACGCTGAAGCTGAAGCTCCAATACTTTGGCCACCTGATGTGAAGACCTGATTCACTGGAAAAGACCCTAATACTGGGGAAGACTGAGGGCATGAGGGGAAGGGGACGACAGAGGATGAAATGGTTTGAAGGAAGCTTGGTGTACTGTAGACTGCACTGTGGTCCTTGGGGTGGCAAAGAGATGGACAAGACTTAGCAACTGAACAATGAACAACAGACTCTAAATGGGATCATTTAGATACAAAACAATATTAGTAACTTTAAAAGTTGCAACAACAATAGACCAGTTCCCTCATCTAAGACTCAGGGATGGTTTCTCTCCATTAGCAAAGAACACACTTGGTTAATGGATGACCTTGGTACATTCCAACACAATAAACTGATTAAATCTAAGAAATAATAACATTAAAGTGTCACAAACCACTGGGTAGCAGCTACAAAGAAAATGGAGTATCTAAAATTATCTCAATGATATTTGTATTTTTGAGGGTCAGTTTCACCCAAATCCTGATTTATATAATAATTTATCTGGAGATTAGGTACTAGGATTTCATTAGATGATGAAATTTGTATCATTTAATGATTACTGATATAGCAAAGGTGTCCATGAGTTGTATGCAAAAAGAGGTCTAGGGAAACAAAGCAAAAAATATCTAGAGTTCATTAAATTGTACTTCAGAATTTCATATATATATATATATATAATGTGTATATATATATATATATATATATATATATATATATATATAAAATGTATATATATATATAAGTGCATATGCTTAGTTGCTCAGTCATGTCCAACTCTGTGACCATATGCACTGTAGCCAGCCAGACTCCTCTGTAATGGAGTTTCTCAAGCAAGAGTAGTGGACTGGGTAGTCATTCCCTTCTCCAAGGGATCTTCCCAACCCAGGGATCAAACCTGGGTCACCTGCATTGCAGGCAGATTCTTTACTGTCTGAGCCACCAGGTATGTCTTATTCCTGCTGTCTGTGTGTCTGTCTCTCTGTTGGATCTTATTTTCCTTGAACACTTTTATCACAGGAATACCTCCATCTGGGTTCTTGCTCTGTGTGGTCTTAGTGACCTTCAGCAAGTCTCCCTGAACCTGTCTTGTGGCCTTACAGCAGTGAAGTTGTAAGGTTCGGTGAGTTCAGTCATTCAGTCATGTCTGACTCTTTGCAACCTCATGGACTGCAACATGCCAGGCTTCCGAGTCCATCAACAACTCCCGGAGCTTGCTCAAACTCATGTGCATCGAGTCGGTGATGCCATCTAACCATTTTATCCTCTGTCATCCCCTTCTCCTCCTGCCTTCAAACTTTACCAGGATCAGGTCTTTTCCAGTGAGTCAGGTCATCACATCAGGTGGCCAAAGTACTGGAGTTTCAGCTTCAGCATCAGTCCCTCCAATGAACACCCAGGACTGATTTCCTTTAGGATGGACTGGTTGGATCTCCTTGCAGTCCAAGGGACTCTCAAGAGTCTTCTCCAACACCACAGTTCAAAAGCATCAATTCTTCAGCCCTCAGCCACCTTTATAGTCCAACTCTCACATCCCTACATGACTACTGGAAAAACCATAGCTTTGACTAGATAGACCTTTGTTGGCAAAGTAATGTCTCTGATTTTTAATATGCTGTCTAGGGTGGTCATAGCTTTTCTTCCATGGAGTAAGCATCTTTTAATTTCATGGCTGCAGCCACTATCTACAGTGATTTTGGAGCCCCCCAAAATAAATCTGTCTCTGTTTCCATTGTTTCCCTATCCACTTGCCATGAAGTGATGAGACCAGATGACATGATCTTTTTGAATGTTGAGTTTTCAGCCAGCTTTTTCCTTCATCTCTTTCACTTTTATCGAGAGGCTCTTTAGTTCTTTGCTTTCTGTCATAAGGGTGGTATCATTTGTGTATCTGAGGTTATTAATATTTCTCCTGGCAATCTTGATTCCAGCTTGTGTTTCATCCAGCCTGGCAGTTCGCATGATGCACTGTGCATATCAGTTAAACAAGCAGGGTGACAATATACAGCCTTAACGTACTCCTTTCCCAATTGGGAATCAGTCTGTTGTTCCATGTCTGGTTCTAACTGTTACTTCTTGACCTCCATACAGATTTCTAAGGAGGCAGGTAAGGTGGTCTGGTATTCCCATCTCTTTCAGAATTTTCTATAGTTTGTTGTGATCTACACAGTCAAAGGCTTTAGTGTAATCAATAAAAGAGAAGTAGATGTTTTTCTGGAATTCTCTTGCTTTTTCGATGATCCAGCGGATGTTGGCAATTTAATCTCTGGTCCTTCGCATTTTCTAAATCCAGCATGAACATCTGGAAGTTCACAGTTCACGTACTGTGAAGCCTGGCTTGGAGAATTTTGAGCATTACTTTACTAGCATGTGAGATGAGTGCAATTGTGTGGTAGTTTAAGCATTCTTTGGCATTGCCTTTCTTTGGGATTGGAATGAAAACTGACCTTTTCCAGTCCAGTGGCCACTGCTTAGTTTTCCAAGTTTGCTGGCATATTGAGTGCAGCACTTTCACAGCATCATCTTTCAGGATTTGAAATAGCTCAACTGGAATTCCATCACCTC
Source organism: Bos indicus (assembly GCF_029378745.1). NCBI lineage: Eukaryota > Metazoa > Chordata > Mammalia > Artiodactyla > Bovidae > Bos > Bos indicus. Next base: position 618,871 of record NC_091772.1, on the reverse strand, counting down.
CACTAACTTTGTTCGTAGTGATGCTTCCTAAGTCCCAGTTGACTTCACATTCTAGGATGTTTGGCTCTAGGTGAGTGATCACAACATCATGGTTATCTGTGTCATGAAGATCTTTTTTGTACAGTTCTTCTGTGTATTCTTGCCACTTCTTCTTAATATCTTCTCTTTCTGTTAGGTCCATACCATTCTGTCCTTTATTGTGCCCAGTTTTGCATGAAATGTTCTGTTGGTGTCTCTAATTTTCTTGAAGAGATCTGTAGTCTTTCCCATTCTATTGTTTTTCTCTTTCTTCTTCTATTGTAAGGTTCAGATGAGCTTGCTAATGCACCATAAAAATGTCTCTGAAACCAAACCACTTATTACAGATGTCATTTACTCTAATGATTTTCTTCATATGTGTCTGCTTTATATGCATCATCTAATCTCTCAATAACCTTCTAAGGTAGCTGCTGTTACTATCTCATTTAACATTTGAGAAAGCTGAGGCATGGAGGGATTATTAACTTGCTCAAAGTCACATGCTTAATTTGTAGTTGGTCTTTCTGATTCCTTCAGCAGAATTCTTATCCAATATATTGAAATCCCTCTTGAAATGGACTTAATAATGCTCCTTTTTACCCTAGAGTTTACCAATTGTTTACCCCAATCTAGTCTGCCATTTGGATATTTAGAAAATAACAAAGTTTCTCAGGTGAAGAATATAACTTTCTTTAAAGTTGGCTCATTTTCTTATTCTGTAAACATTTATTGAGCACTTACTATATACCAGGATGTATTTTGCCTTGGAAATGTAGGGATAAAAGTGCCTTTAGAAAAATCCACGTTCAAAGATGTCATGTCAGCAGATTGTTCCTTGGACTATGTTCTCTGGTCCCTGTCGCCTAAACATGAGGGCTTGGACAGTGAGCTGTAATAGCATGATTAGTGACTTTTTAGAATGATCTTGGACTTGGCTATTCTAGTCTTTTTTTAAAGATGGAACTAGACAGGGCTGGCCTTCTACCTCTTCTCTTTGCTTCCATCTTATTCTTCCCTGATCCATTATCCACAGAAGTGCTGGGTGAGTTTTACAAAATGTAAATCTGATCATAATTCTCTTACCTCCATAGGGCTAACCAGAGAGCTTCAAATATAGTGCTCACCCCTTATACAACTCTTAAATGCTCATTTCTCTGCATTTTCACATATATTGTTTACTCTGCTTTGATGAGGACATTCCTGATCCCTCTCTGGCTGCTAACTCCTACTTTAGCACAGATGTTCTTTTTCTTTGGGCCCTTCTGAGATCACCCAGCTTCTGAGGGTCTCTATAGCATCTTTTCTGTACTCATATTTGCCTCTTGGATTCTAATTACCTCTTTGAGCTGTAAAATCCATAAGGAGAGGAGATGCATTAGTCTTCTCCAGAGTTGTAGCCTTAGCTTCTAAGGTGGTCCTTGGAAAAAAATAAATGTAAATAGCAGAGCTCTAATTAAAGACACATGTTTTTCTAACTCTTTAGTGTCAAGAGTTGGTTTAGCTATAGCTTATACTTTCTTTCTCAAATGCTTTTCAGAACTGCCACAGAGCTTTGGAAGTGACTCACGTTCTGGGGACCCACTAGCTACAAGTCTTCTGGTCTTTGCTCATCACATTTATAGCTTTTATGGATTTGAAACTGGTTTAGCTAGTTTATGGGTATCCTTTTGAAAATTATCCTTCTTTAGTAGCACTTTCAAAATAGTGTTCATCCTCAAATATCAAAAAGTATCTGTAAAGTGATGAAATTTGTGTTGATTATAGCAATAACATTGAAATAAAGTATTTTAAGTGTATAGTAATTGTGAAAAATCTTAAACTTGGTGAATTTTCCCCTAGGAAATTGATATTCATGACATTAAATTCTAGGGGGGAAATATACTTCTGTATCAAGCAACTTTGGAAAAACTTGCTTTTGTGCCTCCTTTTAGTTAAGAATTTGTCAGTTTAAATACTCTGTTTCTCTATTTTGTTTTATTGATGTTTTTATGTGTATTGAATAGCTATTATTCTTTTATAGTTATGCCCCTTGGTGTCCATCCTGTCAGCAGACTGATTCAGAATGGGAGACATTTGCAAAGAATGGTGAAATACTTCAGATCAGTGTGGGGAAAGTAGATGTCATTCAAGAACCAGGTACTGTAAATGTTGAACATTAAATACAAAAGTGTGTTGCTTTTAATTTGAAATTTTTCACACATGCAGAAAGTTGAAAGACTAGAATATTGATTACCATAAACTGACTACCTAAAATCAACAAACAATATTTTAGCATATATGTATCTGTTTGTGTATTCATATTTACACATACAGATGTGTGTATATATTTTTATGGTTTTTTTGCTAAGTCATTTGAATGTAAGTTGCAAACATCGTGAGACTTCACCCTTCAATACTTCAGCATATTAATGTGTCCTTAATTATTTTCCATGTCTTTTTATAGTTTTTTAAACCAGGATCCAGTCAAGATTCACCAGTTACATTTCATTGTTAAGTGTTTTTAGTCTCTATCAATCTAGAATACTCCGTTTTTTTTCCATGCCGTTATTATTCTGAAGAGAACAAGCTAGGGATTTTCCTAGATGTTTCTTTATTGGTGACATTTAACTTGCTCTTATATTTTCTGCATATTCTGTAAACTTGAACTTCTGTCTAAAGGGATGATTTGAGTTAAACACTTCCGGAGGAGTGATGCTGTGACTTTATATTGTATCCCATCAGAAGACATGTACTGTCATGTTGAGTTTGAGCACTTGGTTAAGGTGATGACACTACACATCTCAATTATAAAGAAAGACCACACTTTATAGCTGGCAGGTAATCTATGGGGTGATACTTTAGGGTTTTAAGATCTGTGATGATCTTACCTGAACAAGATATTTTATTAAGAGTTCCAGAATGGTAAGTTTCTAATTCTTTCACCACCTACATTCATTAGTTGTTAATGATGAAAATTAAATAATAATGAAATAATGAATGAATAATGGAAATGAATAATAATGAAAAAATTATAGTGATGCAATTTTTCAAAAGAGGGAGATACAGACTTGAATTCTGGAAAAATACAATAAATTTGTATTTATAGTTTAAAAATAACTGTAATATATGTAAATTTAGAAGAGTTGGGTTTTTATGATTTAAATCTCAAATTTGACAATTTTCAAACTGTATAAGTAATTTTTTCCTATCTACATTTAATTTCTACCTGTTGCATCCTTTCACAGGAAAGAAAAAGATAGTAGATATGGAAATATAGCTCTTCCTTCTCTGTAGTAGCTGTGAGTCTAACAATCAAAAAATAATGAATTACCAGTTACATGGACAACAAAATGAATGGTGTCAGTTAATATCTATGTGTTGACAAACCCATGGAGAGAGATTTCTGCTACAAGCTCTGAGTCCTTAAGCCTCCGCCTTTTTTAAGCATTTAATCCAAAACCACTAATGCCTATCTGCTATTTAGAGATGGACAATTACCATTATTGGGCTTCCCTGGTGGCTCAGACAGTAAATAATCTGCCTGCAAGGCAGGAGACCCGGGTTTGATCCCTGGACCAGGAAGATCCCCTGGAGGAGGGAATGGCTACTCACTCCAGTATTCTTGTCTGGAGAATTCCTTAGATAAATTAGCTTGGCAGGCTATAGTTCATGGGTTTGCAAACAGTCGGCCACGACTGAGGGGACTAACAGTTATCATTATTAGTTGATGATTTGGGCTATTATATGGGCTTCCCTGATAGCCCAGTTGGTAGAGAATCCCCTGGTTCCATTCCTGGGTCAGGAAGATCCACTGAAGAAGGGAAAGGCTACCCACTCCAGTATTCTTGGGCTTCCCTTGTGGCTCAGGTGGTAAAGAATCAGCCTGCAATGAGGGAGACCTGGGTTCCATCCCTCAGTTGGGAAGATCCTCTGGAGAAAGGAAAGGCTACCCACTTCAGTATTCTGGCCTGGAGAATTCCATGGACTGTATAACAGTCCATGGGGTCGCAAAGAGTTGGACATGACTTTCACTTTGACTTTCTGCTATTTTAATGAGTTTTTATATTTGGAGATCAAATCATTACAATTACATATCTGCTGTAAACGTGTTTTTGTGTTTTTAAAAGTTTGAGTCCAGTGAAGTCAGGTGTAAGTCTTGTTAATTTGTGAGTACCAGACCCATTTTATGATGAGTTTCTTAGCAATGCAGCATCTGGCCTATTCTTATTTCAGCCTTTTGGGTTACCTGCTGGAAATTCACAGCATAGTTTGAATTAAACAAATTAAACAGCTTTGTGATGAATTCATAGATCTAAAACCTAACTATTAATAAATATAGTCTTTCCTTCTAAAATGTAGACTTATAGCTATTTTTCCCTTATGAATGGATTAAATGTATAATGAAATAAGAGAAATTGACTATGACAAAATATTTTAAGAGCAAATTCATCATTGACTCATAGTATTAATATAAATATGATACATCTTCAGAGAAGGAAAAAAGTCACTGGTCTAGTGTTCCATGAAAATAGGGAAGAAATAAAGACCAAAAAAATCAAAATGTGGTTGTTTTATGTCTTAGTTTTTTTAAAGTAGAAACTCTAGAATTTTTTTAAATGGTAGCTACTGAACCTGTAACTGATTAAAAAAAAAAATTAGGATACAAAATTCACACACATGACTGTGTGGCCTAGAGAATATTTCACTTTAGATTATATTATTTTATGCTTGTAATTGTACTTTAAAATACAAATGTAATGCTTTCAAATAATATTTTAATAGAGTTTAGAAATAATGTGTTTCTTCAACAAACTTTTGAGTTGGTATCATGCACCAAGCCCTGTTCTGTATACCAGCAATAAGATCAATGATGCAGGTGAATAAAGATGCAAATGAATAAGAAGGAAAAACATAGTTCCGCATTGAGTTTACATTCTAGTGAAGGGGATAAACAGTCACAAAAGTAAAATGGGAAATAATGTCTGGGGGTGGTAAGGGCTGTAATGAAAAAGAAAGCAAGGTAAAAATGTAAAAATGGTGGGAGCCACTGTTTTAATCGGATGTCCAGGGAAGGACTTTTTAACTGTAGGTCTTGACAGAGTAATGAAATGAATTTCAATGAGGTTTAGGAGAGGAGCATTCCAGGTGGAGCAAACAGTATGTGCAGGTAGGGGTACTTGGCTTATTTGAGAAACAATATAGCCAGTGGGGTCCTTGAGACAAATGGGACTGGAGATGTAGCTAGAAACCAGATCATGTAGGCTCTGTTGGCCATGGCAAAGTGTTTAGGTTTTATATCAAGTATGATAGAAAGGAAGCTAACTGGAAGGTTTTTAGTGGGGGAGTTACATGATTTGATTCATGTTTTAGAAGTATTCATTTGGCTGCTATGTGAAAATTTGTAAGAGGTTGGAAGTATAAGCCAGAAGAAAATTTCAGAGGTCAGTTCAGTAGCCTAGAGTGGAGGGATGAGGGCTTGGATGGAAGCAACAGTGTTAAGTGGGTGGACTGAACATACGCATTTGGCTGGAATACCCAGAAGGATTTCCTGATAGATTGGTTGCAACACTTGTGAAAAGAGTGACAATGGAAGAGACTAAAAGAGGATCAGGTTTGGAACGGGGTTTAGCTTTGAGATGTTTAGTAGAAATCCAAATAGAGATGAGCTAGAGAAAGACATTTAAGAATTATCAGGTAGATGGTATTTTAAGCAAAGGGTTGAATTGAGATTACCTAAGGAATGTGTGCTTCTCTGGTGGCTCAGTGGTAAAGAAGGAAACTTGAGTTTGATCCCTGGGTCAGGAAGAGCCCCTGGAGAAGGAAATGGCAACCCACTCCAGTACTGTTGCTTGGGAAGTCCCATGAACATAGCAGCCTGGTGGGCTACAGTCCATGGGATCCCAAAGAGTCGGACACAGCTGAGTGACTAAACACCAACACCAGGGAATATATGCAGAGCAGTGTTTTCAGAATTGAGAATTGGGGCACTCTGACATTTAGAAGCTGAAAGGAGAAAAGCTGAAAAGGAGAGGTTAGTGAGGTAGGAAGGAGATGGAGAAGTAGGCAGTCCTGGAAGCAGAATGAAGAGAGAGTGTCTTATGTGGTACTGACTCATTGGCAAACTTCCAGGACATCTTGTCTGTATTCTTGGAAGCAAGTATTTGCTTCATTTTTACAAAATCTTACCTCTGGAATAAGCAGTGGGAAACCATTGCAATGATATTATTTTTCCCACAATTGAGATATTTATTGGATATTTCTGTGTACAGTTGAAGAACTGGATGCAAATCTGCATTACTGTAACTTTCACCAGGATTGCCATGTGCAGGAATGCTAGTAAGGGATAATTTCATTCCTTTTTAAAAAGAAGGGAAAGCAAGAATTTTTGAAGTGTTCATGCATACTCTTTAGCTATGCCTGTAACTCAACTGTTGGTGTTTTTAATAAGAGATTTTTTTAGGTAGTTTAAGTAGAAAGTAAGATTTCAGGATTATAAAGACTGGAGATTATAAACACATTGCATTTTTACATCTGAGATGTAGAAGTCAAAGAGAGCACAGGCCTTAGATTACATATGCTGCCTTTTTAATACTGTGTAGACCAGGTGATGTTTCAGTTGACTTTGGAAAATTAAATTTAATGAGTGTCTACTTGAACCTTCTGTTTTATATGGATGAGCTTAGTTGCCCAAGACAGAAAACAGCAGCTGCTCAGAAAACATCCATGGCTGTTGCACTAGATTAGAGGTAAAACCATGGCCAAGAGTAAGCATTGTTCTCAGAATCACTAATTTATTATAGAAACTAGTTTACTGTACTTTAGTTAGTGTTGACATTTTAACTTTATAATAATAAAAGTTATTTATATTCTATTATATTGACAACTTCATTTCAGTTTTGAAAGTAAGATTAGTTTTACTTAAAAAATTTTTTTTCCTTCTACTTTTCTCTTTGGTGATAATAACTAACATTTAGTAAGCATTTATTTCAGTTTGTAATTGTGTTGAGCACTTACATACATTTTAGCATCATTACAATCCTAGGAAGAACAAACTATTTATATATTACTCAGAAACAGGCTCAGTGAGGTTAATTAACAAAAGCTAATAGCTCTCCCAATCTAATCACATGGACAACAGCCTTCTCTAACTCAATGAAACTATGAGCTATGCCATGTAGGGACATTCAAGAAGGATGGTCATGGTGGAGAGTTCTGGCAAAACGTGATCCACTGGGGAAGGGAATGGCAAACTACTTCAATATTCTTGCTTTGAGAACCCTATGAACAGTATGAAAAGGCAAAAAGATAGGACACTGAAAGATGAACTTCCCAGGTGGTAGTGCCCAATATGCTACTGGAGATTGGTGGAGACATAACTCCAGAAAGAATGAAGGGACAGAGCCAAAGCAAAAACATTACCCATTTGTGGATGTGACTGGTGATGGAAGTAAAGTCCAATGCTGTAAAGAGCAATATTGCGTAGGAACCTGGAATATTAGGTCCATGAATCAAGGCAAATTGGAAGTGGTCAAACAGGAGATGGCAAGAGTGAACATCGACATTTTAGGAATCAGTGAACTAAAATGGACCGGAATGGGTGAATTTAATTCAGATGATTGTTATATCCACTACTGTGGGCAATAATAATTTAGAAGAAATCGAGTAGCCATCATAATCAACAAAACAGTCCAAAATTCAGTACTTGGATACAATCTCAAAAACGACAGAATGATCTCTGTTCATTTCCAAAACAAACCATTCAATATCACAATAATCCAAATCTATGCCCCGAACAGTAATGCTGAAGAAGCTGAAGTTGAATGGTTCTATGAAGATCTACAAGACCTTCTAGAACTAGCACCCAGAAAAGATGTCCTTTTCACTATAGGGAATTGGAATGCAAAAGTAGCAAGTCATGAACTACCTGGAGTAACAGGAAAGTTTGTTATAAAGCCTTGCAATACAGAATGAAGCAGGGCAAAGGCTAATAGAGTTTTGCCAAGAGAACGCACTGGTCATAGCAAACACCCTCTTCCAACAACACAAGAGATGACTCTACACATGGACATTACCACATGGTCAACAATGAAATCAGATTGATTATATTCTTTGCAGCCAAAGATGGAAAAGCTCTATACAGTCAGCAAAAACAAGACTGGGAGCTGACTGTGGCTCAGATCATGAAATCTTTATTGCCAAATTCAGACTTAAATTGAAGAAAGTAGGGAAAACCACTAGACCATTCAGGTATGACCTAAATCAAATCCCTTATGATTATACAGTGGAAGTGAGAAATAGATTGAAGGGATTAGATCACATAGACAGAGTGCCTGAAGAGCTATGGACAGAGGTTTGTGACATTGTACAGGAGGCAGTGATCAAGACCACTGCAAGAAAAACAAATGCAAAAAGGCAAAATGATTACTTGAGGAGGCCTTATAAATAGCTGTGAAAAGAAGAAAAGCAAAAGGCAAATGAGAAAAGGAAAGATATACTTATTAGAATGCAGAGTTCCAAAGAAGAGCAAGGAGAGATAGGAAAGCCTTCCTCAGTGATCAATGCAAAGAAATAGAGGAAAACAATAGAAAGGGAAAGACTACAGATGTCTTTAAGAAAATCAGAGATACCAAGGGAGATTTTCATGCAAAGATGGACACAATAAAGGACAGAAATTGTATGGACCTAACAGAAGCAGAAGATATTAAGAAGAGATGGCAAGAATACACAGAAGAAATATACAAAAAGATCTTTATGATGCAGATAATCACGAAGGTGTGATCACTCACCTAGTCATTCATCCTGGAATGAGAAGTCAAGTGAGCCTTAGGAAGCATCCCTACCAACAAAGCTAGTGCAGGTGATGGAATTCCAGCAGAGCTATTTCAAATCCTAAAAGATGATGTTGTTAAAGTGCTGCACTCAATATGCCAGCAAACTTGGAAAACTCAGCAGTGGCCACAGGACTGGAAAAGGTTAGTTTTCATTCCAATCCCAAAGTAAGGCAATGCCAAAGAATGCTCAAATTACCACACAATTGCACTCATCTCATAGGCAAGTAAAGTAATGCTCAAAATTCTCCAAGCCAGGCTTCAATAGTACACGGACTGCGAACTTCCAGATGTTCAAGCTGGATTTAGAAAAGGCAGAGGAACCAGAGATGAAATTGCCAACATCAGTTGGACCATTGACAAAGCAAGAGAGTTCCAGAAAAATATCTACTTCTTCTTTATTGACTATGCCAAAGCCTTGGACTGTGTGGATCATAACAAACTGTGGAAAATTCTTAAAGAGATGGGAATACCAGACCGCCTTACCTGCCTTCTGAGGAATCTGTATGCAGGTCAGGAAGCAACAGTGAGAACTTGACATGAAACAACAGACTGGTTCCAAATAGGAAAAGGAGTACGTCAAGGCTGTATATTGTCACCCTGCTTATTTAACTTCTATGCAGAGTACATCATGAGAAATGCTGGGCTGGAAGAAGCACAAACAGGAATCAAGATTGCATGGAGAAATATCAATAACCTCAGATATGCAGATGACACCACCCTTATGGCAGAAAGCAAAGAGAAACTATAGAGCCTCTTGATAAAAGTGAAAGAGGAGAATAAAAAAGGTGGCTTAAAACTCAATATTAAAAAAATTAAGATCATGGCATCCGATCCCTTCACGTCATGGCAAATAGATGGGGAAACAGTGACAGACTTTATTTTCTTGGGCTCCAAAATCACTGCAGATGGTGACTTCAGCCATGAAATTAAAAGACACTGTTCCTTGGAAGAAAAGCTATGACCAACCTAGACAGCATATTAAAAAGCAGAGACATTACTTTGCCGATAAAGGTCCATCTAGTCAAGGCTGTGGTTTTTCCAATAGTCATGAATGGATGTGAGAGTTGGACCATGAAGAAAGCTGAGTGCCAGGAATTGATGCTTTTGAACTGTGGTGTTGGAAAAGACTCTTGATAGTCCCTTGGACTGCAAGGATATCCAACCAGTCAATCCTAAAAGAAATCAATCCTGAGCATTCATTGGAAGGACTGATGCTGAAGCTGAAATTGCAGTACTTTGTCCACCTGATACGAAGAACTGACTCATTGGCAAAGACCCTGATGCTGGGAAAGACTGAAGGCAGTAGGAGAAGGGACGACAGAGGATGACATGGTTGAATGGCATCACCGACTCGATGGACATGAGTTTGAGTAGGCTCCGGAAGGTAGTGATGAACAGGGAGGCCTGGCGTGCTGCAGTCCACGTGATCGCAAAGAGTCAGACACAATTGCGCAACTGAATTCAACTGAGCTGAATTGTACATAGAATTTCTTGAGTGTACTTGCAAAATTTATGAATGTGCAAAGATTATACATGATTTCATTATGTCATATTTGTTATTTTTAAATATATGGCTGATTTAATATGTATAATTTATTGAATAATTTAATATTCAGAACAATTCAGCTAGGCTTTTATATCCCCATTTTATATATGAGGTAACTGATAATCAGAAAGATTAAGTCACTTTTCTAAGGACACAAAGCTAGTAAGTGGAGAATTTAGTTTTTTAACCCAGGTTGCATGTCTTTACAACCTATTCTTTCAGCCACCATACAGTTCTTAGTATTATATAAGCCAGAAAACTCCAGTTTAACACATCGAAAATAAGCAAGTTTTATGTCAGTGACTGGAGAGTATTGGGTAAATAAAGATGGTTAAAATTTTATTTTAAAAAATAGTAAACGTGATTCAGTAATGGGAGCGATTTTACTTATGTGGTTGTAGTAAGATCAAGGCTGCTTGTTCTTAAAACCTAAGTTAGATGCTTGTGTTAGTCTGAGTTTGGCTTATAACTTTTTTGTTTCTGCTTCTTGTAGGTTTGAGTGGCCGCTTCTTTGTCACTACCCTCCCAGCATTTTTCCAGTAAGTTCAAATAATTTTCTGGTCCTGTAATGATTAGAAATTAGTAGGTGCGTGTGTAAAAAGTCTGTCCCGGGATTCTTTTGTTGTTGTCCATAACCTTCATTTGTTCAGCTTAGCGTTTGAAGGGAGAAAGACGAGTCTGCACTGAACGATAGTGATTAGAAGAGAGGGGTGTCCAGGTGCTACAGAGAATCTAATTTTAGGCAGCAAATAGGTGAGGAGGTCAAAGAGGGTTTTTTGACAATATGAAAGATGGGATGATTCTTAATAGATAACAGGTGTATGTGAAGCAGGTACAGTAGAGAAGATCTTTCCAAATAGAGGATGTATCATGGAAAAGCCCAGGAGAAGAGGAGATGCCTTCTGAGAACTATAGCTATTTCTCTGTGGCTTGCCTGAGAGGTACAGGTGGATTATCCCAGGTGATGGCGCCAGCGAGGCTCAGGTCGTGAGGGGGAAGGGGACAGGCAGGGGTGGTTTCCAGAGATGCTGAGGAGGTGGGATCATTGGTGACTGGTTAGCCATAAGAAAGGGAAAGCCTGTGCTGACTATTGTTTAACTAGCAAAGCTATTGAGAGGTTGTTAGAATAAAGTGCAGTTTGGAAGATAGAGACCAGAATGGAAAAGACAGTGTGAAGGTTTTATGCTAATTCCAAATGAGAAGTTTAGGTGAAAGTTTAATTTTAGGATCATAAGAAAGGTCTAGACTGGAGGTACATACCAGGGATTAGATAACAGTTGAAATATATACAATGAGAGAATAGACACGGTGGGAAAAGAAGCAGGCTAAGGATTGGTGCAGAGAAGGCAATGACACCCCACTCCAGTACTCTTGCCTGGGAAATCCCATGGATGGAGGAGCCTGGTAGGCTGCAGTCCATGGGGTCGCTAAGAGTCAGACACGACTGAGCGACTTCACTTTCACTTTTCTCTTTCATGCATTGGAGAAGGAAATGGCAACCCACTCCAGTGTTCTTTCCTGGAGAATCCCAGGGACGGCAGAGCCTGGTGGGCTGCCGTCTATGGGGTCGCACAGAGTCGGACACGACTGAAGCAACTTAGCAGCAGCAGCAGCAAGGATCGGTGACCACCATTAGGACATCTGCAAAGGAACACAAGGAGCATGGAACTGAGAAGGATTGGAGAGCTCATGTCAGAAAAGCTTAGGGAAAGGAGGGAGGAAGGGACAGAGTCCAGGACACACACAGGAGAAATGGCAGAAGAGTGCTCCAGGGACACCGCACTGAAGAGTCATTGGAGACCCCCAGTATGAGCATTTTCCATGCAGTCATGGAAACAGGACCCCTGATGGCAGGAGTAGTGAAGGAGTTTCCATGCAGTCATGGAAACAGGACCCCTGATGGCAGGAGTAGTGAATGAGTTAATGTAAGAGGAAAAAATGTAGACTCCTCCCTTAGGAAACTTAGCTAGAGAGAAGGTGAGAGGGAGGGAAGACCGAAGGCATTTGCTATTTAGTCACTAAGGCATGTCCGACTCGCAACCCCATGGACTGTAGCCCACCAGCCTCCTCTGTCCATGGAATTCTCCAGACAAGAAGACTGGGGTGGGTTGCCATTTCCTTCTCCAGGGGATCTTCCCAACCCAGGGATCAAATCCAGGTCTCCTGCCTTGACAGAATTCTTTACCACTGAGCCACCAGGGAGACCCAGTTTTCAGGGGAGGGACTTGGATGATATTGATTTGGAAATGTGGATAGAGTTTTTTAGAACTGCTGTTTTGCTGATGTAAGAGAAAAATTGAAATAATTTGTAGCAAAATTAATAAAAAGTAACTTGTCAGATTAGCCACTGCCAAGAACTTTGCTTACAGTTGCAAATTGTGTAGTGATAAAATAGAATGTTTAATTCTCTCTGCTTTGGAATTTCTCATTTGTAATAAGTATTTGTGCATGCTTTCTTATTTATGCCTAACTATAATATTTCTTTTTTTTTTTCATTTGAATGAAGTTAAAATTCAGAGTGGAGTTCACATGTAAACCAGTACTTATTTTCGTTTTTATTATCTGTAACACTTGTTATTTTAATTGGTTTATTTTTTGTTTTTATAATTTATAGTGCAAAAGATGGGATATTCCGCCGTTACCGTGGCCCAGGAGTCTACGAAGACTTGCAGAACTATATCTTAGAGAAGAAGTGGCAATCTGTTGAGCCTCTGACTGGCTGGAAATCCCCAGCTTCTCTAACGTAACTTGTTTTTTTAATAACAGAGTATTACTAATAGAACAGACAGTCTCAAGTTAACAACCCATAGACCTTGAAAGTCTACATTTCTTTTCATGTTCACTTCTGATTTCCCAGATGACACATGCTTCTGCTTGGCCCATGGTGTGTTTCTGGTTTTGTGACCCCGTGTGTTTCAGCTGGTTGTTAGGATGCTAGGGTTTAGTATCCAGATTCAGGTGGGTTACAGAGACCTCTCCTCCAACTTTTGCACCGTCACCTCTTTTCGCTTTACTAAATATGGTATTGAACACTATTTACCATGCCTCCTTCTTTATAAATTATTGAGAAGGTAGAGGAGAACCTTTTTCTTGAATTAGAGTTCATGAAGGAATTGCTAAAGTATCTATCTGTGTGGAGAGTAAGACCTATGGTGTCTTTGGCTGCTTAGCAGAATACTGCTGGGGTAACCTTTGACCATGATGGTAAATTATATAATGCTTGGTGAGGCAGATAATGTCAAGCAATAATACCTTAATCACAGTTTTCATTTGGAATGAATTGTGGTATTTGTAATTGATTTTATGTTGGTATATATAAGCATAAGGAGTATCCCTGCTTAAATAGGATCAAATCATGTTACATTTTAGGAATAAATGATCTGATAGCATCCATAGGAAATACATGGCTTATTCTAAAAGCAGCTCACCTCTGACGTTTCATTCTACAAATTTTCATTCTTTAAAATCAGTGAGCATTGATTTTATGCAGATACTATTCTTGGTGCTAGATGTTTAGCAGTCAACATGACAGATGTGACCCCTCTGGTCTCCTAGGGTGACTTACAGTAAGATAGATGATGAAAAAATTAGGGATGTAAAGAATCACAAAACAAAACAGAAAACAACTCTTACCAAGTCAGGGCTTGACTGTGGGAGCACGGGCCTCCATTAGATGGGTACTAGGAGAGCTGGCTCTGAGGGGTCACTGCGGATGGGGTCTGCAGGGCCGCAGGGCCTGGCCAGGTGAGGAGCAGGTGAGGACTGTTCCAGGAATGGAGGTAGCATTCACACACGCCCCTCATTGGAAAGAGCTCAGTGTATTGAGGAAGAGTCAGGTGGCCAGGGTTAGAGGCACAGTGAAAGAGAAGGGGGAGCAGTATAAACAGAGGGCAGAGAGGGCAGGGGCAGACTGTCAGGCCTGTGGCTGCTGAGAAGCCGGGGTGTGAGCAGTGTAGGCCATGAGCAGAGGCTGGAGGGGACTGTGGGGAGTGGCCTCGCCCAGGGATGGTAGCATGGACCAGGCTGGAGGCAGTGGGAATGCAGAGCATGGGTGGATTTAAAACAGGTTTAAACCTCAGTCCCGCATGCTGGAAGCCAGCTTGTGCTGATGGCAGGGCCCCTGCCACTCTGTGTCCCACCCCTCGGATCCCCGCGGGGTCATCGTGAGACCAGCTCACCTAAACTTTGAGGGAAATTTTGAGTCACTGTATTTTGCAGAACTTGCTGAAAAGCAGCCATGGTGGCCCAAGGTGTTTGGACAGGAATCTGGGCCTTCAGCCGAAAAGTGTAGCATGGCAACCCAGCTGTTAATTGGAGGTGTCACTGGATGATGTACAGGTTTCATACTACAGAAGGTTAGAAAGTGAGCTGGAAAAGGGACTGATCCACAGGATTTTGGGGACTTCATGAATTCTGAGGATGCAAAGAACTTAGAATTAATTCTTAAACTTGCAGGTGATCCCTTGCAAAAGGTATGGTTTTAAGGCATTCCTTTAAAAATGTTTGTCTTTTAACTTGGGAGTGATGTATTGAATTTGGAAACTGTAGCTACTAGTAGATGTACATGGCACCCCACTCCAGTACTGGGAGCCTGGAAACTCCCATGGATGGAGGAGCCTGGTGGGCTGCAGTCCATGGGGTTGCGAAGAGTTGGACATGACTGAGCGACTTCACTTTCACTTTTCACTTTCATGCATTGGAGAAGGAAATGGCAACCCACTCCAGTGTTCTTGCCTGGAGAATCCCAGGGACAGGAGAGCCCGGTGGGCTGCCGTCTATGGGGTCACACAGAGTCGGACACGACTGAAGTGACTTAGCAGCAGTAGATGTGTGGAAATTTTAGAAATTCATCCATTTGCATTTTCTCCTTATTACAGTAGTATTTTAAGGGAGTGTGTTATTTTGCTTGTAAAATGTATAAATCATACGAAAATCATAATGGTATGAGCCACTTTGTTCCAAATTTTTGTACAAGAACTCAAAATTTTTTTTCACTTTTTATTACAGAAACTTTCAAATATACATAAAAATACAGAAAATAGTATAGTAAACCTCCATGTACGTATCACACACCTATTATGACCATCAAATTATAGCTTGTTTTATCAATTGTTTTGAAACAAATACCAAGTATGTCATTTTATTATATTTTGGTATGTGTCTATAAAAGGTAAGAACTCTTTTTAAAAATCGTAAATATAGTACCCTATTATTATGCAGTCTGACCCTACTCACGCCAGTGGAATGAGGGCTGCAAAACCTAGCTGAAGTGCCCTGTGCCCCTGTGGGTTGCAGGTGGAAGGGTGTGGCCTCTCTCGTGGAGTGGGAGTGGCTTTTCTCCATCAGTTCTTCCTGTGATTATTGGTGATGACAACAAAGATTAGATGTTGCTCTAAGCTGCTTAGAGTGGGTTATAATAGATATTAATACTAGACTGAAATAGGATTCTAGCTTCCCCCTCAGGGACATGGTTGAAGGCAGTAATGCAGATTGGCCTCGTCCTATCGCAGTGAGAGTGGCTTTGTGTTCTGCCTGCTGAGCAGGGCCATTGCTGGTGGTAGTGCAGAGTGGGTGCTGAGTTTAACAGTGGCAGTACTCTGTTGCACAGCACTGGTGGCCCTTAGGAGAGCTTCCTCAGGCGTTAGGGGAGCCTCTTAATGGAGGCCCTGTTGCCCTGTTGCAACTTTGCTTCAGGTGGTGAAGTGAGAGAGATTCCCCACAGAACAGCTGCTGCCCTTTCTGCAAAACTGAGATACCAGGAGCAAGCCCCACACCCGTGTGTGCTTCGTTCTCCAACTGGAAAGGCATGCATTTAACAAGGAAGGTGTGCATTTCTTTTTCCAGTACCGAGAATCCAGTAACATCCTGGGCCTCCTTCTTAGTCATGGAGGCTGAAGAGACAGTGACTTTTCTCGGATGGAGGGATTAAGTGGTTTTAGTCTTCAC
Source organism: Bos indicus (assembly GCF_029378745.1). NCBI lineage: Eukaryota > Metazoa > Chordata > Mammalia > Artiodactyla > Bovidae > Bos > Bos indicus. Next base: position 602,551 of record NC_091772.1, on the reverse strand, counting down.
TCTGACTGTGTTCGGGGCTCAGCTTCCCTTGCTCAGGGCTTTGTACTTGTGGTTTGGCCTAGAAACCTCTGACAGCTTCTTGTCAGAGCACCTGTGAGGCTCTTCTGCATTTTCACTCCTTACCCAGAGCCTCCCTGTGCTGCTCCAGTGCCCTCCCAGCGTCCCTGCCACTCTGAACCCTTGGATCCAGTGTCTCCCCACCACCCTGCCTCGTGATGGCCCTGCTAGGGTGGGGAGCTGTGAGCAGAGGAGCGGAGAGGGATCCAGGGCACTCTCACTTTCCAGCTGCTGCCCACTCAGGCCCACAGGTAGACTCCTGGGTTTATAATCTTGCTGAGACTGAAATGGTTCACATGAGCAGCCCCACTGTCATGAGTTCACTGTCATTATTATAACAAACTAGACTTCCCTGCCCCTGCCCTTGTCTGCTCCCACCTCTCACCTCAGCCTCATGTCTCAGCCTCAGGGACGGTCATCAGTAGGTCTGGGGTGCAGAGTGTTGACTCTTGCACCTGACCTGCCAGCTGGGCAAGAGTCCTCCCTGCTGAACCTGCAGAACACAGGACTAGTTAAAGGAGTGAGTCTTACATAATTCTAGTTAACATACCCTTGTGGTATGGTTTTGAAATGCCCAACTATTGTAAAGATATTTGTTGGACATTGGCCAGAAAGATGGGCATTACTAATGCTTGGGCTTTTATTTGAAACTTTTACATTTGTATAGTTTGGAAAATGGAGTAAATTTCCAGTTGGAAAAAAAATGGTGTAGGGATATATTTGAACTGAGTATCATTAGTGTTTCATGATGATGTCAGTTTGCTCTCTGAGGGAAATTTACTTAAGACCAGTTTTAGACCCTGTAGGCCAAATTAGAGCTGTCTCTGCTCCCTCCATAAACTAATCAGCTTTATTTCTTAGTCATGGATTCCAGGTCTGGGGCCTTCCTTTTCACTTATAAAATATTAGTGTGATCTCTTTGAGAACTGGGCAGAAAATATACCCTATTGTGGACCTGATTTCCCAGAAATCATACAGTGTGGCTTACATCTGTGATGTTGGGTTCTTCTTAAGGAGGCATGAGTATCAAGAGCACTAGTTTTCTAGTGAAAACTGACAGTGTTGCACTTTCTTCACATTTTCAGAAAACTGTAAAGTCAGCTTATTGATTCGCCAAAACTCTACCTCTCTGAATTTGAAATGGTGTGCGTGTGTGCGCGTGCTAAGTCACTTCAGTCATGTCCCGGTCTTTACAACGCTATGGACTGTAGCCACCAGCCTCCTCTGTCCATGGGATTCTCCAGGCAAAAATACTGCAGTGGGTTGCTGTGCCTTCCTCCAGGGGATCTTCTCAACCCAGGGATCAAACCTGTGTCTTTTATGTCTCCTGCTTGGTAGGCTGGTTCTTTATTACTAGTGCCACCTGGGAAGCCTTTTGAAGTGGTAAGAATTGCAATTGCGATGATTGAAAGCAGTGATTTGCATCCTCACTTGCCCAGGGGAATTACCTGTGGACTTTTGAAAACTACCCACACATGGCTACTGTCCTAGAGACTGTGCTGATACTGGTCAAGCAGCTTCAGGTGTTTCTGTGAAAGTCACTCAGTTGATTGCAACCCCACGGGCTATATAGCCTGCCAGGTTCTTCTGTCCCTGGAATTCTCTAGGCCAAAATACTGGAGTGGGTAAGCCGTTCCCTTCTTCAGGGGATCTTCTCAACCCAGGGATCGAACCTAGGTCTCCTGCATTGCAGGCAGATTCTTTACCATCTGAGCCACCAGGGAGGCCCCAGATGTTTCTGAGAAGCAGCCAAAGTTGGGAACCACTGAACTACAGATTTGGAAGTGAAGTGAAATGAAAGTCTCTGTCGTGTCTGTTTGTGGCCCCATGTACTGTACAGTCCATGGAATTTTCCAGGCCAGAATACTGGAGTGGGTATCCCTTCCCTTTTCTAGGAACCAGTGAAGTTGCTCAGTCGTGTCTAACTTTTTGCAATCCCATGGACTGTAGCCTACCAGGCTCCTTCATCTATGGAATCCCCTTCTCCAGGGGATCTTCCCAAACCAGGGATTGAACCCAGGTCTCCTGCATTGCAGGCAGATTCTTTATCAGCTGAACAAGCTCCTGCTAATAAAATTACAGTTCTGCTGTTAACAAATGACTGCTGAACAGGCCTTTAAAGCTTTTAAAGTTAAATGCCATACAACTTCAGATGCCTTCTGAATACTGAATATAAGCACAGTTTTCCAGTTAAGTGTTATAGGAACTGTGTGGATTGGATGTGTAAGAGTAGCCTCATGGCAGACCAGGGCTTTTGACATTATGGATTTAAAACTCTTAGAAGATTGTGGAGTAATGGGGCATTCACATGGTGCCAACATATCACCCCACAAATGACCTAGCCATTATCAAGTGAAAACCACCTTCCAGTGGAGAGGTCTGTCTCAATCACTAACCAAGTGACTTGGCATCACTCAGGCTTCTTAGTCTCTATATGGAGATGAGATCATAGTCCTCACCTTCCCAGCTCTTTCCTGAAGACTGAGATTCAGTGCTAGTCATGGCCCCAAATAAAAGACACTTGGTAAATGTTAGGCTTCTTTGATGGCTTTTGTTTCCCTGTATATCATAATTATAGCTAAGAAGAAAAAGATTGAAACCAATGTCTGTTAATAGATGTTGAATTAAACTCAGACAGGACTGAATTTAAAGATAGGAACAATTGTTTGAAGCTGTAGGAGCCCTAAAGAAAGGAATATACCTAGGGAAAAAATAAAAGCATTCTGAAACTTGAGTAGTTAATAAAAATAAATTTTGTAATAAAGCGCAAGAAAGCAGTCTCTTTGATCATGTAATGATTGCTAATGTGAATCCAACACCACTATCAGTTGATACTTTTAAATGAAATTTAGGTTTGTATATGGTATAAATGTAGTTGTTAAATGTTTTAATAATTGTTTCACTATTAAAAAATAAAATAGGTTTAAAATAGGTTTTAAAATAGGTTTCCTCCACTAAGGTGAAGGAAAGGGAAGATCCATACACAAACAGACACATACGCCAAATATGCACACACACACACAACTCAACTCCTGGGTTTTTGGTTTGAGAACTTGATGGTCTTGGTACCAGTTACTGGTTTGAGCAAAAGAAAATCAGGGGTTCAGCATTGGGCATATTAAGTTTGAGATGCAGACTTCTTTGTAGAGCTTCCAGTTTGGATGCATGAAGATAGGTCTCCATGGAGAATTCAGGAACACAAAAGGCATATAGATGGTATTTTAAGTTTTAGAAGGAAGGGGGTCACCTGGAGAGAGAGAGAAAGAAAAGTGCTTGGGGCTGAGCCACAAGACAGTCCAGAGGTAAGAAGCTGAGTAGAGAAGGAGTCAGCAAAAGAAAATTGGAAATGAGTGCCAGGGAGGCAGGAGGGCAGGCAGGGGTGTGCGATTTCCTGAAAGGCAAGTAGAAGGTGCACGAAGGAGAGAGTAGTCCCTCGTGTCTCATGTCTACAAGGGGTTAGGGGAGATGAAGTCTGAGACAGGACATTGAGTGATGGAATGTGATGTCATTGTGGCCTTAACGGGAGTCAGGGAGTGCAGCAGTGAGGACAGAAGCCGGATCTGAGTGGGTTAAAGGTAAGGCGAGGAAGAACGAGCAGCAGGTGTAGGCACCTCTTTGGAGATTGAGAAGCTGAGTTGGAGGGCCATCTGCGGTCCAGTGATGCTCCTTTCAGAAGATGAGTGAGAGTAGAACGTGTTTTCATGCAGTGAAATGGTCCATCAGAGAGGGAGAAATTGCTGATGCAGAAAATGGGATGAAAGGAAAAACCAAGTCATTAGCAAGACAGAAGGGATGGGATCCAAGGCACAAGTGGAGAGTTTGGACTGTGGTTGGGGGGATAGTTTCCTCCACTGGAACAGAAGAAGCTGGATGCAGGTGAACACCAGGCTAGACGTGCTGCTGAGACGATGAGAAAGGCCACCTGCCAGCTGCTGGCTGCACAGTGACAGATGAGTGTGTGTTAGCTGAGGGCACGGGGTGGAGAGGGTGTGTACAGTTTGAAGGGAGAGAAAGGACATGAGCTCCCATCTCTAGTATGAGCCTAGAGGATTCTAGCCAGACGGTGCCCTCTCAGGTGCCCACTGAGCTTGTGGCCGTGAGGGCAGAGTGTGTGACTTTTCCCCTGAGACCTGCAGCTGCTCAGTGTTAGGAATGTTGCCAGGCACGCACCATGCAGCAAGAAAGGACCAGCTGACCTGATTGGGTTTACTCCTGAGTAATCCAGAACCTGGCCCTGGGGTCTAAGCTCTGTCAGAACAGAAGAGAATCCAGGAGAGAGCATGATGTCTTGCACAAAGTGGAGGAGGAGTCCTTGTGACTTGAGGTTTTGTTTTGTTTTGTTTTTATTCTTTATTATGCTATCCATCACCACTGGTTCTCCTTACCTTTATTTTTTTTTTTTTAGGATGTCTGGAATGGCTGGGCTTTTTAGCATCTCTGGCAAGATATGGGTGAGTAAATAAGGCCTTTTATGATTATATCAGCAGAGGGGTTTTTAAGAGTGAGAAGGTAGCTTCTAAATAATAGGAAAATGAATACTTATAAATGGTTTCATAATTTCACTTTTCTTTTTAAGCCACACAACTACTTTTACCTGGAGTCATAGTGGGAATGTGTCTTTGTGTAGAAGGACTTAAATTGGACAGGGACCAAAAGACCAAAGTCATATTTTCATAGATCAGTAGTGAATCCCTTTGTCAAAGCTGAAAGGGCTTCTGTGGTTTCACTTGCTCTTATTTCTCATTGTCATGCTGCTAAGTCACTTCAGTCGTGTCCGACTCTGTGAGACTCCAGAGACGGGAGCTCACCAGGCTCCCCCGTCCCTGGGATTCTCCAGGAAAGAACACTGGAGTGGGTTGCCATTTCCTTCTCCAATGCATGAAAGTGAAAAGTGAAAGTGAAGTCGCTCAGTCCTGTCCGACCTTTATCGACCCCATGGACTGCAGCCTACCAGGGTCCTCCGTCCATGGGATTTTCCAGGCAAGAGTACTGGAGTGGGGTGCCATTGCCTTCTCCATGTCATGATCTCCCTACGAATCAAAGATCTGTTGGGGATCAGCAGACTTCAGCTTGTAAGTGGGCTGGGCTGCCTGTTTTGTTTAATAATGTCTTGTTGGAACATAGTCACATTCACTTATTACCTATTTTCTGTGACTGCTTTCACAGTACAGTGATAGAGATGAGTTGTTGTGACAGAGATCATATGGCCCACAAACCTAAATATTCATGATGTAGCCCTTTAAGGAAAAATTTGCAAGCCCCTTTTATGTGGCTCAGACAGTCTGACTTTTTGTGACCCCATGTACTATAGCAGTCCACCAGGCTTCTCTTTCCATGGCATTCTTCCAGCAAGAATACTGGAGTGGGGTTCCATTTCCTCCTCCAGGGGATCTTCCTGACCCAGGGATCGAACCCATGTCTCACGTCCCCTGCATTGGCAGGCGGGTTCTTTACCACTAGCGCCACCTGGGAAGCTGCTATGTGTGATTATATCATTTTACTGAGTCTTCTCAGTAACTTAGAACTGTTATTATGGTTAAAATGCTGAATTTTTATATAATACTGAATGTATCACGTAACCTTTGCTCCTCTCTACATGTAGGATGATCTAAATCCTGCCAGATTTGACAAAATTGTCAGGGAATTAAGTATATATTTTTAAAGTATTTCAGAAGATCTTTAGATCTGATTACCTCCCTTTATTTGTCTTTTCTAAGTTATGATTATACATCATTTGTCATTTTGGAACTTAATATTCAAGGAAATATTAACAAGACATGGCAAGAATACACAGAAGAACTATACAAAAAAGATCTTAATGACCCAGATAACCATGATGGTATGATCACTCACCTATAGCCAGACATCCTGGATTGCAAAGTCAAGTGGAACTTAGGAAGAAGCATCACTGCGAACAAAACTAGTGGAGGTGATGGAATTCAAGATGAGCTATTTCAAATCCTAAAAGATGATGCTGTGAAAGTGCTACACTCAATATGTCAGCAAATTTGGAAAACTCAGCAGTGGCCACAAGACTGGAAAAGGTCAGTTTTCATTCCAATCCCAAAGAAGGGCAGTGCCAAAGAATGTTCAAACTACTGCACAATTGCACTCATTTCACATGCTAGCAAAGTAATGCTCAAAATTCTCCAAGCCAGGCTTCAACAGTACGTGAACCGAGAATTTCCAGATGTTCAAGCTGGATTTAGAAAAGGCAGAAGAACAAGAGAACAAATTGCTAACATCCATTGTGTCATAGAAAAAGCGAGAGAGTTCCATAAAAACATCTGCTTCACTGAGTGTGCTAAAGCCCTGAACTGTATGATCACAGCAAACTGGGGAAAATTCTTAAAGAGATGGGAATACCAAATCACCTTACCTGCCTGCTAAGAAGCAACAGTTAAATCCAGATATGGAACAACAGAGTGGTTCCGAATTGGGAAAGGAGTACATCAAGGCTGTATATTGTCACCCTGCTTCTTTAATTTATATGCAGAGTACATCATGCAAAATGCCAGGCTGAATGAAGCACAAGCTAGAATCAAGATTGCCAGGATAAATATCAATAACCTCAGATATGCACATGATGTCACCCTTTTGGCAGAAAGCAAAGAGGAACTAAAGAGCCTCTTGATGAAGGAGAAAGAGGAGAGTGAAAAAGCCGGCTTAAAACTTAACATTGAAAAAAATGAAGATCATGGCACCTGGTCCCATCACTTCATGGCAAATAGACAGGGAAACAATAGAAACAAGTACAAAATCACTACAGATGGTGATTGCAGCCATGAAATTAAAAGACGCTTGCTCCTTGGAAGAAAAGCTATGACCAACTTAGCATATTAAAAAGGAGAGGCATTACTTTGCCAACAAAGGTCTGTTTAGTCAAAGCTATGGTATTTCCATACAAAGTCATGTATAGATGTGAGAGTTGGACTATAAAGAAAGCTGAGTGCTGAAGAATTTATGCTTTTGAACAGTGCTGTTGGAAAAGACTCTTGAGAGTCTCTTGGACTGCAAGGAGATCCAACCAGTCCATCCTAAAGGAGATCAGTCCTGGGTGTTCATTAGAAGAACTCATGCTGAAGGTGAATATCCAATACTTTGGCCACCTGATGCGAAGAGCGGATTCATTATAAAAGACCCTGCTGCTGGGGAAGTTTGAAAGCATGAGGAGAAGTGGATGACAGAGGATGAGATGGCATTACAAACTCAATGGACATGAGTTTGAGCAAGCTGTAGGACGTGGTTAAAGACACAGAAGCCTGGTGTGCTACAGTCCCATGGGTTCGCAGAGAGTCGGACACGACTGAGTGACTGAACAACAACAGTTCATGAAGCTCATGAAAGCTCTGCTTTTTGTGCATATTAGTATATATTTGGAGAAATTTAAAAAGAACTTTTATATCTCAGTTTTTCAGTTGTATTATAGTTTTTGCTTTTTAAGATATACCTACTTTAGGTTTTTTTTTTTTTTTAGCAACAGAAAATAAATTGGTGACTTGAACTTAATCTTTTTTGTTTAAATTCTGTTAGTTGTCTTTTTTGGACATTTGTATATCATATTTGGAGAAGGCAATGGCACCCCACTCCAATACTCTTGCCTGGAAAATCCCATGGACGGAGGAGCCTGGTAGGCTGCAGACCATGGGGTCGCGAAGAGTCGGACACGACTGAGCGACTTCACTTTCACTTTTCACTTTCATGTGTTGGAGAAGGAAATGGCAACCCACTCCAGTGTTCTTGCCTGGAGAATCCCGGGGACGGGGGAGCCTGGTGGGCCGCCATCTATGGGGTAGCACAGAGTCGGACACGACTGAAGCGACTTAGGAGCAGCAGCAGCATATCATATTAAAAAATAACTAGCATTTGTCTTCTTTTCATATAGTTTCAGTTTCATTTGGTTTTCTTCTGATATTTTCTTTTATTGGTGAGAAGTTTATTCAAAGGTTGAGAATTTTGCATTGCAAACCAGGAACTGAGAGTAAGGATTCAGCCTATTGCAATATTTTGACACTAAATATATTTAGGAGTCATATATTTTGATAGCTATCTGAAAACCTTAAGACATATACTCTCTAAACCAACAGGATAATTATAATAGGTGTCAGGAATCTCCAAAAGCTTAGCAAAGAATCTGTTACAACTGCAGGTCAGGAGAGAATTTGTTCTGAGGGTTAAGAAGAGATTGGGAAATTTGCTCAGTCGTGTCTGACTCTTAGCAATCTCATGGACTGTAGAATACTGGAGTGGGTAGCCTTTCCCTTCTCCAGGGGATCTTCCCAACCAAGGGATCGAACCCAGGTCTCCAGCATTGCAGGAGGATTCTTTAACAGCTGAGCCACATGAGAAGCCCAAGAATACTGGAACCCCTTCTCCAGTGGATTGTCCTGACCCAGGAATCAAACTGAGGTCTCCTGCATTGCAGGAGAATTCTTTACCAACTGAACTATCAGGGAAGCCTTAAAAAGAGATTAGATGGAAGTTAATTGTGACCCTCACACATTGTTATAAAGTAGTTTTCTTTTCAAAGACAGTACCAGGGAAAATAAATAATTGTTCAAACTTCTGACAGCTTGAGAAGACTCTTGAGAGTCCCTTTTTAGACTGCAAGGAGATCCAACCGGTCCATTCTAAAGGAGATCAGTCCTGGGTGTTCTTTGGAAGGACTGATGCTAAAGCTTAAACTCCAGCATTTTGGTCACCTCATGCGAAGAGTTGACTCATTGGAAAAGACTCTGATGCTGGGAGGGACTGGAGGCAGGAGGAGAAGGGGACGACAGAGGATGAGATGGCTGGATGGCATCACCGACTCGATAGACGTGAATCTGAGTGAACTCCGGGAGTTGGTGATGGACAGGGAGGCCTGGCGTGCTGCAATTCATGGGGTTGCAAAGAGTCGGACACGACTGAGCGACAGAACTGAACTGAACTGAACTGAACTTATAGCTTGAGTGATAACAAGGAGTTGCCATTTTTCATTATGTCATGCAAATGATTTCTGTGTGTGACATTTGGAGCACATGAAGGCCAGGAGTTGATGTTTTACCTCTGTAGGCACAGGGCACAGCCTTGGGCAGCATGGATGGATTCTGTGTGACTGCATTGGACTGCAGAGAAAAGGCTGTTTGAAGAGCAGAACATGATCCATCTCTGAATAACCAGTTAATATATTCTTATTAGTGATTGAGAAGTACAGTATATATGGTATATATATGTATATTTGGACTTTCCAGATTTTTTTTAAAAGAACAAAAATTTTAATTTTATAAGAAATTGTAAAATTTGACACATAGCAATTGGATTTACATTCTATAAGGTCATTTTTTCCTAATATTAATACTGTAATTTTTTCTTTCTGGTTAGTGCCTACCTGGAATTGTTTTTTTCAACTTTCAACCTTTCTGTTATGTTTTGAGTGAATCTTATAAAAAGCTCCACCTCTGAACCTTGGACACATTATCCTGGCTCCATTCCTCAAATCCATCTGACCACTGGTTGGAATGTCCTCCTTTTTTTCTGCTGTAAACAGTGTCTTCATGTAGTCCTCTCATTCAGATCTGTTCATAGCTAAAAATTAGCTTTAATTCAGTCACTTATTACAAAAATATAATATTATAAGGTATTGGGCCCAGCAGGTGACATTTGCATGCATTTTAAGGAAATAATATGATGCTTCCTTGTAATGAGCACATATAATATTGACCTCGGGTCAATATTTTCCACAAGTGAAGAGTTACTTTGCCTGGCAAAGAAACACAGAAATCTAAAACTGAAATAGGTCGGTTTTAATCAGTTATTGCTTGGAAACATGTATACAGAAAACTTCATGTGCCTAGTACAGGAACCCTAATAGTCTTAAAGGTATTCTGAAACTGTTGTGGACTCAGACAAAGTAAACGATAAAGATTTGTGGCTACAGTTTTGAAAACACAACTTGATTAATGAGGCTTTAGTAATTTTTTAGTAATCACCTAAAAAGACCACAAGATGGTAGAGTTTCTCTAAGAAGCTCAAGCAAATTCCTTAGAGTATGACAGTACAAGAAAATTGAAGTGGAATCTGTAAGAGGATGTTTTTGAATGCACTGAGAATATGACTTAATGCAGTGATTCAAAGGCACATCATTTACTGAATTCTAGAAAATAACTTAAAAAATTTCTTAAGCATTTCTTAAATCATTTATTTTGCAAAAGGGCTTAAGACACTGTCCAGATGGACTTACAACTGGATGTGTTGTTATTCATTCCAACTATATGGGCAGATACTACTTATAAAGCAAATTACAGAATTCATATGTCCATGGGTCAGCACATATGCACACTGGCTTTCCATGTCTTCTAATTCCTTGGCCCATTTCAGAGTTTAATTTTGATGATGACATTGAATAATCAAGACAAGCATAAATAAGCTATGTTCAATATGCCAAATTTCCTAGAGAACTGTACAATGCATCTTAAAACTTCCACTGAACAGAGTTTGAGCAAAACAACCTTTTATATCCTAAATATCTCTTTTGCCTACTTGGGCTGCAGAGTACTAGATTATTCTTAGATAGTTGCCCTGGCTGAAGATAGAGCAATGACCAGTGCCATCAACAGAAGACGGATGACAGTTTTATAAGTCAGGAGTTGTGTGCATTGCTGTGAATAGTTTAAGGATTTGCTAGTGTATTTTATTTATTCAATAAGTATTTATTGAACACTTTAATTACATGTGTCAGTATTTAAAAACTTGAGGAGTCTTTAGATGTGTCTCTATTGCTGAATAAACAATTGGAGAGAAGAGATCTCAGACTATTCTAGATCAGTTAACAATCTGTTTTGTTTATTCAAAATTAAGCCAGAAGCAGATATATTATCTAATTGTATTGACAGTTACAAACGAGAAGCCAATGGGAGATACTTGAGTGACTTCAGTTTTGAGAACTATTTAAATAAAATCTTGGACTAGTTTTCATTAACCTCATCAGTTCTGAGCAAGTCATTCAGTCATTATTTCTGTTTGCTGGTGGCATTTAGTTTGGAGCCATTTCATTCTGTGCCCAGTAATTTTGTAGATAAACTATCTATAGACATAAAAATATCATAAAACTATTGGCTTTTTAGTGAATTTTTTTGAAGCTAAAAGGGCCTAAAATAGATGATTATAAAGCCGTCATGAGGCAACATGGATCCTTCAAGTCCATGTCTAAATGGGCTTTGATTCCACACTAGCAAGTTCCTATCTGTAATAACTGTATGATTTAGCATGTGATACTTCTAGCTCAGATCGTATCTCCTCACTCATTTTTTACTGTTCGAGTGAAAAATAGAGTCCCAGGGGATAGTAAACAAGAAGGAATGTGCACTTTCTTCAAAGGCTGATGATATCTTATTTGCTTATAATGAATTAAATGAAAAATGTCAATTTTATGGTGATTAGGAAATTTGTAAAGGATCGCTGGGTGTCGAGCAATAAGAATATGACTAGAAAAAGAAAGTATGGAAACATTTAAATGGTTGATGTTCCATAAGTAGTAATTTAGTTCTACTTAAAAATTGATTAAGGCCCAATTAAAAAAAAGTTTAATTTTTTATGGATATCATATTATTAGTAATCATTAAGGTATATAAGTTGTTAGGGGATAGTGACCAAAAAAAAAATCTCATGATGGAAGAAGGATAAACAATCCTACCAGAGTTCTGTTTGGTCATGAACTTCAAAGAAGTATAACTCTTACTAGATACGACCTTGATTTTTACTCTCAGATTCTCAGTGTTATAAAATCTGACTTGCTTTTGAAAAATAATATAGATGCATAATCTTTGTGGGAGCTCATATAAATAGAACTGTAGACATGAGTAAAGTGGTAAAGAGATTCAAACATTTTTAGTTCTCTTTATAAATATGTATTTTTTTTTTTTTTTTTACTTTTTTCTTCTGTTTACAGCATCTTCACAACTATTTCACAGTGACCCTTGGAGTTCCTGCTTGGTGTTCTTACTTCTTCTTTGTGATAGCCACCTTGATTTTTGGCCTTCTCATGGGTCTGGTAAGAGATAACGTGAATCTCTTGTCTTTAAAGCCAGTTGGTTTCATGCAAAACTAGAAAGCAGCCAAGAAAGAAAAAGCACATAAACAAACATCATTTTGTGTATAATCTAAGCAGTTAAATAACATTTGCTTGTATGATACTACTTTCAATGGAAATTTGAGATATAGTGGAAAATTCATTAAATTATTATCCCCCAATCCCCTCTCTTAAATATTCTGAAGATATGTGCCACCCAAAATATAGGCAGTGTTGAAGAGAGAAATAGAGACGTAACTTGAGTTGATAAGTTAGTTTCCAAGACAACTGAGTCAGCTGTGAATTCACACATTGCCTACTTGATTAGAACACTGTTGTGATAAGGCCAAAGCTGTGAATTTGTTCCTTGGATGAGCAAGATGATTTTTCCTATTTGTATCCTCAAATTGAAAATCTAAATGTAACCAGCTTATTATACTCCAGTTTTCCCAAGGTAGATTTTGTAAGATAATGTGGATTTAAAAAAAAATCACAATCATTGTTACATGAAAAAATGAGATGTAAACCATATCACTATGTCTTCTTTGGATTTGAAAGTCCCTATCCATTAGGTATCTGTATACTTTCTTCCTAGAGTTTTAGATAGGGCTTGGAATAATTTTATACTTTATACTTAATTATGTGGGAAATGTAAATGCTTAAGTGTGTTTTTCTCTTGGTTATATATTTTTGAAATCTTTTTCTTTACCTACTCTTGATCAATTTGAGCTTTAAACTTGAGAAGTTCATAGAAGTTATTATACTATATACTAATCACATAGCTCTTAAACACTATATTATAGATAGGAATAATTGATGACTAAAAATTTATAGAAAAAGGATCACCCTTTAGGTAAGTTTGTTAGAGTCTGTCCTTACATTTTGTAATGTATTTCAGCTCTTTTCACAGTCTTTTAAAAAATAAACTTAAGGAAAATGTTAGCAGTCACCTTTATAGCAAGCCATAACTTGGTGCTACAAAGTCATATTCCAGGGTGCCAAGAAGGCTTGCTTTTATTTTGCCATGAGTATGCTTACCTCATATATGGTTTGTATTTGTCATTTGACTGCTGATGTTAACTTCATGGATAGGGATAGAACTTAAGTGGTCCTGGGTAATTCAGTAGTCCTGGGTATGTTCCATTCTGCTGTATTGATCTTATTGCTAATTAACGTGTCCTTAATCCTCTGGCCTAAAATAATTTGACTTTGGATATAACTTTGTGGATATCAATGTATTTCTCCCATCTGCTGTCTGCTCTGGAGCTGCATGAGTGTGTGGCTTCTGTAGGAGAAACAATATGAGATCCTGGCTGATTCTGAGATGGAGTTATTCTGGATGTAGTTGAGTATGGGCCTATTGGAAGTGAAAGTGAAGTCGCTCAGTGGTGTCCGACTCTTTGTGTCCCCAAAGACTGTAGCCTACCAAGCTCCTCCGTCCATAGGATTTTCCAGGCAAGAATATTGGAGTGGGTTGCCATTTCCTTCTCCAGGAGACCTTCCCAACCCAGGGATTGAACCCAGGTCCTCCTGCGTTATAGGCAGATGCTTACTGTCTGAGCCACCAGGGAAGCCCAAACATTGAAAACTCTTCTCACATAAATAGTTTAGAATTTTATTTTTGAGGTTGACTTTAAGTTGAAAAAGTCAGGCCTATCTGGGCCCTAAGTTTATTTGGAAACTGAGTCAAATTATCAGTGTAGGAAGGTTATTAGAGACTTGATCTGAAGAAGGGAGTTGATTCTAGACTATTCAAGTGACCAAGTGATACTGTTCCTTTAAAGAAGTTGGGAAGAGAACGTTATTTAAGGAAATAATAATTCCAAAGCAGTAATAGACTCATACGTTTTCTATTAATACATTTCCGTAAAACAGCTAGCATGTATCTCTGCTCAACGTGCATTTTCTGTACCTCTAATGTGTGTTGAAAGTGACACAACAGCTAGAAGCTTTGCCTTCAGTGAGGTCTCAGGTTCACTGATCCCTATCACCTTTGCCTTTAACTGGGGACTGAAAGCAAGGCATGGGTGTCATCATGTGAAGCTTGATCTCCATGACCTCATAGGGTCTCCTTCCTTCTGTGAGTCATCAGTTCAGTTCAGTTGCTCAGTCATGTCCGACTCTTTGCAACCCCATGGACTGCAGAACGCCAGGCCTCCCTGTCCATCACCAACTCCTGGAGTTTACTCAAACTCACGTCCATCGAGTTGGTGATCCATCCAACCATCTCATCTTCTGTCATCCCCTTCTCTTCCTGCCCTTAATCTTTCCCAGCTTCAAGGGATTTTCTAATGAGACAGTTCTTCGTGTCAGGTGGTGAAAGTATTGGAGTTTCAGCTTCAACATCAGTCCTTCTAATGAATATTCAGGATGATTTCCTTTAGGATGGACTGCTTTGATCTCCTTGCTGTCCAAGGGACTTCTCAAGAGTCTTCTCTAGCACCACAGTTCAAAAGCATCAATTCTTTGGTGCTCAGTTTTCTTTATAGTCCAACTCTTATGTCCATACATGACCACTGGAAAAACCATAGCTTTGACTAGAAGGACCTTTATCGGCAAAGTAATGTCTCTGCTTTTTAATATGCTGTCTAGGTTGGTCATAGCTTTTCTTCCAAGGAGCAAGCATCTTTTAATTTCATGGCTGTAGGCACCGTCTGCAGTGATTTTGGAGCCCAAGAAAATAAACTCGGTCACTGTTTCCATTGTTTCTCCATCTATTTGCCATGAAGTGATGGGACTGGATGCCATGATCTTTGTTTTCTGAATGTTGAGTTTCAAGCCAGCTTTTTCACTCTCTTCTTTCACTTTCATCAAGAGGCTCTTTAGTTCTTCTTTGCTTTCTGCCATAAGGGTGGTATCACCTGCATATCTGAGGTTATTGATATTTCTCCTGGCAATCTTGATTTCAGCTTGTGCTTCATCCAGCCCAACATTTTGTGTGATGTACTCTGCATGTAAGTTAAATAAGCAGGGTGACAATACACAGCCTTGACGTACTCCTTTCCCAATTTGGAGGCAGTCTGTTGTTCCATTTCCGATTCTAGCTGTTTCTTTACCTGTGTACTTGAGATTTCTCAGGATGCAGTTCAGGTGGTCTGGTATTCCCATCTCTTTAAGAATTTTCCACAGTTTATTATGATACACACAGTCAAAGGCTTTGACGTAATTAATAAAGCAGAAGTAGATGTTTTTCTGGTATTTCTTTGCTTTTTCAGTGATCCAGTGGATGTTGGCAATTTGATCTCTGGTTCCTTTGCCTTTTCTAAATCCAGCTTGAACATCTGGAATTTCACATCTGGAACAGTACAGTTCCTGTACTGTTGAAGGCTGGCTTGGAGAATTTTGAGCATTACTTTGCTAGTGTGTGAGATGAGTGCAATTGTCTGGTAGTTTGAACATTCTTTGACATTACCTTTCTTTGAGATTGGAATGAAAACTGACCATTTCTAGTCCTGTGGCCACTGCTGAGTTTTCCAAGTTTGCTGGCATATTGAGTGGTTATCTGGGTCATGAAGATATTTTTTGTGTATCAGATCAGATCAGTCGCTCAGTCGTGTCAGACTCTTGCGACCCCATGAATTGCAGCATGCCAGGCTTCCCTGTCCATCACCAACTCCCGGAGTTCACTGAGACTCACGTCCATTGAGTCAGTGATGCCATCCAGCCATCTCATCCTCTGTCGTCCCCTTCTGCTCTTGCCCGTAATCCCTCCCAGCATCAGACTCTTTTCCAATGAGTCAACTCTTTGCATGAGGTGGCCAAAGTGCTGGAGTTTCAGCTTTAGCATCATTCCTTCCAAAGAAATCCCAGGATTGATCTCCTTTAGAATGGACTGGTTGGATCTCCTTGCAGTCCAAGGGACTCTTAAGAGTCTTCTCCAACACCACAGTTCAAAAGCATCAATTCTTCAGCACTCAGCCTTCTTCACAGTCCAACTCTCACATCCATACATGACCACTGGAAAAACCATAGCCTTGACTAGACGGACCTTTGTTGGAAAAGTAATATCTCTGCTTTTGAATATGCTATCTAGGTTGGTCATAACTTTCCTTCCAAGGAGTAAGCGTCTTTTAATTTCATGGCTGCAATCACCATCTGCAGTGATTTTGGAGCCCAGAAAAATAGTCTGACACTGTTTCCACTGTTTCCCCATCTATTTTCCATGAAGTGATGGGACCAGATGCCATAATCTTCGTTTTCTGAATGTTGAGCTTTAAGCCAACTTTTTCACTCTCCACTTTCACTTTAATCAAGAGGCTTTTGAGTTCCTTTTCACTTTCTGCCATAAGGGTGGTGTCATCTGCATATCTGAGGTTATTGATATTTCTCCTGGCAATCTTGATTCCAGCTTGTGTTTCTTCCAGTCCAGTGTTTCTTATGATGTACTCCGCATATAAGTTAAATAAGCAGGGTGACAATATACAGCCTTGACGTACTCCTTTTCCTATTTTGCACCAGTCTGTTGTTCCAACTCATGTCCAGTTCTAACTGTTGCTTCCTGACCTGCATACAAATTCTTGCCACGTCTTCTTAATGTCTTCTGCTTCTGTTAGGCCCATACCATTTCTGTCCTTTATTGTGCCAGTCTTTGCATGAAATGTTAATATATGCATTGCCCAGGAAGGGCACGACGTTTCCCATAGAGAAGTGATTTCCTGATCAAGTCTTTGTTTCCCATAAGCTTCACCATTACATCTTTCTTTTTTTCCATAATTTTAAAAGATGGGAAGTCAAAGTAGGACTGCTAGTTTGGTTTTTGTTTGCTGTCTTTATTGAGACTAGTAATGGTTGAAATATTTTTCAAGTGTTATTTTTTTGTTGTTAATTAATTTATTTTAATTGGAGGCTGATTACTTTACAGTATTGTAGTGGTTTTTGACATACATTGACATGAATCAGCCATGGGTGTACATGTGTTCTCCATCCTGAAACCCCCTCCCACCTCCCTCTCCATCCCATCCCTCAGGGTCATCCCAGTGCACCGGCCCTGAGAGCACTGTCTCATGCATCAAACCTGGACTGGTGATCTATTTCACATATGGTAATAAACATGTTTCAATGCTATTCTCTCAAATCACCCCACCCTCTCCTTCTCCCAGAGTCTAAAAGTCTGTTCTTTACATCTGTGTCTGTTTTGCTGTCTCGCATATAGCATCGTCATTACCATCTTTCTAAAGTCCATATATACATGTGTTAATGTACTCTACTGGTGTTTTTTTTTCTGACTTACTTCACTCTGTATAATAGGCTCCAGTTTCATCCACCTCATTAGAACTGATTCAAATGCATTCTTTTTAATGGCTGAGTAATATTCCATTGTGTATATGTACCACAGCTTTCTTATCCATTCATCTGCTGATGGAAATCTAGGTTGCTTCCATGTCCTGGCTATTATAAACAGTGCTGCAATGAACACTGGGGTACATGTGTCTTCTGGTTTCCTTGGTGCGTGTTCCCAGCAGTGGGATTGCTGGGTCATATGGCAGTTCTATTTCCAGTTTTTTTGAGGAACCTCCACACTGTTCTCCATAGTGGCTGTACTCGTACCATGTTATTTTTCATATGTAACCCAAGGGCTCAGTTTTAGAAATGAAGTTTCTATATTCTATAGAATATATTTCCGTATATTTTTCTGTTTCTATATTCTGCACTTTAAACCAACATGGGGAAGGCCTGTAAATGTACATCAGATTGCTCTGGTTGCATCACTTTCTGATGGCAACTCTGCTTTGAAGGATGGAAAATAGCAAAGCTGCGGACAGGCAGAAAAGCCATGGAATATATGGGCAGCAAACTTTTGCCTGTCTTATCTGATCTCCATTTCAGTTGCTGTAGATACTGTCTGAATTTTGCAACTTGGGTGAACCATTTTTCTATTGCGTTGGCCAGTAGTTCATTTGGGTTTTCCCCAAGATCTTGTGGGAAAACTGGAATGAACTTTTTTGGTCAACCCAGTATATGCTGCTGACCGCTTCCTAGCACAGAGCTTCCACAGAGAGGGTCTCCAGTATCAGGAGGTGTAGCTCTCACTCTCTATGAAAGATGGCAAATCTGTCTGCTCTCCTCTTTTAGATGCCTGGCTGTCTGCTAAGCTGAAACCTGAACATCTAACTGTTGGAGGGAAGAGGGAGAGGAGGGTACCATTCCTGTATAGGCCCTGTTTGTAAACAGTGCCATGTTTAGTGGTTCAGAAAGTGTCCCATCACGAGAGAGTGGTTCTTTAGATTGGAAAATAGATCCTGAACTGATGGAACAAGAGGATTTTCCTCCCAATTTCTGGGAAGGATGACGGTGTAATGGAGTTATGTATGTAGTGTTAGAGACATGAAGCAGCCCTTAGTGGTAGACTGACCCCAGACTTGTCCTTTTGAGAGAATGCAAGTCATGGGAAATAGATGGGGAAACAGTAGAAACAGTGTCAGACTTTATTTTTGGGGGCTCCAAACTCACTGCAGATGGTGACTGCAGCCATGAAATTAAAAGATGCTTACTCCTTGGTAGAAATGTTATGACCAACCTAGATAGCATATTCAAAAACAGAGACATTACCTTGCCAACAAAGGTCCGTCTAGTCAAGGCTATGGTTTTTCCTGTGGTCATGTATGGATGTGAGAGTTGGACTGTGAAGAAAGCTGAGAGCCGAAAAATTGATGCTTTTGAACTGTGGTGTTGGAGAAGACTCTTGAGAGTCCCTTGGACTGCAAGGAGATCCAACCAGTCCATCCTAAAGGAGATCAGCCCTGGGTTTTCTTTGGAAGGAATTATGCTAAAGCTGAAACTCCAGTACTTTGGCCACCTCATGCGAAGAGTTGACTCATTGGAAAAGACTCTGATGCTGGGAACGATTGTGGGCAGGAGGAAAAGGGGACGACAGAGGATGAGATGGCTGGATGGCATCACCGACTTGATGGACATGAATTTGGGTGAATTCTGGGAGTTGGTGATGGACAGGGAGGCCTGGCGTGCTGCAATTCATGTGGTCACAAAGAGTTGGACACAACTGAGCGACTGAACTGAACTGACTGAAGTGAGAAAACAGTTAAGTGACTTGCCCAGGGTCATACAGCTGACAGGGTTGAGGCTGGTGTCCCGTAAGTCTCTTCTAGGCCCCCTTATGTGCATTCTAGATGGCCCAGGTATCTCACAGGTGGGACTTACTCCCTCCCAGGCTTTATTGTAAATGCCAATTATTTGTGACTGGAAGGTGTTTCTTCTTTCCTTTGCAATGTGACCAAACCAAAAATTTCTGCTTCAGTTGGTATTAAGAAAGGCAAAAGGAAAAAGAAAGTCACAAAAAAGCATTATGTTCAGTGAATAGCTACTATAAGCATGTGGCTGTCATTTGGTTTTCAGACTCTGTCTTTTCAGGTGGAAGTGTTTTCCTCTTTGTTGTTCACATCAGTTTAAGAGCTTGGAGCTTGCTCCTCTCCAACACTCGGTGCTTCGTGCATCCCACTGCCCTGCACGTGGGTTTCCTCTGTCTGTCATTTAGGCGTTTCTCTGGATCCAAGCTCCAATACTTTGGCCACCTGATGCAAAGAGCTGACTAATTGGAAAAGACCCTGATGCTGGGAAAGATTAAAGGCGGGAGGAGAAGGGGACAACAGAGGATGAGATGGTTGAATGGCATCACCGACTCAATGGACATGAGTTTGAGTAAACTCTGGGAGGTAGTGAAGGACAGGGCAGCCTGGCGTGCTGCAGTCAATGGGGTCGCAGAGTCGGACATGAGTGACTGACTGAACAACAGCTGGATCCAACAGCCTCTGTGCAGCGTGGTGCTGCTTACATGAGTCAGACCACTGGTGGTGCTCGTCCTCTCCTAACCGTGTCCAGGGCCCCAAAGGCCACCTCTCTTAAGTGGTCATTCTGGATCCTTCCCCACCCCCAGGACTGGTTGTTGTCTCTGTATCTCTGAAGTATCTATCAAAGAGCTTTCTTCATTTTTTTATGAGTTGCCTGATACATATTGCTTTACAACTTCTTTTTTTATCTTTTTCTGAACCCTTCCCCCCAGATTTTAACATGATATCTTAAATGTAATGAACCAAGTATTAAGTAAAGTAATAAATAACTATGCAGGTGGGAATAGTCAAAGTGAGTTACTCATTTGATGTTTATAACATTGAATCAAAAGGACATGACTTTAGAGTTTTAAAAGTTTTGAACCCCTTAAATTTATGAAGTACTGTTCCTATTTTAAAGATTGGGCAGTTGTTCACAGTGAAGGTGAAGCCCAAGAGTTAGTTCGGTACAGGAGGACCAGTGCAGCCCTTCTCAACGGGCGGCTTCCTCCCACGCTGGTCTCTCTCTGCTGCGCAGTACTGTGCGGAGGCCGTGCGGAGGGTGTAGGGAGTGAGGGACCCCGACTGCCTCAGTCCCATTTCACACATCGTCCCATCAGTTTCATCACCGCAGCACACGATCCGGGTGTGGAACATGAGCCAGAATGAACCTTCCTCTAGGAAGCTTGTAGTTTATCAAGGGAAGCAGCTTAGTAGTAGTAAGTAGAAAGTGAGTCAATGCTGCAATCAAGGTTGGAGGTGAGGCCAGTCACTCTTTAAAATAAGATCTAGTTCACATCATTGATATGTTTTCTTAGTTTGTCCCTCTAGTAATTTGTTTTTTAAATTATTATTATTATTTTCCCACTGCTTTTTTTTTTAATTTGAGGCTAATTACTTTATAGTATTGTGGTGGTTTTTGCCATACATTCACATGAATCAGCCATGGGTGTACATGTGTTCCCCATCCTGACCCTCCCTCCCCATCCCATCCCTCAGGGTCCTGCCAGTGCACCTCTAGTAATTTCTTACAGCACTCTTAGTAATTCTACACCCTGAAATACTCTTCCACATAATCAGGAGTTTCCCACTGGTGAATGACAACCCATATACAGACTCATTTTATTTATCATACTGTTGTTCAGTCACCAAGTCATGTCCGACTCTACACGACCCCATGGACTGCAGCACTCCAGGCTTCCCTGTCCCTCACCATCTCCCTCAGTTTCCCAAGTTCATGTCCGTTGACTCAGTGATGCTATCCAACCATCTCATCCTCTGTTGCCTGTTTCTCCTTCTGCCTCAGTCTTTCCCAGCATCAGGGTCTTTTCCAGTGAGTCAGCTGTTTGCATGGGGTGGCCACAGTATTGGAGCTTCACCTTCAGCATCAGTCCTTCCAAAAAGTGTTCCAGGTTGATTTCCTTTAAGACTGACTGGATTGACCTCCTTGCAGTCCAAGGGATTCTCAAGAGTCTTCTCCAACATCATGATTCAAAAGCATTAATTCTTCAGTTCTCTGCCTTTATTGTCCAGCTTTCATATCAGTACATGACTACTGGGAAAACCATAGCCTTGACTATATGCACCTTTGTTGGCAAAATGATGTCTTTGCTTTTTAACACTATTATCTAGGTTTGTCATAGCTTCCCCGCCAAGAAGTAGTCGTCTTCGGATTTCATGGCTACAGTCACCTTCCTCATTGGTTTTAGAGCCAAGAAGAGGAAATGTGTCACTGCTTCCACCTTTTCCCCTTCTGTTTGCCATGTAGTAAAGGGACGGCTCAGAGATTAAAGCGTCTGCCTGCAATGCGGGAGACCTGGGTTAGATCCCTGGGTCGGGAAGATCCCCTGGAGAAGGAAATGGCAACCTGCTCCAGTATTCTTGCCTGGAGAATCCCATGGATGGAGGAGCCTGCCAGGCTACAGTCCACGGGGTCACAAAGAGTCGGACACGACTGAGCGACTTCACTTCACTTCACAAAGGGACCAGATGCCAGGGTCTTAGTTTTCTGAATGTGGAGTTTTAAGCTGGCTCTTTCACTCTCCTCCTCCATCTTCCCTCATCAAGAGGCTCTTTAGTTCCTCTTTGCTTTCTGCCATGAGAGTGGTATCATTTGTCATAGTAGGGTTTTTTAAAGGATCACTTCAGACTTGGCTGAGAGTGTCTGTTTTCTTATACTTGCTTATTATTTTTAGTGGACTGTGTGTATACATTTGACTTTGTGACCTCTGTTTGAAATTAATAGTATTTTCCAGCATTATATCCACATTTGAAAAATAGAAAATTCTTAATTATACCCTTGCCTTGTATTTTTGAGGACTTTTGACCAATTGCTCTGTATTTATCTATGAATATCTGGTTATAGAAGCAAGGCCTAACTTTAAGGTTGTTTGGTAGTAAATGTTCTATTTACTCACTGTAAAATCACTGTTTTCCCTCCAGGTCTTGGTAGTAATATCTGAATGTTTCTACTTGCCACTTCCAAGGAATTTATCTGAACATTCTGGTAAGGATGACAAGTTTATGAGATAGAGTATCTTTAGAAGTCTGTGGTATGCCCTTCTGTGCTCATAGTGAATTTTCCTGTGGTTTGCTGGTGACCAAACATTCACCACCACCAAATTTCTTGAAATGTGTTCTCTAGATAGATTTGAGCAAGCATTCTTTTTTTTCCTCTCTTACATTAAAGAACATTTCATTTTGGCCATTACTTTTTCCCTTGAATTGTATGCCTTTCATTAATCAGTTGACATGTTTTCCTTCATTCAAACTGGGATGAGCAAGGCAGGAGGGGAAGTGGCACTTACTGAGTTTCTCCTGTGTACCAGTAATGACTCTGAGCCATTAAAGCAGTCTTCCCAAATCCTTTCAGTACTTCACACTGTTTCTGGGACCAAATACCCCTGGATTTCCATGCTTTTACTCCTGTTGTTTGCAGGAAGACTTTGTTTTTTTGGCCATACTTGTGTCCTGTGGGATCTTTCTTTCCTGACCAGGATTGTACCTGCACTTCCTGAAGGGGAAGTGCAGAGTCCTAACCATTGGACTGCTAGGGAAGTGTTGAAGACTCCTGAGACTTTGTAATTGTTGAATTTTATGTGAGTTTAACTAAATAAGCTTATATTTCTTTTTTAATTCTTAAAGTTTTTAAGGCTTTCAGACTTCCATATATAATTATAAACTATGTTATATTCCTTAGAATTCTTAAAAGTAACAAAATCCCGGTTTAAAGTAACTTAGGGGAAGAAAGAAAAATCTATTAGTTTACAAAGCTGAAAAATCCAAGGATGTTCTGGTTTCATGCTCAGCCCAAAGATGATCGCTTTCTGTCTCTGTGAAGCTGATTCAGTGGCTTTAAACAGCCCCAACTCACATTTCATCAGTTTAACAATCCCTGTAGAAGGAGAGAAAGTTATCCTCCTCACTCTGGCCAAAAATTCCTGGACAGGATTCCAACTGGCTCTGCTTAAGTCAGAGTTTGAACCAATTACCATGACCAGTGAGTGTTTTGCTGAGCATTCTACAAAGTGCATAACACAGAGCACAGAGGAATCTTTGCCCTCCATGCCCCTGGGCTGTGCCCAAGTCAGCTCGGTCAGCGAGTCTCCAGAGAGAGGTGGAGACACCCTGGATGGGGCTAGGATGCCATCCAGAGATCTGTCCTTTGCAGTAACATGGTTTCATGATGGAGAAAGCCATCCTGTACCCCATTGTTTCATTTTACAGCAAAATGCAATCGACTGCTGAATGACCTTTTTAAAATTGAAGTATAGTTGGTGTCCAACGTTGTATTTGTTTCAGGTGTACAATAGAGTTGATTCATTATTTTTATAGGTTATACTCCATTTTAAGTTATGATACTGGTTCTATCTCTATGCTGTGTATTACACCCTTGTATCTTGTAGATTTTATACCTTGTAGCTTGTACTTCTTTTCCCCTTCCCCTGTCTTGCCCCTCCAGTTGGTAACCACTAGTTTGTTGAATCAGTACAAAGCATTAGTTTGTATGAGTCTGTTTCTGTTTTATAATATTCATTCGTTTGTTTTATTTTTTTAGATTCTACATACTAGTGAAAGCATTTTGAATGCCCATTGTTTAATCAGAGAATGTTCCCCTCTCTTTCTTCCACAGAGCAGAATCTCAGGTCAGAGGAGGTTCATTTAACTGAACAGTTGCAGGATGTAGAGGAGGAAAAGGATGATTCAAATGAAGAAGAGAACAAGGACAGCCTTGTAGATGATGAGGATGAGAAAGAGGACCTTGGTTACGAGGAGGAAGCAGAGGAGGAAGAGGAGGACGGCCCAGCTGCTGGCGGGGACGAGGAGAAGAGTGATGCCCGGGACCCGGAGCCCCCGAGGGAGGCCCGGGAGGACGAGGGGTCCAGTGAGATTGGAGATGACAGCCTGGAGCAGCCCCGCCCGGCTGGCACAGAGGCGCTGGGAGACTCGTTGAGACAGCGCAGAAGTCAGCATGCTGACAAGGGACCGTCGGCCTGAGACTGGAATACAGACCAAAAGAATATGTTAACTTCCCCTTTTGTCTGCAGTTTAAACCAAATTCTTATTTTCTTTTTGAATGAGCAAGCTTCTCTTAAACAATAATCTTTAGCCATTTAGTCTCATGGCATTAAGCCTCGTGTATGTTAGGGAGAATCTTTCAGGCATGACAATCAGGATACAGAAAAGCAAACATGGTGCTGGGGTCTGTTTGGGGCCGGGGGTGAGCACACGTTTACTCGGGGCTACAGAGCTCTGACCAGAGAACGCAGTCCCCAGCGTCAGGAGCACTGTCACGGGCACAGACAGGGCTGCAGGCCCTTACCGTGAGAGCAGGGCAAGCTGAGCACCCTGAGTGTAGCAGCCATCTTGGTTCCTCTTGTTTGAATATTGATTTTTGTCAAACTGTAAGAAACATCAGGCCATCAGGCACCATATAAAGGGGTACTTTTTAGAGATAGAAGTTGAGAGGGCCTTGGAGATTATTGTAGAAAAAAGCTTGGAAATGTTTCTAACTCTGAACCTCCCTTCTTGTGTTTTATTTCTTACCTTTAACATTTCCAGTTTTCCCACCATGGGCCTGTGGGCTCCCCATCCTCTGAACAGTACTTCCTCAGTGAGAGGACTCGGGCAGCAGTCAGCTTGATATTAGCTGTATTTATTTTTCCTTAAGGGTTTAGATAATCAAGCAGCACAGCCCATGAAGCCATGACTGCCAAGGGTCTCAAACAAAATGTTGTAACCTTCAGAGATTCAAAAAGAAGTAGCGGTTTTACAGGAGAGATTTTGGTTGTTTTTAGCCAAAACGTGGTATTTTTAAATTTTTTTTCCAAAAGCTCCTTTAGCAATATTCTTTGAAGCCAGAAATCTCCTACGTCTTTGCCAGTACAAGGTAATCTTATGATGAAACCTTGAATACTGTATTGTTTTGTTTCCATTTCAAGGGGTTCCCTGGCTCTTGAACCAGTTTAATAATAACTGAAAAAACATTTCTGATTTTCCTTCACTGATAACGCTTTTGATGAAAGAACTAATGAAATTGTGTATCTGAAAATGAAAGGTTTGATTTCGTTTCCTTCTTCCTTAATCTTGTAAAGAATTTTATTTCCATACATCTCAATATTTAGTCTGCTAAAAGTACCCAGGGGGCCCAATGTCCTTTAGAAAATCCATCCATCTATCTGATTTATGCCTTAGAATAAATTCATAATATTAGATTCCAAGCTTATGAAAGGTGTCTAAAGTTTATTGTACACCCCTTGAGTCCAGATGGAATAATAAGTAGTACAGGTTTATGGAATTCAAAAAGCTTCTGTCATTTTTTTCTTTTTAATTTATTTTTTATTGAAGGATAATTGCTTTACAGAATTTTGTTGTTTTCTATCAAACCTCAACATGAATCAGCCATGGGTATACATATATCCCCTCCCTTTTGAACCTCCCTCCCATCTCCCTGCCCATCCCACCCCTCTAGGTTGATTCAGAGCCCCTGTTTGAGTTTCCTGAGCTATACAGAAAATTCCCGTTGGCTATCTAGTTTACATATGGTAATGTAAGTCTCCATGTTACTCTGTAATCTTTAAGAAGAAATATGCAGTACACTCCTATCTGCTGTTTAGATAACCCTTACCTTGTATTAACTTTGAACATGGGCTTACTGGAGGAGGGGGAGGTTCTGAAACTCTGCCCTGATGTGGCTGAATGAGCCTATTGCAAGCCTCACACAAAGGGAGTTTTTATTCTGACAGAATCCAGTTTTTAGAGTTGGTTATTTTTCATCTTTCCCACTTAGTTACCTGATAGTCTCATCCCCCAGTGTGATGACATTAAGAGTTGCCGATAATTTTTCTCTTTAGACAGCAACACAATCTCAAGTTTGAGGCCATCACAGAACTGACAGGCTGGGAAAACCTTGACTTGTGCTCACTTCTCGCCCGACCACCATCTGGGGCTCTGACACCTCACCCAAAGTCCCAGTTCCAGTGGTACCTCCAGAGAGGCAGCTCCATCTCCCTGATACCAGGAAGCCTTTCTGGAGCAGAGACAAGCTGAACCTGCCCTCCTGGCACTGGATTCTGTTTCTTTTCTAATCAGCTGAAACAAAATTTTCAAAGATAATTGAATTCAAGTTCAATAGTATTGGAATAAGAAAGGCTTCATAGTTTGGCTTTTCTGTATGATACTTCTCCCCAATCCCCTGCCCCCATATTGAAATAATTCTTTTTCTGTCAGTGAAGTATTTTACTAAAGGGGATGGAATGAAGAAATAAAATCTACTTTGGCTTTTTATAAATGTAAGGCCAATTTCCAGTTGGACTTCTGATAGTATTTAATTATATAATAAGAAAAATGTATTTTCTTTCTCAACAATACATAAAAAAATAGAGGAAGAGGAGAAAACAGTTTGGAGATGTGGATTCATTAAAAGTTGAAGTATTTGCTATGGGGACTTTTTACAGTTTTTTTTTTTTTTTAATATTCTGATGAGAGATGTACACAATCGAATTTAATTTCTTTCTACTTGCAACTTTAGGTTCATTTTAAGTTCTTCCTGAATATAAAACTAAAGGAAAATATCAACCCAAAATAATTTAAAATTAGATTAACATTTCAATAGGAGTTGATAGATTTTTCCTGTAGGTAATAAGTAGTCCTTAATCCAGAAGTCAAGTGCATAGAAATATGATTTTTATTCAAAAAATAATCATACCTCCCTGTATTGCAATATCAGTTACTTAGTTATAGAATATCAAAGTTAGGTAAATTAAATAAACTGTTCACTTGGGAATGGGTGCAGTGCCTTCTGTGTGAGAAGTGAGAGCATAATGCCTGTTCACTGGTTAGAGGGAAAGTTTGAAACCTCCAGTTACTGTTTCCTTGATTTCTTCCTTTTATTATTTGTCTCTTGGCGAACAACCCCAGCTTGCTTAGAGTTCTCATTCTGAAGCAACATGTAGGCAGTCTACTTCTTTCTTTCCCATTTAACTGTAAGTGTGAATGGATGAGAAGCTGGTTCATTCAACTCACATGGCTTGAACCCATGAGTACAAACCCGCCGCTTTATCTTGGCACAAGATCCCAGTTAGCCACAAGCTTCTCTGATTACAAGAAGAAATCCAAAATTACTACTGTGATAAAAAGCAAGCAAGCTTTGGTCAGGCTGACTCTGATGGTGGAGAAAGCCAAATTTTGACTCTTATGGCCCAAATCCTTGTTGATAGCTGTGGTATTTCTGTAAGATTTGTGTATGTGTGATTTGGGTAGATGATAGAAGTGTCTTTTAAGGCAAGTACTTGGCATGTGACTTATTACCAAGTCCTTTAAGAGTGGAGCCTGATTTACAGAATGAGAAACATTAAAGAGTCCAAAGAAGAGTTGAAATGATAAGACGTACCTGAGCTTTTAGCCTAAAACCTTAAATTGGCATGAAGTAAGAAAAGGAAGGGGAGACTGGTGCTTTTTATAATGTGTATCAGTAGTTTCATTATGTCCTTTATCTCAGTGTTAAAGTGTTATTTCTGCCAGTCTTATAAATGTGTGGTTCACCCATCCTTTCAAATAATAACATTTGGGAAAATGGTGATGTAAATCTTCTGTGCCAATAGAAAAGTTCCTTCTTGTTCAGTATCTGTTTATATCAGTCTACATTATGATCCCCTTTAGAAGATTATAGCTTATCTTGAAAACCAAAAGTGGAGTCAAGTCAGATCGATCTGGATGGGGCAGCTTTTTGAGCATCTTTCCTGAGCCAGGAGGTTTGCTTGAAAGGCCTTTGATAGTTTCAGATCAGGACACATGGCCTTCAGATGGCTTATTCTCAGCGAAGCTTCTTGTGAACTGTGACATTGTATATATGTGACTCAAACAACTTTAACATGTTTCTGGTGTATTTTAATCATAATTGTTACTAAACAGTGCAAATGTAGCTTCTTCATGCAAATGTAGCTTTATACTAAAAATACTATTTATTTGTACTGCAATCCATTATAAATTTGTTATTTATATTCTTGTAATTGTCTTAATTTTTTAGCCTAGTGATACTTATTTTTCTCTTCATCTGTATTTTCCTCAAATGGCATCAGCAGCAACTGGAGTAGGAGATCAAGATATGAGCCTCAAGCGTACATTGCCTGAATTACAGATCACCTTATCACAGAATTGTATGTGATCCTTGATGCTATTTGTTTTCATTTTATTGTAAATTTCCACTTGCATCAAAACATAATGATGGTGATAACTAAGTAAAAAGAAAACAAAACAAAAGTTCTTTTTCATACACGAAATTCACAGAAGTCATTTGCCTAGGCAGTGAAAAATATTACTTTGTTAAAAAGTAATTTTCATGTGTCCATCCTCCATCCTGTCTGTTCATTGTTCCTCTCTTCCTCCTCCTTGACTTGATGCATCCCGAACCCTTGCTTTAGCTTCTCTGAGAGGTTCACAAAAACTCAGGAATGAGTGCAAAGATCCAAGGCTTTCTCCTCATCATAGTTGTGTTGTCTATGGAAACTCACTGCCCTCAGGTCCCCTCTTTCCTGAGGTCTGGAAGTGGCCGGCAGTGGAGCAGATGGCAAGGGATGCTACTAACCCTTTGGGATACTGAACTGACCTGGTCTCCTAGGGCATTCAGAATACTGCATCTGACCCTTCCTGTCAGTATAGCAGTGGAAAAGCCCAAAGGACAGACTCCCTCAGAGACTGGGGTGAAATAATGGAATTAGAGTTTTCATTTTTGAAAGATAGTAGGGACATGTGTGGGCTTTCCTGGTAGCTCAGCTGGTAAAGAATCTGCCTGCAATGGAGGAGACCCCAGTTCAATTCCTGGGTCAGGAAGATCCCCTGGAGAAGGCATAGGCTACCCACTCCAGTATTCTTGGGTTTCCATGGTGGCTCAGATGGTAAAGAATCCACTTGGAATGCGGGAGACCTGGATTCGATCCCTGGGTTGGGAAGATGCCGCCCTGGAGGAGGGCATGGCAAACCATTCGGTATTCTTGCCTGGAGAATTCCATGAACAGAGGAGCCTGGCGGGCTGCAGTCCATGGAGTCACAAAGAGCTGGACACGACTAAACAACTAAGCACACAGGGATGTGTAGTAAGAAAAAAATGATTAAACTTCCATACGACCAAGTCCTTAGAGAAACTTGCTCAGCATGCTAATGGAAGAACATCCACTATGTGGTATCTTGACCTACTTGAACTTGGTCATACATCCTTAGTGGGAGCAAAGCCTGCAGCTTTTTAAACCAACACTGAGATGCAATCCCCTTCTTTGCTCCAGTCTTTGAGGTTCTTTGAAATTTATTCTACAATAATAGGTTAAGTCTTCTTAGGACATGTGACCCTCTTCAGACTTAGAACAGGATTAGGCAGTCTAGCCTGTGTTAGTTCAGTTCAGTTCAGTCACTCAGTCATGTCTGACTCCTTGCGACCCCATGGACTGAAGCATGCCAGGCCTTCCTGTCCATCACTAACTCCCGGAGTCTACCCAAACTCATGTCCATTGAGTCAGTGATGCCATCCAACCATCTCATCCTCTGTCATCCCCTTCTCCTCCTGCCCTCAATCTTTCCTACATCAGGGTCTTTTCAAATGAGTCAGCTCTTCCCATCAGGTGGCCAAAGTATTGGAGTTTCAGCTTCAACATCAGTCCTTCCAATGAACACCCAGGGCTGATTTCCTTTAGGATGAACTGAGTTTCAGCTTCAACATCAGTCCTTCCAATGAACACCCAGGGCTGATTTCCTTTAGGATGAACTTGAGAGTCCAAGGGACTCTCAAGAGTCTTCTCCAAAACCACAGTTCAAAAGCATCAATTCTTTGGTGCTCAGCTTTCCTTATAGTCCAACTCTCACATCCATACATGACTACTGGAAAAACCACATGGAACCACAGACTGGTTCCAAATAGGAAAAGGAGTACATCAAGGCTGTATATTGTCACCCTGCTTATTTAACTTATATGCAGAGTACATCATGAGAATCACTGGGCTGGATGAAGCACAAGCTGGAATCAAGATTGCCAGGAGAAATATCAATAACCTCAGATATGCAGATGACACTACCCTTATGGCAGAAAGTGAATAAGAACTAAAGAGCCTCTTAATGAAAGTGAAAGAGGAGAGTGAAAATATTTGCTTAAAGCTCAGCATTCAGAAAACGAAGATCATGGCATCTGGTCCCATCACTTCATGACAAATAGATGGGGAAACAGTGGAAACAGTGGCTGACTTTATTTTGGGGGGCTGCAATGCCGGGGTCCAGCCCCAGCTGATCCAGGGTATTCGAAGGAGAGACGGCATAGGCGAGGATCAGGATACAATACCTTCAATTAGATATTAATTAAAGATATAAAGAGTAATAGAATAAGGATAGCTCAGTAGGAAAATTCAGTGGAGAAAAGAGGCTGAGTGGCTTGGTTTACGCGGGAGACCAATAAAACTTCAAGACAAGAAGTTTGCACCACTTACGTAGGCCACAGGCGTCCTTCCGTTCTCCCAAAGGAGAGGAGACACTGAGGCCTCCCTGGTCGGATCTTAGAAGCCCAGGCATAATTAGTAAGCATGGTGGGTTCCACGCTCCAGATGGAGACTCAGCCAGAGTGGGAGAGAGAGCGACATGGGGAGACCAGTATTTCGAGAAACTGATCCCAATTCTTTATTTTCCATGGTCTACTTTTATACACTGAGATGTTATGCAAACGTCACACGGGGTCAGCAGTCCTGACTTATCAAAGTCAGGTGCTTCATACAAATGTATACAGAGGTCTTAGGGGTGTTACATCATCTTCTGGCCAGGGGGGCCTGCTGACAATTTACGACCCTCTCCTTGTGACAGCGGTCAGTCAACCAGGACACTTATTTCTCCAGGGCTGATTATTCTCAAAACAGACACTACCCAAATAAAGTTACATTCCTATAGGGTGAGGGTGTAGTGGGTTTTAGTTAAGGAAAGAATTTACTTAGCCTAAGGTCTAACGTGATTAATATCAAAGGTTAATACTTATTTCTTCTATATATTCATTAATGTGTGTAAGGGCAGGGGATGTGGAGACTTAGCAACAAACATTGGCTCAACAAATGAAAAACCCTTCACCAATACAATTTCTAATCAGCCCATTATACTTATACTAATAGTTTTCTAACTTTTCTAAGGAACCTGTTTTTAGAAGGTTTAAAGCATCTCGTGCCTCTCACGGTTGGGAGGCTGTGAGCAATCACATGTGGCCGGACAAGCCTGTCAGGCAGGCTAGAGAACCTTCAGAGGAGTTTGTAGGTTAAAACACTCTTATCACGCCCAGGAATTATTATTAACTAGAGCTCTAAGTTAACTCCTTCTCCGAAAGAGGTGGTGGGGGACAGCCCCCCGTAAAGTCAGAGGTGTAGGTGAGCACAAAGTAGTAAAGTAGGCAGGCTCTGGTTATGGGGGTAGATGCTCGAGGAGTTCCAGGGGGATTCCTGAGGCTCGATCCCGCCTTTGCGTATGTCGAGCCTCCTTCCTCATGACCTTTGTCATGGGCGGAGTACCTCACTCTGGCCCCCAACACTGCAAAATCACTGCAGATGGTGATTGCAGCCATGAAATTAAAAGACGCTTACTCCTTGGAAGGTAAGTTATGACCATCCTAGACAGCCTGTGTTAACAGACTCCCAAATCTCAGGGGCTTTCAGAACAAGGAGAATTTTATTACTGTTTCACCGAGTTCAGCCGTTCCAGACAGCAGAGGCTGTCATGCAGGTTTTCCTCTGCACGACCACGGTCAAGGGAGACTCTGGCTGTGTAATGTGTGGCTTCTGAGGCAGCTGTGTTCCCTCTGCCCCAGTCATTGCAGAAGTGAGAGCACAAGGAGTGCTTCCAGGGTATGTTAGAGCCGGGCTGAGTCCCTTCTGTACACACGTCCTGGGAGAGGTTACAGCCAACCTTCAGTGGGGTTGGGTTGTGTCGTCTTGCCATGTGCTCAAGAAAAGTGAGGTTTGCGAGCCAGCATCTCTGCTACAGTGACTTATCTTACCTATCTGTGTAACTCAAGTGCCTCACGAAAGGTAAGCTCCTGAGAAATGTTAGTAATATAAATGTCACATCACCAGAGAGGGAAGAACACATGCAGGCTCAGGGCTGGCTTCCTTCTGAACATTCCTATCATTGGTCTTCAAGATACCAGAGTTTTCAGAATGTTAGAGGTATGTTCTCATGGAGTTCATGTTTTGAGAGACGGAAATTAATGAGTGTAATAAGAAGGACAAATAAAAGAATTAAGAGATGCTATGTGAGTTTATAAGAAAGGAACCTGGTCCGGGTGGAGAGTTTGAATGCTATGTGTGACCAGGAGGGAAAGATTAGAAGTTTCTAAGGCAGATATGGACTTGGAACCCCTCTGATGAACACAAGCAACTTTTAAGCTGCAAATATTGAAAAACAGGATTAGCATATCTCAATGGGAGATTCTTAAGTATTCAGAGTGGATTCTGGGATTTCATTTTCCTTTTTTTAGGAAATGAGAGAGAAAGTTTCTTGTTAACTCTTGCATGAGATTTTTCTCCCATTTCTATATCTTTGATATCTAATCAATAACTTATAAATCTCCCTAAATGGGTTTCTAGTTAATAGATGTCTGATTAATCATGTTAACCTTAAAAATTATAGTTTGGAAAATTTTATACCATCAAAATTCTTTGTATCCTGTTGTCCCTGTTGGGGCATATAATTCCTAAAATTATAATTAGTTACTTTGATAGAGTTCAGAGGATAAGGCCCAGACTCAGAGGAACAACCTGCCAACTTTATAAAATTACAGAGCTGTCACTCTATGGAATTGTCCTTCAATCTCTGGTTCTCTGTGCAATAAATTCTGACCATGAGTCTTGATCTAATAAATAGCATTAGAAACCAGCAGGTTATGGATTAAGCATTGACTTTCAACTGTTTTGACTAATAAAAATATTGTACAGGGTATTCTAAGACTTTTCACATCCTTGATTCCTTCTTAGATGGGAAGCAGCTGTGGGAAAATCTATAGTTATACTGTGGCATCAGGTTTTTTGACCCTCCTTCAGAGCCTTTATTCCACTGACTCTGGAAAAGTGTCACCTCCCAACAGAGTCAAATTGTCCTATTATATGGCATAAAATAAGGTGATTTTTTTCTTCTATGCTTCCAAACACATATGAATAGTGTTGACATTTGTTTTAAAACTTCTACCTGTTTTCATGCTATAGCAGAAAGCAACCTCCCTACCCACCTCCATCCTGTGAGTACAGCACAATCCTATTGACAGGTTAAAGTAGTGACCTCAAGAAACAGTTAAGCCCATGACCGTCTTTGAGCTTTCTCATGAAATAGACTGCCTCATTCATATTATGCAAACAACACAGTGATTCAGGGGCAAACCCACAACAAGAGAAGTTTTAGCATACATTTTTCAAAAAAGGTTTAAATTTAAATTGTTGTCTTTTGCAAGTTAGTGACGCAAATCTCCAAGGAACAAGAAGGGAAAAAAATCTCCAAGGAAGAGGTGAGTTTAGCATTTCTAAAACTTATTTGATGAACAACATTGAGGGAAAAGAAAATTTGAAAACTCTCCCACCACAAAAACTAGAAATCTTGGCTAAACTGTAGCTGACATCTTTTTAAAGGCAAAGTTAGCCACTAAAGAAGGGAAAATTCACAGGGGTCAAAAACCATGAAGTAAATAAACACAACCTAGTACTAGGACTGCTCTAGTAGGGGTGATGGTGTGGGGTGATGTTAGTGTTGGAAGCTGTGGCCCTAGGTAACCAGAGGGTGTGTAGTTTTTTGACCACATAGCTATGGGATACAAGGTCTTGACTGTAACAAGGTGGGAAGTTGGAACCAAAACTGTGTAAAATTCCCAATTACATCCTCAGTGAAACAAAAAAAATCTACTCACTAGCACACGGGGAAAGCTTATCTGTCTTGGCCTCATCTCTGTGTATAAAACAGTACTCTTCCTTGGGAAGTCATAACCACAGGCCTGACTTTTACAAATTTAAGTTCGGATTTACATAAGCTTCATAGTCTCAAAAGTCCCCCAGTCAAAAAATTTTCATAAATTTGGGGCAGGAGGGTATACTAGCAAAAGGAGGACAAAACTAAGTACTCTTGAAATCACTGTTGACCTGGCATAAAAATTCCATTGATAAAGCCCACTTAAAGATTAATTCACAATTCAAAATTACAAATTACATAAGGAGACTTTTCACCAGACACAAGGATTAGATTTGCCCTAATCCCTGAGATAATATCAGATAAAAACTTTAAACTTTTAAAACATAAAAGAAGAGGGCACTTTTCCCCCCTTAGAATAATGTATTTTAGTTTCATCCATGCTGCAGGTATCAATAGTTCAATCCTTTTTATTTGTATGTAGTATTTCATTTTATGAATATGCAACACATTACTCTTCTGTTAACAGACATGCAGAGTACTTCTAGTTTTTGGCTGGCCCATGCTATCTTCTGACTATGACATATTCCTGAATTACTTTACCATTATAGTAATCTTTGGTAGAAATATTGGAATGAATACCAGAAATACATTCTTCAGGATTTTCCAAGATTTGTTCTTATGTCTTACCTGTCTTCTGAGAAACCTGTATGAGGGTCAAGAAGCAACAGTTAAAACCCAGTATGGAACAACTGATTAGTTCAAGGTTGAGAAAGGAATATAACAGGTCTGTCTGCTGTCACCCTGTTTGTTTAATCTGTACGTTGACCACGTCATGAGAACTGCTGGGCAGGATGAGTTACAAGCCAGAATCAAGATACGCAAGAGAAACATCAACAACCTCAGATATACAGATGACACCACCTTAATGGCAGAAAGCAAAGAGGAACTAAAGAACCTCTTGATGAGGGTGAAGGAGGAGAGTGAAAGAGCTGGCTTAAGACTAAATATTAAAGAAAACTAAGTCATGGCATCCGGCCCCATTGCTACATGGCAAATAGAAGGGGAAAAGGTAGAAGTAGTGACAAATTTCTTCTTCTTGAGCTCTAGAATCACTGGGGACAGTGACTGCAGCCATGAAATCAGAAGACAGTTGCTTCTTGGCAGGAAAGCGATGACAAACCTAGATAGTGTGTTGAAAAGCAGACACATTACTCTGCCGACAAAGGTCTGTATAGTCAAGGCTATGGTGTTCCCAGTGGTCATGTACGGTTGTGAGAGCTGGACCATAACGAAGGCAGAACACCAAAGAAATGATGCCTTCTAACTGTGGTGCTGGAGAAGACTTCTGAAAGTCCCTTGAACAGCAAGGAGATCAAACCAGTCAATCTTAAGGGGGGTCAATCCTGAATATTCACTGGAAGGACTGACATTGAAGCTGAAGCTCCAGTATTTTGGTCATCTGATGTGAACAAACAACTCACTGGAAAAGTCCCTGATGCTGGGAAAGATCAAGGGGAGGAGAAGAAGGCGTCAGAGGATGAAATGGGTGGATGGCATCACCGATGCAATGAACATGAACTTGAGCAAGCTCCAGGGAGATGGTGAGAGACAGGGAGGCCTGGTGTGTTGCAGTCCACGGGATCACAAAGAGTCATACAGGACTGGGCAGCTGAACAACAAGTATCTTTGATAGAAATATTGGAATGAATACCAGAAATATATTCCTCAGGATTTTCCAAGATTTGTTCTTATGTCACCAAAAGGCAATGTATTTTACCCCTGCAGGCATCAGATACTGGAGCAGGTCTTCCTGGGGTGAATCCCAGGTCTACCATTTGCCATGATTTGAACTTGAGCAAGTTATCTAACTTTTCTGTGCCTCATCATTACAGCGGGTATGTAAAGGGACATTCACATCCGTTAATGACATTCTAGACAATTCTAACCAATCCTCCTAATGAGAACAACTAGAAAAGCTGCTTTATATATACATATACATGTACATATACACACATGCATATATACATATGAAAGTGTTAGTCACTCAGTTGTGTCCAGCTCTTAGTGACCCCTTCATAGCCTGCCAGGCTCCTCTGTCCTTGGAATTCTCCAGGCAAGAATAATGGAGGGACAGCCATTCCATTCTTATGTGTATGTAAATGTTCAGATAGTAAGAAACATTTTACATACACACACACACATCTTGCTTAAGAGCATCAGAGTTTATAGGTTAATGAAGGATTCCCAGGTCAGGATCTAAGGGAGACAGAAAGGTCAGGACTGTGATCTGGTGTTAGGGGCAGCTTTCTACTGAGGGCATTTGCTGTTTCCAGAAGTGGAGATGATGGTGGGTGTGTTAAGAAGCTGAGTAATCTTTCTGAGAGCGCTGTCTCTCTGAGGAATCAGAGACTGGCTAAAGAGAGGATGGCCTGTTAACCCCCTCATTTGGGCTGGATCTCTGAAAGGACTAACAGTAGAAATGAGGATGAACTAGGAGCAGGCACAGCCTTGGTCTATCTAGTTTCTGAAAACAGAATGCTGTGACCTGGAGGCAAAGGCAAATCCTGGGAGGAAGAAATTGGTTATGACTGAGTTCTTAAGTTGAGTGGAGGACTCTCTTGCACTTTTCACTTTGCTGTGAGGTAGGATTTCATGATCTAAATAAATCCTGCATCTCATAAAGCCCTGTGGATTATTGCATTCAAAGGACCATAATCTAGCAATCAAAAGTAAACTCTGATTTCCATATATTCCTTTCTTTCTCTGCCTCATTTAGTCCCAAAGTGATCAATCCCCTTCTGCAAGCCAACACTATTCCCTCCTTTTAATCTCTAGTCTATCCCCAAATACTTCTCTCTGCTATTCCCAAAGACTGAGCATTAATCAATCTCACCTCACCTACACTTTCCTGTCAGCTACCACCTCTCCTTTCTTACACTTTCTGGAGAAAGACACTTTTTCTATAGATCCTTTCTGATAGAGATACCCCATCTCAGCTCCTAAGTTTCTTTCACTGTACAATTAAGCCATGTAGTCCAGGAAAGTTGTAAATACCAAAATGACATTGCCAGAGTTTTGCTTGATTGTGAGGGGAAGTGGAAGAGAGGCTATGCAAGGACATGTGTCAAAAGAAACTGTGCTGATTACACTTTCCATTTGCTGCCTCCACCTTCCCTGGCTCATACCAGGAAGATCAAAATCCCTGTCAGGGGTCTCTGTCAGGAGACACTGTAAAATTCAGCAGCTTCTGCCAACATTCATCACTGGAGGCAGAAAATGGGAAAACTCACTACTAGAATTTCTAGAAACATATGAGATTGAGTAACAAATCCCCCTGCCTGCCCAGAGAATCTCAGGCCCTCTGATCCAGTGCCCATTCTTCAAATAGGGAAGTCTGATTCATTTGACAAACCTCCTCGAGGCAGAGGCCCCACTAGATGCCCCTCTCCTCTGTGGCAGATGGGGACAGTGGGCACACACGGCCTTCCAGGTCCAACCACAGAGGTGGAGGGTGAACCCTGCGTGGACCATTCCTGCTGACTTCTTTCTGGTTTCCACTTGCTGTTGAAAAACTACTGCATTGGAAGCACATTAGTGCCCACCCTGTGAGAAGACCTGTCTTTCAGGGTCTCTGATTGGGACTTGGGTTTTGTTTATGCTTCCATGAGAAAACTTCAATGAGAGGGAGTATCCCTGCTGTGATTTCCAGTTCCCTAATTCTACTCCAGGCCTCTGGCATGAGCCCCACTAGGTGATCCTAAAGGCTGTAAATATTCTTTCTTTATCCTCTTCAGCCTAGGTATCCTTCATCAGTAGAGAGAATTCATGAGGCTCTTGCTTTAAGATTAAAATCCAGCAAATTTTGCTCCCTTATCTAATTGTTCCAACCAGGAGGTTTGCCAAGCCTCATTCCATCACCCTTGGCAGACAGACCACCTTAAGCATACTTTCTGCCACATATGGGCACATCCTCTCAAAACCATTCTACATTAATTGCAGCTTGTATAGCTTCTGACTTCCTAAGTCAGTCATGGTGTCGGATGTTAGATGTTATAGCATCTCACTATTTCTGTGTCTGTACATATTTGTATCATTTTAGTAGAATGGTCAAATTAAAACTATGTTTTTTATTTGACCCTTCCTTGCATGGTATTTCCCACAGATTTCACAATGTTCTGGGGGCAATTATTTTGTTCTGGTGGCTCAAAATTCTGAAGTCAACTCCCACAGCAACAGCCAGAAGCCAGATCCCCCAGAATTCAGCACCAGGAAAAATACTGCTTTTACAATCAGGCCCAATTCCCAGGTTCACAAAAAACATGTTTTCCTTCAGTTTCAGAGCTGTGTAAAGACAGGACACAAGACACACTGTGTGTGTGTACAGGATACTGTGCCACTCCATAAGAATGAGAAGGGCTTCCCTTGTGGCTCAGCTGGTAAAGAATCCACCTGCAGTGCAGGAAACCTGGGTTCAATCCCTGGCTTGGGAAGATCCCCTGGAGAAGGGAAAAACTACCTACTCCAGTATTCTAGCCTGGAGAATTCCATGGTCTGTATAGTCCATGGGGTCACAAAGAGGCAGACACGACTGAGTGACTTCCAAGCACTAAAGCAAGCCTGTAGTTTCAGAGCTGTATAAAGACACATCTTGGACACACTGTACCATTCCATGAGAAAAAAAGGTTAGGGGAGAGTGTTCTGTGAGTGTTGACTGCCATACCTGTTGTTACCTGGATTTGGTGAAACTTCACTGTCAGATGACTTCCCACAAGAAGTGGCGAGCAGCCTGCTTCTTTCAGACTACTCAAATACTTGACCATAATAGTTGTTGTAATGCAGAGAAAAATGAAATGCCAGAGTGTTTTTCTGGCAGGTTTGAGGAGGCAATTATCCAGCTTTCACAGGGGTAAAACTGCTTTTATATCAGGCCTCAATTCCCCAGTTCACAAAGATATGTTTCCCTGCAATTCCATAGTGGTATAAAGACACTCCTGGGACCCACCGTACCATGCTTGAGAAAAGAAGTCAGGAGAGTGTTCTGTGAGTGTTGACTGCCATACCTATTTTTACTGTGATTAGGTGAAATTGTACTGTCAGATGACATCCCAGCAAGAAGTGTCAGACAGCCTGTTTCCTTCAGGAAACTCAAAATACTTGACCATAGTTATTGTTTTAAAGAATCGAAATTGTGTTTTTCTGGCAGATTTGAGGATATGATTTTTCAGGTTTCACAGGGGGAATATACCAATTTTGCCATCAGACCCCAATACACAGGCTCACAAAAGTATGTCTCCCTGTAGTTTAAGAGCTGTGTAAAGATCCTCCTAGGACACACTGTACCAGTCAATGAGAAATTATGTCAGGATAGTGTGTTTTGTGATTGTTGACTACCATACTTTGTTTACCTTGATAAGGTGAAACTGTAATGTCATATAAATTTCCAACAGGTAGTGGTAAGCAGCCTGTTTCTTTGGAAAACTGTTTAGAAAACTCAAATATTGACCAAAGTCGATGTTTTAATGAAGAGAAAAATGAAACAGTGTGTTTTCCTGGTAGGTTTGAGCCTGCAACCATCCAGCTTTTGCAGGGGGAAAATACTGCCTGTTCCATCAGACCCCAAATCCAAGGTTTACAAAAACATGGTTCCTTACAGTTTCAGAGCTAAGTAAGTACACACTTGGGCACAATGTACTATTTCATGAGAAAAGATATCAAGGAAGAGTGTCCTGTGAGTGTTGACTGCCATACCTGTTGTTACCCTGATTAGGTGAAACTGTACTTTCAGATAACTTCCCAGCAAGAAGTTTCAAGCAGGCAGTTTCTTTCAGAAAACATAAATACGTGACTAAAATTTTTGTAATGAAGAGAAAAATAAACCAGTATATTTTGGGGGCAGGTATGAGGCTGCAACTAACCAGCTTTCACAGGAGGAAAATATGCCTTTTAACATCATGCCCCTTTATCCAGGTTCACAAAAGCACATTTTTTTTTCCTGCAGTTTCAGAGCTGTGAAAAGACACTCCTAGGGCACACTGTACCATTCCATGAGAATAGATGTGAAGGCAGTGTGTTTTGTAATCATTGACGACCATATGTATTGTTACCCTAATAAGGTGAACATGGAGTGTCAAGATGACTTCCCAGAAAGGAGTGGCAAGCAGCTGTTTCAACCAGAAAACTCAAATACTTGAAAAAAGCTGTTGTTGAAAAGGAAGAGAACAATGAACCAGGGTGTTTTTCTGGCAGGCTTGAAGCACCAACTATCCAGTTTTCACAGGAGGAGACTACTGCTTTACCATCAGGCCCCAGTTCCTAAGTTCACAAAAGCATGTTTCCCTGCAGTTGCAAAGCTATTTAAATATACCCCTAGGACACTGTACCATTTCATGAGAAAAAATATCAAGTAATGAGAGGTTAACAGGCAGGAAGGCCAGGGGTCTCCAAACAGAGGAAATAGGCTCAAGCGTCAGACATTTTTTATGTCTCTCTTAGGCAGCAGGAGGAAACAAACTACAAGTGGTAAGATTTTTTCCCCTTCTCTATACAAATTTAAAAGGAGATTTCTCTTAAAAATTATGTGTTGCCATGATGACATCTGGCGCCACCTGAGCTTAACTTTTCTCAAACCTTGAGCTAACCAATGTGTTTTTCTTATGGCAATGTTTTTCTTAAGCTATGTTAATGAACCCTATGTTATTTACCTTAGACTCCATCTTCAAGTTGGTTTGCCTAAGACTCAGAACCAACTTGACAAACCAGTATGTTTTACTCATGCAAATGTTCTCTTAAGCTATGTTAATGAGACTGTATTTGCTTGGCAACTTGCCTTTCTTCAAGATTCATGTCAACAGATTATGGCCCTGGACAACTCATTTTGTGCCAATGTTATCTCAAGATGCATGTTGTGGGTGAGGGGCCTGGTGCCAGTCTCTGAGTTTTGAGACATTTCCTTTCTCTAATTAGCAGACTGCTAGTAGCTATATAACATCCAGCTAAAGACTATTAGAGGGGTGCCCTTCTGCCGTCTATGTCAGAAGCTTTATCTCTTTTATACTTTAATAAAACTTTATTACACAAAAGCTCTGAATGATCAAGCCTCGTCACTGGGCCCTGATTGAATTCTTCTCCTCTGGATGCCAAGAATCCCAGCATCTTTCATGGTTCAGCAACAACCTTTCAGTAAAAGTGTTCTGTAAGTGCTGACTGCCATACCTGTTGTAACCCTAATTAGGTGTAATTGTACTGTCAGCTTACTTCCCAGTAGTAAGTGGCAAAGTAGCCTCTAAAACTTGACTCCAGT
Organism: Bos indicus; assembly: GCF_029378745.1. NCBI lineage: Eukaryota > Metazoa > Chordata > Mammalia > Artiodactyla > Bovidae > Bos > Bos indicus. Next base: position 560,958 of record NC_091772.1, on the reverse strand, counting down.
TGTTGTAATGAAGATAAAAATGAACAAATGTATTTTTCTGGTAGGTCAGAGTGTACAATTATCTAGCTTCCAAAGCAGAAATACTAATTTTGCCATCAGGCCCCAATTCACAGGTTCACAACAGCATGTTTACCTGCCATTTCAGAGCTGTGTAAAGATAATCCTAGGACATACTGTACCATTGCATGAGAAAAGAGATCAGTGGACAGTGTTCTGTGTTGACTGTCATACCTGTTGTTACCCTGATAAGGTGAAACTGTACTGTCAGATGACTCCCAGCATGAAGTGGGAGTCAAACAGCCTGTTTCTTTCAGAAAACTCAAATACATGACCAAAGTTGTTGCTTAATGAAGAGAAAGATGAACCAGTGTGTTTTTCTGGCTGGGTTAAAGCTGCAACTATCCAGGTTTCAAAGGGGGACATAGTATTTTGGTATCAGGCCCCAATTACCTGTTTCACAAAAACTTGTTTCCCTGCAGTTTCCAAACTGTGTAAAGACACTCCTAGGAAATACTGTACCATTCCATGAGAAAATATATCAAGAAAGAGTGTTCTGAGAGTGTTGACTGCCATACCTGTTGTTACCCTGATGAGGTGAAACTGTACTATCAGATGACTTTCCAGCAACAAATGGCAAGCAGCCTGTTTATTTCGGACCACTCAAATAATAGACCAAAATTGTTGTAATAAAGAGAAAAATGAACCTGAGTATTTTTCTGGCAGATTTAAGGCTGCAACTATCCAGCTCTCACAAGAAGAAAATAGTGCTTCCTTCATCAGGCTCCAGTTCCCTGTTCACAAAAAAAGTGTTTCCCTGATGTTTCAGAGCTGTGTAAAGACACACCTAGGACACACTCTACCATCCCATGAGAAAAAAAGGTCAGGTTAGAGTATTCTGTGAGTGTTGACTGGCATAATTGTTGTTACCCTGATTAGGTGAAACTGTACTGTCAGATGACTTGCTAGTGATAAGTGTCAAGCAGCCTGTTTTCTTTCAGAAAACTCAAATACTTGACCAAAGCTGTTGTAATGAAGAGAAAAATAAACTAGTGTGTTTTCTGACAGGTTTGAGGCTGCAGCTATCCAGATTACACAGGGCGAATATACTAATTTTGCCATTAGATCCCAATTAATGGTTTCGTAAAAGCATGTTTTCCTGCAGTTTTAGACTGTGTAAAGACACTCTTAAAATACCCTGTACCATTCCATGAAAACTATGTCAGGGGAGTGTGTTTTGTGAGCTTCGACTACCATATCTGTTGTTACCTGATAAAGTGAAACTGTAATATAAGATGACTTTCCAGCAAGGAGTGATAAGCAGATAGTTTCTTTCACAAAATTCAAATGCTTGACCAAAGTATTTGCTGTAATGAGAAAAAAATGAACGAGTGTATTTTTCTGGCAGGTTTGACACTACAACTATCCTGCTTTCGTGGGGGGAAAAACACTGCTTTTACCATTAGGCCCAGGTCACAGGTTCATAAAAACGTGCTTACCTGCAGTTTCAGAGATCTTAATGATACACCAAGTACACACTGTAAGAACCCATGGGAAAGAAGTCAGGGGAAAGTGTACCTGTGTACAGGTAACTCTTGTTGCCCTGATTAGGTGAAACTGTCCTGTGAGAGGACTTCCTAGCAAGAAGGGGCAAGCATCCTGTTCCTGTCAGAAAACTCAAATACTTGACCAAATTTTTGTCGTGATGAAGAGAAAAATCAGTGTGTTTTTCTGGCTGGTTTGAGGCTACAAATATCCACTTTTCACAGGAGGAAAATACACACAGTTCCCAGATTCCCCAAAAAAGTTTTCCCTGCAGGCTCAGAGCTGTGTAAAGATGCACCTAGAACACACTGTACCATTCCAGGAGAAAACAGATCAGGGGAGAGTGCTCTGTGAGGGTTGACTGGCATACCTGTTGTTACCCTGAATAAGAGAAACTGTACTGTTTGAGTTCTCAGCAAGAAGTAGCAAGCAGCCTATTTGTCTCAGAAAACTAAAATACATGAACAAAATTGTACTTTTAATGACGAGGAAAATAAGCCAGTGTGCATTTCTGGCAGATTTAAGGGTGTAACTATCCAGCTTTCACAGAGGAAATGTACTAATTTTCCCATCAGGCCCAATTCCCAGACTCAAAAAAGCATGTCTCCTGGCAGTTTCAGAGTTCTGTAAAGATACTCCTAGGTACACACTGTACCATTTTATGAGAAAAAAAGGTCAGAGAGAGTGTTCTGTGAGGGTTGAATGCCATACATGTTGTTACCCTAATTAGGTGATACTGTATTATCAGATGACTACCCAGCAACAGGTGGTGAGCACCTCTCACTTGCCAATTTCTTTAAGAAAACTCAAATGCTTGACCAAAGTTGTGGTTGTAATGAAGAGTAAAGTTAACCATTGTTTTTTTTCTGACAGATTTTAGGCTGCAACTATTCAACTTTCATAAGGTGAAAACACTGCTTTTGTCAACAGGTCTCAATTCCCATGTTCACAAAAGCATGTTTCTCTGCGTTTCAGAGCTGTGTAAAAACACTCCTGGAATGCACTGAACCATTCCATGAGCAAAGGGGTCAGGGGAGAGTTTTCTATGTGCTGACTGCTGTAATGTTGTTAAACCAATTAGGTGAAACTGTACTGTCGGATGACACACAGCAAGAAGTGGATAGCAGCCTTATCTTTAAAAAACTCAATAACTTGACCAAAGTTATTAGTGTAATGAAGAGAAAAATGAACCTGGATTTTTTCTGGCAGGTTTGTGGCTGCAACTATTTAACTTTCACAGTGGAAAAATACTTCTTTTGCCATTAGAGCCCAAACCCAGGTTCAAAAAAATATGCTTCCCTGCACGTTCTCAGCATTGTAGAGACACACCTAGGATATACTCTACCATTTCATAACAAAGGTGGTCGTGGGATGTTGCGGTCCTTTAATGGACCAGAACCTGGAAGTCCAGAGTCAACAATAAGAAAATGAAAGAAAGAAAGAAGCAAATATTCCCTGGTTTATGCAGAGAACCAATAAAACCCTTGAGCAGGGCTTGCACCACTCACAAAGGCACAGGGTGCCTTCTGGAGGAGGTCTTGGAACCCAGGCAGGAGAATGAACTTGGTGGGTTTCTACACTCCAGAGAATTAACCAGAAAGAGAGAGAGAGAAAGAAAGACATGGGGACCCAAGCCTCTGGTGGAGGAAGGGTGCTTTAATGATCTTTCTGTGAGTATATATAGGACTTTGTACAAGGAATTTCTTTTGACAATGATAAAGATCAGAAAACCAAATGTACAGCAACCATTACCAAGGGACAAGGGATTAATAATGGTCACAAGGTCAGGAGACAATCCATATCTCAAGAAAGAGGATTGAGACTAAGCAGTTTTGTCATAAGAAGAATGTTTACTGAAGGAGATTCAAGCCTGTCTCATCCTATGACCTCAGTCCTGGGAGTGGCATGCCATTCCACTGGTTTCTGTTTCCAGAAACTGAAAAGGAACAGAGGATTTATGAGAAACAGCACGTAGGAATCCTCCTATTAAACATTCCCTGATGCTTACTCCTTAGAAGGAAAGTCATGACCAACCTAGATAGCATATTCAAAAGCAGAGACATTACTTTGCCAACGAAGGTCCATCTAGTGAAGGCTATGGTTTTTCCAGTGGTCATGTATGGATGTGAGAGTTGGACTGTGAAGAAGGCTGAGCACCGAAGAATTGATGCTTTTGAACTGTGGTTTTTGATAAGACTCTTGAGAGTCCCTTGGACTGCAAGGAGATCCAACCAGTCCATTGTTAAGGAGATCAGCCCTGGGATTTCTTTGGAAGGAATGATGCTAAAGCTGAAACTCCAGTACTTTGGCCACCTCATGTGAAGAGTTGACTCATTGGAAAAGAGTCTGATGCTGGGAGGCATTGGGGGCAGGAGGAGAAGGGGATGACAGAGGATGAGATGGCTGGATGGCATCACTGACTCGATGGACATGAGTCTGAGTGAACCCCAGGATTTGGTGATGGATAGGGAGGCCTGGTGTGCTGCGATTCATGGGGTCGCAAAGAGTCAGACACGACTGAATGACTGAACTGAACTGAACTGAACTGACAGCAGGAGAGGGTTCTGTGAGTGTTGACTGCCATACTTATCACCAACTGATTAGGTAAAACTAGTGTCAGATGAATTCCCAGTAAGAAGTGGCAAGCAGCTTGCTACTTCAGAAAACTCAAATACATGACCACAGTTGTTGTAATGGAGAGAAAAATAAACGACGGTGTTTTTTTCCCACAAGTAACTCTTCAAATATCTAGCATTCACAGGAATAAAATATTGCTTTTACCATCAGGCTCAGTTCCAAGTTTCACAAAAACATGTTTGGAGTTTCAGAGCTGTGTAAAGACACACGTAGGACACACCGTTTTATCCTGTTATAAAAGAGGTCATGGGTGAGTGTTCTGTGTGTTGACTGCCATAATTGTTGTTGCCCTGATTAGGTGAAACTCTACTATCAGACAACTTCCCAGGGAGATGTGGCAAGTAGCTTGTTTCTTTCAGAAAAATCAAATACTTGATGAAAGTTGTTACAATGAAAAGAAAAATAAATCAGTGTGTTTATCTGGCAGGTTTGAGGGTTCAACTTTCCAGCTTTCACAAGGATATTAGCCATCAGGCCACAATTCTCAGGTTCCAAAAAACATGTGTCTCTGCAGTTTCACAGCTGTCTAAAAACAGTTCAAGGACACACTGTACATTTCCATGAGAAAAGATGCCAGGGGGTGTGTTCTGTGAGTGTTTACTACCATATCTATTGTTATCCCGATCAGTGACACTCTAATAATGTCAGACGAGTTCCAGCAGTAATTTTCAAGGAACCTGTTTCTTTCAGAAAACTCAAATACTTGACCAAAATTGTGGTTGTAATGAGGAGAAAAATGAACCCATGTGTTTTTCTGGCAAGTTTGAGACTACAGCCATCCACCTTTCAGAGGAGGAAAATACTGATTTTATCATTAGGCTACAGTTCCCAGTATCCAAAAAAAGTGTTTCCCCACACTTTCAGAGCTGTGTAAATACACACCTACACACACTGTACCACTCCATGGAAAAAATAATGAAGGGAGAGTGTTCTGTCACTGTTGACTGCCATACCTGTTGTTACCCTGCTTAGTGAAACTATACTATCAGATGAGATCCCCAAAGAAGTGGAAAACAGGAGGGGGGAGCTAAGATGGTGGAGGAGTAGGACGGGGAGAACACTTTCTTCCCCACAAATTCATCAAAAGAACATTTAAACGCTGAGTAAATTCCACAAAACAACTTCTGAATGCTGGCAGAGGACATCAGGCACCCAGAAAAGCAACCCAAGTCTTTGAAAGGAGGTAGGAAAAAATATAAAAGACAAAAAAAGTGACAAAAGAGGGAGGGACGGAGTTCCGTCCCGGGAAGGGAGTCTTAAAAAGAGAGAAGTTTCCAAACACCAGGAAACCTTCTCACTGACGAATCTATGCTGAGCCTTGGAAGCACAGAGGGCAACATAACAGGAGGAAAAATAAATAAACAATTAAAACCCATACATTGCGAGCCCTACAGTAACTCCCCCAGCGAAGAAGCAGCGCAGATGCCTGCATCCGCCATTAGCAAGTGGGGGCTGGGCAGGGAGGCGCGGCGCAGGCTGCATCGCAAGAATCTGGCCTGAATACCCCGAGCGCTATCTGAGTGAAATAATTTGGGCTAGCAACCAGACTGTGGGATATCTACCACGCGAAAAGCCAGCCCTAACCTATGACATCGCCAGGCCCGCGCACAGAACAATGGACTGAACAGAGATAGCCGGCAGCAGACCATCCCCCTCCGGTGATAGGCAGCCAGAGCCGGAAGGGGACAATCGCAGCCCCAGAGACATTATCTATAAAACTGTAAGCAGGCTTCTTTGCTAACTAAAACTTCTTGGGGGTCGGGACGGTCAACATCTGCCTGAGAAGGTGTGCCGGTGCACACCTAGATAACCGAGCGGCGGGGGGGCGATAAGTCGCAGCAATCGCGCTCCAAACACCTCATCACCTGAGCTGCTCAGATCGGGGAACGGCACAAAATGCAGGCCCAACCAAGAGTCTGCGCGTCTGAGGACTACCCAAGTGCCTGAACCTGAGCGGCTTGGACCTGGGAAGTACAGGCAGCCCAGGGCCGGCCACGGATGGTTCCTGGTGGAGCAACCTAGAGCCTGAGCAGCGTGGGCAAAGAGGCTACACGCGCCGTGAACCGGGGGGGGGGGGGGGGGGGGGGGGGGGGGGGCAGACCCAGTGTGGCTGAGGCACTGCGAGCACACGCCAGTGTTATTTGTTTGCAGCATCCCTCCCTACCTCCCCTCAGCACAACTGAACAAGTGAGCCAAAAAAAAAAAAAGTGTCCTCCACCGTCCCCTTTGTGTCAGTGCAGAAACCAGACACTGAAGAGACCAGCAAACAGAAGAAGCTATAAGAGAGGGAACCGACTTGGAAGCTACAGGCAATAGATTAAAACCCTGTGGTTATTACCAACTACATAGGAAGGGGCCTATAGATCTTGAGAAATATAAATCAGACCAAGGAACTAACCAAAAATTAACTGAACCCACAATACTCACAACAAAACTGGAGAAAGTCCTAGATATATTTTTTCTATTTGTACGATCATTGTTTCTTTTTTTTATTAAAAAAAATTTAAAGTCCTCTAATATTCCTTTAATTTCCACTTTTATAACTGATTACTTTGCACAAAAAAAAAAAAAGGAAGAAGACCCTATTTTTTTTAAAAGCAAACTTCATATATACATATTTTTTATAATTTTTTGACCTTTTTTTTTCCTTCTTTTCTTTAACATTGTATTTTTGAAATTCCAAACTCTATTCTAGATTTTTAATTTTAGCTTTTTGGTATTTGTTATCAATTTTGTACCTATAGTTTTTTTTTTAATAATTTCTGTGACCATTTTTTATTTTTTCTTTTCTTTTTCTCTGTTTCTTTCCCTTCTTCTTTTAAATAGCATTGTATATCTGAAATTCGAAACTCTACTCTAGATTTTTAATTTATGCCTTTTGGTATTTGTTATCAATTTTGAACCTGTATTTTTTTTATATATAATTTATGCAACTTTGTTTGTTTGTTTTTTTTCTCTTTCTTTTTCTTCTTTTTTTAACATTGTATTTTTGAAATTCCAAACTCTACTCTAGATTTTTAACTTTTGCTTTTTGGTATTAGTTATCAATTTTGTACCTATATTTTCTTTATAATTTTCGTGACCTTGTTTGTTTTTGTTTGTTCATTTTTTCTCTCTTTCTTTTCCTTCTTCTTTTCTTTAACATCATATTTTTGAAATTCCAAACTCTACTCTAGATTTTTAATTTTTGCTTTTATGTATTTGTTACCAATTTTGTACCCTTAAGAACCCAATCTTCAGTACCCATTTTTCACTAGGAAGTGAGATTACTGGCTTAACTGCTCTCTCTCCCTTTGGACTCTCCTTTTTCTCCACCAGGTCGTCTGTGTCTCCTCCCTAACCCCTCTCTACTCTACCCAACTCTGTGAATTTCTGTGTGTTCCAGATGGTGGAGAACACTTAGGGAACTGATTACTGGCTGGATCTGTCTCCCTCCTTTTCATTCCCCCCATTTATCCTACTGGCCACCTCTGTCACCTTCCTCCTTCTTCTCTTCTCTGTATAACTCTGTGAACAACTCTGAGCAGTCCAGTTGTGGAGTGCACATAAGAAAGAGATTACTGAATAGCCCACTCTCCTCTATTGATTCCATCTCATCTCATTCGGGTCACCTCTAACTCCCTCCTCACTCTTCTCCATATAACGCTGTAAACCTCTCTGGGTGACACTCACGGTAGAGAAACTTTTCATCTTTAATGTAGATGTTTTATCAATGGTGCTGTATAGAAGGAGAAGCTTTGAAACTACTGTAAAAATGAGACCGATAACTGGAAGCAGGAGGCTTAAGTCCAAACCCTGACTCCAGGGAGCTCCTGACTCCAAGGAACATTAATTGACAGGAGCTCATCAAATGCCTCCATACCTTCACTGAAATCAAGCACCACACAAGGGCCAACAAGTTTCAGGGCAAGACATACCAAGCAAATTCTCCAGCAGCAAGGAACACAGCCCTGAGCTCGAACATACAGGCAGCCCAAAGTCACCCCAAAACCATAGACATCCCATAACTCATTACTGGACATTTCATTGCACTCCAGAGAAAAGAAATACAGCTCCACCCACCAGAACACCGACACAAGCTTCCCTAACCAAGAAACCTTGATAAGCCACCTGTACAAACCCACACAGAGTGAGGCAACGCCACAATAAAGAGAACTCCACAAACTGCCAGAATACAGAAAGGACACCCCAAACTCAGCAATTTAAACAAGATGAAGAGACAGAGGAATACCCAGCAGATAAAGGAACAGGATAAATGCCCACCAAACCAAACAAAAGAGGAAGAGATAGGGAATCTACCTGATAAAGAATTCCAAATAATGATAGTGAAATTGATCAAAAATCTTGAAATCAAAATGGAATCACAGATAAATAGCCTGGAGACAAAGATTGAGAAGATGCAAGAAAGGTTTAACAAGGACCTAGAAGAAATAAAAGAGAGTCAATATATAATGAATAATGCAATAAATGAAATTAAAAACACTCTGGAGGCAAAAAATAGTAGAATAACAGAGGCAGAAGATAGGATTAGTGAGTTAGAAGATAGATGGTAGAAATAAATGAATCAGAGAGGATAAAAGAAAAACGAATTAAAAGAAATGAGGACAATCTCAGAGATCTCCAGGACAATATTAAACGCTACAACATTCGAATCATAGGGGTCCCAGAAGACAAAAAGAAAGACTGTGAGAAAATACTTGAAAACTTCCCTAAAATGGGGAAGGAAATAATCACCCAAGTCCAAGAAACCCAGAGAGTCCCAAACAGGATAAACCCAAGGTGAAACACCCCAAGACACATATTAATCAAATTAACAAAGATCAAACACAAAGAACAAATATTAAAAGCAGCAAGGGAAAAACAATAAATAACACACAAGGGAATTCCCATAAGGATAACAGCTGATCTTTCAATAGAAACTCTCCAAGCCAGGAGGGAATGGCAAGACATAGTTAAAGTGATGAAAGAAAATAACCTACAGCCCAGATTATTGTACCCAGCAAGGATCTCATTCAAATATGAAGGAGAAATCAAAAGCTTCTCAGACAAGCAAAAGCTGAGAGAATTCAGCACCACCAAACCAGCTCTCCAACAAATACTAAAGGATATTCTCTAGACAGGAAACACAAAAACGGTGTATAAACTCTAACCCAAAATAATAAAGTAAATGGCAATGGGATCATACTTATCAGTAATTACCTTAAACGTAAATGGGTTGAATGCCCCAACCAAAAGACAAAGACTGGCTGAATGGATACAAAAACAAGACCCCTACATATGTTGTCTACAAGAGACACACCTCAAAACAGGGGACACATACTGACTGAAAGTGAAGGGCTGGAAAAAGATTTTCCATGAAAATAGGGACCAAAAGAAAGCAGGAGTGGCAATATTATATCAGATAAAATAGACTTTAAAACAAAGGCTGTGAAAAGAGACAAAGAAGGACACTACATAATGATCAAAGGATCAACCCAAGAAGAAGATATAACAATTATAAATATATATGCACCCAACACGGGAGCGCCGCAATATGTAAGACAAATGCTAACAAGTATGAAAGGAGAAATTAACAATAACACAATAATAGTGGGAGACTTTAATACCCCACTCACACCTATGGATAGATCAACTAAACAGAAAATTAACAAGGAAACACAAACTTTAAACGATACAATAGACCAGTTAGACCTAATTGATATCTATAGGACATTTCATCCCAAAACAATGAATTTCACCTTTTTCTCAAGCGCACATGGAACCTTCTCCAGGATAGATCACATCCTGGGCCATAAATCTAGTCTTGGTAAATTCAAAAAAATTGAAATCATTCCAAGCCTCTTTTCTGACCACAATGCAGTAAGATTAGATCTCAATTACAGGAGAAAAACTATCAAAAATCCCAACATATGGAGGTTGAACAACACGCTGCTGAATAACCAACAAATCACAGAAGAAATCAAAAAAGAAATCAAAATTTGCATAGAAACTAACGAAAATGAAAACACAACAACCCAAAGCCTGTGGGACACTTTAAAAGCAGTCCTAAGGGGAAAGTTCATAGCAATACAGGCATACCTCAAGAAACAAGAAAAAAGTCAAATAAATAATCTAACCCTACACCTAAAGCAACTAGAAAAGGAAGACATGAAGAACCCCAGGATTAGTAGAAGGAAAGAAATCTTAAAAATTAGGGCAGAAATAAATGCAAAAGAATCAAAAGAGACCATAGCAAAAATCAACAAAGCCAAAAGCTGGTTCTTTGAAAGGATAAATAAAATTGACAAACCATTAGCCAGACTCATCAAGAAACAAAGGGAGAAAAATCAAATCAATAAAATTAGAAATGAAAATGGAGAGATCACAACAGACAACACAGAAACAAAAGGATCATAAGAGACTACTATCAACAATTATATGCCAATAACATGGACAATGTGGAAGAAATGGACAAATTCTTAGAAAAGTACAACTTTCCAAAACTGGACCAGGAAGAAATAGAAAATCTTAACAGACCCATCACAAGCACGGAAATTGAAACTGTAGTCAGAAATCTTCCAGAAAACAAAAGCCCAGGTCCAGACGGCTTCACAGCTGAATTCTACCAAAAATTTAGAGAAGAGCTAACACCTATCCTGCTCAAACTCTTTCAGAAAATTGCAGAGGAAGGTAAACTTCCAAACTCATTCTATGAGGTCACCATCACCCTAATACCAAAACCTGACAAAGATCCCACAAAAAAAGAAAACTACAGGCCAATAGCACTGATGAACATAGATGCAAAAATCCTTAACAAAATTCTAGCAATCAGAATCCAACAACACATTAAAAAGATCATACACCATGACCAAGTGGGCTTTATCCCAGGGATGCAAAGATTCTTCAATATCCACAAATCAATCAATATAATACATTACATTAACAAATTGAAAAATAAAAACCATATGATTATCTCAATAGATGCAGAGAAAGCCTTTGACAAAATTCAATGTCCATTTATGATAAAAACTCTCCAGAAAGCAGGAATAGAAGAAACATACCTCAACATAATAAAGGCTATATATGACAAACCCACAGCAAACATTATCCTCAATGGTGAAAAATTGAAAGCATTTCCTCTAAAGTCAGGAACAAGACAAGGGTGCCCACTTTCACCATTACTATTCAACATAGTTTTGGAAGTTTTGGCCACAGCAATCAGAGCAGAAAAAGAAATACAAGGAATCCAAATTGGAAAAGAAGAAGTAAAACTCTCTCTATTTGCAGATGACATGATCCTCTACATAGAAAACCCTAAAGATTCCACCAGAAAATTACTAGAACTAATCAATGATTATAGTAAAGTTGCAGGATATAAAATCAACACACAGATATCCCTTGCATTCCTATACCCTAACAATGAGAAAACAGAAAGAGAAATTAAGGAAACAATTCCATTCACCATTGCAATGGAAAGAATAAAATACTTAGGAATATATCTACCTAAAGAAACAAAAGACCTACATATAGAATACTATAACACACTGGTGAAAGAAATCAAAGAGGACACTAACAGATGGAGAAATATACCATGTTCATGGATTGGAAGAATCAATATAGTGAAATGCAATCCCTATCAAGGTACCAATGGTATTCTTCACAGAGTTAGAACAAATAATTTCACAGTTTGTATGGAAATACAAAAAACCTCGAATAGCCAAAGCAATCTTGAGAAAGAAGAATGGAACTGGAGGAATCAACCTACCTGACTTCAGGCTCTATTACAAAGCCACAGTTATCAAGACAGTATGGTACTGGCACAAAGACAGAAATATTGATCAATGGAACAAAATAGAAAGCCCAGAGATAAATCCACATACATATGGACACCTTGTCTTTGACAAAGGAGGCAAGAATATACAATGGATTAAAGACAATCTCTTTAACAAGTGGTGCTGGGAAAACTGGTCAACCACTTGTAGGAGAATGAAACTAGAACACTTTCTAACACCATACACAAAAATAAACTCAAAATGGATTAAAGATCTAAACGTAAGACCAGAAACTGTAAAACTCCTAGAGGAGAACATAGGCAAAACACTCTCCGACATACATCACAGCAGGATCCTCTATGACCCACCTCCCAGAATATTGGAAATAAAAGCAAAAATAAACAAATGGGACCTAATTAAACTTAAAAGCTTCTGCACAACAAAGGAAACTATTAGCAAGGTGAAAGGGCAGCCTTCAGAATGGGAGAAAATAATAGCAAATGAAGCAACTGACAACTATTCTCAAAAATATACAAGGAATTCCTACAGCTCAAACCAGAAAAATAAATGACCCAATCAAAAAATGGGCCAAAGAACTAAATAGACATTTCTCCAAAAAAGACATACAGATGGCTAACAAACACATGAAAAGATGCTCAACATCACTCATTATCAGAGAAATGCAAATCAAAACCACTATGAAGTACCATTTCACACCAGTCAGAATGGCTGCGATCCAAAAGTCTACAAGCAATAAATGCTGGAGAGGGTGTGGAGAAAAGGGAACTCTCTTACACTGTTGGTGGGAATGCAAACTAGTATAGCCACTATGGAGAACAGTGTGGAGATTCCTTAAAAAACTGGAAATAAAACTGCCTTATGACCCAGCAATCTCACTGCTGGGCATACACACTGAGGAAACCAGAAGGGAAAGAGACATGTGTACCCCAATGTTCATCACAGCACTGTTTATAATAGCCAGGATATGGAAGAAACCTAGATGTCCATCAGCAGATGAATGAATAAGAAAGCTGTGGTACATATACACAATGGAGTATTACTCAGCCATTAAAAAGAATACATATGAATAAGTCTAATGAGGTGGATGAAACTGGAACCTATTATACAGAGTGAAGTAAGCCAGAAAGAAAAACACCAATACAGTATACTAACGCATATATATGGGATTTAGAAAGATGGTAACAATAACCCTGTGTATGAGACAGCAAAAGAGACACTGATGATCAGCCTTATGGACTCTGTGGGAGAGGGAGAGGGTGGGGAGATTTGGGAGAATGGCATTGAAACATGTATAATAACATGTATGAAATGAGTCACCAGTCCAGGTTCGATGCACGATACTGGATGCTTGGGGCTGGTGCACTGGGACGACCCAGAGGGATGGTATGGGGAGGGAGGAGGGAGGAAGGTTCAGGATGGGGAACACAGGTATACCTGTGGCGGATTCATTTCTATATTTGGCAAAACTAATACAATATTGTAAAGTTTAAAAGTAAAAAAAAAAAAAAAAAAGAAGAAGTGGAAAACAGCCCGTCTCTTTCAGAAAATTCAAATGTTTGACCAAAGTTGTAGTTGTAATGAGGAGAGAACTGAACCATTGGTATTTTTTTTTTTTTTTTTTTTGGTGGCAATTTTGAGGCTGCAACTATCTACTTTTCGCAGGAGGAAAATACTGTTGTTACCACCAGCCCCCAGTTCTCAGGTTTCCAAAAACATATTTACCTGCAGTATCAGACTGTTTAAAATTACTCCTAGGGCACTTTGTGCCATTATTTGAGAAAAGATGTCAGGGGATTGTGTTTTGTGAGTGTTAACTACATTACCTGTTATTACCCTGATAAAGTGAAACTGTAATGTCAGATGACTTTCCAGCAAAGAGTTTTCTTACAGAAAACTCAAATACTTGAACAAAGTTCTCATCGTAATATAGAGGAAAATGAACCAGTGTGTTTTTATTGCTGGTTTCAGGCTGTATGTATTCAGCTTTCACAGTGAGAAAATATGACTTTTGTCATTAGGCCCCAATTCCCAGATTTACAAGTACATGTTTCCCTTAAGTTTCAGAGTTATGTAAAAACTATACTAGGGCACACTGTAACATTCCATGAGAAGAGAGGATAGGGGAGAGATTTCTGTGTGTGTTGACTGCCATATCTATTGTTACCATGAATAGGTAAAACTTTACTGTCAGATGACTTCCCAAAAAGAAGTGGCAAGCAGCCTCTTTCTTTCAGAAGACTCAAATACTTGACCACGGTTGTTGTTGTAATAAAGAGAAAAATGAACCAGTGTGTTTTTCAGGCAGGTTTGACAGTGCATCTATCCAGCTTTCACAGGTTAATATCCTAATTATGCCATCAGACCCCAATTAACAGTTTCACAAAAGTATGTGTGCTTACAGTTTCAGACTCTGTAAAGGCACTCCTAGGACACACTCTACCATTCCAGGAGGAAAGATGTCATGGGAGTGTGTTTTGTGAGCACTGATTGCCATACTTGTTACCATGATCAGGTGAAACTACAATGTCAGGTGATGTCACAGCAAGGAATAGTAAGCAGTTATTTCTTTCAGGAAACTCAAATACAGTAAATTCAAAAACTCAAATACAAGGTTGTTTTGAAATGAAGAGGAAAATGAACCACTGTGCTTTTTTCTGCCAGTTTTGAAGCTGCAACTATTCATTTTTCATAGGAGAAAAGCACTGCTTTTACCAACAGGTGCCAGGTCCCAGGTTCACAAAAACAGGTTTCCCTACAGTTTCAGAGCTGTGTAAAGACACTCCTAAGTCACTCTGAACCATTCCAGGAGGAAAGAGGTCAGGGGAGACTTTTCTGTGAGTGCTGACTGCCATACCTGTTGTTACCATATTTAGGTGAAACTGAAATGTCAGATGACTTCCCAGCAAGAAGTGTTTGTTCCAGAAAACTCTAATAGTTGACCAAATTTGTTTTTTTAGTGAGGATAAAAATGAAACACAGTGCTTTTTCTGGCAGGTTTGAGGCTTCAGTTCAGTTCAGTTTAGCCACTCAGTCGTGTCTGACTCTTTGCGATACCATGAATCGCAGCATGCCAGGGTTCCCTGTCCGTCACCAATTCCTGGAGTCTACCCCAACCCATGTCCATCAAGTTGGTGATGCCATCCAGCCATCTCATTCTCTGTTGTCCCCTTCTCCTCCTGCCCTCAATCCTTCCCATCATCAGGGTCTTTTCCAATGAGTCAACTCTTTGCGTGAGGTGGCCAAAGTATTGAAGTTTCAGCTTCAACATCAGTCGTTCCAGTGAACACCCAGGACTGATCTCTTTTAGGATGGACTGGTTGCATCTTCTTGCAGTCCAAGGGACTCTCAAGAGTCTTCTCCAACACCACAGTTCAAAAGCATCAATTCTTTGGCGCTCAGCTTTCTTCACCATCCAACTCTCATATCCATAAATGACTATTGGAAAAACCATAGCCTTGACTAGACGGACCTTTGTTGGCAAAGTAATGTCTCTGCTTTAAAATATGCTATCTAGGTTGGTCATAACTTTCCTTCCAAGGAGTAAGCGTCTTTTAATTTCATGGCTGCAATCACCATCTGCAGTGATTTTGGAGCCCTAAAAAATAAAGTCTGACACTGTTTCTACTGTTTCCCCATCTATTTCCCATGAAGTGATGGGACCAGATGCCATGATCTTAGTTTTCTGAATGTTGAGCTCCAAGCCAGCTTTTTCACTCTCCTCTATCCAGATTTCACAGAAGTAAAATACTGCTTTTACAATCAGGCCCCAATTCCTAGGCTCACAAAGACATATTTCCCTGGAGTTTCATAACTGTGTGAAGACACTCAGGGACACAATTGTACATTGTGTCCCCATGAGAAAAGATGTCAGGAGAGTGTGTTCTGTGAGTGTTGACTACTATACCTGTTGTTACCCTGGTAAGGTGAAACTGCAATGTCAGATGTCCCCGCAAGAAGTGGGAAACAGCTTGTTTCTCTCAAAACACTAAACTATGTGATAAAAGTTGTGGTTGTAATAAAGAGAAAAATGAACCAGTATATTTTTTGGCAGGGTTGAGGTTGCAACTGTCCAGATTTCACCAGAGGAAAATAGTGCGTTTACTATGAGGCCCAAATTCCCAGGTTCACAAAAACATGTGATAGATTCTCACATTCTCAGAGTGGTGAAAAAACACACCTACGATAAACTGTAGCATCCCGTGAGAAAAGAGGTTAGGAGAGAGTGTTCTGTGAGTGTTGGCTGCCATACCTATTGTTATGCTAATTAGGTGAAACCATACTGTCAAATGACTTCCCAGTAAGAAGTGGCAAGCAGTCTGTTTTTTAGTAAAACCAAATACTTGAAAAAAGTTGTTGTAATGAAGAGAAAAATGAATCAATGTATTTTTCTTGCAGGTTTTCACAGAAGAAAAATACTGCCTTTACCATCAGGCCCTAATTCCCAGATTCAGAAAAACATATTCCCCTGCAGTTTCAAGCTGAGTAAAGACATGCCTAGGACACATGGAATTGTACAATTCCATGAGAAAATCAGTTACAGAAGTGTGTTCTGTATGTGTTGACTCCCATAATTGTTACCCAGATAAGATGAAACTGTACTGTCAAATGACTTCCCAGCAAGAAGTGCCAAGTAAGCAGTTTCTTTCAAAAGACTCAAAAACTCAAAACTTGACCAAAGTTCTTGCTGTAGTGAAAAATTCATCAGGATGTTTTTCTGTCAGCTTTGAGGCTGCAACTCTCCAGCTTTCACAGGGGGATAATATTGCTTTACCATCAGGCCCCAATTTCCAGGTTCACAAAAACATTCCCCTGCAGCTTCAGAGCTGGGAAAACAACACCTGGGAAACACAGTACCATTCCATGGTCAAGGGAGAGTGTTTTGTAAGTGTTGACTACCACACCTGCAGCTACCCTAATTAAGTGAGACCTTACGGTCAGGTGACATCCCAGCAAGAATCGCACTCAGGGTCTTTCTTTCAGAAAACTCAAATACTTGTCCAAATTTGTTGTTGTAATTAAGAGAGAAATGAACCAGATTGCTTTTCTGGCAGGCTTGAGGCTGCAACTATCTAGCTTTCACAGGGGGAAAATACTGCTTTTGCCATGAGGCTCTAATTCCCAGGTTAAAATAAAAACATGTTTTCCTGCAATTTCAGAGCTGTGTAAACATACTCTTAGGATATACAGTACCATTCCATGAGAAAATAGATCAGGGGACGGTGTTTTTTGAGTTTTGACTGTCATACTTATTGTTACCCTGAATAAATAAAACTTAATTGTCATATGTCATCCCACAAGTAGTGGCATGCATCCTTGTTTCTTTCGGAAAAAAATACATGAAGAAAGTCGTTTTGAAGAGAAAAATTAACAAGGGTGTTTTTGCAGCAGGTTTGAGGAGACATCTATAAAGCTTTCTTTGCCATCAGACCTCAATTCCAAGGTTCACAAAAGCAAATTTCCCTGCAGCATCAGAGTTGTGTAAAGACATTCCTAGGACACTGAGAAAAGAGATCAGGGGATAGTGTTCAATGAGTGTTGACTGCCATATCTATTGTTACCATGATTAGCTGAAAAGATACTGTCAGATGACTTCCCAGCAACCTGTTTGTTTTAGAAAACTCAAACACTTGACCAAAGTTGTCATTGTTATGAAAAGAAAAATGAACCAGAGTGTTTCTGTGGCAGGTTTGAGGCAGCAACTATCCAGGTTTCACAGGTGGAATGTACTGCCTTTTCACTCAGGCCCCAATTCCAAGGTTCACAAAATCATGTTTCCCAGAAGTTTCAGAGGTATGTAAAGACACTCCTGGGACACACAGAACCATCCCAGGAGCAGTGAGGTCAGGGGAGCATGTTCTGTGAGTGTTCACTGGCATAATTGTTGTTACTTTGATCAGGTGAAACTGTACTGTCAGATGACTTCCCAGCAAGACGTGACAAGCAGCCTGTTACTAGAAAATTCAAATGCTTGACCAAAGCTGTTGCTGTAATAAAGAGAAAAATGAAATAGGGTGTTTTCCTTGCAGTTTTGAGGAGGCAATTATCCAGCTTTCACAGGGGGAAAATACTTCTTTTGCCATCAGGCCTCAATTCCCAGGTTTGCAAAAACATGCTTTGCTGGAGTTTTTGTGCCTTATAAACACACCCATAAACACCCTGTACTATTCCATGAGAAAAGAGGTCAGGGGAGAGTCTTCTGTGAGTGTGACTGGCATACCTGTTGTCACCCTGATCAGGTGAAACTGTCCTGTCAGATGAATTCCAAGCAAGATGTGGCATGCAGCATTTCTCCTCCAGAAAACTCAGATATTTGACCAAATGTGTTGTTGAAATGAAGAGAAAAATGAAGCAGTGTGTCTTTCTAGTAGGTTTGAGGGTGCAACTATCCTGCTTACACAGGGAGAAATTATTGCTTTTGCCATCAGGCCCGAGTTCCCAGGTTCAAAAAATCATCTTTC
The DNA here is from genome assembly GCF_029378745.1 of Bos indicus. Lineage (NCBI taxonomy): Eukaryota > Metazoa > Chordata > Mammalia > Artiodactyla > Bovidae > Bos > Bos indicus. The sequence continues at coordinate 542,549 of NC_091772.1, read as the reverse complement.
TCACAGTTTCAGAGGTTTGTAAAGACACTCCTAGGACACACTGTACCATTCAATGAGAAAAGAGGCCAGTGGAAAGTGTTCTTTGGGTACTGACTGCCATACATGTTGTTACTCTGGTTAGGTGAAAGTGTACTGTCAGATGACATCCATCCCAACTAAAAGTCTCAAGCAGCCTGTTTCATTCAACAAACTCAAATAGTTGACCAGGATTGTGTTTGTCTTGAAGAGATTCTGGTTCATTTTCTTTTCATTACAACCACAGCTTTGTTCAAGTATTTGAGTTTTCTGAAAGAAACAGGCTTCTTGACACTTCTTGCTGGAAAAACATCTGACAGTATACTTTCACTTAATCAGGAAACAAGAGGTATGGCAGTCAACACTCAAGAAAACCCTTCCCTGAACTTTTTTTCTCATGGAATGGAACAATGTGTCCTAGGAGTCTCTTTTCACAGTTTTGAAAGTGCAGGGAAACATGTTTTGTGAACCTGAAATTGGGGCCTGATGGCAAAAGAGGTATTTTCCTTCTGTGAAAACTGGATATTTGCAGCTTTAAACATGGAGGGAAAACACACTGGTTCATTTCTCTCTTCATTCCAATAACAGCTTTGGTCAAGTTTCGAGTTATCTGAAGGCAGCAGGCTGGCTGCTACTTATTACTTGGAGGTCATCTGAGAGTACAGTTTCATCTAATCTAGAGGTATGGTAGTCAACACTTGTGGTACACTCTCCCCAGACTTCTTTTCTCATAAAATGGTACAGTGTGTCCTAGGTGTGTCTTTATACAAATCTGAAGCAGCCAGGAAACATGATTTTGTGAATCTGGGAAATGGTCCCTTATGGTAAAAGCAGTATTTTCCACCTGTAGAAGCTAGGTAATTGCAGCTTCAAACCTGCCAGAAAAAACACACCGGTTCATTTTTCTATGCATTACAACATCTTTAGTCAACTTTTTGAGTTTTCTGGAAAAAACAGGCTGCTTGCCACTTCATGCTGGGAAGTCATGTGACACTACAGTTTCACCTCAGCGTGTTAACTAGAGGTACGTCAGCCAACACTCACAGTGTTCTGTGACCTTTTTTCTCATATACAGTGGTACAGTGTATGCTAGATGTGTCTTTACACAACTCTGAAGCAACCAGGAAACATGATTTTGTGAACCTGGGAATTGGGCCCTTATGGTAAAAACAATATTTTCCACCTGTGGAAGCTGGATTATTGCAACCTCAAATATGCAAGAAAAGCACAGTGGTTCACTTTTCTCTTCATTACAACAGCTTTGGTCAAGTTTTTGAGCTTTCTGAAAGTAACGGGCTGCTTCCTTCTTCTGGCTGGGAAGCCTCATGGAATGGTAGAGTATGTCCTAGAAGCGTCTTGCACAACTATGAAACTGAAAGGAAACATACTTTTGTGAACCTGTGAATTGTGGCTGGATGGCAAAAAAATAAGTGTTTCCCCCACTGAAAGCTGGATAGTTGCAGTATTAAACTTGCCAGAAAAACACACTGGTTCATTTTTCTCTCCATGACAACAACAGCTTTGGTCATGATTTTGAGTTTTCTGAAATAAAATGATGTCTCTGACTTCTTGCTGTGAAGTCTCCTGACAGTACCGTTTCACCAGATGAGGGTAACAACATTTATGGTGTCAAAATTCACAGAACACTCTTCCCTGGAATTTTTTTCTCATGGAATGGCGCAGCATGTCCTAGGTGTGTCTTTACACAACTTTAAAACAGCCAGGAAACATGTTTTTGTGAACCTGGGAATTAGGCCCTTATGGTAAAACCAATATTTTTCTTTTTTGGATCCTGGATAATTGCAGCTTCAAACCAGACAAAATCATGGTGGTTCATTTTTCTCTTCATTACAACAACAGCTTTGGTCAAGTTTTTGGTTTTCTGAATGCAACAGGTTGCTTGCCACTTCTTGCTGGAGAGTCATCTTATGGTACAGCTTCACCTAATCAGAGTTAAAAATGTTGTGGAAGTCAAAACACTCTCCCCTAACATATTTTCTCATGGAATGGTACAATGTGTCCAAGGAGTGTCTTTTCACAGCTCTGAAACTGCAGGGAAACATATAGGTTTGAACCTGGGAATTGGGACCTGATGGCAAAAGAATTATTTTTCCCAGGTGAAAACTGGAGAGTTGCAGCCTTAAACTTACCAGAAAAACACAGAGTTTCTTTCTCTGCATTACAACAACAGTTGTGGTCACGATTTTGAAATAAAAAGGCTGCTTCCTACATCTGGCTTGACAGTGATCTGACAGTACAGTTTCACGCAATCAGGGGAATAACAAGTATGGCAGTCAAAGCTCACAGAACACTCTCCCCTGACATTTTTTTCTCATGGAATGGTGCACTGTGCCCTTGGTGTGTCTTTGTACAACTCTAAAACAGCCAGTAAACATGCTTTGAGAAACTGAATAGAGCCCTTATGGTAAAAGCAATATTTTCCACCTGTAAAGCCTCAAACCTGCCAGAAAAACCCACTGCTTCAATTTTCTCTTTATTACAACTACTCTACTCATGTTTTTGAGTTTTCTGAAAGAAACATGCTGCTTCCTACTTCTTTCTGGAAACACATCTGACACTACCATTTCACCTAATCAGGGTAATGTCTGGTATGGCAGGCAACATTCAACGAATATTCTCCCCGACTGCTTTTCTCATGGAATGGTACAGAGTTTCTTAGGTTTGCCATTACAAAGCTCTGAAAAGTCAGGGAAACATGTTTTGTGAACCTCAGAATGGTAGCTGGATGACAAAAAGTATTTCCAACTGTGAAAGGTGGATAGTGGCAGCCTCAAACCTGTGAGACAAGCACATGGGTTCTTTTTCTCTTAACTACAACAAAAATTTTGAAGTAATTGTTAGTTTTCTGTAAGAAACAGGCTACTTGCCACATTTTTGTGGGGAAACATCTGACAGTACAGTTTCACCCAATCAGGGTAACAACAGGCATGGCTGTCCACTTGTACAGAATAGTCTCCCAAACTTATTTTCTGAATAGTACAAGGCATTATGAACCTAGGTGTTCTATGAGATGACTGCTAAGAAAGAGATCCTGAATGATTCTTTTCTCAGAAAAGTGAGTTGCTTGGGCAAAAATTGATGGTAGTGAACAGAGTCTTCATCCAGAGTGTTTTCCTAGGTATTCTGAGTGTGAAACATTTTAGCTGACACAAGGCAAAAACACTGTTTTGGCAAGCAGACCCCAATTGACAGGTTCACACCCAGCATATTTCCCTGCAGTGTCATAGCACTGAAAATACACACATGGAAAAAACCGATCTTATCCATGGAGGAAATGGTGTGAACTGGTAGTTACTTTTGTGGTGAGTGGCATGCCCATTCAAGGCAGTAAGAACCTATGTGTTTTATGAGATATGCTCCTAGTAGGAGATGCAAGCAAAGTGTTTCCTTCAGAAAAGTCACTTGCTTCACCAAAAATGGATTGTAGTGAAGACAGAATCAGCACCCAAGGTGTTTTCCTAGGTGGGTTTGAGAGTGAAATATTCTTACTTTTATAGGCTGGGAATGTTGGTCTTGCCAACAGGGATGCCAATAGGTTGATGCCTAGTGTATTTCCCTGCAGTGTCCCAGAACTGAAACTACATGTGTGGGACAAACTGATGCGTTCCATGAAGGAAGTGCTGATAACTGGTAGTTCTCTGTTACCGAGGAGCATACTTAAGAGTTCAGAAGATGCACTCTTAGGCAGGAGATCCAAGCACAGTGTTTCTATCAGAGAAGTCCCCTGCTTGGGCCAAGAATTAACTATAGTGCAGAGAGAGTCAGAACCCAAGGAGTTTTCTGGGGGAGATTTGAGAGTGAAACATTCCAGCTTTGACATGGTGAGAACACTCTATTTTCCAAGAGAGCCCAATGGAAACATTCAAACCCAGCATGTGTCCCTGCAGTGTTCCAGCACAATAATACACACTTGGGAGGAACTGGTCTTTTCCTTGAGGGAAGTATTGAGAGCTGGTAATTGACCATCTGCCAGTGGCCTACCTATATGATGCCTTAGGCGCCTAAATGTTCTTTGAGATGAGCTCACAGTAAGAAGATGAAGAACAGTATTTCCTTTAGAAAAGTCATTCTGTTGCACCCAGAATGAACTAGAGAGAAGACAGAATCAGAACCTAGGAGGTTTTCCTAATGGGCTTTAAAAGTGAAATGTTCTAGCTTTCAGACGGTGAGAACAATGTTTTTGTCCAGACTCCAAATTAGCATTTTCACAGCCAGCCGATTTCCCTGCATTGTCCCAGCAGTGCAAATACACCCTGGGGAGACACTGATGTTTTCCATGAAGTAAGTGTTATGAACTGGTACTTCTGAGTGTGGTGTCATACCCATAGAAGGCAGTAGGAAGCAAAGAGTTCTAAGAGATGGGCTCTTAGGCAGGAATCCAAGCACAGTGTTTCTTTGAGAGAATTCCCTTGCTGTGCCAAACCTTAACTATAGTGTGGAGACAGTCAGTACCCAAAGGCTTTTTTGAGGCATGTTTGCGAGCTAAGCATGGTTGCTCTCACACATTGAGAACACTCATCTGGCCAGCAGATCCCAATTAGCATTTACACCCATCATATTTCCCTACATTGTCCCAGGGGTGCAAATACACACTGAGGACAGACTGATGTTTTCCATGAAGGAAGGGTTGTGAACTCGTACTTCTGTACAGTTTCATACCCATACAAGGCAGTAGGAACCAAAGAATTCTAAGAGATGTGCTCTAAGGGCAGGAATCCAAGTATAGTGTTACTTGCAGAGAATTCCCCTGCTTCTGCTAAGCATTAAATCTAGAGAAGAGTTGACTCATTGGAAAAGACTCTGATGCTGGGAGGGATTGGGGGCAGGAGGAAAAGGGGATGACAGAGGGTGAGATGGCTGGATGGCATCACCAACTCGATGGATGTGAGTTTGAGTGAACTCTGGGGGTTGGTGATGGACAGGGAGGCCTGGCATGCTACAATTCATGGGGTTGCAAAGAGTCAGACACGACTGAGTGTCTGACTGAACTGAACTGAACTGAACTATAGTGAGAAGAGCATCTGAACCCAGGAAGCTTTCCGAGGTGTGTTTGAGAGTGAATCATGCTCACTTTCACAGGGTGAGAACACTTTTTATTCCAACAGACCCAAATTGGCTGGTTCTCACCCAGCATATTTCCCTTCAGTGTACCAGGACTGAAAGGACCCATGTGGGACAAACAGATGCTTTCTGTGAAGGATGTGCTGTGAATTGGTAGTTCTCTGTTAGTGAGTGGCATCCCCAAGTTCTAGGAGATGCTCTCTTAGGCAGGAGATCCAAGGGCAGTGTTTCTTTCAGAGAAGTCCCCTGCTTGTGCCAAGAATTACCTATAGTGTGGGGACAATCAGAACCCAAGGAGTTTTCCAAGGTGGGTTTGACAGGGAAATATTCTAGCTGAGACACGGTGAGAACACTGATAATGCCAGCAGACCCCAATGAGAAGGTTCAAATCCAGCATGTTTCACTGCAGTGTTCCAGCACAAAAATGCACACCTGGAAAGAACTGGTCTTTTCTGTGAGTGAAGTGGTGTGAGCTGGTAATTCACTATGTGGCCAGTGGCCTACCCATATGACACCTTATGAACCTAAATGTTCTTTGAGATGAGCTCCCAGTAAGGAATTCCAGACACAGTGTTCCCTTTAAAAAGACATGTATGGGCCCAGAATTAACTATAGTGAAGAGAAAATCAGAACCTAGGAGGTCTTCCTAGCTGTGTTTGAGAGTGAATCGTTCTAGCTTTCAAACGGGGTGAACTTCGTTTTTGTCAGGAGACCCCAAGTTAGCATTTAACACCTAGCATATTTCCCTGTATTGTCCCAAGAGTGCAACTGCACATGGGGGACAAACTGATGCTTTCCATGAAGGAAGTGTTGTGAACTGGTACTTCTCAAAGAGTTCTAGGAGGTGCGCTCTTAGGCAAGGATCCAAGCACAGTGTTTATTACAGAGAATTCCCCTGCTTGCACCAAGCATTAACTATAGTGAGGAGAGAATCTGAACCCAAGGAGTTTTCAGAGGTGTGCTTCAGAGTGAAACATACTAGTTTTCACACGTTGAGAACAGCCATTTGGATTGCAGACCCAAATTAGCATTTTCACACCCCGCATATTCCTTGCAGTGTCCCAGCACTGTAAATACACGCCGGGGACTAACTGATGCTTTCGATGAAGGAAATGCTGTGAATTGGTAATTCTCTGTTGGTGGTGGCATACTCTTACAAGGCATTAAGAACCTAAGTGTTGTAAGAGATGCACTCTTAGGCAGGAGATCCAAGCATTGTGCTTTTTTCACAGAAGGCCCCTTCTTCCACTTAGTATTAATTATATTGCTGACAGAAGCAGAACCCAAGGAGTTTTCCGAGGTGGATCTGTGTGTGAAACAGTCTAGTTTTGACACAGTTCAGTTCTGTTCACTCACTCAGTCATGTCTGACTCTTTGCAACCCCAGGACTGCAGCATGCCAGGCTTCACTGTCCATCACCAGCCCCTGGAGCTTGTTCTAATTCATGTCCATCAAGTCGGTGATGCCATTCAACCATCTCATCCTCGGTTGTCCCCTTCTCCTCCTGCCTTCAGTTTTTCCCAGCATCAGGGTTTTTTCCAGTTCTTTGCTTTAGGTGGCCAAAATATTGGAGTTTCAGCTTCAACATCAGTCCTTCCAATGAATATTCAGGACTGATTCCTTGAGCACTGATGGGTTTGATCTTCCTGAAGTCCAAGGGACTCTTAAGTGTCTTCTTCAACACCACAGTTAAAAAGCATCAGTTCTTTGGCACTCAGCTTTCTTTACGGTTCAACTCTCACTCACACGCATACATGACTACTGGAAAAACCATAGCTTTGACTAGACGAATTTTTGTCAGCAAAGTAATGACTCCCCTTTTTAATTTGCTGTCTAGGTTGGTTGTAACTTCTCTTCCAAGGAGCAAGTGTCTTTTAATTTCATGGCTGCAGTCACCCCTGCAGTGATTTTGGAGCCCAAAAAGATAAATTCTGTCACTGTTTCCCCATCTATTTGCCATGAAGTGATGGGACCAGATGCCATGAACTTCATTTTTTGGATATTGAGTTTTAAGCCCACTTTTTCACTCTCCTTTTTCACTTTCATCAAGAGAATCTTTAGTTCTTCTTTGCTTTCTGACATAAGGGTGGTGTCATCTACATATCTGAAGTTACTGATATTTCTCCTGGCAATCTTGATTCCACCTTGTGCTTCATTCATCCTGGCATTTTGCATGATGTACCCTGCATATAAGTTAAATAAGCAGGGTGACAATACACAGCCCTGACGTATTCCTTTCCAATTTGGAATCTGTCTGTTGTTCCATGTCCAGTTCTAACTATTGCTTCTTGACCTGCATACAGATTTCTCAGGAGGCAGGTCAGGTGGTATTCCCACCTCTTGAAGAATTTTCCACAGTTTGTTGTGATCCACACAGTCAAAGGCTTTTGCATAGTCAATAAAGCAGATGTAGATGTTTTTCTGGAACTCTTGCTTTTTGTATGATCCAATGGATGTTGGAAATTTGATGTCTGGTCCCTATGCCTTTTCTAAATCCAGCTTGAACATCATGAAGTTTACGGTTCATGTACTCTTAAAACCTGGCTTGGAGAATTTTGAGAATTGCTTTGCTAGCCTGTGAGATGAATGTAATTCTGTGGTAGTTTGAATACTATTTGGCACTGCCTTTCTTTGGGATTGGAATGAAAACTGACCATTTCCTGTCGGTGGCCATGGCTGCATTTTCCAAATTTCCATATTTCCAATATGCCATGGCTGGCATATTGAGTGCAGCACTTTAACAGCATCATCTTTTAGGATTTGAAATAGCTCAACTGGAATTCCATCACCTCCACTAGCTTTGTTCATAGTGATGCTTCCTATGGCCCACTAGACTTTGCATTCCAGGATGTCTAGGTGAGTGATCATACAATTGTGATTATCTGCATCATGGAGATCTTTTCTGTATAGTTCTGCGGTGTGTTCTTGCCACCTCATCTTAATATTTTCTTCTTCTTTTAGGTTCATACTGTTTCTGTCCTCTATTGTGCCCATCTTTGCATGAAGTGATCCCTTGGTATCTCTAACTTTTCTAAAGAGACTTATGGTCTTTCCCATTCTATTGTTTTCCTCTATTTCTTTGCATTGATCACTGAGGAAGTCTTTCTTATCTCTCCTAGCTCTTCTTTGGAGCTCTGCATCCAAATGGGTATATCTTTCCTTTTCTTCTTTCCTTTCCCTTCTCTTCATTTTGTAAGGCCTCTATTTGTAAGGTCTCCTCATATAGCCATTTTGGCTTTTTGCATCTCTTTTATTGGGGATTGTCTTGATCCCTTCCTCCTCAACAATGTCATGAACCTCTATCTGTAGTTCTTTAGGCACTCTGTATTTCTGATATAATCCCTGGAATCTATTTGTCACTTCCACTGTATAGTCGTAAGGGGTTTGATTTAGATCATACCTGAATGGTCTAGTGGTTTTGCCTGCTGCTGCTACTGCTGCTAAGTTGCTTCAGTCATGTCTGACTCTGTGCGACCCCATAGACGGCAGCCCACCAGACTTCCCTGTCCCTGGGATTCTCCAGGCAAGAACACTGGAGTGGGTTGCCATTTCCTTCTCCAATGCATGAAAGTGAAAAGTGAAAGTGAAGTTGCTCAGTCATTTTAGATTCTTTGTGACCCCGTGGACTGCAGCCTCCTCCGTCCATGGGATTTTCCAGGCAAGAGTACTGGAGTGGGGTGCCATTGCCTTCTCTGAGTGGTTTTGCCTACTTTCTTCAATTTAAGTCTAAATTTTGCAGCAAGGAGTTCATGATCTGATCCACAGTCAGCTCTCGGTCTTGTTTTGGCTGTCTGTATAGTGCTTCTCCATCTTTGGCTGCAAAGAATATAATCAATCTGATTTTGGTATTGACCATCTGATGATGTCCATTTGTAGTGTTCTCTTGTGTTGTTGGAAGAGGGTGTTTGGTATGACCAGTGCATTCTCTTGGCAAATCTCTGTTAGCCTTTGCCCTGCTTCATTTTGCACTCCAAGGCCAAATTTTCCTGTTACTAATGGTATCTCTTGACTTCCTACTTTGCATTCCAGTCCCCTATGATGAAAAGGACATCTTCTTTTGGTGTTAGCTCTAGAAGGTCCTGTAAGTCTTCATAGAACCATTGAGCTTCAGCTTCTTCAGCACTACTGATTGGGGCATAGACTTGGATTACCCTGATATTGAAGGGCTTGCCTTGGAAACAAGCAGAGATCTTTCTGTCGTTTTTGAGATTACACCCAAGTACTGCATTTCAGGCTCTTTTTTTGACTGAGGACTACTCCATGTCTTCTAAAGGGTTTTGCCCACAATAGTAGACATAATGACCATCTGAATTAGATTTGCCCATTCCAGTCCATTTTAGTTCACAGATTCCTAAAATGTCGACATTTACTCTTGCCCTCTTCTGTTTGACCACTTCCAAATTTGCCTTGATTCATGGACCTAACATTCTAGGTTCCTATGCAAGATTTTTTTTTTTAATAGCATCAGATTTTACTTCCATCACCAGTCATATCCACAACTGGGCCTGGTTTTCACTTTGGCTCCATCCCTTCATTCTTTCTGGAGCTACTTCTCCACTGATCTCCAGTAGCATACTGGGCACCTACTGACCTGGGGAGTTCATCTTTCAGTGTCCTATATTTTTGCCTTTTCATACTGTTCATGGGGTTCTCAAGGCAAGAATACTGACGTGGTTTGCCATTCCTTTCTCCAGTGGACCCCGTTTTGACACAGTTAGAACACTCTTTTGTCCAGCAGACCCTGATGAGAAGGTTCACACCCAGCCTGTATCCCCGCAGTGTTCCAGCACAAAAATACAAACTTGGGGGGAACTGGTCTTTTCCATGAGGGAAGTGGTGTCAATTTTTAATTCACTATGTGGCCACTGGCATACTCATATGATGCCTTCTGAAGGTAGGTGTACTAAGAGATGCACGCCTAGTAAGGACATCCAGGCACTGGGTTTCCTTTAGAAAAGTAACTCGTGCACTGAGAATTAACTTTGTGAAGAGACAATCGGAACCTAGGAGGCTTTCTTAGGTGGGATTGAGTGAAACGTTCTAGCTTTTTAGACTGTATGGACATTGTTTCTGCCAGAAAGCAACAAATAAGCATTTAGACACCCAGCATATTTCCCCGCAGTGTCCCAGCACTGAAAATACACACTGGGGACTACTGATGCTTTTGATGAAGGAAGTGCTGTGAACTGGTTGTTCTCTGTTGGTGAGCAGCATACCCATACAAGGAACCTAAGTTTTCTCAGAGATGTGCTCTTAGGCAGGAGATCCACACACAGGATTTCTTTCAGAGAAGGCCACTGCTTCCACTTGGTATTAAATATATTGTGGAGAGAATCAGAACACGAGGAGTTTTCCAAGGTGGTTCTGTGAGTGAAACATTCTAGCTTTGACACAGTTCAGTTCCGTTCACTCGCTCAGTCGTGTCTGACTCTTTGCCACCCATGGGCTGCAGTACACCAGGCTTCTCTGTCCATTACCAATGCTTGGAGTGTGCTCTAACTCATGTCCATCAAGTCAGTGATGCCATCCAACCATCTCATCCTCTGTTGTCCCCTTCTCCTTCCACCTTCAATCTTTCTCAGCATCAGGGTCTTTTCCAATGAGTCAGTTCTTCACATCAGGTGGCCAAAATATTGGAGTTTCAGCTTCAGCATCAGTCCTTCCAATGAATATTCAGGACTGATTACCTTTAGGATAGACAGGTTGGATCTCCCTGCAGTCCAAGGGACTCTCAAGAGTGGTGTTTTTGAACCACAGTTCAAAAACATCAATTCTTTGGGGCTCAGCTATTTTAATGGTCCAACTCTCAATCACATCCATACATGACTACTGGAAAAACCACAGCTTTGACTAGCTGGACCTTTGTTGGCAAAATAATGTCTCCCTAGCATTTTCACACCTAGCGTATTCCCCTGCATTGTCCCAGCAGTAAAACTACACAATGGGGACAAACTGATGTTTTCCATGAAGGAAGTGTTATAAGGTAGTACTTCTCGGTGTGGTGTCATACCCATACAAGGCAGTAGGAACCAAGGAGTTCTAGGAGATGCACTCTTAGTCAGGAATCCAAGCACAGTGTTCCTTGCAGAGAATTCCCCGGCTTGCACAGAGCACTAACTATACTGCAGAGAGAATCAGAACCCAAGGAGTTTTCTGAGGTGTGTTTTAGAGTGAAACATGCTAGCTTTCACATGGTGAGAACAATTTTCTTTTTCTTTTTCTTTTTTTTGCCAGTGGACCGAAATTAGCATTTTCACACCCAGCATATTTCCTTGCATTGTCCCAGCAGTGCAAATACACAGGTGTTTTCAAGGAAGGAAGTGTTTTGAACTGGTACTTCTCATTATGGTGGCATACCCTTACAAGGCAGTAGGAAGCAAAGAGTTCTACTTCTCTGTACACCAATGCCAAATGAAATCTCAGAGACAAGAGTTTGGGTGAAGTAGAAAAGGATGGCTTTATTGCTTTTCCAGGCAAAGTGGGCCCCAGCAGACTAATGACTTCAAAACCAAGTGTCTCAATTTGGGGAAGATAATGACAAGTTTGATAAGTTTTATAGTAATTGTTCAAAAGAGGGCATGATCAGCTCATGGACATTATTCTGATGGGTTAGTGGTGAGGTAAGTAGGGGTCCACATTGTCAGCCTTCACTTCCAACTAATTTTATGTCTGTATGCTTGTGGACATAGACAAGCATGCCATCATGAATCATTAACTTCTCCCACGTGGAAGGAGTTTCAATATCTGCAAAATAGCTCAAAGATTTTGTGTGTATCTTTTGTTGGGGAAATAGAACCTTGCCCCAAGGCTGCTCTTTATTGTTTGTTTCTTCATAGTCTCCTGTTTCCTCCTTCTCTAATTGACAACTGCTTGAATCTACCCACTGGAACTCAGATAGGGTCATGGAGGCTGAATGAAGGTCTGTAATCAAAGAAATGGGGGACACAAAGGCTTTGTGCCCAGGGGCCCCACAAGGCCCTTAATAGTATCAATTATGATTATTATAAAATATGAATTAAATGGGTAGAAGAAGAAAGAAGAGCTAGGGAAAGGGTGAATGGAGTGTTAAGTTCAGTTCACTTCAGTTCATTCACTCAGTCGTGTCCGACTCTTTGCGACCCCATAAATCACAGCACGCCAGGCCTCCCTGTCCATCACCAACTCCCAGAGTTCACTCAGATTCACGTCCATTGAGTCAGTGATGCCATCCAGCCATCTCATTCTCTGTTGTCCCCTTCTCCTCCTGCCTCCAATCCCTCCCAGTATCAGAGTCTTTTCCAATGAGGTGTGTTTTAGAGGTCACCTCTTCGCATGAGGTGACCAAAGTATTGGAGTTTCAGCTTCAGCATCAGTCCTTCCAATGAACAGCCAGGACTGATCTCCTTCAGGATGGACTGGTTGGATCTCCTTGCAGTCCAAGGGATTCTCAAGAGTCTTCTCCAACGCCACAGTTCAAAAGCATCAACTCTTCGGTGCTCAGCTTTCTTCACAGTCCAACTCTCACATCCATACATGACCACTGGAAAAATCATAGCCTTGACTAGATGGACCTTTATTGGCAAAGTAATGTCTCTGCTTTTCAATATGCTATCTAGGTTGGTCATAACTTTTCTTTCAAGGAGTAAGCATCTTTTAATTTCATGGAGTGTAGTTGTTGTTAAAAAGCTAGACAAAAATAAAACTAAACAAACAAAACCCAAGCAAGAATGGTAGGAGGGAAGGCAATGAGACATTTAAGAAACCAGGACTGGTGAGTAGTTTTCAGATGCCAAACAAGGTAGAGGCCTTTAGGAAGACAAGAACTTGGACAATGCTTTGGGATCTGGTAATTAACACATCTGTAGTAATTTTTACAAAAAGCAATGTGACTTTTGAAGTAAAAAATAAATGGGAAAGATACTTGGAAAAGTAGGTTAGGATCTCCTTTGGAGAGGGAATGGGAGAGTAGGCAAGTTTGAATGTTGGGCTGGAGAGTCTAGACTTTATATTTAGGCAATTGCACAACCTAGGAGGTATCTGAGTGTAAGAAATCCTGGTGCTGCTGTTTACAATAGCCAGGACATGAAAGTAACCTAGATGTCCATCGGCAGATGAATGGATAAGAAAGATGTGTACCTGTGGTGGATTCATTTTGATATTTGGCAAAACTAATACAATTACGTAAAGTTTAAAAATAAAATAAAATTAATTAAAAAAAAACATAAAAAAAATAAAGTGGAAAGAAAGATGTGGTACATATACACAATGGAATATTACTCAGCTATTAAGAATAATGCACTTGAATCCGTTCTAAAGAGGTGGATGAAACTGGAGCCCATTATACAGAATGACAGAGAAGGCAATGGCACCCCATTCCAGTACTCTTGCCTGGAAAATCCCATGGACGGAGGAGCCTGGTAGGCTGCAGTCCATGGGGTCTCTAGGAGTCGGACACGACTGAGCGACTTCACTTTCACTTTTTACTTTCATGCATTGGAGAAGGAAATGGCAACCCACTCCAGTGTTCTTGCCTGGAGAATCCCAGGGACGGGGAGCCTGGTGGGCTGCCGTCTATGGGGTCGCACAGAGTTGGATACAACTGAAGCGACTTAGCAGCAGCATACAGAATGAAGTAAGTCAGAAAGAAAAGCACCAATACAGTATATTAACACATATATATATAGAATTCAGAAAGATGGTAATACTGACCCTATATGTGAGACAGCAAAAGAGACACAGATGTAAAGAACAGACTTTTGGACTCTGGGAGGAGAGGGTGGGATGATTTGAGAGAATAGCACTGAAACATGTATATTATCATATGGGAATTAGATCGCCAGTCCAGGTTTGATGCATGAGACAGGGTGCTCAGGGCTGGAGTCCTGGGATGACCCTGAGGGATGGTATGGGGAGGCAGGTGGGAAGGAAGGTCAGGATGGGGAAAACATGTACACCCATGGCTGATTCATGTGAATGTATGGCAAAAACCACCACAATATCATAAAGTAATTAGCCTCCAATTAAAATAAATAAAAAAGAGGAAAAAAAAAAGAAAAAAACAAATCCTGGTGCTGGTTTGAGATATGACTGGATGGGACAGAAGGAAGGAAGGGCTGAGACATCAGTGGTAGAATGTCAAACCCATCCAGATAAATGTTAGAATTTCATTGACAAGGGCTTTTCTTTCCCATGTTGAGATCTCAACCACTCAATCATTCCAGAGACTAATTTAGGTTGATTTATGTTTTACCCCACCTCCAAAATAAGGAGAATAATATGTAAATCCTCCCAAATATTATACTTGCACAAGTTGGAAGCAGTGGGCAGAGAGCAAAAGGTGTTGAGATAGGAATGTTGCAAGACTGAGGCAGACTCAGGCAGATGGAAGCTGTCAGTATTTTTTCAAATGAAGGCTCCCATATATAATGCTAGAAGACTCTGAGAATCTATAAATAATAAGTTTTATTTGAACCTCTCCTGTTTGAGGGTGCTTACTGAGCATTTAATCTCTGAAGAAGACCTCAACTAACCCAGCTTGTCAAATTTTATCATGATACTTCAGTGGCAATGAGAGCCAACCAGAGATGACTTGTAAACAACCCAGATCATTGGAAATACCAAGGGTTTGTGATCCGGTCAGCAGAATGATTAACACAACACTAGAGGCACCTAAGAAAATTTGCAGTGTTGCTTCTTCACAGCTGAGAACCCAAAGCCATACTTCTGTTTATGATTGACAGAGTGATCTCAAGACATCTACCCTGAGTCAAACAACTTCAGAAAATATTCCCTTCCCGACTCAGAGTTATGAGGGGTGGTCAGATTGTGTGGTCCTGAGGCTATTGTTCAAGATGCAGCCTATGGGATTAATTTTTAGCAGGAAGATGAAGTATTTATCTTCATACAATGAAACTCTTTTGGAGAATAAACCTCTCAGGGGCCATTGCTGCTCTCCTTGCTGGCAGGGCTTGAGAATCCATTACATGGAGCAAAAGTTCTGTACAAGGCCAGAATTTTATTCCTGCTTCAAGACTCCTGGAGTCACTGTATTTCCAAGAAAGGGCTCATTTTGTTGTAGGGAAGAGCAAATTATGACTATGTAGTGGATCTCTTTGACTTTAACCTTTGTTTTTCCCCATAGTTTGTTTTTTCAGTTTTTTTCCCCCCTGTAGTTGATATATAGTTTCATAATGTGGTCAGAAAAGATACTTGATATAATTTTAATTTTCTTACATTTACTGAGGCTTGATTTGTGACCCAAAATGTAGTCTATCTTGGAAAATGTTCCATGTGCTCTTGAGAATAAAGTGTATTCTTTTGGATTTGGATGGAAAGTCCTAAATATATCAATTAGGTCCATGTGATCTAATGTTTCATTTAAGGTTTGTGTTTCCTTATTGATTTTCTGTTTTGATGACCTGTCCATTGGGATAAGTGGGGTGTTAAAGTCCCCTACTATTATTGTGTTACTGTAGATTTCCCCTCTTATGCTTGTTAGTGTTGCTTTATGTATTGAGGTGCTCTTATGTTGTGTGCATAAATTTTTACAATCTTCTTCTTGGACTGATTCCTTGATCATTATGCAGTGTCTTTGTCTCTTAAAATATTCTTTACAGTCTATTAATATCTGAAATAAGGGTTGCCACTCTGGGATTCTTTTGGTTTTCATTCACATGGAATATCTTTTTACATCCTTTTGCTTTCAGTCTGTATGTGTCTCTAGCTCTGAAGTGGGTCTCTTGTAGGCAGCATATATATGGGTCTTGTTTTTGTATCCATTCAGTCACTTTCTATCTTTTTGTTGGTGTATTTAATCCATTTACATTTAAGGTAATTATTGATATATGTGTTCCTATTGGCATTTTCTTGATTGTTTTGGGTTTGTATTTATAGGTCTTTCCTTTCTCTTGTGTTTACTGGCTATGTAAGTCCTTTTACTATTCACTGTAAGGCTAGTTTGGTGTGCTAAATTCTCTTAACTTTTTCTTGTCTGTAAGCTTTTGATTTCTCCATCAATTTTGAATGAGATCTTTGCTGAGTATAGTAATCTTGGTTGTAGATTCCCCCCCCCCCCCCACCCTTTCAGTTCTTTAAATATATCCTGCCATTCCCTTCTAGCCTACAGAGTTTCTGCTGAAAGATTTGCTGTTAATTGTATGGGTTTTCCCTTGTATGTTACTTGCTGCCTTTCCCTTGCTGCTTTTAATATTATTTCTTTGTGCTTAATCTCTGTTAGCTTGATTAATATGTGTCTTGATGTATTTTTCCTTGGGTTTATCCTGTAAGGGACTCTGCACTTCTTGGGATTGACTGACTGTTTTCATTCCCACGATGGGGAAACTTTCAACTATAATTTCTTCAAACATTTCTCAGTGCCTTTCTTTTTTTCTTCTTCCTTTGGGACCCCTATACTCAAATGTTGGTGCATTTAATATTGCCAAATCTTGTCTCTAAGCCTATCCTCAATTCTTTTCATTCTTTCCCCTTTATTCTGTTCTTCAGCACTTATTTCCCCCATTCTATCTTCCAGCTCACTTATCTGTTCCTCTAGCTCAGTTATTCTGCTCTTGGTTCCTTCTAGAGTATTTTTAATTTCAGTAATTGTGTTATTCATCTCTATTTGTTTATTCTTCATTTCTTCTATGTCCTTGGTGATTGTATTAACTCTGTTGTTCCTTCCATTTTATTAACTGTTAATAAAATAATAAAATAACTCTTATTTCTTCCATTCTATTTTCAAGTCCATAGTTATTCAGGCACTCTGTCTATCAGATCTAATCCCTTGAATCTACTTGTCACTTCCACTGTATAGTCATAAGGGATTTGATTTAGGTCATACATGAATGGTCTATTGGTTTTCCCTACTTTTTTCAATTTAAGTCTGAATTGGCAGTTAGGAGTTCATGATCTGAGCCACAGTCAACTCCTGGTGGTGTTTTTGCTGACTGTATAGAGCTTCTCCATCTTTGGCTGAAAAGAATATAATCAATCTGATTTCAGTATTGACCATCTGGTGATATCCATGTGTAGAGTCTTCTCTTGTGTTGTTGAAAGAGTGTGTTTGCTATGACCAATGTGCTTGCTCTCTTGGCAAAACTCTATTAGCCTTTGCCCTGCTTCATGCTGTACTCCAAAGCCAAATTTGCCTGTTACTCCAAGTATTTCTTGACTTCCTACTTTTGCATTCCAGTCACCTATAATGAAAAGGGCATCTTTTTTGGGTGTTAGTTCTAGAACGTCTTATAGGTCTTCATGGAACCATTCAACTTCAGCTTCTTCAGCATTACTGGTCGGGGCATAGACTTGGACTACTGTGATATTGAATGGTTTGCCTTGGAAATGAACAGAGGTCATTCTGTCGTTTTTGAGGTTGCACCCAAGTACTACATTTTGGACTCTTTAGTTGACTAGTGTGGCTACTCCATTTCTTGTAAGGGATTCTTTCCCAAAGTAGTAGATATAATGGTCATCTGAGTTAAATTCACCCATTCCAGCCCATTTTAGTTTGCTGATTCCAAAAATGTCGATGTTCACTCTTGACATCTCCTGTTGACCACTTCCAATTTGCCTTGATTCATGGACCTAATATTCCAGGTTCCTACGCAATATTGCTCTTTACAGCATCAGACTTTACTTCCATCACCAGTCACATCCACAACAGGGTGTTGTTTTTGCTTTGGCTCCATCTCTTCATTCTTTCTGGAGTTAGTTCTCCACTGATCTCCAGTAATATATTGGATACCTACTGACCTGGGGAGCTCATCTTTCAGTGTCCTATCTTTTTGCCTTTTCATACTGTTCATGGGGTTCTCAAGGCAAGAATACTGAATTGGTTAGCCATTCCCTTCTCGAGTGGATCACGTTTTTGTCAGAATGTTCCAACATGTCCCGTCCATCTTAGGTTGCCCTACACAGTGGCTCATAGTTTCATTGAGTTAGACAAGGGTGTGGTCCATGTGATCAGATTGATTAGTTTTCTGTGACTGTGGTTTTCAGTCTGTCTTTCCTCTGATGGAGAAGGATAAGAGGCTTATGGAATCTTCCTGATGGGAGAGACTGACTGAGGGGGAAACCAGGTCTTGTTCTGATGGGTGGGGCCAGGTTCAGTAAACCTTAGTCCAATTTTCAGTTGAAGGGCGGAGCTGTATTCTCTTCCTGTTAATTGACCTGAGGCCAAACTCTGATGGAGGTAATGAAGACCTCCTTCAAAAGGTCCCAGGCATGCACTGATCCACTCAGTGGCCCCAACTCTGCAGCAGGCCACTGCCGACCGAAGCCTCCACCAGAGACTCCTGGATACCCAAGGGCAAGTCTGGGTCAGTCTCTTGTTGGGTCACTGCTCCTTTCTCCTGGGCCCTGTTTTGCACAAGGTTCTGTTTGTGCCCTCGCAGCGTCTGTTTCCCCAGTCCTGTGTAAGTTCTGGTGGCTCTATGGTGGGTTAATAGCGATCTCCTGCAAGATGGCTTATCCCATACCCAGGTCTACTGCACCCAGAGCCTCTGTCCCCAAAGCAGTCCACTACTGACCCCTACCTCCTCAGAAGGCACCCAAACACAGTTCTGTCTCAGTCTCTGTGGGGTCTCTAGGTTCTGGTGCACACAAGGTATGTTTGAGCCCTCTAAATGTCTCTGGTGGATATGAGGTTTGATTCTAAACTCAATTTCACCCCTCCTACCACCTTGCTTGGGCTTCTCCTTTGCCCTTGGATATGGTATATCTCCTCAAAATCTCTCAGCATCATGCAGTCGATGCTCTAGCGCCACGCAGATGCTGCTCCAGTGCCTACCATCTTGTTGGGGCTTCTCTGCCCTTGGACGTAGCTCCAGCTATGAAAAAAGTAGCTCACAGCTCACAGTAGCTCCAGCAAGGAAAAAAGGGAGAAGGAAAAAGAGAAGGAAAAAAAGAGGACAAGGGAGGGAAAAGAGAAATGGAGGGGATGGAAAAGAGGGTTAAAAAAGAGAGAGAAAAGAAAAAATAGAAAAGCAAAGATAAATAGATGTATGTGAAAAAGATTTTTATATATTCAGGAATAGCTATAGCTGGTATAGAACTATTTAAAAAAAGCAGTTGAATGTATCAAAAGAAAAATCACCCAAAAGGAGAGGGGTGAAAAAGGAACAAAAAAAGAAAAAAAAATCTTAAAATGAACTTTTTTCACAAGAAAAGCATAGAGAAAAAAAAAAAAAAGAAAGAAAAGAGAAACTCCACAGCACCACAAAAGGCAGAAATACTAGAGGGAGTAAATAGTATGATTTATAAGAAAAAAGAAAAAAAAAATGTTCTCAAGCTCATCGTTCTTGGTTGTGGCGTCTGCCCCCATGGATGGGGTTGGGTTAGTGTCCTTTGATGTCTTCCTAGTTGGCGGGGGTGGGGGGCTGGGTTGTGTGTTTTCTGGTTGATGGAGCTGGATCTCGTCTCTCTGAAGGGCAATGCAGCGTCCGTAGGGTTTGGGGTGTTCAGAATGTCTTTGGGCAGTCCTGGCTTTGGAAGTGTTAGACTAATCTATTTCCACAGCCACTTCAAAGTAGCCCTCTCAGTATATCTTCACTGCCACCAGCCCCCTACTTGTCCCTAAAATCAAGGCTGGTGCTTCTGTTCCTGGTCCCGCCCTGCATTGCTGTCCCAAACTTGCTAGGTAGGGGCTTGTGTGGATCTTTTCTTGGCTCCCTGATCATGCCCTCTGAATCACGGAGACTTGTGTGGGCTTCCCTCAGAGCTCACCCTCTGTATCGCGGGGCTTGTGTGCACTTGTTTCATCCGGCCCACTGGGGGGCTTATGTGTTCTTCTTTTGGCTCCCCAGGCCATCCCCCTGTGCTGCGAGTGTTGTGTGTGCTGCAGAGGTTTGTATGCCTCCCCTCTCTCAGCACCCTGGGCCTACCCTCTGCACTGCAAGGGTTGTGTGTGCTGGAGTTTTGTATGCCTCCCCACTCTCGGCTACCCAGGCCTGCCCTCTGTGCCACGGGGTTTCTATGGGCTTCTCTCAGTTCCCTGAGCCCGCCATCTGGTTGGGGCCACAGTCCATGAGCTGTTCATAGGCTGAGAAATGCAACTTTCTCTATTATCTGCCCCCTAAATCCCTGCTTTGCCTAGTTTTCCGAGACTCTGCAGCTCCCCCTTGGGCCCGCCTGCAAGGGAGATTCCCTGTGCACCAGAACTTTTCCTGTTTCAGAACTCCCTCCATCCCTCGGGGCACAAGCACCCATCCAGAAGTTCTCAGTCTTTTCCTTCTTTATGTCTCCATCCTCTCTCCTACCTCAGTTTAGGGAGGTTTGCCCATTCCCCTCGAGGCCTGGAATCTGCTACTGTTGCCTAGAGGTTGCTTTGTAGGAGTCGTTCCATATCTTTATGAGTTTTTGATGTATTTGTTGGGAGGCTGGTGATGCCAGTAATACAGGAATGTCTTGCTCCTCCACCATCCTAACCTTTGTTTTTCATTGCTTTTTGTTATTATAATCATACGTAATGATGTGCCTAAGGGAACCCTGCACCTCTGCTTGAAGAGATTAGCACTTTCCCCACCCTGAGGTTGGCCATACCAGGAGATAGTTGCAAGGTAATGGTCTTCCTCAACTCCTTCCCCATTCTGTCCTATAAAAGAAACTGGCATCCAGACTCTGACAAGATGGTTATTTTGAGACATTACTCTGACTTCTTTTTGGTCAGCCAGGTTTCCTAATGAAGTCATATTCTTTGCCTCAACACTTTGTCTCTCACTGAACTGGCCTGTCATGCATTAAGCAGACAAAACTTGGAAAGTGAAAATGTTAGTCGTCCACTTGTGTCTGACTCTTTGTGATCCTGTGGACTGTAACCCCCCAGGTTCTTCACTCTATGGGATTCTCCAGACAATAAAACTGGAGTGGGTTGCCATTCTTTTCTCCAGGGAATTTCTGATCCAGATCTCTGATCCAGAGATCAAACCCAGGTCTCTGATCCAGAGATCAAACCCAGGTCTCCTGAACTGCAGGCAGATTCTTTACCATCTGAACCATCAGGGAAGCCCAAGCTTGGACTCAGTAGCAAATTTATTACCAAAGGCAGGTCATTAAGTATGATTATAAAAACAAAAGCAATGAAAAACAAAGATTAAAGTCAAAGAGATAGATCTATCATGGAGTCAGATTTGACTCTTCCTTGCAAGAATTCCCCACTGTCAATATCCAATCCACAGTTGTAGGCAAAGTGGATGACAACTATTCTAACTGCTTAATCAGATCTTTCTGGCAGTGTTCACCACTGGTCCAGTGTTCCAAATGCTGAGATTTGTCTTCTTTTCTCCTCTTTGGAAAGTGTGTCTACTTCACTTAGAAATATTGAACCTCAAACCCAGGAGGCAGCATAAGGAACTCAGTGTTTTTATATGTATGGGAAGAGGCAAGAGTCAGGGCTCATTAAAATTATACTTGAGCTATCTGAGGCCTGTAATCCTGTATTCTCATGTCCCCAGTTTCCTCAGGTTTCATCACAGGGAGTGGCTGCAGTGTGATGGCTGCTAGACGCAGGCATTCTCCTGAGTTTCCTCAAGGCTCACTAGCTCATGTTGAATTTGCTGGTGACTGGTATGGCAGGAAATATTCCAATTCTCAGGTCCTCCTCTCATGGCAAGCAATTTGACCAATATTTGGAAGTACAATGCCGGAAGCCTCATCCCAGATCAAGAGAAAATGGATATGCCACTATAGATGCTAAATTTTGGATCTAAAGACTCTCTAGATCTGTTACCTAATTATGATCCAGGAGACATTGCTTGTTGCTTCTTCCCATATGTAGAATTACACTGTTAAAATTATTTTATGTAATTTTTTTAGCCACATGTTTTGTTGGAGGCTTGGTTATACACTGAGTACTATAAGAGACACAACAATCTTATAAATTAAACAAGATATAAGTAATGCAGTTAGTGATATTGAAAAGGACATAGTGCAGCATGGGGGTACAAAACACAAACAATTTGAAACAAGGAACAAATTAAAACAATTATTGATTAGTTTAAGAGGAAGATTCCCCTTACCCCTGGAAGACACAGATTTAGACCAGCCATATTTTTCAGATGGAAACCATAAAAGTTACACATATATCTACCAGTTCACTCAGTCCCCTGTAACTAATCTTTTTCATTAACCACTTTATGAAGCCATCGGTTTTCCCATTAGAATTACATGCATTTATCCAAAAGTTCTTTTCATAAATCTCGAAGGGGAAGGATTTTGTAAAGGGATCAGAGTGTAACTATAACTATCTACAATGACAAAGACTTAAGAAAGCATATTTAAATCTGATTACAATTCAAATATTATGGGTGGAGATTCCTAACATTGTACAGGAGGCAGTGATCAATATCATTTCAAGGAAAAAGAAATGCAAGAAAGCAAGATAGTTATCTGCAGAGGCCTTACAAATAGCTGAGAGAAGAGGAAAGGTGAAAGGCAAAGGAGAAAGGAAAAGATATTCTCAACTGAATGCAGAGTTCCAAAGAATAGCAGGAGAGATAAGAAATCCTTCTTAAGTGAACAGTGCAAAGAAATAGAGAAAAGCAATAGAATGGGAAAGACTAGAGTTTCCAAGACTAAGTTTCTTCAAGAAACTTAAAGACACCAAGAGAACATTTCATGCAAAGATGGGCACAATAAAGAACAGAAATGGTAAGAACCTAACTGAAGCAAAAGAGATGACAAGAATATACAGCAGAACTGCACAAAAAAGGTCGTAATGATCTCGATAACCACGAGGGTGTGGCCACTCACCTAGAGCCAGACATCCTGGAGTGTGAAGTCAAGTGGGCCTTAGGAAGCATCACTATGAACAAAGCTAGTAGAGGTGATGGAATTCCAGCTGCATTATTTAAAATCCTGAAAGATAATGTTGTACTCAATATGCCAGCAAATTTGGAAAACTCAGCAGTGGACACAAGAATGGAAAAGTCAGCTTTAATTCTAAACCTAAAGAAGGACCATGCCCCCAAATATTCAAACTACTACACAATTGTGCTCATCTCACATGCTAGTAAGGTAATGCTCAAAAGATTTCAAGCTAGATTTCAATATTACATAAACTGAGAACTTCCAGATGGGCAAGTTGGATTTAGAAAAAGCAGAGACCAGAGATCAAATTGCCAACATCTGTTGGATCATAATAAAAAGCAAGAGAATTCCAGATAAACATTTACTTCTGCTTCATTGACTACACTAAAGCCTTGGACTGTGTGGATCACAACAAACGGTGAAAAATTCTTAAAGAGATGGAAATACCAGAATACCTTACCTGCCCCCTGAGAAACCTGTACGCAGGTCAAAAAACAACAGTTAGAACCTGACATGGAACAATGGACTGGTTCCAAATTGGGAAAGGAGTACTTCAAGGTTGTATGTTGTCACCCTGCTTATTTAATGTATACTGAGAGTACATCATGTGAAATGCTGGGCTGGATGAATGATAAGCTGAATCAAGGTTGCTAGGAGAAATAACAATGCCTCAGATAGGCAGATGACACCACCCTAATGGAAGAAAGTGAAGAGAAACTAAAGAACCTCTTGATGAAGGAGAGAGAGGAGAGTGAAAAAGCTGGCTTAAAACTCAACATTAAAAAAATTATGATTATTGGCATATGGTCCCATCACTTCATGGCAAGTATATGGGAAAAAAACTGAAAACAGTGACAGACTTCATTTTTGGGGGCTCCAAAATCAAGAGAGATGGTGACTGCAGCCATGAAATTAAAAGACGCTTGCTCCTTGGAATAAAAGCTATGACAAATCTAGACAGGGTACTAAAAATGAGAGACATCACTTTGCAGTCAAAGTTGCATCCAGTCAAAGCTATGGTTTTTCCAGTAGTCAAGTACAGATATGAGAGTTGGACTATAAAGAAAGCTGAGCACCAAAGAATTGATGCTTTCAAAGTGATGTTGGAGAAGACTCTTGAGAGTTCCTTCGAGAGCATGGAGATCAAACCAGTCAGTCCTAAAGGAAATCAAACCTGAATATTCATTGGAAGGACTGAAGCTGAAGCTGCAATACTTTGGCCACCTGATGAGAAGAGCTGACTCATTGGAAAAGAGCATGATGCTGGGAAAGATTGAGAGCAGATCGTGAAGGACAAGGAAGCCTGGCATGTTGCAATCCATGGAATCGCAAAGAGTCTGATATGACTTAGTGACTGAACAACAACAAAGCAATTGACAAGGCAATCCAGTTACTGATGTGATTTATCAGAATTTCATATAATCTCTAGAATATCTGTATTATTTACCATACAATATAAACTGAGAAAATATATTGTTTATTTGATAATTCTTCCCTTGAAATTTAACAAGTGAACCTAATTAATTAATATATCTTTTGGGTGCTTCAAGGACCCTTTGAAGCATCCCAATGTTAGTTAGAGATCAAAGAAACAATTTGATTTGGGAAGTTCTGTCAAAAGAACATCAAAAGATTTTAAAACACAACAGGATCATAGGTCACAAAGCCAAAGTAACACTAAAAGATTTCAAAGGCAAATGCAGGACAACTCATTTACAAGGTAAAGAAACTTCAAATCTGTTATCAAAGGCATCTTAAGAGAACTTGTCTTTCTAACAGAGAAGTCAAATTAGAGTTTTGCACCAGCTTACTTTTAAAGTTCATTTACTCAGTTAAATGTATTTTAAACTTAGTTAATCTTAATTGATCACTTAACTTATTTTAGCACAATTTTTAACTTTCAAGTTATGGAATATGTGGAGAGATAATTATCACTAAAAGTTCACTCAAAACTCTTATTTGCATTTTCTTTCCATAAATTTCCTTCACATCACAATTACTTTCCTTGTTGACAAATGTGTAAAAACAAATAAACATTAATACCAGTCACTAATTTAGCATTATGTATTTTTTAGTTCATGTGACCTGAAACTCATTTTAGCTTAATTTTTCTTGTATTTAGAATTACTTGATTTATTAGCACTTATTTTTCTATAAGCTAATTAAATAGAGCTCTTTTACAAATCAATAGGGCAATGGTATCCAAAGACAAAGACACAAATATATGGACAAAGAGGCCTCAGAGAAGTCTCATTTCAAGATTTCAGCCTTGAGTCTGGTTGTTGTTTTCAGTCACTCAGTCCTGTCTGACTCTTTGTGACCCCATGGACTGCAGCACGCAGGCTTCCCTGTCCTTCACTATCTCCTGGAGCTTGCTCAAAATCATGTCCATTGAGTCATTGATGCCATCCAGCCCACTGTCGTCCCCTTCTTCTGCTTCCTTCAATCTTTTCCAGCATCAGGATCTTTTCCAATGAGTTGGCTTGACACATCAGGTGGCCAAAATACTGGAGCTTCAGCTTCAGCATTAGTCCTTCCAACGAATTCTCGGTACTGATTTCATATAGGATTGACTGGTTTGATCTCCTTGCAGTCCAAGGGACTCTCAAGAGTCTTCTCCAACGCCAAATTTCAAAGCATCAATTTTTTTTGGAATTCAGCCTTCTCAGTCCAACTCTCACATCCATACGTGACTACTGGAAAAACCATAGCTTTGACTAGACGGATCTTTGTTAACAAAGTAATGTCTATGCTTTTTAATATGCTGTCTAGGCTATGACTTTTCTTCCAAGGAGCAAGCCTCTTTCAATTTCATGGCTGCAGTCACCATCCGCATTGATTTTGGAAACAAATACAGTCTTTGACGGTTTCTGTTGTTTCCCCATTTATTTGCCATGAAGTGATGGGACTGAATGCCATGATCTTCATTATTTGAATGTTAAGTTTTTTCACTCTCTTCTTTCACTGTTATCAAGAGGCTCTTTAGTTCTTTGTTTTTTTTTTTTTTTTTTTGCCATAATGGTGGTGTCATCTGCATTTCTGAAGTTACTGATATTTCTCCCAGCAATCTTGATTCCAGTTTGTGCTTCATCCAGGTCAGCATTTCGAATGATGTAATGTGCATATAAGTTAAATAAGCAGAATGGCAGTACACAGCCTTGATGTATTCTTTCCCAAGTGGAACCAGTCCATTCATTATTCCATGTCTGGCTCTAACTGTTGCTTCTTGACCTGCATACAGGTTTTTCAGGAGGCAGGTAATGTAGTATGCTATTCCCATCTCTTGAAGAATTTTCCACAGTTTGCTGTGATTCACACAGTCCAAGACTTTGGAGTAGTCAATGAAACAGAAGTAGATGTTTTTCTGGAATTTTCTTGCTTTATCTATGATCCAGCAGATGTTGGCAATTTGATCTCTGGTTCCTCTGTCTTTTCTAAATCCAGCTTGTACATCTGGAAGTTCTTGGTTCACATACTGTTGAAGCCTAGCTTGGAGATTTTGAGCTTTACTTTCCTCATATGTGAGATGAGAACTTGGCAGTAAGGAGTACATGGTCTGAGCCACAGTCAGCTCCTGGTCTTGTTTTTGCTGACTGTATAGAGCTTCTCCATCTTTGGCTGTAAAGAATATAATCAATCTGATTTCGGTGTTGACCATCTGGTGATGTCCATGTATAGAGTCTTCTCTTGTGTTGTTGGAAGAGGGTGTTTGTTATGACCAGTGCATTTTCTTGGCAAAACTCTATTAGTCTTGGCCCTGCTTCATTCTGTAGTCCAAGGCCAAATTTGCCTGTTACTCCAGGTGTTTCTTGACTTCCTACTTTTGCATTCCAGTCCCCTAGAATGAAAAGGACATCTTTTTTGGGTGTTAGTTCTAAAAGGTCTTGTAGGTCTTCATAGAACCATTCAGCTTCAGCTTTTTTAGCATTACTGGTTGGGGCATAGATTTGGATTACTGTGATATTGAATGGTTTGCCTTGGAAAGGAACAGAGATCATTCTGTCGTTTATGAGATTGCATCCAAGTACTGCATTTCGGACTCTTTTGTTGACCATGATGGCTACTCCATTTCTTCTGAAGGATTCCTGCCCGTAGTAGTAGATATAATGGTCATCTGAGTTAAATTCACCTATTCCAGTCCATTTCAGTTCGCTGATTCCTAGAATGTTGACATTCACTCTTGCCATCTCTTGTTTGACCACTTCCAATTTGCCTTGATTCATGGACCTGACATTCCAGGTTCCTATGCGATATTGCTCTTGACAGCATTGGACCTTGCTTCTATCACCAGTCACATCCACAGCTGGGTATTGTTTTTGCTTTGGCTCCATACCTTCATTCTTTCTGGAGTTATTTCTCCACTGATCTCCAGTAGCATATTGGGCACCTACTGACCTGGGGAGTTCCTCTTTCAGTATCCTATCATTTTGCCTTTTCATACTGTTCATGGGGTTCTCAAGGCAAGAATACTGAAGTGGTTTGCCATTCCCTTCTCCAGTGGACCACATTCTGTCAGATCTCTCCACCATGACCCGCCCATCTTGGGTTGCCCCAAGGGCATGGCTTAGTTTCATTGAGTTAGACAAGGCTGTGGTCCTAGTGTGATTAGATTGACTAGTTTTCTGTGAGTATGGTTTCAGTGTGTTTGCCCTCTGATGCCCTCTTGCAACACTTACTGTCTTACTTGGGTTTCTCTTACCTTGGGCGTGGGGTATCTCTTCACGGCTGGTCCAACAAAGTGCAGCCATTGCTCCTTAGCTTGGATGAGGGTTATCTCCTCACCGCCGCCCTTCCTGAACTTCAATGTGGGATAGCTCCTCTAGGCCCTCCTTCACCCACGCAGCCACAGCTCCTTGTACATGGGGTCGGTTCTCCCGGCCACCGCCCCTGGTCTCAGGTGTGGGATTGCTCCTTCCGGCCACTGCCCCTGGCCTTGGGCTTAGGGGAGTGGGACCATGAACTCCTTATTGCCAAATTCAGACTTAAATTGAAGAAAGTAGGGGAAACCACTAGATCATTCAGGTATGACCGAAATCAAATCCCTTATGATTATACAGTGGAAGTGAGAAATAGATTGAAGGGCCTAGATCTGACAGATAGAGTGCCTGATGAACTATGGAATGAGGTTCATGACATTGTACAGGAGACAGGGATCAAAACCATCCCCATGGAAAAGAAATGCAAAAAAGCAAAATGGCTGTCAGGGGAGGCCTTACAAATAGCTGTGAAAGAAGAGAAGTGAAAAGCAAAGGAGAAAAGGAAAGATATAAGCATCTGAATGCAGAGTTCCAAAGAATATCAAGGAGAGATAAGAAAGTCTTCCTCAGCGATCAATGCAAAGAAATAGAGGCAAACAACAGAATGGGAAAGACTAGAGATCTCTTCAAGAAAATGAGAGATACCAAGGGAACATTTCATGCAAAGATGGGCTCGATAAAGGACAGACACGGTATGGACCTAAGAGAAGCAGAAGATGTTAAGAAGAGGTGGCAAGAATACACAGAAGAACTGTACAAAAAAGATCTTTACAACCCAGATAATCACAATTGTGTGATCACTGACCTAGAGCCAGATATCCTGGAATGTGAAGTCAAGTGGGCCTTAGAAAGCATCACTACAAACAAAGCTAGTGAAGGTGATGGGATTCCAGTTGAGCTATTCCAAATCCTGAAAGATGATGATGTGAAAGTGCTGCACTCAATATGCCAGCAAATTTGGAAAACTCAGCAGTGGCCACAGGACTGGAAAAGATCAGTTTTCATTCTAATTCCAAAGAAAGGCAATGCCAAAGAATGCTCAAACTACTGCACAATTGCACTCATCTCACACGCTAGTAAAGTAATGCTCAAAATTCTCCAGGCCATGCTTCAGCAATATATGAACCATGAACTTCCTGATGTTCAAGCTGGTTTTAGAAAAGGCAGAGGAACCAGAGATCAAATTGCCAACATCCTCTGGATCATGGAAAAAGCAAGAGAGTTCCAGAAAAACATCTATTTCTGCTTTATTGACTATGCCAAAGCCTTTGACTGTGTGGATCACAATAAACTGTGGAAAATTCTGAAAGAGATGGGAATACCAGACCACCTGATCTGCCTCTTGAAAAATTTGTATGCAGGTCAGGAAGCAACAGTTAGAACTGGACATGGAACAACAGACTGGTTCCAAATAGGAAAAGGAGTTCATCAAAGCTGTATATTGTCACCCTGTTTATTTAACTTCTATGCAGAGTACATCATGAGAAATGCTGGACTGAAAGAAACACAAGCTGGAATCAAGATTGCCAGGAGAAATATCAATAACCTCAGATATGCAGATGACACCACCCTTATGGCAGAAAGTGAAGAGGAACCAAAAAGCCTCTTGATGAAAGTGAAAGTGGAGAGTGAGAAAGTTGGCTTAAAGCTCAACATTCAGAAAACTAAGATCATGGCATCTGGTCCCATCACTTCATGGGAGATAGATGGGGAAACAGTGGAAACAGTGTCAGACTTTATTTTTCTGGGCTCCAAAATCACTACAGATGGTGACTGCAGCCATGAAATTAAAAGACGCTTACTCCTTGGAAAGAAAGTTATGACCAACCTAGATAGCATATTCAAAAGCAGAGACATTACTTTTCCAACAAAGGTCCATCTAGTCAAGGCTATGGTTTTTCCAGTGGTCATGTATGGATGTGAGAGTTGGACTGTGAAGAAGGCTGAGCACCGAAGAATTGATGCTTTTGAACTGTGGTGTTGGAGAAGACTCTTGAGAGTCCCTTGGACTGCAAGGAGATCCAACCAGTCCATTCTGAAGCAGATCAGCCCTGGGATTTCTTTGGAAGGAATGATGCTAAAGCTGAAGCTCCAGTACTTTGGCCACCTCATTCGAAGAGTTGACTCATTGGAAAAGACTCTGATGCTGGGAGGGATTGGGGGCAGGAGAAGAAGGGGACGACAGAGGATGAGATGGCTGGATGGCATCACTCACTCAATGGACGTGAGTCTGAGTGATCTCCGCGAGTTGGTGATGGACAGGGAGGCCTGGAGTGCTGCGATTCATGGAGTCGCAAAGAATCGGACACGACTGAGTGACTGATCTGATCTGAGATGAGAACATTCTTTGTCATTGCCCTTCTTTGGGATTGGAATTAAAATTTACTTTTCCAGTCCTGTGGCCGTGGCTGAGTTTTCCAAATTTGCTGGTATTTTGAGTGCAGCACTTTCATAGCATCATCTTTTAGAATTTGAAATAGCTTAGCTGGAATTCCATAGCTTTGTTCATAGTGATGCTTCCTAAGGCCCACTTGAATTCACACTCCAAGATGTTTGGCTCTAGGTGAGTGATCACACCATCGTGGTTATCTAGGTCATTAAGATTTTTTTTTTTTTTTTCCTAAGGGATGGGGAACACATGTATACCTGTGGCGGATTCATTTTGATATTTGGCAAAACTAATACAATTATGTAAAGATTAAGATTTTTTTTAATAGTTCTATTTATTCTTACTACGTCTTCTTTTTATCTTCTTCTGTTTGGTCAATACTATTTCTGTCCTTTATTGCGCCCATCTTTGCATGAAATGTTCCCTTTGTATTGCATTTCCTTGAAGAGATGTCTAGTGTTTCCCATTCTATTGGTTTCCTCTATTTCTTTGCATTATTCACTTAGGAAGGCTTTCTTATCTTTCCTTGCTATTCTTTGGAACTCTGCATTCAGATGGCTATGTCTTTCTTTTTGTCCCTTTGTTTGAAGATTTTTTTTTTTTTTTTATAGTTTTGATTTTTGTGCTTGTGAGTCATCAGTTCATACTTTCTATTTCTTTCTGCCTCAGTTTTGAAAGATTATGCTTTTCTAAGAATATGTTCATTTCTTCCAAGTTGTCCATTTTTTTGGCATTTGCTCATGGTAATCTCTTATTATTGTTTCTGTTTCTGTGTTATCTGTTGTAACTTCTCCTGTTCCATTCATAATTTTATTGACTTGAATCTTCTCCCTTTTATTGTTGATGATTGTGGCTAATGGTTTGTCTAATTTATCTTCTCAAAAACTCAGCTTTTAGCTTTATTTATCTTTTCTATAGTCTCCTTAATTTCTTTTTCATTTATTTCTGCTCTGATCTTTATGGTCTTTCTATCAACTTTGGGAGATTTTTTGGTTATTTCTTCTAGCTGCTTTAGGTGTAAGTTTAGGTTGTTTATTTGATGTTTCTCTTGTTTTTTTGAGGTACGCTTGTATTGCTATGAAATTCCCTCTTAGCAATGATTTTACTGAATCTCATAGGTTTTGAGGTGTCATGTTTTCATTATTGGGTTTCCCTTGTGGCTCAACTGGTAAAGAATCTGCCTGCAATGGGGAGACCTGAGTTCAATACTTGGGTTGGGAAGATCCCCTGGAGAAGTTATTTCATTATCATTTGTTTCATTTCATTATCATTTGTTCATGTATCATTTGTTCATTTCATATCATTTGTTTCTATGCATATTTTGATTTCCTTTTTGATTTCTTCAGTGATCTGTTGTTTTTTCAGAAGCATGTTGTTTCACCTGACGTGTTTGTGTTTTTAGTAATTTTCTTCCCCTGTGGTTGATATGTACTCTTATAGCTTGTGATCAGGAAAGATGCTTGAAATGATTTCATTTTTAAAAAATTTACCAAGGCTTGATTTGTGGCCCAAGATGTGATCTATGCTAGAGAATATTCCTTGTGCATTTGAGAAAACACGTAGCATCTATTGGTTTTTGATGAAATGCCCTATAGATATCAATTAGGTCTAAATCTTTAAAAACAGTCATTTAAAACTTGCGTTTACTTGTTAATTTTCTGTCCAGATGATCTGTCCTTTGGTGTGAGTGGGGTGTCAGGGAATGCTTAGCAGTAGGATTCCTGTGTGCTGTTTCCTATCTCTCTTGAGCCCTCTGTTCCTTATCAGTCCCTGTCAGGGGCGAGAGGAGCAGCAAGCCACTCCCAGGACTGAGATCATAGAGATGGGATGCTTGCATAGGATTTCCTTCATTAGCTTTTGCATTTGGTGAAAGGGATTATTTATGACCCTGTTTTGATATGGATTGCCTTTTGGCCTTATGGCCTCTATTGCTCCTTGTTTCTTTGGTAACTTGTAAATTCTAGTCTTCTGATCTTTATCTGAAGAAGCTACCTTGTAATACGGTATATATACTCACACAGATTTCAATAAAGCACCCTTGTTCCATTAGAGACTTGGGTCCCCGTGTCCTTCTTTCTCTCTCTCTTTCTGGCTGATTCCCTGGAGTGTGGAGGCCTACTGTGTAACCCAGGGAATATTAGCCTCTTTCCTTCTTTCACTTTTTAATCTTCAACTCTGGACCACCAGGTTCCAGTCCATTAAAGGACCCCAACTTTGAGGTATTAAACTTCCCCACTATTATTGTGCTACTGTTGATTTCTCCTTTAATGGTTGTTAGCATTTGCCTTATATATTGAAGTGCTCCTATGCTGGGTGCATGTATATTAATAATTGTTATGTCCTCGTCTTGGATTGATCCCGTGATCATTATGTAGTGTCTTTCTTTGTCTCTTATAGTGGTTTTTATTTTAAAGTTTATCTTTTATGCTATGAGTACTGCTCCTTCCACTTTCTTTTGGTTTCCATTTGCATGAAATACCTTTTTCAAGCCCCTCACTTTCAGTCTGTATGTGTCCTTAGGTTTGAGGTGGGTCTCTTATAAACAGCCTATATAGTGGTCTTATTTTTTGGTCCAGTCTGTCTTTTGGTGGAAACGATTAACCCTTTTACATTTAAGGTAATAATTGATAAGTATGATCCTGTCACCATTTGCTTTATTGTTTTGGTTTGATTTTTATAAACCTTTTCTGTGTTTTCTGTCTAGAGAATTTCCTTTAGCATTTGTTGAAGAGCTAGTTTGGTGAGACTGAATTCTCTTAGCTTTTGCTTGTCTGTAACGCTTTTGATTTCTCCTTTGAATCTGAATGATATCCTTGCTGGGTAGAGTGATCTTCTTTATAGATTTTCCCCTTTCATCAGTTTTAGTGTATCCTGCCATTCCCTTCTTGCCTACAGAGTTCCTGTTGAAAGGTCAGCTGTTAGCCTTATGGGAACCTCCTTGTATGTTATAGACTGCTTTTCCCTTGTTGCTTTTAATATTTGTTCTTTGTTTAATTTTTGTTAGTTTGATTAATATGTGTCCTAGCTTGTTTCTCCTCGGGTTTATCCTGTATGGGACTCTCTGGGCTTTTTGGACCTGGGTGGCTATTTCCCTCCCCATTTTAGAGAATATTTTTGACTATTATCTCCTCAAATATTTTCTCCTGCTCTTGCCTTTTGTTTTCTTCTTCTGGCATACCTATGATTCAAATATTAGGATGCTTAACATTGCCCCAGAGTTCTTCCAAGTTTTCCTCATTTCTTTTTATTCTTTTTTCTTTTCCACCCTGTTTCATTTATTCCCACAATTCTATCTTCCAGCTCACTTATCATTTCTTCTGCCTCAGTTACTGTACTGTTGGTTCCCTCCAGAGTGGTTTTAATCTCAGTTATTATATTGTCCATTGCTGATTGTTATTCTTTATTTCTTCTAGGTCCTTGTTAACCATTTCTTGCATCTTCCCAATTCATATCTCTAGTCCATTTATCTGTATCTCCATTTTATTTTCAAGATTTTGGATCATCTTTACTATCATTATTCTGAATTCTTTTTCAGGTAGACTTGCCATCTCCTCTTTGGTTTGGTGGGTTTTTAACATGTTCCTTCACCTGCTGGATATTTCTCTGCCTTTTAGCTTGCTTTTGGGGTGATCTCCTTTCTGCAGGCTGGAGGGTCATTGTTCCTCTATGTTGGAGGGTCTGTTCCCTGTGGGTGTGATTGGACCAGTGGCTTGTGAAGGTTTCCTGGTTTAGGGAACCTGTGTTTGTGTTCTGGTGGGTGGATCTGGATCTCATCTCTCTGGAGGGCAGTATAGTACCAGTAGTGAGTTTTAGGGTGTTTATGGATTTGGCATGGCTTTAGGCAGCCTGTTTATTAATGCTCAGGGTTGTGTTCCTGTTTTGCTGGAGGATTAGCATGATGTGTCTTGCATTGGAGCTTGCTGACTCTTGGGTGGAGCTTGGTCTCAGTATAGGTATGGAGGCTTTGGGGTGGGCTCTTGTCTGTTAATGTTCCCTGATGTCAAGAATTCTATAATGGCACAAAGTTCTGGAGTTGAGTGTCCTGCCTCTGGGTTTCAGTCTTGGCCTCTTACAGTAGTGTCAAGACTTCTCAGTCCACACAGCACAGAAGACAAAACCCCTAGGTTAATGGTGAAACAGCTCTCCACAGCCAAGAACAACCAAAGAGATTCAAAGTTATGTAGAGAAGAGAAGAGGGAGGAAGGATAATGAGGTGACCAGGAGGAGAAAATGGAGAATCAGAAAGAGAGCAGCTGGGGGACGGTCCTAAGATGGCAGAGAAATAAGATGGGGAGACCAATTTCTCCCCCACAAATTCATTGAAAGAGCATTTGAACGCTCTTGAGTAAATGCCACAAAACAACTTCTGAATGCCGGCAGAGGATATTAGGCACACAGAAAGGCAGCCCATTGTCTTCAAAAGGAGGTAGGAAAAAATATAAAAGATAAAAAGAGAGACAAAAGAGGTAGGGATGGAGATCCGTCCTGGGAAGGGAGTCTTAAAAAAGAGAGGTTTCCAAACACCAGGAAACTCTCTCACTGGCGAGTCTGTGGCGAGCCTTGGAACCTCAGAGGGCAACATAACCAGGAGGAAAAATAAATAAATAACAAAACCCCACAGATTACGTGCCTAACGGCAGACAAGCAGTGCAGAGGCTTGCATCGGCCACTAGCAAGTGGGGGCTGGACAGGGAGGTGTAGGCTGCATTGCTTAGAGTAAGGACTGGGC
Source organism: Bos indicus (assembly GCF_029378745.1). NCBI lineage: Eukaryota > Metazoa > Chordata > Mammalia > Artiodactyla > Bovidae > Bos > Bos indicus. The sequence goes on along the minus strand of NC_091772.1, from coordinate 507,796 downwards.
CTGAATGCCCCTGCAATGGCACCCCACTCCAGTACTCTTGCCTGGAAAATCCCATGGACGGAGGAGCCTGGTAGGCTGCAGTCCACGGGGTCGCTAAGAATTGGGCATGACTGAGCGACTTCGCTTTCACTTTTTGCTTTCATGCATTGGAGAAGGAAATGGCAACCCACTCCAGTGTTCTTGCCTGGTGGGTTTCTGTCTATGGGGTTGCACAGAGTCAGACACGACTGAAGCGACTTAGCAGCAGCAGCAGCAGCAGCTTGAGATAGCAACCTAGACTGTGGGATAGCTATTCTGCAAAAAGCCCTAACCTAAGACACCACCAGGCCCGCTCACAGAACAAAGAACTGAGTAGAGCTAGCGGCTGTGGACCGGCCCATCCCCCGCCGGACACAGGCAGGCAAGGGCAGCCAGAGCCAGAAGAGGGCAATCGCTGCCCAGAGAGGCATCCTCTACCAAACTGCAAGCAGGCTTCATTGCTAACCAAGATTTCCTGGGATTCTGGACAGTCAACATACACTGGGAGGGTTGCAGCCAGAAATAAGCTCCCCAGAAGAGACACACGGCACACCTGAGAAGGCGTGCTGGTTAAACACCCAGAAAACCAAACGGGAAGGGATGGGAGAGGCGATAAGTCTCAGCGCCCACCTGGGGGGCAACTGTGTTCACCAAGCACCTGGTCTCCTGAGCTGCTTGGACCTGGGGAGGGTACAAAACGCAGGCCCAACCAAGTCTGCGCCTCTGTGGAGTACCCGAAAACCTGAACCTGGGTGGCTTAGACCTGTGAAGTGCATACAGTGCAGGGCCCACCTCAGACAGTTCCCAGCAGAGCAACCTAGAGCCTAAGCAGTGTAGGCTGGGAAAGCACACATGGCGTGAGCGGGGGCAAACCCAGTGTGGTCAAGACACTGCAAGCACATGCCAGTGATATTTGTTGGCAGTGTTCCTCCCCCCCCACAGAACGACTGAACAAGTGAGCCTAAAAAAGTGACCACCACTGCCATCTTGTGTCAAGGTGGAAATTAGACACTGAAGAGAACAACAAACAGAAGAAGCTAAAACAGAAGGAACCGCCTTGGAAGTGACAGGTGCAATAGATTAAAACCCTGTAATTAGCACCGACTACATAGGAAGGTGCCTGTAGATCTTTAGAAGTATAAGCCAGATCAAGGAACTACCTGAAAATGAACTCACCCTACACTTTCCACAACACCACCAGAGAAAGTCCTAGATATATTTTTACTATTATCATTTTTTAAATTAAATTTTTTTTTAAATTTTTAAGTTCTCTATTACTCCTTTACTTTTCAGTTTTATAACCTACTATTACTTTGCAAAAAAATACCCTATTTTTTAAAGGAAACTTCATATATATATATTTTATAATTTTTGTGATTTTGTTTTTTTCTTTAATATTATATATTTGAGAATCCAACCTCTACTCTAGATTTTCAATCTTTGCTTTTTGGTATTTAAAAAAAATTTTTTTTAATCAATTTTGTACCTTTAAGAACCCAATCTTCAGTACCAATTTTTACTTGGGACTGAGATTACCAGCTTGACTGCTCTCTTGCCCTTAGTACTCTCCTTTTTCTCCACCAGGTCACCTCTATCTCTTCCCTCCTCCTTCCCTTCTCTACCCAACTCTGTGAATCTCTTTGTGTGTTCTGGGCTGTGGCAAACACTTAGGAAACTGACTATGGCTGGATCTGTCTCTCTCCTTTTGATTCCCCCTTTTATCCTCCTGGCCACCTCTGTCTCCTTCCTCCCTCTTCTCTTCTCTGTGTAACTCCGTGAACAGCTTTGAGGGATCCAGACTGTGGAGAGCACATAGGGAAGTGATTACTGGCTAGCTTGCACTCCCCTCTTTTGATTTCTCCTCTTCTCCTCCTGGTCACCTCTATCTCCCTTCTCCCTCTTCTCTTCTACATGTAACTTTGTTTACCTCTCTGGGTGTCCCTCACTGTGGAGAAACTTTTCATCTTTAATCTAGATGTTTTATCATTGGTGCTGTATAGATGGAGAAGTCCTGAGACTACTGTAAGAATAAGACTGAAAACCACAGACAGGAGGCTTAAGTCCAAATCCTGAGAACACCAGAGAACTCCTGACTCCAGGGAACATTAATCAATAGCAGCTCATCAAATGCCTCCTTACCTACACTGAAACCAAGCACCACCTAAGGGCCAGCAAGTTCCAGAGCAAGACATACCACACAAATTCTCCAGCAACACAGAAACATAGCCCTGAGCTTCAATATACAGCTGCCCAAAGTCACACCAAACCCATTGACATCTCAAAACTCATTACTGGATACTTTATTGCACTCCAGAGAGAAGAAGTCCAGCCCCACCCACCAGAACACCGACACAAGCTTCCCTAACCAGGAAACCTTGACAAACCACCCGCCCAATCCCAACCACAGTGAGGAACCTCCACAATAAAAAGGAACCACAAACTGCCAGAATACGAAAAGGCCACCCTAAACACAGTAATATAAACAAGATGAAAAGGCAGAGAAATACCCAGCAGGTAAAGGAACAAGATAAATGCCCACCAAACCAAACAAAAGAGGAAGAGACAGGGAATCTACCTGATAAAGAATTCCAAATAATGATAGTGAAAATGATCCAAAATCTTGAAAACAAAATGGAGTTACAGATAAATAGCCTGGCGACAAGGACTGAGAAGATGCAAGACAGGTTTAACAAGGACCTAGAAGAAATAAAAAAGAGTCAATATATAATGAATAATCCAATAAATGAGATGAAAAACACTCTGGAGGGAAACAACAGTAGAATAACGGAGGCAGAAGATAGGATAAGTAAGGTAGAAGATAGAATAGTAGAAATAAATGAAACAGAGTGGAAAAAAGAAAAATGAATTAAAATAAATGAGGACAACCTCAGAGACCTCTGGGAAATGTTAAATGCCCCAACATTCGAATCATAGGAGTCCCAGAAGAAGAAGACAAAAAAAAAGACCACAAGAAAATACTTGAGGAAAACTTGAAAACTTCCCTAAAATAGGGAAGGAAATAATCACCCAAGTCCAAGAAACCCAGAGAGTTCCCAACAGGATAAAACCAAGGCAAAACACCCAAATACATATATTAATCAAATTAACAAAGCACAAACACAAAGAACAAATATTAAAAGCAGCAAGGGAAAAACAACAAATAACACACAAGGGGATTCCCATAAGGGTAACAGCTGATCTTTCAATAGAAACTCTTCAGGCCAGGAGGGAATGGCAGGACATACTTAAAGTGATGACAGAAAATAACCTACAGCCCAGATTACTGTACTGCCCAGCAAGGATCTCATTCAAATATGAAGGAGAAATCAAAAGCTTTACAAACAAGCAAAAGCTGAGAGAATACAGCACTACCAAACCAGCTCTCCAACAAATGCTAAAGGATCTTCTCTAGACAGGAAACACAAAAAGGGTGTATAAACTCGAACCCCAAACAATAAAGTAAATGGCAATGGGATCATACTTTTCAATAATTACCTTAAACGTAAATGAGTTGAATGCCCCAACCAAAAGACAAAGACTGGCTGAATGGATACAAAAACAAGACACCTATATATGTTGTCTACAAGAGATCCACCACAAAACAAGGGACACATACAGACTGAAAATGAAGGCTTGGAAAAAGATATTCCATGCAAATAGAGACCAAAAGAAAGCAGGTGTAGCAATACTCATATCAGATAAAATAGACTTTAAAACAAAGGCTGTGAAAAGAGGCAAAGAAAGACACTACATAATGATCAAAAGATCAATCCAAGAAGAAGATATGACAATTATAAATATATATGCACCCAACATAGGAGCACCACAATATATAAGACAAATGCTAACAAGTATGAAAGGGGAAATTAACAACAACACAATAATAGTGGAAGACTTTAATACCCCACTCACACCTATGGATAGATCAATTAAATAGAAAATTAACAAGGAAACACAAACTTTAAATGATATAATGGACCAGTTAGACCTAATTGATATCTATAGGACAATTCACCCCAAAACAATGAATTTCACCTTTTTCTCAAGCGCACATGGAATCTTCTCCAGGAAGACTACATCCTGGGCCATAAATCCAGCCTTGGTAAATTCGAAAAAAATTGAAATCATTCCAAGCATCTTTTCTGACCACAATGCAGTAAGATTAGATATCAATTACAGGAGAAAAACTTTTAAAAATTCCAACATATGGAGGCTGAACAACAGGCTGCTGAATAACCAACAAATCACAGAAGAAATCAAAAAAGAAATCAAAATTTGCATAGAAATGAATGAAAATGAAAACACAACAACCCAAAACATGTGGGACACTGTAAAAGCAGTCCTAAGGGGAAAGTTCATAGCAATACAGGCATGCCTCAAGGAACAAGAAAAAAGTCAAATAAACAGCCTAACTCTACACCTAAAGCAACTAGAAAAGGAAGAAATGAAGAACCCCAGGGTTAGTAGAAGGAAAGAAATCTTTAAAATTAGGGCAGAAATAAATGCAAAAGAATCAAAAGAGACCATAGCAAAAATCAACGAAGCCAAAAGCTGGTTCTTTGAAAGGAAAAATAAAATTGACAAACCGTTAGCCAGACTCATCAAGAATCAAAGGGAGAAAAATCAAATCAATAAAATTAGAAATGAAAATGGAGAAATCACAACAGACAACACAGAAATACAAGGATCATAAGAGACTACTATGAGTAATTATATGCCAATAAAATGGACAACGTGGAAGAAATGGACAAATTCTTAGAAAAGTATAACTTCCCAAAACTGGACCAGGAAGAAATAGAAAATCTTAACAGACCTATCACAAGCACGGAAATTGAAACTGTAACCAGAAATCTTCCAGAAAACAAAAGCCCAGGTCCAGACGGCTTCACAGCTGAATTCTACCAAAAATTTAGAGAAGACCTAACACCTATCCTACTCAAACTCTTCCAGAAAATTGCAGAGGAAGGTAAACTTCCAAACTCATACTATGAGGCCACCATCACCCTAATACCAAAACCTGACAAAGATGCCACAAAAAAGAAAACTACCGGCCAATACCACTGATGAACATAGATGCAAAAATCCTTAACAAAATTTTAGCAAGCAGAATCTAACAACATATTAAAAAGATCATACATCATGAACAAGTGGGCTTTATCCCAAGCATGCAAGGATTCTTCAATATTTGCAAATCAATCAATGTAATACACCATATCAACAAATTAAAAGATAAAACACATATGATTATCTCAATAGATGCAGAGAATGCCTTTAACAAAATTCAACATCCATGTATGATAAAAACCCTCCAGAAAGCAGGAATAGAAGGAACATACCTCAACATAATAAAACCTATATATGACAAACCCACAGCAAGCATTATCCTCAATGGTGAAAAATTGAAAGCATTTTCCCTAAAGTCCAGAAGAAGACAAGGGTGCCCACTCTCACCACTATTATTCAACATAGTTTTGGCCAGAGCAATCAGAGCAGAAAAAGAAATAAAAAGAATCCAGATTGGAAAAGAAGAAGTAAAACTCTCACTGTTTGCAGATGACATGATCCTCCTCTACATAGAAAACCTTAAAGACTCCACCAGAAAATTACTAGAGCTAATCAATAAATATAGTAAAGTTGCAGGATATAAAATCAACACACAGAAATCCCTTGCATTCCTATACACTAATAATGAGAAAATAGAAAGAGAAATTAAGGAAACAATTCCATTCACCATTGCAACGAAAAGAATAAAATATTTAGGAATATATCTACCTAAAGAAACAAAAGACCTATATATAGAAAACTAAAACACTGGTGAAAGAAATCAAAGAGGACACAAATAGATGGAGAAATATACCATGTTCATGGATCAGAAGAATCAATATAGTGAAAATAAATATACTACCCAAAGCAATCTATAGATTCAATGCAATCCCTATCAAGCTACCAATGGTATTTTTCACAGAGCTAGAACAAATAATTTCACAACTTGTATGGAAATACAAAAAACCTCGAATAGCCAAAGCAATCTTGAGAAAGAAGACTGGAACTGGAGGAATCAATCTGCCTGACTTCAGGGTCTACTACAAAGCACAGTCATCAAGACAGTATGGTACTGGCACAAAGACAGAAATAGATCAATGGAACAAAATAGAAAGCCCAGAGATAAATCCACACCCCTATAGACACCTTATATTTGACAAAGGAGGCAAGAATATACAATGGAGAAAAGACAATCTCTTTAACAAGTGGTGCTGGGAAAATTGGTCAACCACTTGTAAAAGAATGAAACTAGAACACTTTCTAACATAATACACAAAAATAAACTCAAAATGGATTAAAGATCTAAATGTAAGACCAGAAACTATAAAACTCCTAGAGGAGAACATAGGCAAAACACACTCTGACATAAATCACAGGAGGATCCTCTATGACCCACCTCCCAGGATACTGGAAATAAAAGCAAAAATAAATGGGACCTAGTTAAAATTAAACAGAGAAGGCAATGGCACCCTACTCTAGTACTCTTGCCTGGAAAATCCCATCGATGGAGGAGCCTGGAAGGCTGCAGTCCATGGGGTTGCTGAGGGTCGGACACGTCTGAGCAAATTCCCTTTCACTTTTCACTTTCATGCATTGGAGAAGGAAATGACAACCCACTCCAGTGTTCTTGCCTGGAGAAGCCCAGGGACGGGGGAGCCTGGTGGGCTGCTGTCTATGGGGTCACAGAGTCAGACACGACTGAAATGACTTAGCAGTTAAAATTAAAAGCTTCTGCACAACAAAGGAAACTATAAGTAAGATGAAAAGACAGCCTTCAATGGGAGAAAATAATAGCAAATGAAGCAACTGACAAAGAATTAATCTAAAAAAATACAAGCAACTCTTACAGCTCAATTCCAGAAGAATAAACAATCCAATCAAAAAATGGGCCAAAGAACTAAGCAGACATTTCTCCAAAGAAGACATACAGATGGCTAACAAACACATGAAAAGATGCTCAACATCACTCATTGTCAGAGAAATGCAAATCAAAACCACAGTGAGGTACCATTTCACACCAGTCAGAATGGCTGCTATCCAAAAGTCTACAAGCAGTAAATGCTGGAAAGGGTGTGGAGAAAAGGGAACTCTCTTACACTGTTGGTGGGAATGCAAACCAGTACAGCCACTATGGAGAACAGTGTGGAGATTCTTTAAAAAAGTGGAGATAGAACTGCCTTATGACCCAGCAATCTCACTGCTGGGCATACACACCGAGGAAACCAGAATTGAAAGAGACACATGTACCCCAATGTTCTTGCAGCACTGTTTATAATAGCCAGGACATGGAAGCAACCTAGATGTCCATTGGCAGATGAACAGACAAGAAAGCTGTGATACATATACACAATGGAGTATTCAGTTCAGTTCAGTTCAGTCGCTCAGTCGTGTCCAACTCTTCGTGACCCCATGAATTGCAGCAAGCCAGGCCTCCCTGTCCATCACCAACTCCCGGAGTTCACTCAGACTCACATCCATCGAGTCAGTGATGCCATCCAGCCATCTCATCCTCTGTCGTCCCCTTTTCCTCCTGCCCCCAATCCCTCCCAGCATCAGAGTCTTTTCCAATGAGTCAACACTTCGCATGAGGTGGTCAAAGTACTGGAGTTTCAGCTTCAGCATCATTCCCTCCAAAGAAATCCCAGGGCTGATCTCCTCCAGAATGGACTGGTTGGATCTTCTTGCAGTCCAAGGGACTCTCAAGAGTCTTCTCCAAAACCACCACAGTTCAAAAGCATCAATTCTTCGGTGCTCAGCTTTTTCACAGTCCAACTCTCACATCCATACCTGACCACTGGAAAAACCATAGCTTTGACTAGACGGACCTTTGTTGGCCAAGTAATGTCTCTGCTTTTCAAAATGCTATCTAGGTTGGTCATAACTTTCCTTCCAAGGAGTAAGCGTCTTTTAATTTTATGGCTGCAGTAACCATCTGAAATGATTTTGGAGCCCCCCCCCCCCCCAAATTGTCTGACACTGTTTCCTCTGTTTCCCCATCTATTTCCCATGAAGTGATGGGACCAGATGCCATGATCTTCGTTTTCTGAATGTTGAGCTTTAAGCCAACTTTTTCACTCTCTACTTTCACTTCCATCAAGAGGCTTTTTCGTTCCTCTTCACTTTCTGCCGTAACTGTGGGGTGGTGTCATCTGCATATCTGAAGTTATTGATATATCTCCTGGCAATCTTGATTCCAGCTTGTGTTTCTTTCAGTCCAGCATTTCTCATGATGTACTCTGCATATAAATTAAATAAGCAGGGTGACAATATAGTCTTGACGTACTCCTTTTCCTATTTGGAACCAGTCTGTTGTTCCATGTCCAGTTCTAACTGTTGCTTCCTGATCCGCATATAGGTTTTTCAAGAAGCAGGTCAAGTGCTCTGGTATTCCCATCTCTTTCAGAATTTTCCACAGTTTATTGTGATCCACACAGTCAAAGGCTTTGGCATAGTCAATAAAGCAGAAATAGATGTTTTTCTGGAACTCTCTTGCTTTTTCCATGATCCAGCGGATGTTGGCAATTTGATCTCTGGTTCCTCTGCCTTTTCTAAAACCAGCTTGAACATCTGGAAGTTCACGGTTCACGTATTGCTAAAGCCTGGCTTGGAGAATTTTGAGCATTACTAGCGTGTGAGATGAGTACAACTGTGTGGTCGTTTGAGCATTCTTTGGCACTGCCTTTCTTTGGGATTGGAATGAAAACTGACCTTTTCCAGTCCTGTGGCCACTGCTGAGCGTTCCAAATTTGCTGGCATATTGAGTGCAGCTCTTTCACAGCATCATGTTTCAGGATTTGAAATAGCTCAACTGGAATCCCATCACCTCCACTAGCTTTGTTCGTAGTGATGCTTTCCAAGACCCACTTGACTTCACATTCCAGGATGTCTGGCTCTATGTGAGTGATCACACCATTGTGGTTATCTTAGTCATGAAGATCTTTTTTGTACAGTTCTTCTGTGTATTCTTGCCACCTCTTCTTAATATCTTCTGCTTCTGTTAGGTCCATACCATTTCTGTCCTTTATCGAGCCCATCTTTGCATGAAATGTTCCCTTGGTATCTCTAATTTTCTTTAAGAGATCTCTAGTCTTTCCCATTCTGTTGTTTGCATCTGTTTCTTTGCATTGATCGCTGAGGAAGGCTTTCTTATCTCTTCTTGCTATTCTTTGGAACACTGCATTCAGATGCTTATATCTTTCCTTTTCTCGTTTGTTTTTCACTTCTCTTCTTTTCACAGCTATGTGTAAGGCCTCCCCAGACAGCCATTTTGCTTTCTTGCATTTCTTTTCCATGGGGATGGTCTTGATCCCTGTCTCCTGTACAATGTCACGAACCTCCGTCCATAGTTCATCTGGCACTCTATCTATCCAGGTGTTTCTTGACTTCCTGCTTTTGCATTCCAGTCCCCTATAATGAAAAGGATATCTTTTTGCGGGGTTAGTTCTAAAAGGTCTTTTAGGTCTTCATAGAACCATTCAACTTCAGCTTCTTCAGCCTTACTTGTTGGGGCATAGACTTGGATTACTGTGATATTGAATGGTTTGCCTTGCAAAAGAACAGAGATCATTGTGTCGTTTTTGAGATTGCATCCAATGGAGTATTACCTAGCCATAAAAAAGAATACATTTGAATCAGTTCTAATGAGGTTAATAAAACTGGAGCCAATTATACAGAGTGAAGTACGTCAGAAAGAAAACCACCAATACAGTAAAATAGTGCATATATATGGAATTTAGAAAGATGGTAATGATAACCTTGTATGTGAGACAGCTAAAGAGACACAGATGTATAGAATAATCTTTTTAGACTCTGTGGGAGAGGGCAAGGGGGGTATGATTTGGGAGTATGGCATTAAAACATGTATATTTTCATATGTGAAATGAATCGCCAGTCCAGGTTTGATTCCTGAGACAGGGTGCCCAAGGCTGGTGCACTGGAATGACCCAAAAGGAAGGATGGGATGGGGAGGGAGGTGGGAGGAGGATTCAGGATGGGCAACACATGTACACCCGTGGAGGATTCATGTCAATGTATTGCAAAACCTATACAAAAATGTAAAATAATTAGCCTCTGGTTAAAGTAAATAAATTTATATTAAAAAAAAGAGAACCATCAAGCCTATAATCAAATCCCTAAGTTATAATAGATAGTAAAAATTAGAGTCTTAAAGATACAAAACTAATAATAAAGGATCCAGAAGCAAAAATTAAAAAAAAAAACTATTATAAAAATTAAACTCTTAAAAGTACAATATAAAAAAAACAAAATCGAACACAAAATTTTTTTTTAAAGTATCGAATTTCTTTAAAAAAAAATTTTTTTTTAAAGAAAGGTAAAAGTAGGCTATAAAAAACAAAAGTAAAGGAATAATAAAGAACTCTATTAGGACAGTGTGAGGGAAATAAAAAAAGAAGGGAAGAAAGGAAAAACAATGAAAAATAAGGATAAAAAATTAATTAAAAATAATAAAGTTGAAAAACTAAGAAATCATAATAAGAAAAAATTTTTAGAGGAGGTAGGGAGATATATATGTTGATAGTAAGATGAACATTTGTGATTCCTCCATTTTTCTGTTCTAATCAAATTTCCTACTCAGAAGATCCTCCAGTATATCTAGAAAGGTCTCTAGGAGCTGTTGTGGGCAGTGTAGAATTCAGTTCAATGCTAGATATTCCCTTATTTTGGCTTGTACTTATTCTCAAAGTCTATAGTTGCCCCTCAAGTGCACAGTCTTAGTTTAACTGCAGGATTTTAATCTATTGCATCTGCCACATCTGGGGCTATTTCTCCTTCTTTTCTTTGCTTAGGTTGGATGCATCGACTTGCAAATCTCTCTCTCAGTGTCTGATCTCCACCCTGACATGAGAGGGTGAAACTGACCACTTATTTGGGTTCATGTGCTCAGTTGTGCTGTGGAGAGGGAGGGACACTGCAAGCAATTGTTGCTGGCATGCATAGGGAGCACTGGCAGGATTGGACCACGCAGCAATTGCCACCGCCCAATGTGGGTGTGCAACTCCCAGGTCCAAGGAGCTCAGTCTCCTGTGTGCACCACAAGGGCACTGTCCCGGGTGGGCTGTGCATCTCCTCAGGGAAGCTAGTCTCAGGCTGTAACACTCCCAGCAGATATGAGCCATCCAGGATCCCAGGAAGATGTTGGTAGTGACTGGCAGTCAGCTCATAGTTTGGCAGATGTGGCCTTTGAGGCCGAGATTTCAGCAGCCTCTTTTCTTCTGCCTCTGGCTGTTGTACATCTGCCTCTCTGCCTCTGAGGTTGGGCAACCAGCTCAACCTCCTTTGGTATTCATTAGGGCACAATCCTTTGTTCTATGAGCACTCCAGGGGTTAGAGTGCAGTGCTAGAGCTTTCTTGAAGGAATGATCCTTTGTTTTTCTTTGTTTCTCTGAAGATCCCACAGTTTGGGTTTTCCCTGTTCCACTTGTGCTATATCACATTAGTCCCCCAGAGTGTCCTCATGGCCTTCAACCCTGATTCTTTACCGGTGGACCAATGACATAGATCAAGTCTCCCCATCCAGCCCCCATTCAGTGCTGGTGGATATGAGCTTGTGAGCTGCTTTTTGGCTGGTATTTAACATTTGGCATGCCTTTGGTGGCAAATTTTCTTGGTTATGCGTCTCTCCTAAGCTCCCCACTGATCCCAACTGTGAGAGGGTCTCCTAGTGTGTGCAAACTTCTCCATGGCTCCTTCCAAAAGATAGATCTCCATCCTGAAACGCTTTATCTCCCTTTTCCTCTTCATTCTTTATCCTACCTTATTCTTAAGAGATTGGTTTGCTTTTCTGGGCATCTGGGGTCCCCATTCAGAAGTTGTTCTGTGGGAGGTGCTCTGCATGTGGATACTCTTTTGATGTATTTGTGTGGGGGTGGGGGAATTGGTCTTCCTGACCTATTCCTCTGCCATTTTGAAAGTGTGGAGTTGTAACCACTGGATGCCCAGGGATATCTCAGCATCCCATCATTTTAGATCAGCAATTCCCAACTCTGGCTGCACACTGGAATCCCCTAGGGAGCATTTACAGTTCCTTAAAATCCTTAGTGCCTAGGCCTTGCTAATGATTAGTTCAGATTTAGGGGTGGGTTTAGCCATCATAATTTTTAAAGCTCCCATGGGATTCTGATGTGGAGCCATTGTTTTAGACCCTGTTGACTTAAAAAATATTCACAACCTAAAGGTTGAGAGCTATGCTTTATTCAGTGAGAATTTTTAGGACTTCAAGCCCAGGAGACAAAATCTCAAGTGACCCTGAGAGAACTGCTCCAAGGAGGGAAGGAGAGGAGCCAGGTTATATAGAAGTTTTGCAACAAAGGGCAGGTAAGTCTGAACATCAAAAGATTATTGTTGATTAAAGAAAACCAGATATCCCAAGTTAAGGAAATTAGCATTTTTCTATGTATGGGAAGACGCAAGAGTCTTTGCCCACTGAAATTACTCCTTTCATATGCACATCACCTATCTGGGGCCAGTATCCTTTTTCATATCCTGAGCTTCCTTTCCTCAGGGTTCACCCCAGAAGTGGCTATAATTTGATGTCTATCAAATGTCTGTCAAATGGCAGGTTTTCTTTCCTTCCCGAGTCCATTCAGGGCTTACCAGCTCACATTGGAGAATTGAAATCACTGACGATTGTGACATCCTTGTTTACTGATATGGCAGGAATTATTTCATTTCTGATACACTATGTGAGGAGCTTTGACATCTCCTGGGGGTTTGGTTGAAAAGACCCAGTTTCCAGGTCAACTGTGAGCCACTAGCGGAAATGGAAGTGTAAGATTCCAATCTCAGCAGTTTCACTTATGCAGGCTTTTGCTGCCCCCACTTCTGCAACTCTGAAGGTAAGGGACTATTTTCTCCAGGCAATCTGGCCCTCAGGTGACCAATTCACTGCAGCATGGCTGTAGGTGCCAGACCATTTTTCTTTTCCCCTCCTCCTACTTAACTCTACTGAATTGCTAAGTCAGGGGTTAGTAGGGCTGGGTTGGTGTTTAAAGTGAGGGTTTTGGCCATTTTGGTGAGTTACTCCTAGGTCTGTCCAATTTAAAATGTTGTTAAAATTTTGTTTGATTTTCTCCTGTTGATCGTCTCATGTCAGCTTGATTCTTAAACCAGCCAGAAGAACCGAGAAAGGTAGAGGAAAATTTCTTCTTCCCTGAAACTATAAATGTACCTCCCAGGTAATTCTAATGTGCACCCAGGTGTGAGATCTGTGCTGTTCATTAAGAACAGTGCTTCTCAAGCTACAGTGCTCTTAGGGGATCTCACCCGAATGCAGATTCACTTCAGCAGGTCTGAGGTGGTGCCTGGAATTTCTACTGCATTCCCAGAAGGAACTACTGTGGTTCTGGGGATCATAGTTTAAGTCGTGAGGGTTAAAAAATGAAATATTTCCTGCAATATCAATAAACAAGAATGTCACAGTCATCAGTGATTGAAGCCCTCAAATATGAGCTAGTGATTCCTAAAGGCACTCGGAAAGGAGAAGAATACCTGCCATCTAACAGACATCAGATTGCAGCCAGCCACTCCCTATGGTGAGCCCTGAGGAAGCTCAGGATGTAAAAAACAGGATATTGGTCCCAGATAGATGATGTGCATATGAAAGAAAATGCATATATGAAAGGAATATAACTGTAACGCACTCACTCCCATATCATGGATTGCTACTATGCCCTGCCTGTCCTGCTGTAGGCTGTATACAGGAGCTGTTGCTCAGGATCTTGCTTTGGACATGTAATAACCCCTGTCTAATAATCTCTGACGTCTCTGTTGCTGTCTGTGGCTCTTTCTTATGTCTTGAGTCTGGAAAGAGCTTGCTGACCTGTAGGTGCAGCTATGGATGAAAAAATTTACCAGCCATATGAGCAGTCCATCAAGTCATCAACCACTAAAGCCACTATTGATGGTGAACCCTGAAGGAACTCAGGATGGAACAAACAAGCTCTCTGTTGCCAAGCTCTCAGCCACTGCACTCACCCCCAACTGTGCACCCCATAGGGATTCAGGATGGAGAGAAGCAGGATATTCGCCTTGATAACTAAGGTGTATATCAAAGGAATGATTTCAATGAGCCAAGACTCTTGCATTCTCCCATACATAGAACAACACCAAATTAAATAACTGAGAATGTCTGCTTTTCTTTAATTAGCAATAATATATATATATACATTTAATATTCTGACTACTTAGTTTAGTTGCAAAACTCCTATATATTCTGGCTCTTCTTCCTTTATCTCTTTGGCACAGTCCCTCAGAGTGATTTGAGAAGCTATTTTCTGGGCTTTGGATGAGTGCATGCTGTCATTTCAGTCATGTCTGACTCTGTGTAATCCTATGGACCGCTGCCTGTCAGGCTTGTATGTCCATGGGATTCCCCAGGAAGAATAATGGAGGGTTGCCATGCCCTCCTCCTGGGGATCGTCCCAACATAGGGATCAAACCCACAATTTTTACCTACATGGGCAGGCACTACAGGAGGTTCTTTTCTGGGCTTCAGTCCTCAGAAAATCTGCCAAATAAGACAGAATTCTTAACTTTTAGAGTGTGCTTTTTTTTTTTTCAGACACACTGCCATGATCCCTTCTCCATAAGACTTAGATAAGAATCACAGATGCGACCTCCACCTTGAGCAGACACAGACCCCCCACACCCCCAGATGCCCCGCTTGCCCCCAATCATCAAAATGCTTGTTAACCAAACTTTGCTTAAGATTCTCTCCTTCCCTCAATTCCCTGAAATTTGACCCATGCTCAGCCTGAACCAACATACAGCCCCTCCTCAACAGCCCCTCCTGACAGGATCCTGGCCTCAGGGTAAAATATCATCTAATAGCCTGATGTTGTCACTCCCCTTCATCTTAAGTCCCTACCCCTGTTCTTTTTATCTTTCTACCTTTAAAGACAAACCCCTCTTTGCTAATTATTGAGACACAGAGATTTTATGGTTAGAGTACTTTCCCTCTGCTGCATCCTCTTTCCCTTTCAATAGTACCTTCTCTTTAATAATCCTTTTAAATAAAGTATCTTTTTATAGAGATCAGACATGTTACTTTCACTTGACAGGGGAAATGGAAAAGTTAGGGGCTAGATATTTAAGACAAGTCACCCGAAGGGTGGCATGAGGAGGCTCTAACTGGGGAGGTTCAGAGGGTTAAATATAGGAAGCAGGGTCCTAAGGACTAGGTGGGATGGTGACTTTTTGCCCAGGGTTGGCAAATGCAGTACTTGGATGCAATCTCAAAAATGACAGAATGATCTCTGTTCATTTCCAAGGCAAACTATTCAATATCACAGTAATCCAAGTCTATGCCCCAACCAGTAAGGCTGAAGAAGCTGAGGTTGAACGGTTCTATGAAGACCTACAGGACCTTTTAGAACTAACACCCCCAAAAGATGTCCTTTTCATTACAGGGGACTGGAATGCAAAAGCAGGAAGTCAAGAAACACCTGGAGTAACAGGCAAATTTGGCCTTGGAATACGGAATGAAGCAGGGCAAAGACTAATAGAGTTTTGCCAAGAAAATGCGCTGGTAATAGCAAATACCCTCTTCCAACAACACAAGAGAAGACTCTACACATGGATATCACCAGATGGTCAACACCAAAATAAAATTGATTATATTCGTTGCAGCCAAAGATGGAGAAGCTTTATACAGTCAACAAAAACAAGACCAGGAGCTGACTGTGGCTCAGATCATGAACTCCTTATTGCCAAATTCAGACTGAAATTGAAGAAAGTAGGGAAAACCACTAAACCATTCAGGTATGACCTAATTCAAATCCCTTATGATTATACAGTGGAAGTGAGAAATAGAGTGAAGGGCCTAGATCTGATAGATAGAGTGCCTGAAGAACTATGGAATGAGGTTTGTGGCATTGTACAGGAGAAAGGGATCAAGACCATCTCCATGGAAAAGAAATGCAAAAAAGCAAAATGGCTGTCAGGGGAGGCCTTACAAATAGCTGTGAAAAGAAGAGAAGTGAAAAGCAAAGGAGAAAAGGAAAGATATAAGCATCTGAATGCAGAGTTCCAAAGAATATCAAGGAGAGATAAGAAAGCCTTCCTCAGCGATCAATGCAAAGAAATAGAGTCAAACAACAGAATGGGAAAGACTAGAGATCTCTTCAAGAAAACAAGAGATACCAAGGGAACATTTCATGCAAAGATGGGTTCAATAAAGGACAGAAATGGTATGGACCTAACAGAAGCAGAAGATATTAAGAAGAGGTGGCAAGAATACACAGAAGAACTGTACAAAAAAAGACCTTCACGACCCAGATAATCACGATGGTGTGATCACTGACCTAGAGCCAGACATCCTGGAATGTGAAGTCAAGTGGGCCTTAGAAAGCATCAGTATGAACAAAGCTAGTGGATGTGATGGAATTCCAGTTGAGCTATTTCAAACCCTGAAAGATGATGCTGTGAAAGTACTGCACTCAATATGCCAGCAAATTTGGAAAACTCAGCTGTGACCACAGGACTAGAAAAGGTCAGTTTTCATTCCAATCCCAAAGAAAGGCAATGCCAAAGAATGCTCAAACTACCGCACAATTGCACTCATCTCACATGCTAGTAAAGTGATGTTGAAAATTCTCTAAGCCAGGCTTTAGCAATACGTGAACTGTGACTTCCAGATGTTCAAGCTGGTTTTAGAAAAGGCAGAGGAACCAGAGATCAAATTGCCAACATCCGCTGGATCATGGAAAAAGCAAGAGAGTTCCAGAAAGACATCTATTTCTGCTTTATTGACTATGCCAAAGCCTTTGACTGCGTGGATCACAATAAACTGTGGGAAATTCTAAAAGAGATGGGAATACCAGACCACCTGACCTGCCTCTTGAGAAACCTGTATGCAGGTCAGGAAGCAACAGTTAGAACTGGACATGGAACAACAGACTTGTTCCAAATAGGAAAAGGAGTACATCAAGGCTGTATATTGTCACCCTGCTTATTTAACTTATGTGCAGAGTACATCATGAGAAACGCTGGACTGGAAGAAACACAAGCTGGAATCAAGATTGCCGGGAGAAATATCAATCACCTCAGATATGCAGATGACACCACCCTTATGGCAGAAAGTGAAGAGGAACCAAAAAGCCTCTTGATGAAAGTGAAAGAGGAGAGTGAAAAAGTTGGCTTAAAGCTCAACATTCAGAAAATGAAGATCATGGCATCTGGTCCCGTCACTTCATGGGAAATAGATGGGGAAACAGTGGAAACCGTGTCAGACTTTATTTTTTTGGGCTCCAAAATCACTGCAGATGGTGACTGCAGCCATGAAATTAAAAGACACTTATTCCTTGGAAGGAAAGTTATGACCAACCTAGATAGCATATTCGAAAGCAGAGACATTACTTTTCCAACAAAGGTCCGTCTAGTCAAGGCTGTGGTTTTTCCACTGGCCATGTATGGATGTGAGAGTTGGACTGTGAAGAAAGCTGAACGCCAAAGAATTGATGCTTTTGAACTGTGGTGTTGGAGAAGACTCCTGAGAGTCCCTTGGACTGCAAGGAGATCCAACCAGTCCATTCTAAAGGAGATCAGCCCTGGGATTTCTTTGGAGGAAATAATGCTGAATCTGAAACTTCAGTACTTTGTCCATCTCATGGGAAGAGTTTACTCATTGGAAAAGACTCTGATGCTGGAAGGGATTGGGGGCAGGAGGAGGGGGCGATGACAGAGGATGAGATGGCTGGATGGCATCACTGACTCAATGGACGTGAGTCTGAGTGAACTCCGGGAGTTGGTGATGGACAGGGAGGCCTGGCGTGCTGTGATTCATGGGGTCGCAAAGCGTTGGACATGACTTTGCGACTGAACTGAACTGAACTGAACTGGCAAGAAAGAACAGTACTGAGGATTCAGTGGCTGTGAGAGTATGGAGAGTCTGATATCCCAGACTCTGGCCTGAGTGTCATTTAAAATGCTCTCACCCCTTCTTCCCCACTCTTCAATTCCCTATTATTGACTTAATAATAATAATAAAAAAAAGTCACAACCTAGAAGTTGAGAGTTATGTTTTATTTGGTGACAGTTTTTAGGACTTCAAGCCCAGGAGACAGCATCTCAAGTGACCCAGAGAGAACTGTTCTGAGGGGGTAGGGGTAGGTGTTAGGTTATGTAGAAGTTTGTAGCAAGGAACAGGTTTTCTGAGCATCAAAAGATTATTGTTAATTAATGTGGGAAACACGCTCACCAGCCCAAACTCAAAGAATGGACTTGGAGACTCGAGGTGCAATGGGAAGAAAGGCTTTAATGATGGTCTTGCAAGATTGGGTGTCTGGTGGGCAGGAACATCCAGAATCATTACAATGAGCAATTTTCCCTGAATGAAAGTCCATCCCCCAGTTCCCCAGTGGCTGAGTACTATGGGGTGAACAATCTTATCAGACATAGCCTAGGTTTATCCTTTCTATCTTTATGGGCTGGACCCTCCCTGACATCTTGTTTCCTCCTTTCTTCCACACCTATTCCCACTCTTACATTTTGAATTTACCCATAGAATGAACCCGTGAGAAAATCCTAGGCATCCTATCCTCTCTTTCAGAATTTAAAGAGACACGTGTACCCCAATGTTCATCACAGCGCTGTTTACAATAGCCAGGACATGGAAGCAACTTAGATGTCCATCGGCAGATAAATGGATAAGAAATGTGCGGGTACATATACACAATGGAATATTACACAGCTATTAAAAAGAATGCATTTGAATCAGTTCTGATGAAGTGGATGAAACTGGAGCCTGTTAGACAGAGTGAAGTAAGTGAGAAAGAAAAACACCAGTACAGTATATTAATGCATATATACGGAATTTAGAGAGATGGTAATAATGACCCTATATGGGAGACAGCAAAAGAGATAGAGATGTAAAGAACAGACTATTGGACTGTGTGGGAGAAGGTGAGGGTGGGATGATTTGAGAGAATAGCCTTGAAATATGTATATTATCATATGTGAAATAGATGACCAGTCCAGGTTCAATGCATAAGGCAGGGTGCTCAGGGCTGGTGCACTGGGATGACCCTGAGGGATGGGATTGGGAGGAGGGTGGGAGGGAGGGTCAGAATGGGGAACACATGACACCCATGGCTGATTCATGTGAATGTATGGCAAAAACCACTACAACGTTGTAAAGTAATTAGCCTCCCATTAAAAAAATAAATTAATTAATTATTAAAAAAAAAACACCTAAAGACTCTATTTACACACATTTTTACTTGTAGAACTTACTGACCCCAACATACAGCATGGGAGTTATATATCAGGAGTGAAAACTACTTTTGTCTTTCTCCATTCTAATTTCTAGATCAGTTCAGTTCAGTTCAGTCCCTCAGTCGTGTCTGACTCTTTGAGACGCCATGAATTGCAGCACGCCAGGCCTCCTTGTCCATCACCAACTCCCGGAGTTCACTCAGACTCACGTCCATCAAGTCAGTAATGCCATCCAGCTATCTCATCCTCTGTCGTCCTCCTGCCCCCAATCCCTCCCAGCATCAGAGTCTTTTCCAATGAGTCAACACTTCACATGAGGTGGCCAAAGTATTGGAGTTTTAGCTTTAGCATCATTCTCTCCAAACAAATCCCAGGGCTGATCTCCTTCAGAATGGACTGGTTGGATCTCCTTGCAGTCCAAGGGACTCTCAAGAGTCTTCTCCAACACCACAGTTCAAAAGCATCAATTCTTCGGCGCTCAGCTTTCTTCACAGCCCAACTCTCACATCCATACATGGCCAGTGGAAAAACCACAGCCTTGACTAGACGGACCTTTGTTGGCCAAGTAATGTCTCTGCTTTTGAATATGCTCTCTAGGTTGGTCATAATTTTCCTTCCAAGGAGTAAGCGTCTTTTAATTTCATGGCTGCAGTCACCATCTGCAGTGATTTTGGAGCCCAAAAAAATAAAGTATGACACGGTTTCCACTGTTTCCCCATCTATTTCCTATGACGTGATGGGACCAGATGCCATGATCTTCGTTTTCTGAATGTTGAGCTTTAAGCCAACTTTTTCACTCTCCTTCCTCTTTCACTTTCATCAAGAGGCTTTTTGGTTCCTCTTCACTTTCTGCCATAAGGGTGGTGTCATCTGCATATCTGAGGTGATTGATATTTCTCCCGGCAATCTTGATTCCAGCTTGTGCTTCTTCCAGCCCAGCATTTCTCATGATGTACTCTGCACACAAGTTAAATAAGCAGGGTGACAATATACAGCCTTGATGTACTCCTTTTCCTATTTGGAACAAGTCTGTTGTTCCATGTCCAGTTCTAACTGTTGCTTCCTGACCTGCATACAGGTTTCTCAAGAGGCAGGTCAGGTGGTCTGGTATTCCCATCTCTTTTAGAATTTCCCACAGTTTATTGTGATCCACGCAGTCAAAGGCTTTGGCATAGTCAATAAAGCAGAAATAGATGTCTTTCTGGAACTCTCTTGCTTTTTCCATGATCCAGAGTATATTGGCAATTTGATCTCTGGTTTCTCTGCCTTTTCTAGATCTGGAAGTTCATGGTTCACATATTGCTGAAGCCTGGCTTGGAGAATTTTGAGCATTACTCTACCAGCATGTGAGATGAGTGCAATTGTGCGGTAGTTTGAGCATTCTTTGGCATTGCCTTTCTTTGGGATTGGAATGAAAACTGACCTTTTCCAGTCCTGTGGCCACTGCTGAGTTTTCCAAATTTGCTGGCATATTGAGTGCAGCACTTTCACAGCATCATCTTTCAGGGTTTGAAATAGCTCAACTGGAATTCCATCACGTCCACTAGCTTTGTTCATACTGATGCTTTCTAAGGCCCACTTGACTTCACATTCCAGGATGTCTGGCTCTAGGTCAGTGATCACACCATCGTGATTATCTGGGTCGTGAAGGTCTTTTTTTGTACAGTTCTTCTGTGTATTCTTGCCACCTCTTCTTAATATCTTCTGCTTCTGTTAGGTCCATACCATTTCTGTCCTGTATCGAACCCATCTTTGCATGAAATGTTCCCTTGGTATCTTTAATTTTCTTGAAGTGATCTCTAGTCTTTCCCATTCTGTTGTTTGCCTCTATTTCTTTGCATTGATCGCTGAGGAAGGCTTTCTTATCTCTTCTTGCTATTCTTTGGAACACTGCATTCAGATGCTTATATCTTTCCTTTTCTCCTTTGCTTTTCGCTTCTCTTTTCACAGCTATGTGTAAGGCCTCCCCAGACAGCCGTTTTGCTTTCTTGCATTTCTTTTCCATGGGGATGGTCTTGATCCCTTTCTCCTGTACAATGCCACAAACCTCATTCCATAGTTCTTCAGGCACTCTATCTATCAGATCTAGGCCCTTCAATCTATTTCTCACTTCCACTGTATAATCATAAGGGATTTTATTTAAGTTGTACCTGAATGGTCTAGTGGTTTCCCCTACTTTTTTCAATTTCTAGTTGCCTTTCCTTAAAAAGAAACGTTTCCCATTCCACCAATAAGAGTTTGTATTTCATTATCCTTTCCTTTCCTTTTCTTTCTTTCTTTTTTTTTTTTTAAAACAGTTGTTCTCAGCAGCTCACCAGTGTTCATCCTTTCTTTTTCTAAATAGTTTTTCCCAAAGCCAATTTCTTTAATTGAAACTTCACACAAAATTTTATATTTATTAGAACTTTTCCCCATCCCCCTATTGAGTTTAATGATCATGTATTTCCTAGTCTAGATCTGCACTATCTAATAAGGTGGGCATAGCTCCATTTAACAATTGAGCAGTTGAAATGAGGCTAGTCCAACAGACACGTATTGTAAGGTATTCATATCAGTTTGCACATGATATGAAAAGCAATTTAAAATATCTTAATCTTTATATTGATTACATTTTGAAATAATAATATGGATATATTAGGTTAAATAAAGTATGACCTTAAATTAAAAAAAAAATTTTTTTTAAAGAAGGAACGTGCTTGCTACCATGTTTTTTGTGTGTTTGGAATACTCACAAGAATCAGAGCTACCTTGGATGGTGGGGTGGATGGGTGAAGGGACAGGCTGCTGACCCAAGACTGGAGTCCAGAACGACCCAGGCTGAGGGGAAATAGGGGGGCATGCCTGCCCCTGAGTCATTCCCAGGCCTGGGGCATGTTTTTCTAGGACAGTCAGCAGAACATGAGTGTAGTTTTAGGTGGGGGCAGGAGGCAGGACCCCAGGGTAATCTCTTCCTCTCCAGTCCCTGGTGTTCCAGATGTCCACAACAAAAATATGTTCTACATTAAAAGACTTAAGGGTGAGTTGTCTCTGTCCTGTCATGCCTCACCTTGGGGGAAGGGGGGCTGATGAAATAAAGACATGAATGGATTGTTCATAAATCACAGAGCTAATCCTCTCAAGTGTTGGTTGCTAATAGTGAGAATCAGGAAGATTAAGTCAGAAATCCCAAATCTCAAAGCCAGTTATTAAATTAACATGAAGTTAATTAATGCATTTGATTTATGAAATAATTTTGTCTTATAGAGGAATGAGGTATTAAAAAATTATGGACTCTGTCAAATATGATTAATTCCACAAATATTTTCTAAGTGCCATGTTAGAAGAAACACTAGGTGTATGGTAACTGGAAGAGGCATCAAATGGGAGTCAGAGAAGGCCCATAAAGAGGTGATACCAGAGCTGATACCTGAGCAGGTGTTAGTTATGAAAGCATTGGCGCACTACTTCTCAAGGGCCTGCTCTCAGTCACACACTTCTTAGTGAAGACACTGATTCTTAAGACTTATTATCTCACCTGTTACAATAGAGCAGAAGTCCCTGCTCTCACCAAAAGCTCTCTTGTCTATCTGTACCTTGGGTCCTGTCTGTTCTTCCCTTATCATTGTCACTCCTATAATTAAACCCTCTCTCTGCTTAAATGTCAGTTTCAGACTCCTTGGGAAAAGTTGTTTACCAGACAGTGTCTGTACCTTATCAGCACCTGTTCCCTTCTTACTTACTCCAGTCGGGCTTCCATCTCCTCTATAACTGCTTTTGTCAAAGTCACCAAGGATCTCCACCTTGTCAAATCTAAAAGGCTCTTACCTGGTTCTTAGCAATATTTGATGTAGTTTAACATTTCCTCTTTTACACCCATGTTTCTCTTGATTTTTTTTTTCCCTCCCACCACATGTCTTGTGGAATCTGGGCCTCCTACAATGCAAGCCCAGAGTCCTAACCAATGGACTGTCAGGAAATTCTCTCTCTTGGCTTCTTGAAATATAATTTCCTGACTTTTCCTCTATCTGGTGGTTATTTCTCAGTGACTTTGGATGACCTAACTGTTATACCTGATTTTAAATGTAGAGGGCACTTGGGTTCTATCCTGTTATCTCCCTAGCTGATATCATCCTTTCTTATGACCTTAAAACCACAATCTCTATGCTGACAACACCTAAATTTACATTTATACCCCTGATCTCTCTCTGAGCATATTTAATTTGTTTGTTGTTTGTTTTAGTTGTTAAGTCATGTCTGACTCTTTTGCAGCCCCATGGTCTGTAGCCCACCAGGCTCCTCAGTCCATGGGACTTCCCAGGCAAGAATACTGGAGTGGGTTACCATATTCTTCTCCAGGGATGTTCCCGACCCAGGGATCAAACCCGCATCTCCTGCCATTGGCAGGTGGGTTGTTTACCTCTGAGTCACCAGGAAAGTCATCTCCAAGTCAACATGTTTAAAGTGGCATTCTTGTCTCAGCAGCCTCTATATCTTCTCAAATTCCTATCTTTCAGTATTAACAAATGGAGCAGTCAGCACTTGGTTGCCTCCTCAGTAATCTAAGGGTCACCTTTAATTCCTCTTTTCCTCCCAGTCCTATACCATTCAAATCTACTACCAAGTCCCACCTTTTAAAATTCTAAAATATTCTTTAATGACTATCACCACGACCTCCCCCCAGCCACTGAACAATGACTTCTCTTTCTTGGAGACCTTCTTTAGCTTTCAAACTGGTCTCCATAAGCCTCAAAAGAATGGAAGGATTATTTGCTTTTTATCAAGGTATAGTTAATTTACAATGTTGTGTTAGTTCAAGTGTACAGCAAAGTGATTCAGATTCTTTCCCATGATAGGTTATTCAGTTGAGTTCAGTTCAGTTCATTCGCTCAGTCATGTCTGACTCATTGTGACTCCATGAATTGCAGCATTACAGGCCTCCCTGTCCATCACCAATTCCTAGAGTTCATTCAGACTCACATTCATCGAGTCAGTGATGCCATCAAGCCATCTCAACCTCTGTCGTCCCTTTTTCCTCCTGCCTCCAATCCATCCAAGCATCAGAGTCTTTTCCAATGAGTCAACTCGTCCCATGAGGCGGCCAAAGTACTGGAGTTTCAGCTTTAGTATCATTCCTTCCAAAAATTCCCAGGGTTGATCTCCTTCAGAATGGACTGGTTGGATCTCTTTGCAGTCCAAGGGACTCTCAAGAATCTTCTCCAACACCACAGTTCAAAAGCATCAATTCTTCGGTGCTCAGCTTTCTTCACAGTCCAGCTCTCACATCCATACATGACACTGGAAAAACCATAGCCTTGACTAGACGGACCTTTGTTGGCCAAGTAATGTCTCTGCTTTTGAATATGCTATCTAGGTTGGTCATACCTTTCCTTCCAAGGAGTAAGCGTCTTTTAATTTCATGGCTGCAGTCACCATCTGCAGTGATTTTGGAGCCCTCCAAAATATGTCTAACACTGTTTCCACTGTTTCCCCACCTATTTCCCATGAAGTGATGGGACCAGATGCCATGATCTCCGTTTTCTGAATGTTGAGCTTTAAGCCAACTTTTTCTCTTCTCTTTCACTTTCATGAAGAGGCTTTTTAGTTCCTATTCACTTTCTGCCATAAGGCTGGTTTCATCTGCATATCTGAGGTTACTGATATTTCTCCTGGCAATCTTGATTTCAGCTTGTGCTTCTTCCAGCCCAGCATTTCTCATGATGTACTCTGCATGTAAGTTAAATAAGCAGGGTGACAATATACAGCCTTGACGAACTCCTTTTCCTATTTGGAACCAGTCTGTTGTTCCATGTCCAGTTCTAACTGTTGCTTCCTGACCTGCATATAGGTTTCTCAAGAGCCATCTCTTTCAGAATTTTCCACAGTTTATTGTGATCCACATAGTCAAAGGCTTTGGCATAGTCAATAAAGCAGAAATAGATGTTTTTCTGGAACTCTCTTGCTTTTTCCATGATCCAGCGGATGTTGGAAATTTGACCTCTGGTTTCTCTGCCTTTTCTAAAACCAGCTTGAACATCTGGAAGTTCACGGTTCACGTATTGCTGAAGCCTGGCTTGGAGAATTTTGAGCATTACTTTACTAGCGTGTAAGATGAGTACAATTGTATGGTAGTTTGAGCTTTCTTTGGCATTGCCTTTCTTTGGAATTGGAATGAAAACTGACCTTTTCCAGTCCTGTGGCCACTGCTGAGTTTTCCAAATTTGCTGGCATATTGAGTGCAGCACTTTCACAGCATCATCTTTCAGGATTTGGAATAGCTCGACTAGAATTCCATCACCTCCACTAGCTTTGTTCGTAGTGATGCTTTCTAAGGCCCACTTGACTTCACATTCCAGGATGTCTGGCTCTAGGTCAGTGATCACACCATCGTGATTATCTTGGTCGTGAAGATCTTTTTTTTGTACAGTTCTTCTGTGTATTCTTGCCACCTCTTCTAGATATCTTCTGCTTCTGTTAGGTCCATACCATTTCTGTTCTTTATCGAGCCCATCTTTGCATGAAATGTTCCCTTGGTATCTCTAATTTTCTTGAAGAGATCTCAAGTCTTTCCCATCTGTTGTTGGCCTCTATTTCTTTGCATTCATCGCCGATGAAGGCTTTCTTATCTCTCCTTGATATTCTTTGGAACTCTGCATTCAGATGCTTATATCTTTCCTTTTCTCCTTTGCTTTTCACTTCTCTTCTTTTCACAGCTATGTGTAAGGCCTCCCCAGACAGCCATTTTGCTTTCTTGAATTTCTTTTCCATGGGGATGGTCTTGATCCCTGTCCCCTGTACAATGTCACAAACCTCATGCCATAGTTCATCAGGCACTCTATCAGATCTAGGCCCTTAAATTTATTTCTCACTTCCACTGTATAATCATAAGGGATTTGATATAGGTCATACCTGAATGGTCTAGTGGTTTTCCCTACTTTCTTCAATTTCAGTCTGAATTTGGCAATAAGGAGTTCATGACTTGAGCCACAGTCAGCTCCTGGTCTTGTTTTTGTTGACTGTATAGAGCTTCTCCATCTTTGGCTGCAAAGAATACAATCAATCTGATTTCGGTGTTGACCATCTCATTATGTCCATGTGTAAAGTCTGCTCTTGTGTTGTTGGAAGAGGGTGTTTGCTAGGGCCAGTGCATTTTCTTGGCAAAACTCTATTAGTCTTTGCCCTGCTTCATTCCATATTCCAAGGCCAAATTTGTCTGTTACTCCAGGTGTTTCTTGACTTCCTACTTTTGCATTCCAGTCCCCCAGAAGGAAAAGAACATCTTTTTTGGGCATTAGTTCTAAAAGGTCTTGTCGGTCTTAGAACTGTTCAACCTCAGCTTCTTCAGCATTACTGGTTGGGGCATAGACTTGGATTACTGTGATATTGAATGGTTTGCCTTGGAAATGAACAGAGATCATTCTGTCATTTTTGAGATTGTATCCAAGTACTGCATTTGAACTGTTTTGTTGACCATGATGGCTACTCCATTTCTTCTGAGGGATTCCAGCCCGTAGTAGTAGATATAATGGTCATCTGAGTTAAATCCACCCATTGCAGTCCTTTTTAGTTTGCTGATTCCTAGAATGTTGACATTCACTCTTGCCATCTCTTGTTTGACCACTTCCAATTTGCCTTGATTCATGGACCTGACATTCCAGGTTCCTATGAAATATTGTTCTTGACAGCATCAGACCTTGCTTCTATCACCAGTCACATCCACAGCTGGGTATTGTTTTTGCTTTGGCTTCATCCCTTCATTCTTTCTTGAGTTATTTCTCCACTGATCTCCAGTAGCATATTGGGCACCTACTGACCTGGGGAGTTCCTCTTTCAGTATCCTATCATTTTGCCTTTTCATACTGTTCATGGGGTTCTCAAGGCAAGAATACTGAAGTGGTTTGCTGTTCCCTTCTCCAGTGGACCACATTCTGTCAGACCTCTCCACCATGACCCACCCATCTTGGGTTGCCCCACGGGCATGGCTTAGTTTCATTGAGTTAGACAAGGCTGTGGTCCTAGTGTGATTAGATTGACTAGTTTTCTGTGAGTATGGTTTCAGTGTGTCTGCCCTCTGTGCCCTCTTGCAACATCACAGGATATTGTATATAGTTCCCTGTGCTATATAGGAGCACCTTGTTGTTTACTTATATGTAATTCTTATGCAAATTATCTAGTTGCTCCTAAAATGCCCTTTCCCGTTAGTGTATTCAAACCAAAATCCAATTTAAGTCTCTTTGAAATTAGAGTTTTTTTTTTTTTTCCTGACTGATCATTCACGTTTCATATTAACTTGTGTCTTGTAGACTATTCCTCCTTGTGGACTTATCAGACTGCTTTCTTGTGGTATGATTTCAGTTCAGTTCAGTCACTCAGTCATGTATGACTCTTTGCAACCCCATGGTCTGCAGCACACCAGGCCAACCTGTCCATCACCAACTCCCAGAGTTTACTCAAACTCATGTCCATGGAGTCAGTGATGCCATCTAACCATCTCCTCCTCTGTCGTCCCCTTCTCCTCACACCTTCAATCTTTCCCAGCATCAGAGTATTTTCCAATGAGTCAGTTCTTCACATCAGGTGTATTCTTCGCAAAGTATTGGAGCTTCAGACGCAGTCCTTCCAATGATTATTCAAGACTGATTTCCTTTAGGATGGACTGGTTGGATCTCCTTGCAGTCCAAGGGACTTTAGAGAGTGTTCTCCAACACCACAGTTCAAAAGCATTAATTCTTCAGTGCTCAGCTTTCTGTATAGTCCAACTCTCACATCCATACACGATTACTGGAAAAAAAAAAACAAGGCTTTGACTAGATGGACCTTTGTCAGCAAAGTAATGTCTCTGCTTTTTAGTATGCTGTCTAGGTTTGTCATAACTTTTCTTCTAAGGAGCAAGCGTCTTTTAATTTCATGGGTGAAGTCACCATCTGCAGTCATTTTGGAGCCCATAGTCTGTCACTGTTTCTATTTTTTCCCCATCTACTTGCCATGAAGTGATGGGACCAGATGCCATGATCTTAGTTTTCTGAATGTTTAGTTTTAAGCCAAACTTTTTCACTCTCCTCTTTCACCTTCATCATTATGTTTTAGCTTGATATAAATTATTATATACTGTATTCTCTCTATAGAGATCTTAAAGCTAACTGGATCCTTGATTTGGGGTAAAGATGTCTCAAAGGTACTATCCAAAGATACATCTGGCTCCCACCTTTGATGACATTAGGTGTGGCTCTTGTGTTAGGGCAGAGAAAAGCCTCACTGATCTATTTGAACTTATATTTCAGCTTTATTGTCAGAAAGTTATTTATAATTTTACCTTGGATCCATCCAAATGTCCCCTTCCCCACTAATCATTCATTTTCATTTAAACAAGTACTAATTTTTCCTTAATCAAAAGTTCCCTTCAGTTCAGTCACTCAGTCAAGTCCGACTCTTTCCAACCCCATGAATTGCAGCATCCCAGGCCTCCCTGTCCATCACCAACTCCTGGAGTTCACCTAAACCCACGTCCATCGAGTCGGTGATGCCATCCAGCCATCTCATCCTCTGTCGTTCCCTTTTCCTCCTGTGCCCAATCCCTCCCAGCATCAAGGTCTTTTCCAGTGAGTCAACTCTTCATATCAGGTGGCCAAAGTATTGGAGTTTCTGCTTCAGCATCAGTCCTTCCAATGAACACCCAGGACTGATCTCCTTTACGATGGACTGGTTGGATCTCCTTGCAGTCCAAGGGACTCTTAAGAGTCTTCTCCAACACCACAGTTCAAAAGCATCAATTCTTCGGCGCTCAGCTTTCTTCACAGTCCAACTCTCACATCCATACATGACACTGGAAAAACCATAGCCTTGACTAGACGGACCTTTGTTGGCAAAGTAATGTTTCTGCTTTTCAATATGCTATTTAGGTTGGTCATAACTTTCGTTCCAAGGAGTAAGCGTCTTTTAATTTCATGGCTGCAATCACCATCTGCAGTGATTTTAGAGCCCCCCAAAATAAAGTCTGACACTGTTTCCACTCTTTCCCCATCTATTTCCCATGAAGTGATGGGACCAGATGCCATGATCTTTGTTTTCTGAATGTTGAGGTTTAAGCCAACATTTTCACTCTCCTCTTTCACTTTCATCAAAAGGCTTTTTAGTTCCTCTTCACTTTCTGCCATAAGGCTGGCATCATCTG
The DNA here is from genome assembly GCF_029378745.1 of Bos indicus. NCBI lineage: Eukaryota > Metazoa > Chordata > Mammalia > Artiodactyla > Bovidae > Bos > Bos indicus. The sequence continues at coordinate 478,356 of NC_091772.1, read as the reverse complement.
CATATCTGAAGTTATTGATATTTGTCCTGGCAATCTTGATTCCAGCTTGTGCTTCTTCCAGCCCAGCTTTTCTCATGATGTACTCTGCATATAAGTTGAATAAGCAAGGTGACAATATTCAGCCTTGACGTACTCCTTTTCCTATTTGGAACCAGTCTGTTGTTCCATGTCCAGTTCTAACTGTTGCTTCCTGACCTGCATACAGGTTTCTCAAGAGGCAGGTCAGGTGGTCTGGTATTCCCATCTCTTTCAGAATTTTCCACAGTTTATTGTGATCCACATAGTCAAAGGCTTTGGCATAGTCAATAAAGCAGAAATAGATGTTTTTCTGGAACTCTCTTGCTTTTTCCATGATCCAGCAGATGTTAGCAATTTGATCTCTGGTTCCTCTGCCTTTTCTAAAACCAGCTTGAACATCTGGAAGTTCACGGTTCACATATTGTTAAAGCCTGGCTTGGAGAATTTTGAGCATTACTTTACTAGTGTGTGAGATGAGTGCAGTTGTGTGGTAGTTGTAAATTGATTTTCCATTTCCACCATTCCTTCTGTATGTATTAGTTTGTACTCTTCTGTAAATTAGGATATTTTTAAACAACGGGAATCATTTGGTGAATTTGAAATAATGGTTTCCTATCAGAATAAATGCTTAATTTTTCACTTCCGTTCGCAATGTTCAGAGCTGGGATAATAGCTGACCCATTGTCACTTTTGGTTCATGAATTTTAATATATTTAACCTTTTGAAATCAACAATTGTTCTTTTTAATTCTCAAATTGTTACAAATTTGGCTAGTGGGAACCCCTTTTGTGCCCCTTTTTAAACATTTAAAAATTATGGTAAAATCTGTATATCATAAAAATATTATACGTAGTGATGTGTTTTTTTTTTTTTTTAATATAGATGTATTTATTTTAATTACAGGCTAATTACTTTACAGTATTGTATTGGTTTTGACATACATTGACATGAATCCACCACGGGTGTACTCATGTTCCCCATCCTGAAGTCCCCTCCCACCTCCCTTCCCTAACCATCCTTCTGGGTCATCCCAGTGCACCAGCCCCGAGCATCCTGTATCATGCATCAAACCTGGACTGGCGATCCATTTCACATATGATAATATACAGGTAGTGATGTTTATATAGTTCAGTGGGATTAGACACATTCACATTACTCCTTTCTGTCTCCTTGAATTTGACTTCCTTAAATATCTCATGAATAGAATCATACATCGTTTTTTTGACTGGCTTATTTCACTTGGCTTAATGTCTTAATGTTGAAGCCTGTGTCAGAATTTCCTTCCAATTTAGGACTGAATGATATTCTACTGTATGCATATATCATATTTTGTTTATCTGTTGATGGACACTTGGCTTGCTTCAACATTTTGGCTATTGTGAATAATTCTTGAACATGTGTGTACAAATATCTATTCCAGTCCTTGCTTTTGAATGGGTTGCTTTTAGGCTCTTTTGATAGTGTCTTTTGATGCAGAAAATTTTAAAATTCGACAAAGTCAATTTTGTCTATATTTTCTTTTGTTACCTGTGCCTTCAGTATCATCTCTTAGAAATTATTGCCAATCCAATATCATGAAACTTTTCTGTTTTTTCCCCAAGAGTTTTATAGTTTGGTTCTTACATTTAGATTTTTTAATCCATTTTGAGTTAATTTTGTATTTTTAAAAATTTTTAAACTCTTGCCTGAGATCAACATGTACACACTGTTATATTTATTTATTTATATCATTTATTTGTTTATTTTTGGCTGTGCAGGGTTTTCATTGCTGCATGTGGGCTTTCTCTAGTTGCAGAGAGCAGGGGGGTACTCCCCAGCTGTGATCACTTCTCTGGTAGTGGAGCACAGGCTCTAGGTCTACTGACTTCAGTAGTTGCAGCACAGGGGCTCATTAGTTGTGGCTTGGGGACCCTGGAGCATACAAGCTTCAGTAGTTGTGGCTTGTGGGCCCCAGACTGCAGGCTCAGTAGTTGTGGTGCATGGCCTTAGTTGCCCTGAGGCACGTGGACTCTTCCCAGACCAGAGATCAAACCCAAGTCCCCTGCCTTGGCAGGTGGATTCTTATCCACTGTGTCCACCACCAGGGAAATACATGTATATGGTGTTAGGTAAGGGTCCAACTTCATTTCTTTCCATGTGGATATCCAATTATATCAGCACCATTTATTGAAAAGATTGTCCTTTCCCTTATTGAATGGTCTTGCCATCTTTTGACAATCACTTGACCATATATGTAACGATTTATTTCTTGGCTTTCTTCCTTTCTGTTGGTCTACCCTTAATGCCAAAAATACTCTTTTGATTCTGTAGTTTTATAGTACACTTTGAATCAGGAAGTGTGAATTTTCCAATTTTGTTCTTTCTCTTCAAGATTGTTTTTGGATATTTGGGACTCCATATAAATTTCAGGATGGATTTTTTTCTATTTTTGCAAAAAGTAGGTTTTGACAGGGATTGCATTAAAACTGTATATTGCTTTGGCTATATTATTTTTTCCCTTTTTTCTATGTCTTTAATTTCCTTCAGCAGTATTTTGTTGTTTTCAGTGATTAAGTTAAACTCTGGTTATTTCTAAGTAATTATTTTTTAAATTTTATTTATTTCTGGCTGCACTAGGTCTTTCTCTAGTTACAGTGTGTGGGCTTCTCATTACAGTGACTTCTCTTGTTGCAGAGGACTAGGTCTAGGGCACTCAGGCTTCAATAGTTGTGACTTATGGGCTTAGTTGCCTTATGTCACATCCCTTCCTAGACCAGGGATCAAACCTGTGTTCCCTGCATAGACAGACAGATTATTCTTAACCACTGGAGCACCAGGGAAGTCCCTAAGTAATTATTTTTGATGCTTTTGTACATTATTTTCCGTCTTTCATTTTTAAGCTATTCATTGCAGCGTACAGAAATAGTGAATTTTTTGTGCTGAATTTGTATCCTGGTAGTTTGCTTAACTTATTTATTGGTTCTAACAGGTCTGTATGTCTGTAATCTTTAGGATATTCTACATGTAATATTGTATCATCTGGGAACAGAGATAGTTTTACTTCTTTTCCCGTTTGGATGCCTTGTATTTATTTTTCTTGCCTAATTGCTTTGGCTGGAACTTCCATTGTTATGTGAATAGAAGTGATGGAGGCAGGCAAATTTGTCTTTTTTTTTCTGATCTTAGAGGGAAAGCATTTGGTCTTTGACCATTTATTGTGATGTTAGCAGTGGGTTTTTCATGTTAACTTTATTTTTCCTATCCCTAGTTTCTTTTAGTTTTTTTTTTTTTTTTTTTAATCATGAAATAGTATTGGATTTTTCAAGTGCTTTTTTGGCATCAGTTGAGATGATGTGTTTTTTTCACCTTTATTTTACTTAAGTTGTCTATTATATTGATTGCTTTTTGTATGTTGAATCAGTCTTGCATTCTTAGATAAATTCCACTTGGTCATTTTGTATAATCTGCTTAACATGCAGGTAGATTTGTTTTGCTAGGTTTTGCTTTTTTTTTTTTTTTTTTTTAGGATTTTTGTACCTATATTCATAAAAATGTTGGTTTATAGTTTTTTTTTTACTTGTGATATCTTTGTCTAGCTCTGGTATCAGGGCAATGCTTAGCTCATAGAATAGATTAAGAAGTAGTCCCCTTTTATCAGTTTTTTTTTTTTTTTTAATTTAGCTGCATTGAGTCTTAGTTGTGGCACTTGGAATATTCGTTGCATCATTCAGGATCTCTAGTTGTGGAGCGTGGGCTCAGTAGTTGCAGCACGTAGGCTTAGTTGCCCTGAAGAGTATAGATAATTCCCCAACCAGGGACTGAACCTGACTCCCCTGCATTGTATGGTGGATTCTTACCCAGTGGACCACCAGGCAAGTCCCCTTTTCAATTTTTTGTTAGAATTTGAGAAGCATTGACATTTTTCTTTAAATGTTTAGTGTACGATTCAGCATTAAGCCATCAGGTTCAGGATCTTTCTTTGTCCTGGAAGTTTTTGGTTACTGGTTTACTAGTTGTGGGTGTATTCACATTTTCTATTTTTTCATAATTTGGTGTTGGTATGTATTGTTTTTCTCTTATTTTATCCATTTCATTTAGGTTATCCAATTTGTTGGCATGCAACTGTTCATAGTACTCTATTCTTACAATTCTTTTCATTTCTATATAATTGGTGGTAATGCCTTCACTTTCATTTCTGCTACCAGTCATCTGAGTCTTCTCTTTTTCTTGATCAGTCTAGCTAAAGGTTTGGAAATTTTGTTAATCTTTCCCAAAAGCCAACTTTTGGTTTCAGTGATATTTCTCTAATATTTCTTTCCTGATAACTTTGGGTTAATTTTATTCTTTTTCTAGTTCCTTAAAGCATAAAACTAGGTTGTTGGCTTGAGATCTTTTAAAATTATAAACATTTATGGTTATAAATTCCCTCTTAGCATTGCTTTCACTGAACCTTGCAAGTTTTCTAGTGTTGTTTTCATTTTTGTTTGTCCAAGTATTTTCTAATTTCCCTTGTGATTTCTTTTTTGACCTATTGGTTGTTTAAGAGTATGTTGTTTAATTCCATAAATTTGGACATTTTCCAGCATTATTGCCATTATTGATTTCTGTCTTTTAAAATTTCTTGAGCCTTAATTTGTGACCTGACGTGATCTATTTTGAAGAAGAATGCACCATGTGCATTTGAGAAGAATGTGTGTATCTTGTTGTTGAGTAGAGTGTTCTGTATATGTTTGTTATATCTAGTGATTTAAGTGTTGTTCAACTTCTGTTTCCCTACTTATCTTCTGTCTGGTTGTTCTATTTGTTATTTAGAGTGAGATATTGACATCTCCAACTGTTACTTAGAACTGTTTATTTGTCCCTTCAATTCTTCAATTTTGGTTTCAGATACTTTAATCTATTATTAGGTGTAAATCTTTATAACTATGCATCTTTTTGCTGTGTTGAACCTTTATTAATATACTGATATATATTATCCTTTGTCTCTTGCAAACTTTTTTTTAATTTAAAGTCTATTATATTTGCTAGCTACTAGTATAGCCATGCCAACTCTTTTGTTTACTATTTTCATAGAATATCTTTTCCCATCTTTTCACTTTCAGGCTATTTTTGTCTCTGGGTCTAAAGTAGTCTCTTGTAAACAACATATAAATTTGAATCCATTCTTCCAACCTCTGTCTTGATTGGAGAGTTTAAACTGTTTATATTTAAAGTAATGATAAGGAGGGACTTCAGTCATTTTACTCTTTGTTTTCACTATGCATTTAGCTTTCTTGCCCCTTGTTTCCTGTATTATATCTTTTGTATTTAGTTGATTTTTTTTGTAGTGAAACTTTAATTCCCTTCTCATTTCCTTTTGTATATATCATATAACTATTTTTTTGTGTGTGTGTTCACTGTAGGGATTGAATTTGACATCCCCAAATTATACCATACTAATTTGAATTTTTACCACTTTAATGTGATTAAAATAAAAGCTCCATCCAGTCCTGTCCCCATTCCAATTCAGTTATTAATGTCACAAAGTTACATCTTTATGTATTAAGAGTCCAAAAATACAAAGTAGTCACATTTTTTTATGCATTGGTACCTAAGAAAACTGTTTTCCTTCATTCTCACTCTCACAACACTTATGACATCAGATATGTGGGTTTTCTACAACAAGAAACTAACTGCCTGGAGTTAGTGCCCAGTCCTACAGGTTAAGGGCTTAATCCCACAGACTGTCCCCTATCCTTTATTTCCTCTTTTCTTTAATATTTATTTTTAAATTTAAAAAATAATTTTATTTATTTATGTTATTTATTTTTGGCTGTGCTGGGTCTTTGTTGCTGCTTAGGTTTTTCTCTAGTTGCAGTTTGAGTGCTTCTCATTGAAGTGGACTCTCTTGTTGTGGAGCACAGGCTTTATGGAGCTCAGGCTTCAGTAGTTGTGATACATGGGCTCAGCAGTCACAGCTCCTGGACTCTAGAACACGGGCTCAGTAGTTGTGGTGCACAGGCTTATTTACTCCATGGCATGTGGAATCTTCTCAGCCCAGACATCGATCCCATGTCTCCTGCATTGGCAGGTGGATTTTTTACCACTGAACCACCAGAGAAGCCCTGTTGTTTTTATTTGGCTGTGCTGGATCTTAGTTGTGGCATGCAGGATTTTTAGTTGAGGCATACAAGATCCTCTAGTTACAGCATGTGGGACCTTGAGTTGTGGCATGGGAACTCTTAGTTGCAGCATGTGGCATCTAGTTTCCTCACCAGGGATGGATCCCAGGCCCTCTGCATTGGGAACATTGAATCTTAGCCGCGGGACAACCAAGGAAGTCTTTACCCCCTGATTCAGACACCAATCACAAGTCCAGGTTGTCACCTTGGCTTCTGACTGACTGTCTGTAAATTGGGACCAGTTTCTATGACCTCTTCCTGAGATCTGATCATTTTCTAGAGCAGTTCACGGATCCTAGGAAAAGTTTACTTACTATTACTGATTTATTACAAAATTATACCTTAAAGGAAACAATTGAACAGCCAGGTAAAGAGCTACATAGAGGGTGAGGTATGGGAAAGGGGCACAGAGCTTCCATTCCCTCTCTTAGGTATACCACCCTCCTAGCACCTCCATATGTTCAACAACCCAGAAGATCTCTGAGCTCTGTACTTTGGGAATTTTTATGGAGACTTGATCACCGAGACATCATCAATTATTAATTCATTTTCTAGGCCCTCTCTTGTCTCTGGAGAATGAGGGATAGGGCCCAAAAGTCCAAGCTTCTAATGATGGCTTGGTCTTTCTGGTGACCAGCCCCTATCCAGAAGGTCACCAAAAGTCACCTCATTAGAACAAAAGATGCTGTAATGGTAATAAACTCTTCCAGTATTTATCTGGGAATGACAATATCTCCTTCATATTTGAAGGACAGTTTTACCAGTTAGGAGATTTGTGGTTAGACAGTTTCTTTCAGTATTTTGAATATGTCAACCTACTGCCTTTTGGCATCCAAGATTTCTAATGAGAAATCTCTTAAGAATCTTATCTGGGATCCCTTATATGTGATGAGTTACTTTCTTACTGCTCTCAAGATTCTCTTTGTCTTTAGACAGTTTGATTATAATGTGTCTCAGTGTGGGTTTCCTTGATTGATTTTATCCTACTTGAAGTTCACTGAGCTCTTTGGAGGGCTATGTGTATGTCTTTCATCACATTTGAGATGTTTTCACCCATTATTTTTTCAAGCAGTCTCTCTGCTCCTTTCTCCCTCTCTTCTAGGATTCCCACAATGCATATGTTGATCCGCTTGATGTTGTCCCACAGGTCATTTAGGTGTTCATTTCAGTTTTCTTCAATCTTTTTTTTTCTTCTTTGTCCTCAACTTGACAATTTCAATTATCCTATCTTCAAAGTAGCTGATTCTTCTGCCTACTCAAATCTGCTTTTGAATCCCTATAGTCAGTTTTATTTTAGTTATATTTTTAAGCTTCAAAATGTCTTTTTAGTTTATTTTTAGGTTTTCTGTCTCTTTATCAGAATTATCATTTTGTTCATACATCAGTTTTGTGACTTTGTTCACATCTTCTTTTAGCTCTTTGAGCATCTTTAAGACAGACAGTTGTTTTAAATTCTTTGTGTAGGAAGTTCACCATCTGGTCTTTCTTAGACATTTGTTTATTTTTTTCCCCCTTTGAATGGGTCATAACATTCCTGTCCTTTTATGACTCATGAGCTTTTTGTTGTTGAAAGCAGGACATTTGAATCTTATGATGTAGGAACTCTGGAAATCAAATTCTTCCTCTTCCTCAGGGTTTACTGATTTTGTTTATAGTTTATTTAAATTGGTGTATGTTGTCTCTGTAACAGCATCAGCCTGAGAGGTAAGCTTAAGTTTTCCCAGATATTTTATGAGTCTGGATCTTTTCTTATGTATATGTGGTGACTTTCTAAATTTTTCATATATGTGGTCGCTTTTGAGTGTGTGTGTGTGTGTGTGTGTGTGTGTGTGTGTGTGTATACTCAGTTGCTTCGGTCGTGTCTGACTTTTTGTGACCCCAAGGGCTGTAGCAGACCAAGCTCCTCTGTCCATGGTATTCTCCAGGTAAGAATAATGGAACAGGTTGCCATTTCCTCTTCTAGGGTATCTTCCCGACCCAGGGATTGAACACTTGTCCCCTGTGTCTCCTGCATTCCAGGCAGATTCTTTACTCACTGAGCCACCTGAGAAGCCTTTGAGTATACTAGTTCTTAAATGTATGGTTCTGAAAAGGTGAAAAGGGGGAAAATGAAGGGAGAAAGAAACATGCCAGGGACTTCCCTGGCAGTCCACTGGTTAAGACTCTGTGCCTTCACTGCAGGGGGCACAGTTTTCGTCTCTGGTCTGGGAACTAAGATCCTGCAAGCCATGTGACATGGTCAGAAGGAGAGAGAGAAACAGGTGCAAGTCCTTTGAAATACCCTGTAGGTTCTATCATTTGGAGGGGGAGAGGTTTTTGATGATTGCAGTGGGAGTTGCAACAATGGCTTCCCACCTCTGTCTGCACATGATCAGAAGCAGCAATTAGTGATTAGAACACAGATTACTCATGGTTTGGAACCCAAGGTTTTCATTGCCCATTCTGACTCCCACAAGCTGAGACAGGCTGCTCCAGAAATGTGTGCACAGCTTTGTGGTATGGGACCCAGGATGTTTGGGGATAGCTACTAACTACCTAAGAGCTGAAACTGATTGTAATTAACTGCAGTATACCTTTCCCAACTTCCCTTGAAGTCACAAGCATTGAATAGACTCCATTATTCCAAAGTAATTATATCAGGCAAATTCTTCAGTCAGGGATGTTAATTCCTGGTACTTCCTACTTGACTATCTTCCCCGGTGTCACTTCAGCTGTGTCCATTTGACACAGTCCTGATTATCTTGTGAAGTTCCCTTATTTTCTGGCACAATAAGAAGCACCAAGTTCACTTATTCATTCCTTGTTCCAGACTTGAAGTCAGGAAATTCTCCCGACTCTTCCTTTTAGTAAGGAATGGAATTGAAGGCAAAGATCTGAGCATGAGGTGTTTGTGTTTGTATAAAACATTTCCTATTTCAATATAGCATTATTTTTGTTTCTGATTTTTATAATTTCACTTATGCTGAAAATCCGGATTTCTCACAGTATTGTGTTAAAACCTTTTTATTGTGATAAATAGCACTCAAACAGAAAAGTGAATGCAAGTACACAGTTTAATAGATTATTACAGAATAAAGACCTTTGAAACATTGTTAGGAAAAAAAAAAAAAGGAAACATTGTTAGCACCAGGGATCCCCCTATAGTTTCTCTTATCATTGTCTCCTCACCTCCCTCCCCTCTATTATTACTCATAGCCTATTGTCTGGACATAACTTCTTTGAATTCCTCTGTCTGCCTTGTGGTGTTCCTGTAATTGGCAAAAGCTGCAATTACTTTCTTAAGTTTTGTTTTCCTTTTTTTTTTTTTTTTAATTTGTGTTTGAATGTTGTTAATCTTTCTTTGATATTCAACAGCACTTTTCTGGTGAATTTTCTTTCTCTTTTGAGAAGTTACAATCTTCCATTTCTGTTTGTGGATACTGTATTTTAATCATGTTTTGGTCTTCATATTTGAATGTGTTGGTCTTTTCTGGAGAGATATTGGGGTTGTGTTCCCAGTTTCTCAGCTCAAGAGCTCTCTCTATTGGAACTGTAATTGGAACTACCACCAATCTCTTCTATTTTCCCTTAATATCAATCAGTCAAGGAATACTGCCCTTGACTTCCAAGACAATCCCTGACACTTTTAAACAGTGCTCTTAAAAGTCTTCCCCTTTTCTTTACTTCCTCCAATGCTTGGTCTCAAACTTAACCACTACATTCCTACTCAGATGAGGGCCCTTTTTTTTTTTTTTTTCTTTCCCTAAATTATTACCTCTAAAATTTTACAATTTATTTTTGGTTGTGGTGGATCTTTGTTGCAGCACACAGTCTTTCTCTAGTTGTGGTGAGTGGGCTCTTCATTGCAATGACTTCTGCTGGAGCAGGGGCTTTAGGAGAGTGGGCTCAGTAGTTGTGGTGCACAGGCTTACTTGCTCTGTAGCATATGGGATCTTCCTGGACCAGGGATCCAACCTGTGTCTCCTGCATTGGCAGGTGGATTCTTAACCACTGGACCACCAGGGAAGTCCTGAGAGCCTCTTCTGTAGGAAAATATTTGTGAATGGTTTCTAAGTTTTGCCAAAGCCAAGACCTATTTGAACCCTCCATTCTTCTTACCTTTATGGTTTTCTGAACCTGTTCTGCTAGTTTGGGATGATCTTTCACCCTCACACTTAAACATAATATGGAATTTGAGAGTTTTTGCAGAGTCTTAGCTGAAAGTGCAGGTTGTGGAATATTTTATGGTCTCTGTACTTTTTATTGTCAGGCGAGTGTAATCTTCTCTGTTCTGTCTCGTCTCAACAAAAAATTGAAGCGACGAACATTAAAGCCCTTGGTGCGTCACAGCTCTTGGACAGACTGTGTTATAGCTCTCAGGTCTGGAACAGACTGTGTTATAGCTCTTAGACAGATCAGTGTTACAGCTCCATGTTACAGCTCAATTTTATTTAGAAAATATCAGGGAAATATATCTTTGAGGTGTGAGGGCATGCCAACCCAAAGACGTGAAGAGAAGAGAGAAACCTGGCCCTTTGGCCCCTCTTTTTATATGTTTTTTTTTTTTTTCTCCCCCCTGGGCCTGCCCTATGTAAATTGGGCTAGCCAGGAGTGCTGTTTGTTCTACCTGAGGTCCTCACTCTGGTCCTCAGACCTTCCTTTGAACTTCTTTTGTTCTATTTTCATGGGCTTTTCCTTTCCTTGTCTTTTAGCCACTGCCATTTTGGACTCCCATTTCCTATTCTAACTACCTAACATTATGAAATAAAGCTAAAAGCATGACAAGCAGGTAGAGTGGCATGAGTCACTTCTAGGCTTCCACCATGCTTCTGTCAGCCAAACTGGAATTTTATTTATTTATTTGCCACACTGTGTGGTATGTGGGATCTTAGTTTCCTGAAGAGAGATCTAACCCAAGCTCCATGCAGTGGAAGCAAGGAGTCTTAACTACTGCACTACTGGATAAGTCCCCCCAAGACTTGCATTTTAGAAAACCCAAACTGGAGAATGGCCTGAAGGTGGGATAATTCAGGCAAGAGATAATGAGGGCTTGGATTAAGGTGAGGTCTGGAAATGGGGACATGAAGAAGTGTGGTTTAAGCTATGGTGAATCCCCCTGACTTTCTTTCTCCAAGGATGCTGAGAAGTCAGTGTCCAACTTGACTATGTCTTCATCTGCTGGAAGCAGTGAAATGCACGCCTCTTGGAACCATAGTCCATTAGGCATTCAACATGTCCCTCAGTGCACAGAGCTGGAGAGGATCCCCTTGGCTTCTGCTGAGGCACCCAGGCAGAACTCCAGTGAAATGGGGCCACAGTTCAGTATGGCACTGTCTGACCACCATGTGAGCTATTGCCCTCAACTGACTTTCACCCATTCCCAGATGATTTTCACTCAAGGAATGTCTCATTTGCAGCCAGGAATGATGATTTTAAAGGGACCCCAGACGATGCCCTTAGGAGAACCCAATATTCCAGGATGGCCTTGACCTTTGGTGGGAATCTAAGGATGCCACCAGCCTCACCTCCCAGTGGAATCCCAATGATTTCCTACATCAGAATGCGAATATCTTATCCTGGCCTCCCAACAGTAGCTTCTAACAGAGACCCTTTACCACCTAAAACGTTATTAAATCTGTTAGGTAGTTAGAATAGGAAACAGGAATCCAAAATGGTGGTGGCTAAAAGACAAGGAAAGGGAAAGCCCATGAAAATAGAACAAAGGAAGGTCAAAGGAAGGTCCGAGGACTGGAGTGAAGACCTCAGGTAGAACAAACAGCACTGCCAATTTACATAGGGCAGGCTCAGGGGGAGGAGAAAATATAAAAAAGACGAGCCAAAGGGCCAGGGCTTTCTCTTCTCTTCGCGTCTTTGGGTCGGAATGCCCTCATGCCTCAAGGATGTATTTTCCTGCTATTTTCTAAATAAAACTGAGCTGTAACACGGAGCTGTAACACTGATCTGTCCAAGAGCTATAACACAGTCTGTTTGAGACCCGAGAGCTATAACATGGTCTGTCCAAGAGCTGTGACACACTGAAGGCTTTAATGTCTGTAGCTTCAAATTTTTGTTGAGACAAGACAGAACCGAGGAGATTACACTCGCCTGATAAATCCAACCGTGCCTTCCACTGAGGCCCAAGCAATGCTCCCTTCTATGGCTCAGATGTTGCCTCCTAGAGAGCCCCACAATATTGGGATGCCCCCAGGTGTATATCCCTTATTGCTGGCTTTGGAATTCCAGGGCTCTTTTGTGAACCAGCCAGTCTCCCAGGAAGACCCCTTCCTACCTAAGCAGCCCATACTTGTTCCACAAAGAGCACAGCAGCAGTACACTAGGATCCAGGAAAAGGCTCCCAGGAGGAGATCCCCAGTTTCAAGGCCTTACTGCTGTGACTATGAGAACTGTGAGAAAGCTTACCCTAAGCACTCCCACCTCGTGAGTCACCAATGCAAACACAGGTAAATGAGGTATCAGACATGTGGGGTGGGTGGAGAAATCTCTGGGTATTAGACTTGTGGGGGATCCATGGTTTGTAATGGTTTGGATTTAGCCTGTCATCTTTAAAGGTTGGGATCAAGCTCTGCTGGCCCCACTGACCTGCTTTCCCACAGTCTGTTATGCCTGTACTGAGATGATGGAGACTGCCAGTTATGCCATCTCCTCACTGCTTTCCTACATAAAAATCAGAAGGAAAACCTTTGATCAACATTGACGGCTCTGCTTCATCAAGTCAGACCCCTTTCTTCCTACCTGCTAGACTGTTCCTCTAAATTCCTTCTCTTCCTTGTCATTCCCCAGGTGAACGGACCATTCATATAAATGCACATGGGAAGCCTGTACCTGGTCCTTCTTCTGTTCTGATGAACTTGGAAGACATACACACACGGATACACACCAAACATCGACCACATAAATATGACCAGTGTGGCTGATTCATGAGATCTCACCCTCTTAGGCAACACCAAAGGACTCATATGGGGATGCCAAGATCTCCAGACTCACCAGCTGACAATGGATGTATGGCTGGTCCTCCTCCTACTCCTGGCCTTTATGTCAATCTGCTCTTCCCTTCATTTCGGCTTCTCCACCCAGATCCTGCCTGCCTCTGACCAGGTAATCTCTTTGGTGGCTGTAGGCTTTGATGAAGACACTAAGATTATGAGGCAATGGTGAAGCCCATATGAGCTCTGGACCCAGTCAGGGCTCCTCAGAAACTGTGTTGGATGTCTTCACATCTCTGAGGCCATCTACTTGTGCCAAGCTCATCCACATGGGAAGATGGAGCAAAGTAAAGAATGGGAGCTTAATTCAAAAGCTCTTTATTTTATGTCACTCCCAGCTTGAAACCCTTTAGCGACTCTCCTTTGCCTGCTACACAAAATCCAAGTTCCTTATCTTGGTCTTCGACAGTTTCCAGAACCAGACTATGTTCAAATTCTGAATTTACCACTTACTAGCCATGTGACTTTGGGAAAGGTTTTTGACCATTATGCCAGGTTTCCTCTTCTGATAAATGAGAAAAACAGTATCAGGCTGTTGTGAACACATCTTATGGCACTCACTATCCACATATCCAGTTTGTCTCCTCCCATCATTTCCAAACTTGGATGAAAAGCTCCTCACAGGACATGGGATCTGACATCTCAAGTAGCCACTAGCAACCCAGGAGTGTGAAAGAGTTAATGCTCCTGGCATAGTGTTTGACTATTGGGAGTTGGGAGAAATCCAAGCAGATAAATTCCCTCTTTTCCCCTCCCTTTCCTGAACTGGTGCAAGATTTCTCCCAACAAGGAGACCATTTCTCCCAGTGGGGAGACCTCCCAGGCAGGCAGTGCACACAGCTTCTGTGCTTCTTCCAGGCTTGTCATGAAGCAGACCCAGTGTGTTGTCACCTTACATTGTGTCTCTTTTCTCATCCTCAATGCCCTCAGTTTTTGTCACCCAAATAAAACACTGATACTTAGTCATGTTCCAGGTTCTGTTTTCTAGGTGACTTGTGGGTGGAGGACATTAGACAGGGACAGAGAAGGATGAAACCCACTGTAAGTTCCTCTCTGCACCCCACCAAGCCCAGGTACCTGGACTTCTAAAAATCAGCTATCACAGGGCCTGTTCTGCCCTGCCCCTCCCCTGGGGTTAAGGGCATAATGACTGCCCTGGCAACTCAACCACAATTCGTTTGGAACCTTATTTCTGGACCTCAGCTGGCTGTTTTACTGACCAGCAAACTAATAGAAACTGGCCTAAGTCCTCAAGTAGCAGGGCTGGGATCCCAACCAGGAGCTGTCCACTTCAGAGGTGGATCTCTTACCTTAGAGGTGATATCTTCTACAGGTGTCTCCTGGGCCCAGCACTGCCAGGAGATTGCCACAGTGAAATGAGTCCAGTCTGGTTTCTGTGGCCCAGGGACCATCTTGGTTTAGGGACTGAGAGGTCCACCTTGGTGCAGTGGCCATGGAGAGGAGGAATACCTGAAGAAGGAAGGTCAAAGACTTTCTGGAGGAGGTGACCCTGGAGCTCAGTAAGTGAGGGTATGTAACATCTAGTAACCCCTTAGTGTTGAAATAAACCCATCAGATGAAAAAAGAGAAGTCCAAGCAGAGGGAAACTGGATCTGGTAATCTGCTCTGAGGAGAGTCAATCTCCAATCTTCTTTTCATTCAGCACATGTTCTTGAGCTCAGCTCAGTTCAGTTCAGTCACTCAGTTGTGTCCGACTCTTTGCGACTCCATGAATCACAGAACGCCAGGCCTCCCTGTCCATCACCAACTCCCAGAGTTCACTCAGACTCACGCCCATTGAGGCAGTAATGCCATCCAGCCATCTCATCCTCTGTCATCCCCTTCTCCTCCTGCCCCCAATCCCTTCCAGCATCAGAGTCTTTTCCAATGAGTCAACTCTTCGCGTGAGGTGGCCAAAGTACTGGAGTTTCAGCTTTAGCATCAGTCCTTCCAAAGAAATCCCAGGGCTGATCTCCTTTAGAATGGACTGGTTGGATCTCCTTGCAGTCCAAGGGACTCTCAAGAGTCTTCTCCAACACCACAGTTCAAAAGCATCAATTCTTGGGTGCTCAGCCTTCTTCACAGTCCAACTCTCACATCCATACATGACCACAGGAAAAACCATAGCCTTGACTAGATGAACCTTTGTTGGCAAAGTAATGTCTCTGCTTTTGAATACGCTCTCTAGGTTGGTCATAACTTTCCTTCCAAGGAGTAAGCCTCTTTTAATATCATGGCTGCAGTCACCATCTGCAGTGATTTTGGAGCCCAGAAAAATAAAGTCTGACACTGTTTCCACTGTTTCCCCATCTATTTCCCGTGAAGTGATGGGACCGGATGCCATGATCTTCGTTTTCTGAATGTTGAGCTTTAAGCCAACTTTTTCACTCTCTTCTTTCACTTTCATCAAGAGGCTTTTGAGTTCCTCTTCACTTTCTGCCATAAGGATGGTGTCATCTGCATATCTGAGGTGATTGATATTTCTCCCGGCAATCTTGATTCCAGCTTGTGTTTCTTCCAGTCCAGCGTTTCTCATGATGTACTCTGCATATAAGTTAAATAAGCAGGGTGACCATATATAGCCTTGATGTACTCCTTTTCCTATTTGGAACCAGTCTGTTGTTCCATGTCGAGTTCTAACTGTTGCTTCCTGACCTGCATACAAATTAACCCACAATACAGCACCACAGCTGTAAGGACAACTCATAGTGAGGGGCACAGAGAAAATGAAAGGATGAGTCAGGGAAGAAAGACTTCTCAAAGAAGTGCCTAAATCAGACCTAAACAGTTTATGGTGGCTAGTTGGGCCTCCCATTTCCTGGATGTCTACCTTTGGTCATGCCCTGTGCTGGACAGTAAGGACTCAGAGAATGACAGTGCCTTTCTGGAGGGCAGAAAGATCATGGGCAAAAGTTCTGAAAGTGCTCCATGCTACCAAGGAGAAGAGTCAAACCTCTGTGGACTCAGACTTCTTCTGGGTATCTGGGGGCATTTTCATAGCCTTGGTTGTGCCAGCCTCTCCCCCTTCCACCCTGATCCTGTCCTACAGGACACCTTGGTCTATTTGCTAAGTGACCCCCTCATACCTGAGCCTGACATCCTGGTGGCTTCCACCCTAAATGTGAGCCAAGGTAGTGAATCTGATTTTAAAAAATGGGGGCAGAGGGGAATCTTTTGTGACTAATTTCTGGCCCCAGGGACAGGAGTCTTAGGTATCCGAAGTCCCTTTGCTTTCCACCTGAGCACTGGGTCCCTTCCATGGAGTGGGGTGTCCCAGACTCAGTGGGCCAGGGTTGGTCTCTGTTGGCAGCCCTGCCGGTAGGGTCAGCAGGACAAGTTGTTTGTTGGGATACAAGAAAGATCTGTTGGTGACCCATCACTTTTACTGAGGAATGGAAGCAGGTAGGAATCAGTGGGTGAGACTGTGCCATGTATGCTGCAATGGTGGGAAAGACAGGCCTCCACCCCTTGGAGGTCACAACCTCATAGAGGAGGGATGTACAGCATGCTGTGAGGACAAGTATCTGAAGGTGACTATACTAGGCCATAGGAGTTAGGAAGACATTCCATAGGAAGTGTAGTTTGATCTCAGAGTTAAGAATTAAGGAGGAGTTAGGAAGATAAAGGAGGTAAGAGGATGATTGGAGAAGAAATAAATCTATCCTTTATATTCAGTGATTATGGCAGGTGTGGCTAAGCATCTCCCAATGTTACCTTGGTTTTGACACAAGGCAGGATAATGGATGGATAAGACACTGGGCTCTCAAGTAAGTCTAGGTTTTAATCCTGCCTTTGCCACACCCTGTGTGTGTGTGTGTGTGTGTGTGTGTGTGTGTGTGTGTGCATGCGCGTGCACGCATGCGTGTTTGTGTGTGTGTTGTGTATTAGTCACTCAGACGTGTCCATCTCTTTGTGACCCCATAGACTGTAGCCTGCCAGGTTTCTCTGTCCATGGAATTCTCCAGGCAAGAATACAGGAGTGAGTTGCAGTTCCTTTCTCTAGGGGATCTTCCCAACCCAGGGATCAAACATGGGTCTCCCACATTGCAGGCAGATTCTTTACCATCTGAGCCACCAGGGAAGCCCTTGGGCAAATTAGTTATCTCTGCTTCAAATAGCAGTGAGGCCAGATTAATAGTTCCAAGCTCAAGAGAGACAGAGCTAATCACATTAAAAAATGGTTTGACTTACTCCCAGGTTTCTGGCTTGTGTTGCAAGTAACACAGAAAGGGAACTGGATGAAGATCATTTATTTATTTTTATTGTGATAAAAATATTTGCACATATTTAATATGTGCAAAAAATCTTATATGTATATATATATTTAAAGAATAATTTTTAAAAACTTATTTGCTTTTATGACACTTGAGAAAAAGAACACACTAATACATTTGAAGACTTTTGAGTTCCCCTCTGTATACACTCTTCATCCTATCCTGAATTTTGGTTGATCTTGTCTTTGCTTTTCTTTGTTGTTCTTACTATATATGTATTCTTAAACAATATAATGATTGGTTTTATGTAGTTTTGAATTTTGTGTTTATTCTATTTGGGGTTCATTAAGTTTCTCTAAAGTTTTATTGTCTTAATAAAGTTTGGAAAAAAAATTGGCCATCATTTTGTCAATATTTTGTCGTCACTCCTCTCCTTCTGACATACAGACACATAGTCTGACATACATTCCGACTAAAGTCAGACATTTTAGTCATGTCCGACTCTTTGTGACTCTCCAGACTATAGCCCACCAGACTCCTCTGTCCATGGGATTCTCCAGGCAAGAATACTGGAGTGGGTTGCCTTGCCCTTTTCCAGGTGATCTTCCTAACCCAAGGATCGAACCAGCGTCTCTAGTGTCACCTGTATTGACAAGTGGGTTCTTTATCACTAGTGCCACCTGAGAAGCATTGTCCCAAAGATCAGTAATATTCAAATTTTTTTCCATCTTTGAATGGCTGACAATTTTTTTCTGGATGTCAGAAAATTTTAAATTTACATTGTTGATTGTTGGATTGTTTTATTCCTTTAAGTGTGGTGTTAGCTTTTATTTCTGGCATGAATTTTGCTTGAAATTAGTTGAATCTCTTTGAGGCTTACTATTTTTCTCCCTCTGTTGTTGTTCAGTCACTCAGTTGTGTCTGACTCTTGATGACCTTATGGGCTGCAGCACACCAGGCATACCTGCCCTTCACTGTCTCCTGGAGTTGGCTCAAACTCATGTTCACTGGGTCGGTGATGCCATCCAACCATCTCATCTTTCATCACCCTCTTCTCCTACTGTCAATCTTTCCCAGCTTCAGGGTCTTTTCCAGTGAGTCAGTTCTTTGTATCAGGTGGCCAAAGTATTGGAGCTTAAGCTTCAGCATCAGTCTTTGCATTTCCCCTCATTTTTAGAGTTTGAGTTGTCTTTTGATTATATCAACTATTTATATACTTATGGCCATGTAAAATGTTTTTATTTTCATGCAATTTTCGTCACCTACTTTTATCGAATCTGGATTTGAATCATAGTTAGAACCCTTTGTCTAAATTCTGGTTAGAGAGGAATTCACCTATTTTTCCCCCTAGTAATTGTATCTTGAATATTTTACTTTTAGATTCTCAATCCATTTGAGATTAGTTTTACTCATGGAATCAGCTATAGATCTAATATCAACTTTTGCTGGTAGGGTAAGCAGCTATCCCAGAACAATTTCTTTTCTTATTTACTTATTCATTTTTGCCATTCTGCACAGCATGTGGGATCTTAGTTCCCCAACCAGGAATTGAACCCATGCCCCCTACTTGGAAATCCAGAGTCTTAACCAATGGACCGCCAGGGAATTCCCTCTTAAAAAAAAAAAAAAAAAAATCTGATTGATTGATTTTTGGCTACTCTGGGTCTTTGTTGCTTCACAGGCTTTCTCTAGTTCCGTCAAGCAGGGGCTACCTTCTAGTTGAAATGTGGGCTTCTCCCTGCAGTAACTTATCTTGTTGCAGAGCACAGGCTCTAGAGCACAGGCTCAGAACTTGTGGCACACAAGATTAGTTATCCCACAGCATGTGGAATCTTCTCAGATCCAGGATTGCACATGTGTCCCCTACACTGGCAGGCAGATTCTCAACCACTGGGTCACCAGAGCACCTTCAGTCCCTCTGCTAACTCTTAGGGTTGTCTCCTCTGACTCCCCAAACACCACAGCCCTCCCATCTTGGACACTGTGTATTCTGTGCCTCAGGCACACACTAGCACCTCCCTTACCTCCAGTCCCAGAACTTCTTAAAGTTCATTTTTGTTCCAGTGATTTGTTTTCATACTTAATTCCCCAATATCCTTGTGTTTATTTATAGACTTTCTATTTTATCCCATTGACCCGTCTCCTCATCCACTGGTTCCACATTACTATTTGTTGACTTTGCAGACAGAGCAGAGCCTGTTGATCACCCTCCCACAGCCCTGTCAATGCAGACACTGCACACTTCAGGCCTCCCACCCACATCAGTGCCCTCAGTCCCTCTGCTAACTCCCAGGGTTGTCTCCTCTGATTCCCCCAACCATGGACACTGTGTATTCTGTGCCTCAGGCCCACACTAATACCTCCATTCCCTCTCAGGCACCCAAGCCCTGTCGACAGCTCACCTGCATCCTTGAGTTTCCTTGTTGCTTATCAGTGACTGTGGACCAGCTCTGCTTCTGCAATGACTACAAATCTGCAAACTTTCTGCCATCCACCTTCTGCAACTATATTCTTCAATGAGATGTGAACCCCAGCCTCAGAGAGAGGGCTCATCTTCCAAACTTATCCTTAATCCTAAGCTTGTGCTAAGCAACAGTTAGAATTAGACATGGGACAACAGACTGGTGCCAAATAGGAAAAGGAGTACGTCAAGGCTGTATATTGTCACCCTGCTTATTTAACTTATATGCAGAGTACATCATGAGAAATGCTGGACTGGAAGAAGCACAAGCTGGAATCAAGATTGCTGGGAGAAATATCAATAGCTTCAGATATGCAGACGACACCACCCTTATGGCAGAAAGTGAAGATGAACTAAAGAGCCTCTTGATGAAAGTGAAAGAAGTGAGTGAAAATTTGACTTAAAGCTCAACATTCAGAAAACGAAGATCATGGCATCTGGTCCCATCACTTCATGGCAAATCGATGGGAAAACAATAGAAACAGTGGCTGACTTTATTTTTCTGGGCTCCAAAATCACTGCAGATGGTGAGTGCAGCCATGAAATTAAAAGACACTTGCTCCTTGGAAGAACAGTTATGACCAACCTAGATAGCATATTAAAAAACAGAGACATTACTTTGCCAGCAAAGGTCCGTCTAGTCAAGGCTATGGTTCTTTCCAGTACTTATGTATGGATGTGAGAGTTGAACTATAAAGAAAGCTGAACACTAAAAGAATTGGTGCTTTTGAATTGTGGTATTGGAGAAGACTCTTGAGAGTCCCTTGGACTGCAAGGAGATCCAACCAGTCTATCCTAAAGGAAATCAGTTCTGAATATTCACTGAAAGGACCGATGTTGAAGCTGAAACTCTAATACTTTGGCCACCTGATGCAAAGAACTGACTCATTGGAAAAGACTCTGATGCTGGAAGGGATTGGGGGCAGGAGGAGAAGGGGATGACAGAGAATGAGATGGTTGGATGGCTTCACCGACTCAATGGATTTGAGTTTGAGTAAACTCTGGCAGTTGGTGATGGACAGGGAGGCCTGGCATACTGCAGTCTATGGGGTTGCAAACTAAACTGAAAGCTTGTCCTCTTTCAGTCTCAGAGTCCCATATAGTGTTCCCTTATATATTAGAGTTACTCTTTTATTACAGTTTATTCATTCTGTATATCAAACTTCTCTTGTGTAAACCACTGTGTTTACTGTCTCCTGATTGGACTCAGAATGGTGCATCACAGAGTATGTTTTTTTGTGATGTAAAGGGAAAATGCAGTTAGTATCCCATACTGTACAGTACCATTGCCTACTGCATACTACTGTGTCTACTAATGACTTTATTACATTAGAAATAAATATGGAATTGGTGTTTTAATGCTTCATATAATATGAAATGCTTAGTGTTTTAGTGAAATGTGAGGAAAGTAGCTGAGATTTTCAATGGGGTGGCAGTGTTACTATTTTTCATATTTAGGTTAATGTCTAGAATTCATTGTCCAGCAGGTTAAATTTGGATAAGGGGGGATGGCTGTATTATCTTTCTCTTTGTGGTGGTTGCAACTGACATAAGATCCAAATGCACTCTCATATCTCTTTGGTCTCCTTACCACCCCAGTGAGTTGATAATTTTCCTTGGAAGTTGTTATTGAGGAGTTTTTTTGGGGAGCAGGGCCTTTCCTCTTGGCATTCAGAATCTTAGTTCCCTGATCACAGGTCGAATTCATGGCCCTTGCAGTGGAGGCGCAGAGTCTTAACCACTGGACAGCCAGGGAAATGCCCTGAAAAGTTATATATTTTTTAATACATACATTTGTGATACATTGATATAAGAAAAATAAGGGAATTTATATATACAAAATTCAGAGTAATAGTTAATCCTAGATGATAGAGAGTTGGATGGGAGAAGCACATGAGTAGATACAAAAGTGTCAATAATATTCCAGTTCTTAAATTGGGTGAGGATTTTAGCTCCAGTCCAAATCTTATGTGTGACTTTTTTTCAGGGCTGACCCTAAGGCTGTGCCTGGTTGGTCTCCTGAGGGAAGCTATCCTCCCCACACCAGACATGGTACAACACCAGGGCATTGCAGTTTTTGAAGGGAGATGAAGGACCCACTCACCTAGAGCCAGACATCCTGGAATGTGAAGTCAAGTGGGCCTTAGAAAGCATCACTACAAACAAAGCTAGTGGAGGTGATGGAATTCCAGTTGAGCTATTTCAAATCCTGAAAGATGATGCTGTGAAAGTGCTGCACTCAATATGCCAGCAAATTTGGAAAACTCAGCTATGGCCACAGGACTGGAAAAGGTCTGTTTTTATCCCAATCCCAAAGAAAGGCAATGCCAAAGAATGCTCCAACTACCACACAATTGTACTCATCTCACACGCTAGTAAAGTAATGCTCAAAATTCTCCAAGCCAGGCTTAAGCAATACATAAACCATGAACTTCCAGATGTTCAAGCTGGTTTTAGAAAAGGCAGAGGAACCAGAGATCAAGTTGCCAACATCCGCTGGATCATCATAAAAGCAAGAGAGTTCCAGAAAAATATCTATTTCTGCCTTTTTGACTATGCCAAAGCCTTCGACTGTGTGGATCACAATAAACTGTGGAAAATTCTGAAAGAGATGGGAATACCAGACCACCTGACCTGCCTCTTGAGAAACCTGTATGCGGGTCAGGAAGCAACAGTTAGAACTGGACATGGAACAACAGACTGGTGCCAAATAGGAAAAGGAGTACATCAAGGCTGTATATTGTCACCCTGCTTATTTAACTTATATGCAGAGTACATCATGAGAAATGCTGGACTGGAAGAAGTACAAGCTGGAATCAAGATTGCCAGGAGAAATATCAATAACTTCAGATATGCAGATGACACCACCCTTATGGCAGAAAGTGAAGAGGAACTAAAGAGTCTCTTGATGAAAGTGAAAGAGGAGAGCGAAAGTGTTGGCTTAAACCTCAATATTCAGAAAACTATGATCATGGCATCTGGTCCCACCACTTCATGGGAAATAGATGGGGAAACAGTGGAAACAGTGGTTGACTTTTTTTTGGGGGGGGGGGGGGGCTCCAAAATCACTGCAGATCGTGATTGCAGCCATGAAATTAAAAGACCCTTGCTCCTTGGAAGGAAAGTTATGACCGACCTAGATAGCATATTCAAAAGCAGAGACATTACTGTGCCAACAAAAGTCTGTCTCGTCAAGGCTATGGTTTTTCCTGTGGTCACATGTGGATGTGAGAGTTGGACTGTGAAGAAGCCTGAGCACCAAAGAATTGATGCTTTTGAACTGTGGTGTTGGAGAAGACTCTTGAGAGTCCCTTGGACTGCAAGGAGATCCAATCAGTCTATTCTAAAGGTGATCAGTCCTGGGTGTTCATTGGGAGGACTGATGCTAAAGCTGAAACTCCAATACTTTGGCCACCTCATGCGAAGTGTTGACTTATTGGAAAAGACCCTGATGCTGTGAGGGACTGGGGGCAGGAGGAGAAGGGGACGACAAGGGATGAGATGGCTAGATGGCATCACCGGAACCATGAGTGGACATGAGTTTGAGTGAACTCCGGGAGTTGGTGATGGACAGGGAGGCCTGGCGTGCTGAGATTCATGGGGTCGCAAAGAGTCGGACATGACAGAGCGACTGAACTGAACTGAAGGACCCAGGGTCCTTTGGAGCAGACATGCTGATGCACAGTTGTGTTTCTTGCCTGCTTACCTCCATCCAGAGGCCTTCTTACCGGGGCCCTGGTGAGGCATTCTTCTTCACTATGACTCAGTACTTTTCTAGTCTTAGCCCTTCCTCGCCTTCCTCCCCAGACTCCTCAAGTGCCTGAAAAGACAGGAAGTGTTTGTAGATCTTTGGCAGTGAGACCATTCCAGTCGGCCTGCATTATCTGACCCTCTCCTGGTGCTGTTCTGAGAGGGTGTCAACCCAAATAATCAATAAACAGTCTATAATAAAGGATAGAAGAGTGTGATTCTAACCATACTGAGGACTAGCCTGGGCGTGTAGTCTCCACCAAGAAAGAAAGTGCTCTGGAGATGTGTGGGTGGCATTCAGCACAGTTTTGTATCTTCTCAGACAAGAGCATACATCAAATACGACATGAGTATGTTCCTTCAAGGTCTCAAAAGAAAGAAACTAGCCTGTGGTGAGTCAGAGTGGCCTTGGCACCTGAGAAGGGAATCTTCCAGGGAGTACTAGCATTGGTGTCATGCAAAGGGCAGGACTGATCCCTATTCTCAAGACATTCTTTTCACTTCTAGACAATACATGCTGCTCTTCTAGACTTAAAGCAGATGTACAATGGATGTTTGGCCAAAAGCCAGGCTGTTGTAGCCACAAAAAGTTCAAGCCAAAGTTGCATATGCCAGAATGCTTTCTCCACATTTCGATGGGTGAAAACCTTTTCCATTTTGGAAAATGGAGCATCAGGCAGCCAACACCTCCTTGCTTCATCTCTTACTTGCAGTGTCACAGGAAATGAGTAGATATTTGACCTTTACCTGCAGTTTGACTTGTTGTCTTAATTAATCATATTGGCACCTGGCAACTCAACAAATTGATGCAGCCAGTAGGGTGCTCCATTGAGCCCTAAGCCTTTCTGGAAGAATAAAAAGTCTGAGGGTTCCATGGGCATTTCCAAGCTCTGCAAGTGGGCCTTGGGAGCACTAGTGAATGAGGTGTAGCAACTTTTAGTTCTGAGAGGAACTGTTGGTCTTGAACTCCCTGGCTGAGTTTCCCTGGGGGTCAAATTAGCAATCCAACAGAGGGGCTCTGGGAAAGCTAGGGAAGCAGCCCCCTGGCCACTGCTCATGGTTCTGCAGCAGCGGGACCAACAACTGTCAGAGACACCTTCCACTGTGCAGTAACTGTTGTTGAATCCGAGCAGGTCCCTGCCTTGCAACCCAGTGTGTTATTGATTCTCAAATAGTAGTATGTGTGGGCATGTGCTCAGTCACGTCCGACTCTTTTGCCACTGTGTGGACTACCAGGCTCCTCTGTCCATAGAATTTTCCAGGCAAGAATACTGGGGTGGATTGCCAAAAAACAAAAATTGAGATTCATACTTTCTGTCGAAGGGTATAGACTCCTCCAGGGTCACTTTCTTCAGTAGCTCAAAGAGACCTAGAGACTTGGTTAGTCTGCCATCACCATGGCAAATATCATCTTGTTAAACTTTGTGCTGGAGGGATTTCCCTGACTGTCCAATGGTTAGGGTTCCTCGGTTCCACCATAGAGGGCACAGGTTTGATCCCTGGTGGGGGAAATAAAACCCCTCATGCCTTGCAGCCAAAACAAATAAATAAACTGTGTGATGGAGAGTTTGTTTTGGGGTGCACTACTACAGACCTCTCTTTCAAAGTGCCCTGACAGTGTCCACTTTGGCTGGGAAGCATGAGGAAGATGAAGAGGAGAGGGCCCAACCATCTGAGACCTCCTTCTTCTACTAGGTGCTATTTGGCTCCCTCAGGTTTGATCCACCCATGACAAGTTCCTCCTCTGGACTAAACTTGCAGAGGCTAGAGCCTCCCTGCCACCATCCTTGTGGTCCTAAGGGAACCAACGATAAGGGATTGAGGACAGTAGGTGGTAAGACTTAACCAGATTCAGATTTCCAAGTTTGTAGATGCTGCTTGAGTTGGCCCTGGGCAGTTGGTCCAAGACACAGTTCAAGTTTTAACTGACAGATTCTAGATGTGGAAAAAGTGGCCACTGGCAAAATAGGGGAGATTGATGGAGGGGGCAGTGTTAGAGTAATGACCTGGCACCCTCTCCTGGGAAACCTGGGCTAAGGCCTTCCCAGAAAGTTTTCTGAACTTGATTCTTGGCTGGCAGTCTCAAAGGAGACTCAAAGGAGACCTAGGCCAAGGAAACCCAGACCAAGTGCTGGCCATGGGTCACCTGATGCAGGGGATCCTGGGGAGCTGGGAAATGAAGAGTACTGCCACTCTTACCTGGACCTCCTGATGTTCAAAAAAAAAAAAAAAAAATTAACAAGGTTATGGGCCTTGCTAAGGCCCCTCTGTTGCCACAAGGGATTAGAAGCCCTAGGCCAAGGTCAAGGTTCAACAGGGATGTGGGGGAGGATTGCAGTTCTTGACCTTTTTTCAAAAATTGAAGTTGACTTACAATGTGTTCATTTCTGGCATACAGTAAAATGATTCAGATATCTATATGTATATCTATCTGTATGTATTCCTTTTCATATTGTTTTTCATCATAGGTTATTACAAGGTATTGAATATACTTCCCAATGCTATACAGTAAGTCCTTGCTGTTTACCTACTTTTTTTTAATATTTCTTTGGCTGCACAGGATCTCAGTAGTAGCACATGGAATCTTCATTTCATCATGTGGGATCTTTTGCTGCTTCGCATAGACTCTCTAGTTGTGGCATGTGAGCTTAGTTGTTTCATGGAATGTGGGATCTTCCCTGATCATGGATTGAAATGATGTCCCAGCACTGCAAGGTGAATTCTTAACCACTGGACCACGTTAAGAAAGGAAACATCCTTTTTCTGGCAGCCAGCACTTGACACCAACCTACCACCTGGGTTCTGACAGAATTTGGAGAAGGCAGAGGGAAAAAAGAAAACATTTTGCCTAAGAGAAAAACAGTTGATACAGGAGGTTCCAGTTTTTAATAGATTAAATTCATCCAAGTGAGCTTCATTTAATCTGAGACCACTTGACACTGAAGTGACCAAGTGTCCCCCTCCTCTTAACTCCATAGAAATGGATTTTCAAAAAAATATGAGCTCAGATATAAAATACTACATTCTTTACACATTTGAACTATGAATACAATCCTCTACATATAAACATTTTTACATGTACAAATAGAAGTAAACACACAGATAGTAATGTGCAAGGATTCATAGCACACTGATGAAAACATTCACCAAGTACATGAAATTGAATGCAAAGTGCTTCTACTGAAATGCATACATGTATTCTTTATGTTTCAGAAAAAATGAAAACTTTAAAAATTTACAACTAACATTAAGCCTCTACTATATGCTGGCATGGTGCTAGTTGCCAAGCAAAGTCTTAGCATGGAGAATCTTTCAGTTCAAGTCATTTCCTCAAAGCCTGCTGGGTTTGTTATCATGGGAGAAATTCATCTGTGGACTCTCTGATGCCACTTTAAGTGATCAGATCAGACAAAGTCTTTGTCGCATATAGTACACAGGTAGGGCCGCTCCCTGGTGTGCCTTTTCTTGTGTCTGTTGAGCTCAGATGAAAGGCGGAAAAAAAAAGAAAAGAAGAAGAGTTGAAAGTGAAAATAGTATTCATCATCTGTTTTGCAGTGTATTTTCACTTTCAACTCTTTTTTTTTTTTTTTTGTAGATTACTGAAAACAAGTACTAATGTAGGTTTTCCATAAAAGGAAAATGGTAATCTTTCAAAAAGTGGTGGATACCTGAATAACACATTATCATTCATTTGCTGAACAGACACTTGGGTTGTTTCCATATCTTGGCTATGGTGACTAGGGCTGCAATGAACCTCGGAGTTTAGATCTCTTTTCAATATATGAATTTCATTTCTTTTGAACACCCAGCAGACCCTCCCTGGGGAACTACACTCAGCATCTCAGCACGAAGCACCATAGCCTTGAACTCTCTCCGTGACCATCTGTGCTTTGTCCTCATTTGTTTTGCTAATTCTTTAACAAAAAGTGTCCCAAGGTGACTGCCTCATTGCTTTATACCATTTCAGCTTACAAAAGTTTTCATAGGAATGTTCCACTTTCTGAGAACAGAGGAAACCTGTGTATATACTACAGAACATCATTTGATCATCAAAAAAGGAAATCCTAACATTTGTAACAACATGGATGAACTTAAAAGGCATAATTTTATGTGAAATGTCAGAGAAACCTAAACCTTATAGTACTATTTTATATGTAAAATAAGAAAAAGCATTTGAGCTCATAGAATCAGAGAGAGGAGTAGTGGTTGCTAGTGGCTGAGGGGTTGGTAAATGAGAGATATTGGTCAAAAAGCAAAAGGTCTTAAGACAATTAAGTTCTGAGGATCTAATATATAACTTGGTGATGATAGTTAACTGAATACCAGAAATTTACTAAGAGAGTAAGTCTTAAGCATCATCACCCAAAACAGGGAGGTATCCATAAAAAATGATGATTGTGTTCACCGCTTTGAGTATGGTCATCATTTTACAACATATATATAACATCATATTACCATGTTGTATATTTTAAACCTATGGGAGTTTGTCAATTATACTTCAATAAAGTGAAAGCAAAAGTCACTCAGTCATGCCCGACTCTTTGCAACCCCATGGTCTATACAGTTCATGGAATTCCCTAGGCCAGAATACTGGAGTGGCTAGCCTCTCCAGAGGATCTCCCAACCCAGGGATCAAACCCAGGACTCCTGCATTGAAGGCGGAGCCACAAGGGAAGCCCTACTTCAATAAAGCTAAATATAAAAATAAATTTTTTCAAGGTAGAAAGAAATCAGTGCCCACCCCCCATAGATTATAACTCTCTCTCTTAATTTCTATTAATGTCATAATACACCCAGACTCCTCCATACATGGTCACGGTCACACATTTTTCACATCCTTCCATTCTAAGCAGAAGTTGCAGCCACCCTATTCCACACAGTGATCTGGGGACTCAGGGGACCATCCAGGCAGCATCCTTGCCCTCAAGGGACCTTCGGGGACAGGCAACTGAACAGGTCTCAATGCTGTCTGCCTGCAGGAACCTGTCTATATGAGGGCACCCCCTGAACAGTGCATGTACACAGGAGTGCCCAGTCAACAACCCCTTGAAGAAATGAACCATTTCGAATGTTTGGGTTCCTCTTCTCCAAGAGTGTACTTCTGCTAGGGCTCATAACTGTCCACCTGGGAGTTGCTGACCTTCCACCTCAGCACAGACTTTGGAGCCTGGTTTAGATGGTGTAGACTCACCATTGGTGCATCCATCATGTGCTCAGGGACCTCAGCATCATGGGCCAAAAGTTTCCAGGGCTGTGCTGCTGGCTGGAGTACCTGGCCTTTTATAGAGCTGGGGACAGATGTACTGCAGTCCCAGACCAACTTTCTTTGGTTGGCCACACTCTGCTGGGTGGATCCCAGCCTCAGAAACCAGTCACCTGGGAATTCTCAACTTCTCAGGGTACCTACCTGTTTAGGTCACCCAGAGGCACTTCTGGATGTTTTTTTACAGTCATTTGCCAGGTATTCAAACTGCAGGGGAAACAGTTTACACAATTCACTCATTTAATCCTCACCACAGTCATATGTGGTGGAATTTATAACTGTCAGCATATGATGCAGAAAGTGAGGCTCAGAGAGTTTAAGCAATTTGCTTGAGATCACACTCAGAGTCAGTCATAGGTTCTAAATTTGAACTCAAAAGGTTTAGTATTTGTAATCCAGTCCTTTAAAAACATCAGAGGTGTCAACCCAGGATACAATCAGCCACTGAATTCTATATATTTCATCTCTAGGTTGTAAACAGAATCAAAAGTGCTTCCAGGGTAAAATCCTGGATTTGACGAGATTACCTAGAAATCATTTCTATCTCCCCTCCTCATCCCCAAGTGTCACAGAGACTGTTTTATCCCAGCAGCATGATCCACGTCTGGGGTCACAAGAGTGACTCCTGACGCTCTTGCAACTCCACTCCAGGTCCGAGGCTGGTCCCCACCACTTATGGCTCATCCATCAAAAGCAAGCTTTGGGGCTTTAACCATTTATAGACCTGCTGGAGGGGTGCCCCGCCAGCCTTGGTCTCTAAAAATTTTCAAGCTGCTCACGTCTGTTCACCTGGCCCAATGTGGGTTGAAAGATGAGATGAGTGGGACGGAAGGAGCCCGATCGGGCCCTTGGACTGACTCTCAGATTCTGGCTTCTGCTTTTGGCGGCTGGCAGGCTTGTCCTCATGGGCATCTCCAGGACTCTTGAGCCTCTGCTCCCTCAGAGGCTGCTCCTCTGGTGAGATCAGTTTATAATCCAAACGGTTTTCTCACACAGACTCTTATCACCAGTCAAGCACTGGTCTGTTTTTCTCACTGTTCCACACATGTAAATGACAAAGTATAATGTTTCTTTGTGCTTTTAGAATCATATGTATGGCATTGTGTTGTTGTTGTTCAGTCACTGAGTCGTGTTTGATTCTTTTTGACCCCATGGACTGCAGAATGCTAGGTCTCCTTGTACTTCACTACCTCTGAGTTTGCTCAAATTAATGTCCATTGAATGGGTGATGGAACCATCATACTGAACCACTCAGTATGTTGTAACCATCTCATCCTTTGTCTCCACCTTCTCCTCTTGCTTTCAGTCTTTCCCAGCATCAGGGTCTTTTTCAGTGAGTTGGCTTTTCCCATCAGGTAGCCAAAGTATTGGAGCTTTGGCTTCAGCATCAGTCCTTTCAATAAATATTCAGGGTTTATTTTCTTTAGGATTGACTGGTTTGATCTCCTTGCAGTCCAAAGGACTCTCAAGAGTCTTCTCCAACCAAAAGCATCAGTTCTTCAGCACTCAGCCTTCCTTATGGTCCAACTCTCATATCTGTACACGACTACTGGAAAAACCAGAGCTTTAACTATACAGACCTTTGTTGGCTAAGTAATGTCTCTGCTTTTTAATATGCTGTCTAGGTTTGTCATAGCTTTTCTTTCAAGGAGCAAGTATCTTTTAATTTCATGGCTGAAGTCACCATTTGCAGTGATTTGGGAGCCAAAGAAAATAAAATCTGCCACTGTTTCCACTTTTTCCCCTCTATTTGCCGTGAAGTGATGGGACAAAATGCCATGATCTTAGTTTTTTGAATGTTGAGTTTTAAGCCAGCTTTTTCAGTCTCTTCTTTCACCCTCATCAAGAGGCTCTTTAGTTCCTCTTCACTTTCTGCCATTCTGTCATCTGTATATTTGAGGTTGTTAATATTTCTCTCTGCAATCTTGATTCCAACTAGTGATTCATCCAGCCCAGCATTTCACATGATGTACTCTGCATATAAGTACATCATGGCATGACATTACTCAACACTTATTCTGAAATTTGCCTTTTCTCACTGGACCGTATATCTTCCATCTATTCTTGTGGACAGTCACTTAGTGCAATGTTTTTACTGTGACTTGTTTTCACTCTGTATGAGTAGAGTAATGAGGAGATGCCATCCAAGAAAATTTGGGGGCCTCAGGAAGGACTGGCTTTTCTTTCTTTCTTTTAAAAATACTTTTAATTTGGGGGACGTGCCACTTGGCATGAGAGATCTTAGTTCCCTGATCAGGGATGAACCTGTGCCCCCTACAGTAGAAGCTCAGAGTCTTAGCCACTGGACCACCAGCATATTCAGGAGGCATCTGGTGTGAGCCCACCACCATGACAAAAGAGAGCTGGTTCCTTTTCAGGTTATCTTCAAATAAATTTGGAGCTTGCTTTTGGTTAAGAACTAAGGGTCTGTTCACGATCATGGATGTGTACAAAACAGCAGGCTCAGGGCTCTCAAATCCAGTGTCACTGACTGAATTTGCATTAATCTGTAAAAGAAATATGTAAATAGTTTGAAGAAATTTTAGTCTGAATCTTATGGTAATTTTGATTTTGAAAACATGTGCTTGCCTAGAGGAAAAAGTAAAACTTTGGTTAAAAGGTAAAGGTTAAATTCTGGCAAAAATTTAAAATGTCATGTGAATAACCATATAAGCAACTAAGTATTGGCAAAAATTTAAACATCATTTCTCTAATATAATTTCTTTGCTTAAAGTTTTGTTTTTTTTTTTTAATAAGAAAAGAGAAAAGCTACCTGTAACGTGGGTGTCCCTGCTGAATTTAAGACATAGAATGAACATATGAGAGTCAACATCAGGTCAACAATTCATAGTCATAAGCAGGATTCTAAGAAACTCTTCTGTACTAAGACTTTTAGCTGATTTAGAAAATAAACTATTGGGTTAGCCAAAAAGTTTGAATTTTTATGTACCATCTTGTGGAAAAATCTGAACAAACTTTCTGACCAACTCAATAAATCCAGGAAATTAAAATTTTGTCAAAGTTAATTTTATATGCTTAATCATGGCATACCCTTTGACAAATTAAATTTGGAGTGTGAATCTGGAGCTTAAAAGATGGTTATATGACTTATTGATTTTACCACTGAGAGAAATAGGCTTGCAAACATGTCATTTTAATTTATGTAGGATTTGGCTTTAAATATTTTGATATTTGGCAAAACTAATACAATTATGTAAAGTTTAAAAATTAAATAAAATTAAAAACAAACAAAAAATACAATAATACAAGAAAAAAAAAGAAAGACTAAATTAAAACAATCACCTAAATTCGTTATGGTTGCCTCATGAGTCATGTTAAGGATTCTAAATGTAAAAATGCATGTCTAATTAAGTTGGATCATAATTTGGATCACTAGCAGCTTTATAAATTTTGTCCTTTTAAATCTTGGAAAAGATAAAAATTATGTGAGTCTATGGAGTTATGCTAACTAAACTGAATAAAGTCATATTTCTTCATCAGATACTTATTATCAGCAGCTGTATTATTCTTTAGTGATAATTTAATTATGTCATATAAAGTTGCTAACTGATTTTAGGATCTTGGACTAATCCAATACTGAGATAACAGTAGTCATTTTGTATCTGAAAGCCTCCTAGAGGTTAAAAGTCAGAGAGGGGGAGAAAATAAATTCTTAATTGCCATACGATCTTCAAATGATTTTTTCACAGTATAAAACGGTTTTATTTGCAGGAATGCATAATGATTGCTTGCCATGAGCATTTTGAACTTATGGCAATGTCTCATTTTCTTGTTAAATTTGCATTTCCTGGAGAAACTGGTGTATAAAACCTTAATTAAGTATAAGTTCAAATGAATTTTTAACATATATATATATATTATATATACATTGCCATATATTTCTTCTTCACAGGACTCAAAATAAGATGGAAAGTCATTCCAAGTCTTAAAGTCCTTGTTCTAAAATAGTGCATCTTTGCATTAGCTTTAGCATTTCTAAGAATCACCTGGAAAAGACCACAAATTACAAATGTTAGTGAGGATGTGGAGGAAGGGGAATCCTTGTACACTGTTGGTGGGAATGTAAATTGGTGCAGCTGTTACCGAAAGTTGGGTCTGGCTACTTGCTCCTCAACAACCAGTAAAAAGGAAAAGTTGGGACTTTCCCTTGTGGCTCAATGGCTAAGACTCCCAATGTAGGGGGCCTGGGTTGGATCCCTGGTCAGGAAACTTGATCCCACTAAGAGTCTGCATGCTGTAATTAAAGATCCCGCATACCACCACTGAAAGATTCCACATGGCACAAGGATGGCAACCCATAGAGAGGTAAGAGCTTTTAGGTGAAGGGAGGAGTCTACATGGAGAAACAGAATAGTCAGCTCTGACAGTCTTCTTGAAATTGGTCCAGTGGTAGTCTTCTGGGAATTGTGGCAGTTTACATCATGGCTACAGTCTGGTCATCATGTGGTTAACTTCTTCCACCTGGTAGGGCTTTCAGTATCTATAAAGCAGCTCAGAGGATATGGTTCAGAATAATTATCAATATCCCATGAAGAGGAACTAAATGTCTTTGACTTTTCTTAGTGACTGAGTCCATTATTTACTCTTGTTGGACTGTTTCCCTCTTTGGGACCCCATGGACTGTAGCCCACCAGGCTCCTCTGTCTATGGGATTCTCCAGGCAAGAATATTGCAGGGGAGGTTGCCGTTTCTTTTCTCCACAGGATCATCCTAAGGCAATGCTCCCCACAAGGTGTTTTAGAAAAAAACTACTAGGCTTTTAATTCTTCCAGAGTGGTCCCACAGTGCAGTTAAAAACTGCTTTTGTTTGTTATTCCTACAATATGAAAAACAACTGTCAAGACAAAGACAAAAACCTCAAGGCTGCCATTAGATTGTTTCTACTCAGGAGTAATAAGTCATGCTCATATCTTATATCCCAATGGACACTTCACCTTTGTGGTATTCTTCCTCAAAGGGCATAATCAGTCCAATCTAGTCAAGAGAAAGCTTCAGAAGATCCTTAATTGAGGAACATTTTATAAAATGCCTGACCAGTACTCTTTAAAATTTGGAAAAAATGGGGATGAGGAAAAATAAGGAAATAGATAAAACTACCATAAATGGGAGAACATCAAAGAAACATGTCAATTAATGTAATGTGGAATCCTGGACTGGATTTAAAAAACAAACAAAAAAATCATTCAGTAGTGGGAAAATTGTCAAAATTCAAATATAGTCTTCTTAGTTAATCTAGCTAAAGGTCTGTTCATTTTGTTAAGCTTTTAGAAGAACCAACTTTTGGTTGCATTAATCTCCTCTATTCCATTTTCTATTTCATTTATCTCTGCTTTGTGCATTATGTGTCCTCAGTCACTTGAGTCATATCTGACTGTTTTCAACCCCATGGACTGTAGCTCACCAGGTTCCTCTGTCCATGAGATTTTCCCAGCAAGAATACTGGAGTGGGTTGCCATGCCCTCCTGTGGGGATCTTTTAGACCCATGGATCAAGCCCACATCTCCTGTGTCTCCTGCATTGCAGGCAGATTCTTTACTGCTGAGCCACCGGGGAGGCCCTTATCTCTGCTCTAGCCTTTATTGTTTTTTCTTCCTACTAGTTTTGGGTTTAGTTTGCTCTTCTTTTCTAATTCCTTAAGGTGTACATTCAGGTTATTGACTTGATATGCTTCTTCCTTTTTAAGGTTAGCATTCACAGTGCTAATTTCCCTCTTAGCACTGTTTTCATGACATCTCACAAGTTTTCATCTTTTCGTTGTATATTTTCATTATTATGCAAATGAAAACAGTGTTTTTCACTTTCATTCACATCTAAGTATTTTCTTATTTCTGTTTTAATTTCTTATTTGACCTGTTGTTTGGTTAAAATGGTTAAAAGTGTGTTGTTTAATTCCCACAATTTTGTGAATTTTCTAGCTTTCCTTTAGTTATTGATTTTAACTTCATTCTGCTATAATCAGAGAAAATACTTCGTGTCCTTATCATCTTTAAAAAATCTATTTAAGAATTAATTTGTGGTCTAACATATTGTCTGTATTAGAGAAGGTCCTACATGTAGGTGAGAAGAATGTTTATTCTGTTGTTGGGTAGAACACTCTCCTTGTTAAAACTAATTGGTTTTTTGTGTTGTTCAAATACTTTTATTTATCTTCTGTCTGGTTCTATCCATTATGGACAATGTGGTACTGAAATCTCCAACTATTATTATAGGACTGTTTCTTCTTTTCCTTGTTTTTGCTTCATATATTTGGAGGTTTGTTATTACGTCCATAAATATGTGTAATTATGTTATCTTATTGCTGTATTGAAACTTTTATGTAAATATAATTTTTGTACAGGAAGGAAGTGAAGAAATGGAAGCATTGGAAGATGGCAGAGGAATACGAGAGGGAGACCACTTTCTCCCCCACAAATTCATCTAAAGATTATTTGAATGCTGAGCAAATTCCACAAAACAACTTCTGAATGCTGGTGGAGGATACCAGGCACCCAGAAAGGTAGCCCATTGTCTTTGAAAGGAGGTAGGGCAAAATATAAAAGATAAAAAGAGAGACAAAAGAGTTAGGGACACAGACCCATCCTGGGGAGGGAGTTGTAGAAGAGAAGAAGTTTCCAAACACCAGGAAACCTTCTCACCAGCAGGCCTGTGGGGAGTTTTGGAATTTCAGAGGGCGACATAACCAGGAGTAAAAAATAAATAAAACACACAGATTATGCACGTAACTGCAATTCTCAGCACTCGCATCTGCCACCAGCAAGTGGGGGTGGAACAGGGAGGTGTAGGCTGCATTGCTTAGGGTAAGGACCGGGCCTGAAAGCCCTGAGAACATTCTGAGGGAGCTAATGGGAGATAGCAGCCCAAACTGTGGGACAGCCAGAAAAAGAGGAAAAAAGAGAAGGGGAGAGAGAGAGAGAACTTTCCCACAAAAAGCTCTAACCTAAGGCACTGCTTAACTCAGATGACCATTATATCTACTACTGTGGGCAGGAATCCCTTAGAAGAAATGGAGTAGCCATCATAGTCAACAAAAGAGTCTGGAATGCACTATTTGGATGCACTTTCAAAAACGACAGAATGATATCTGTTCGTTTCCAAGGCAAACCATTCAATATCACGGTAATTCAAGTCTATGCCCCAACCAGTAACACCAAAGAAGCTGAATTTGAACAGTTCTATGAAGACCTATAAGACCTAGAACTAACACCCCTAAAAGAAGTCCTTTTCATTATAGGGGACTGGAATGCAAAAGTAAGAAGTCAAGAAACACCTGGAGTAACAAGCAAATTTGGCCTTGGAGTAAGAAGGCTAATAGAGTAGCAAAGGCTAACAGAGTTCTGCCAAGAGAATGCACTGGGCATGCAAACACCGTCTTCCAACAACACAAGAGAAGACTCTACACATGGACATAACCAGATGGTCAAAACCGAAATCAGACTGATTATATTCTTTTCAGCCAAAGATGGAGAAGCTCTATACAGTCAGCAAAAACAAGACTGGGAGCTGACTGTGGCTCAGATCATGAACTCCTTATTGCGAAATTCAGACTTAAATTGAAGAAAGTTGGGAAAACCACTAGACCATTCAGGTATGACCTAAATCAAATCCCTTATGATTATACAGTGGAAGTGAGAAATAGATTGAAGGGACTAGATCTGATAGACAGAGTACCTAATGAAGTATGGATGGAGGTTCGTGACACTATACAAAAGACAGGGATCAAGACCATCCCCAAGAAAAAGAAATGCAAAAAAGCAAAATGGCTGTCTGAGGAGGCCTTACAAATAGCTGTGAAAAGACGGGAAACAATAAGCAAAGGAGAAAAGGAAAGATATACCCATTTGAATGCAGAGTTCCAAAGAAGAGCAAGGAGAGATAACAAAGCCTTCCTCAGCGATCAATGCAAAGAAATAGAGAAAACAACAGAATGGGAAAGACGAAAGATCTCTTTAAGAAAATTAGAGCTACCAAGGAAATATTTCATGCAAACAGGGGCTCAATAAAGGACAGAAATGTTAGGGACCTAACAGAAACAGAAGATATTAAGAAGAAGTGACAAGAATATGCAGAAGAACTATACAAAAAAGATCTTCATGACCCAGAGAATCACGATGGTGTGATCACTGACCTAGAGCCAGACATCCTGGAATGTAAAGTCAAGTGGGCCGTAGGCAGCATCATTACGAACAAAGCTAGTGGAGGTGATGGAATTCCAGTTGAGCTATTTCAAATCCTGAAACATGATGCTGTGAAAGTGCTGCACTCAATATGCCAGCAAATTTGGAAAACTCAGCAGTGGCTACAGGACTGGAAA
This sequence comes from Bos indicus, assembly GCF_029378745.1. NCBI lineage: Eukaryota > Metazoa > Chordata > Mammalia > Artiodactyla > Bovidae > Bos > Bos indicus. The sequence continues at coordinate 441,195 of NC_091772.1, read as the reverse complement.
AGGTCAGTTTTCATTCCAATCTCAAAGAAAGGCAATGCCAAAGAATGCTCAAACTACTTCACAATTCACTCATCTCACACGCTAGTAAAGTAGTGATGAAAATTCTCTAAACCAGGCTTCAGCAATATGTGAACCGTGAACTTCCTGATGTTCAAGCTGGTTTTAGAAAAGGCAGAGGAACCAGAGATCAAGTTGCCAACATCTGCTGGATCATCAAAAAGGCAAGAAAGTTCCAGAAAAACATCTATTTCTGCTTTATTGACTATGCCAAAGCCTTTGACTGTGTGGATCACAATAAACTGTGGAAAATTCTGAAAGAGATGGGCATGCCAGACCACCTGACCTGCCTCTTGAGAAACCTGTATGCAGGTCAGCAATCAACAGTTAGAACTGGACATGGAACAACAGACTGGTTCCAAATAGGAAAAGGAGTACGTCAAGGCTGTATATTGTCACCCTGCTTATTTAACTTATATGCAGAGTACATCATGAGAAACACTGGGCTGGAGGAAGCACAAGATGGAATCAAGATTGCCAGGAGAAATATCAATAACCTTAGATATGCAGATGATACCACCTTTATGGCAGAAAGTGAAGAAGAACTAAAGAGCCTCTTGATGAAAGTGAAAGAGGAGAGTGAAAAAGTTGGCTTAAAGCTCAACATTCAGAAAACGAAGATCATGGCATCTGGTTCCATCACTTCATAGCAGATAGATGGGGAAACAGTGGAAACGGTGGTTGACTTTATTTCTATGGGCTCCAAAAATCACTGCAGATGGTGATTGCAGCTATGAAATTAGAAGACACTTACTCCTTGGAAGGAAAGTTATGACCAACCTAGACAGCATATTAAAAAGCAGAGACATTACCTTGCCAACAAAAGTTCGTATAGTCAAGGCTATAATTTTCCTGTGGTCATGTATGGATGTGAGAGTAGGACTATAAAGAAAGCTGAGCACTGAAGAATTGATGCTTTTGAAGTGTGGTGTTTGAGAAGACTCTTGAGAGTCCCAGGGACTGCAAGGAGACCCAACCAGTCTCTCCTAAAGATCAGTCCTGGGTGTTCATTGGAAGGACTAATGTTCAAGCTGAAGCTCCAATACTTTGGCCACCTGATGCAAAGAGCTGACTCATTTGAAAAGACCCTGATGCTGGGAAAGATTGAGGGCTGGAGCAGAAGGGGATGACAGAAAATGAAATGGTTGGATGGCATCATCAACTCGATGGACATGGGTTTGAGTGGTCTCCTGGAGTTGATGATGGCCAGGGAGGCCTGGCGTGCTGCAGTTCATAGGGTTGCAAAGAGTCGGACATGACTGAGCAACTAAAGTGAATTGAACTGAAATGAAGGCACTGCTGGGCCCATTCACAGAACAAAGGAATGACCGAATACCAGAGGAGAGCTAGCTGGCAGTGGGCTGGCCTATCCCCCGCCAGTGGCAGAGATGCAGGCAGGAGACAGCCAGGGCTGGAAGATGGAGGGCGGGGGAAGAGAGGGGAGGGCAAACTCACCCCCAGAGACAGCATCCTCTACTAAACTGCAAGCAGCCTCCCGGTTGCTAAACAAGTCTTCCTGGGATCCTGGTCAGTTGACATCTGCCAGGAGGGTCGCATCCAGAGATCAGCTCCCCAGAGGAGACACACAGCACACCTGAGACGGCACTCCTGTGGCTCACCCAGGAAACCAAGCAGCTGGGATGGTGGCGCCTATCTGGGGAGTGTGTGCTTGCCAACCACCTGGTCACTTGAGCTGCTCAGACCTGGGAAGGGCACAAAACATAGGCCCAACCGAGTCTGTGCCTTTGTGGAGTACCCAAAAACCTGAACCTGAGCAGCTTAGACCTGGGAAGTGTACGCAACCCAGGGCCCGCTTTAGACAGTTCCCCTGCAGAGCAATCTGGAGCCTGAGCAGAGTAGACCCAGAAAGCACACACGCCGTGAGCAGGGACAAACCTAGTGTGGCCCAGGCGCTGCGAGCACTCCCCACACACACCAGTGATATTTGTTTGCAGTGTTCCTCCCTCCCCACAGCACAATTGAACAAGTGAGCTTAAATAAACGACCACCTTCGCCCCACTTGTGTCAGGGTGGAAATTAGACATTGAATAGACTTGCAACAGAGGAAGTAAAAATAAAGAAAGAAGAGGGAACCACTTTGGAAGTGACCAGTACAACAGATTAAAACCCTGTAGTTAGCATTGACTACATTGGAAGGAGCCTATAGATATTCAGAAGAATTACAAGCTGGAACAAGGAACTATCTGAAACTGAACTGACACTACACGGCCCTCAAAAGCTCCAGAGAAATTCCTAGATATGTTTTACTATTATCATTTTTTAAATTTAATTTTTTAAACTTTTAAGTTCTTTATTACCCTTTAATTTTCATTTTTAAAACCTATTACCTTGCAAAAAAAAGATCCTATTTTTAAAGCAAATTCATATATATATATATATATATATATATATATATATATAATAATTTTTGCAATTTTCTTTTGTTTTTTCAATATTGTATTTTTGAGAGTCTAATCTCTATTCTAGATTTTTAATTTTTGCTTCTTGGTATTTGTTATCAATTTTGTACCTTTAAGAATCCAATCTTCAGTACCCATTTTTACTCAGGAGTGTTACTGGCTTAATTGCTGTTTCCCTTTTTGACTCTCCTTTTTCTCCTCCAGGTCACCTCTATCTCCTCCCTCCCCCTTCTCTTATCTACTTAACTCTGTGAATCTCTTTGGGTGTTCTGGGCTGTGGAGAAAACTTCCAGAACTTATTACTGGCTAGATTGATCTCTCTCCTCTTGACTCCCCATCCTCTCCTCCTAGTCACCTCTATCTCCTTCCTCCCTCTTGTCTTCTCTATATAACTCTGTGAACCTCTCTGAGTGTTCCAGACTGTGGAGAGCAAATAGGAAATTGATTACTGGCTAGATTGCACTCTCCTTTTTTTATTTCCCCTCTTCTCCTGTTCACCTCTGTCTTCCTCCTCCCTCTTCTCTTCTACATGTAACTCTGTGAACCTCTCTGGGTGTTCCTCACTTTGGAGAATATTTTCACCATTCAGTTCAATTCAGTCACTCAGTCGTGTCCGAATCTTTGTGACCCCAAGAATTGCAGCATGCCAGGCCCCCCTGTCCATCACCAACTCCCGGAGTTTACTCAAACTCATGTCCATCGATTCAGTGATGCCATCCAGCCATCTCATCCTCTGTCGTTCCCTTCTCCTCCTGTGCCCAATCCCTCCCAGCATCAGGGTCTTTTCCAATGAGTCAGCTCTTCGCAAGAGGGGGCCAAGTATTGGAGTTTCAGCTTTAGCATCATTCCTTCCAATGAACACCCAGGGCTGATCTCCTTTAGAATTGACTTGTTGGATCTCCTTGCAGTCCAAGGGATTCTCAAGAGTCTTCTCCAACACCACAGTTCAAAAGCATCAATTTTTTGGCGCTCAGCTTTCTTCACAGTCCAACTCTCACATTCATACATGACCACTGGAAAAACCATAGCCTTCATTAGACGGACCTTTGTTGGCAAAGTAATGTCTCTGCTGTTTTATCATTGGTGTTATATGGACAGAGAAATCTTGAGGCTACTGTAAGAATAAGACTGAAAGCCAGAGGCAGGAGGCTTAAATCCAAAACTTTAGAACACCAGAAAACTCCTGACTCCAGGGACCACTAATCGACCAGATCTCATCCAAAAACCTCCACACCTACACTGAAACCAAGATCCATCCAAGAGCCAACAAGTTTCAGAGCAAGACATACCAAGCTAATTCTCCAACAGCACAGGAACATAACCCTGAGCATTAAAATATTGGCAGCCAAAAGTCACACCAAACCCATAGACACCTCAAAACTCACTACTGGACACTTCATTGCACTCCAGAGAGAAGACATCCAGCTCCACACCAACACAAATTCCCTAACCAGGAACCCTTGACAAGCCACTTGTCCAACTCCACCCACAGGGAGGAACCTCCACAATAAAAAGGAACCACAAACTTCCAGCATACAGTAAGGCCACCCCAAACACAGCAACCTAAACAACATGAAAAGGCAGAGAAATATTCAACAGGTAAAGGAACATGATAAAAGCCCACCAAACCAAACAAAAGAGGAAGAGATAGGGAGTTTACCTGAAAAGGAATTCAGAATAATGATAGTAAACATGATCCAAAATCTTGAAAACAAAATGGAGTTACAGATAAATAGTCTAGAGACAAAGATTGAGAAGATGCAAGAAAAGTTTAACAAGGACCTAGAAGAAATAAAAAAGAGTCAACCAAAAATAAATAATGCAATAACTGAGATCAAAAGCACTCTGGAGGGAACCAACAGTAGAATAACTGAGGCAGAAGATAGGATAAGTGAGGTGGAAGATAGAATGGTGGAAATAAATGAAGCAGAGAGGAAAAAAGAATTAAAAGAAATGAGGATGTCAGAGACATCTGGGACAATGTTAAACGTCCCAACATTCGAATCATAGGAGTCCCAGAAGAAGAAAACCAAAAGAAAAGCCATGAGAAAACACTTGAGGAGATAATAGTTGAAAACTTCCCTAAAATGGGGAAGGAAATAGCCACCCAAGTCCAAGAAACCCAGAGAGTCCCAAACAGGATAAACCTAAGGCAAAACACACCAAGACACATATTAAATCAAATTAACAAAGATAAACACAAAGAACAAATATTAAAAGCAGCAAGGGAAAAACAATAAATAACACACAAGGGGATTCCCATAAGGGTAACAGCTAATCTTACAATAGAAACTCTTCAACCCAGAAAGGAATGGCAGGACATACTTAAAGTGATGAAAGAGAAAAACCTACAACCTAGATTACTGTATCCAGCAAGGATCTCATTCAAATATGAAGGAGAAATCAAAAGCTTTACAGACAAACAAAAACTGAGAGAATCCAGCACCAACAAACCAGCTCTTCAACAAATGCTAGATGATCTCCTCTAGACAGGAAACACAGAAAAGGTTTATAAACTCGAACCCAAAACAACAAAGTAAATGGCAATGGGATCATACTTATCACTAATTACCATAAATGTAAATGGGTTTAATGCCCCAACCAAAAGACAAAGACTGGCTGAATGCATATAAAAACAAGACCCCTATATATGCTGTCTACAAGAGACCCACCTCAAAACAAGGGGCACATACAGACTGAAAGTGAAGGGATGGAAAAAGATATTTCATGCAAATAGAAACCAAAAGAAAGCAGGAGTAGCAATACTTATGTCAGATAAAAATAGACTTTGAAATAAAGGCCTTGAAAAGAGACAAAGAAGGACAGTACATAATGAGCAAAGGATCAATACAAGGAGAAGATACAATAATTATAAATACATATGTACAGAATCCCAGGGACGGGGGAGCCTGGTGGGCTGCCGCCTATGGGGTCGCATGGAGTCAGACATGACTGAAGCGACTTAGCAGCAGCAGTAGCAGTATACTGTTGGAGAAGGCCATGGCACCCCACTGCAGTACTCTTGCCTGGAAAATCCCATGGATTGAAGGGCTGGTGGGCTGCAGTCCATGGGGTCGCTAGGAGTCGGACACAACTGAGCGACTTCACTTTATTTTTTCACTTTCATGCATTGGAGAAGGAAATGGCAACCCACTCCAGCATTCTCGCCTGGAGAATCCCAGGGACTGGGAAGCCTGGTGGGCTGCCGTCTATGGGGTCGCACAGAGTCGGACACGACTGAAGCGATTTAGCAGCAGCAGCAACATTGGAGCACCACAATATGTAAGACAAATGCTAACAAGTATGAAAGGGGAAATTAACGGTAACACGATAATAGTGGGAGAATTTAATACCCCACTCACACCTATGGATAGATCAACTAAACAGAAAATAAGCAAGGAACATAAACTTTAAATGATACAATGGACCAGTTAGACCTAATTGATATCTATAGGACATTTCACCCTAAAACAGTGAATTTCACCTTTTTCTAAAGTGCTTATGGAAACTTCTTCAGGATAGATTACATTCTGGGCCAAAATCTAGCCTTGGTAAATTAAAAAAAAAAAAAAAAACAAAACTGAAATAATCTCAAGTATCTTTTCTGATCACAATGTGGTAAGATTAGATGTCAACTATAGGAAAAAGATCACTGCAGATGGTGACTGAATGACTGAACTGAACGGAACAGGAAAACAACAACAACAACAACAAACTATTAAAAATACAAAACATATGGAGGTTAAAAAACATGCTTCTGAATAGCCAATAAATCACAGAAGAAATCAAAATATACACAGAAACAAATGAAAATAAAAATACAACAACACAAAACCTATGGGATTCAGTAACAGCAGTGCTAAGGGGAAGATTCATAGCAATACAAGCCTACCTCAAGAAACAGAAGAGAAATCAAATAAATAACCTAACTCTACACCTAAAGCAACTAGAAAAAAGAAGAAATGAAGCACCCCAGAATTAGTAGAAGGAAAAAAATCATAAAAATCAGGGCAGAAATAAATGCAAAAGAAACAAAGGAGACCATAGCAAAAATCAACAAAGCTAAAAGCTGGTTCTTTGAGAAGATAAATAAAATAGACAAACCATTAGCCAGACTCATCAAGAAACAAAGGGAGAAGAATCAGATCAACAAAACTGGAAATGAAAATGGAGAAATCACAACAGACAACACAGAAATACAAAGGATCATAAGAGACCACTATCAGCAACTATATGCTAATAAAATGGACAACTTGGAAGAAATGGACAAATTTTTAGAAAAGTATAACTTTCCAAAATTGAACCAGGAAGAAATAGAAAATCTTAACAGACCCATTACAAGCACAGAGATAGAAACTGTAAGCAGAAATCTTCCAAACAAACAAAAGCCCAGGACCAGATGGCTTCAAAGCTGAATTCTACCAAAATTTAGAGAGGCAATGGCACCCCACTCCACTACTCTTGCCTGGAAAATCCAATGGATGGAAGAGCCTGGTAGGCTACAGTCTATGGGGTCGCTAAGAGTCGGACACGACTGAGCAATTTCACTTTCACTTTTCACTTTCATGCATTGGAGAAGGAAATGGCAACCCACTCCAGTATTCTTGCCTGGAGAACCCCGGGGATGGGGGAGACTGTTGGGCTGCCATCTAGGGGGTGGCACAGAGTCGGGCAACACCTATCCTACTCAAACTCTTCCAGAAAATTGCAGAGGAAGGAAACTTCCAAACTCATTCTATGATGCCACCATCACCCTAATACCAAAACCAGACAGAGATGCCACACAAAAAAGAAAATTACAGGCCAATATCACTGATGAACATACATGCAAAAATCCTTAACAAAATTCTAGCAAACAGAATCCAACAACATATGAAAAAGATCATACATCATGACCAGGTGGGCTTTATCCCAGGGATGCAAGGATTCTTCAATATTTGCAAATCAATCAATATGATACACCATATTAACAAATTGAAGGATAAAAACCATATGATTTTTTCAATAGATGCAGAGAAAGCCCTTGACAAAATTTAACACCCATTTATGATAAAAAGGAGAAGGCAATGGCATCCCACTCCAGTACTCTTGCCTGGAAAATCCCGTGGATGGAGGAGCCTGGAAGGCTGCAGTCCATGGGGTTGCTGAGGGTCAGACACAACTGAGCGACTTCACTTTCGCTTTTCACTTTCATGCATTGGAGAAGGAAATGACAACCCACTCCAGTGTTCTTGCCTGGAGAATCCCAGGGACGGGGGAGCCTGGTGGGCTGCTGTCTATGAGGTCACACAGAGCGGACACGACTGAAGTGACTTAGCAGAATGATAAAAACCCTCCAAAAAGCAGGAATAGAAGGAACATACCTCAACATAATAAAACCTATATATGACAAACCCACAACCAACATTATTCTCAATGGTGAAAAATTGAAAGCATTTCCTCTAAAGTCAGGAACAAGACAAGGGTGCCCACTTTCATTACTATTCAACATAGTTTTGGAAGTTTTGGCCACAGCAATCAGAGCAGAAAAAGAAATAAAAGGAATCCAAATTGGAAAAGAAGAAGTAAAACTCTCAGTGTTTTCAGATGATACGATCCTCTACATAGAAAACCCTAAAGACTCCACCAGAAAATTACTAGAACTAATCAATGAATACATTAAAGTTGTAGGGTATAAAATTAATACAGAGAAACCCCTTGCATTCCTATACACTAATAATGAGAAAACAGAGAAATTAAGGACACAATTCCATTCACCATTGCAATGAAAAGAATAAAATACTTAGGAATAAATCTACATAAAGAAACAAAAGATCAATATATAGAAAACTATAAAATGCTGATGAAAGAAACCAAAGATGATGCAAATAGATGGAGAAATATACCATGTTCATGGATCAGAAGAATCAATATAGTGAAAATGAGTATACTCCCCAAACAATCTATAGATTCAATGCAATCCCTATCAAGCTACCAATGTCATTTTTCAGAGAACTAGAACAAATAATTTCACAATTTTTATGGAAATACAAAAAACCTCGAATAGTCAAAGCAATCTAGAGAAAGAAGAATGAAACTGGAGGAATCAACCAGCCTGACTTCAGGCTCTATTACAAAGCAACAGTCATCAAGACAGTATGGTACTGGCACAAAGACAGAAACATAGATTAACGGAACAAAATAGAAAGCCCAGAGATAAATCCATGCATCTATGGACACCTTATCTTTGACAAAGGAGGCAAGAATATACAATGGATTAAAGACAATCTCTTTAACAAGTGGTGCTGGGAAAACTGGTCAACCACTTGTAAAAGAGTGAAACTAGAACACTTTCTAACACCATACACAAAAATAAACTCAAAATGGATTAAAGATCTAAATGTAAGACCAGAAACTATACAACTCCTTGAGGAAAACATAGGCAAAACAATCTCTGATGTAAATCTAAGCAAGATCCTCTATGACCCACCTCCCACAGAGTAATGGAAATAAAAGCAAACAAATGGGACCCAATTAAAATTAAAAGCTTCTGCACAACAAAGGAAACTAGAAGCAGGATGAAAAGACAGCTTTCAGAATGGGAAAAAATAATAGCAAACAAGGCAACTGACAGAGAATTAATCTCAAAAATATACAAGTAACTCCTGTAGCTCAATTCCAGAAAAATAAACAACCCAATCAAAAAATGGGCCAAAGAACTAAACAGACATTTCTCCAAGGAAGACATACAGATGGCTAACAAACACATGAAAAGATGCTCAACATCACTCATTATTGGAGAAATGCAAATCAAAACCACAATGAGGTACCATCTCACGTCAGAGAGAAATGCTGCTATCAAAAAGTCTACAAACAATAAATGCTGAAGAGGGTGCAGAGAAAAAGGTACCCTCTTACACTGTTGGTGGGAATGCAAACTACTACAGCCACTATGGAGAACAGTGTGGAGATTCCTAAAAAAACTGGAAACAGAACTGCCATACGACCCAGCAATCCCACTGCTGGACATACACACCGAGGAAACCAGAATTGAAAGAGGCACGTGTACCCCAATGTTCATTGCAGCACTGTTTACAATAGCCAGGACATGGAAGCAACCTAGATGTCCATTGGCAGATGAATGGACAAGAAAGCTCTGGTATGTATACATAATGGAATATTACCCAGCTATTAAAGAGAAAGCATTTGAATCAGTTCTAATGAGGTGGATGAAACTGGAGCCTATTATACAGAGTGAAGTAAGTCAGAAAGAAAAACACCAGTATAGTATATTAAGGCATATATATGGAATTTAGAAACATGGTAACAATGACCCTATATGTGAGACAGCAAAAGAGACACAGATGTAAAAAATAGACTTTTGGACTCTGTGGGAGAAGGTGAGGGTGGGATGATTTGAGAGAATAGCAGTGAAACATGTATGTTACCGTATGTGAAATAGATCGCCAGTGCAGGTTTGATGCATGAGACAGGGTGCCCAGGGCTGGTGCACTGGGAAGACCTAGAGGCATGAGACGGGAAGGGAGGTGGGACAGGGGTTCATGATGGGGAACACATGTACACCCATGGCTGATTCATGTGAATGTATATCAAAAACCACCACAATATTGTAAAGTAATTAGCCCCCAATTAAAATAAATATTTTTTTAAACAAAAAGAAATGGAAGCATTGATCCAATCTATTACAAAAGCCAAATAAGGAAGTGGATAAAAGCTTATGTAACAGAAAAAGGGCATTTTTATCTATGGATATTATCTCCTGTACTAAGCTTAAGCTAATCTCTCAACCCAGTTGGACAATGGAAGCAGCTTATGTATTAAAATAAGAATAAATATTCTCCAATAATAAAATCCTCACATGGGGGTTTCTTCACTTAAAAACTCGGTGCCTTGACTGAGATACTCACCAGCACTTGGCTTTGGGGAAAGAGAACCTGTTATATTAGAGGAAGATTTTATTGAAGTCTCTAGATTGTGAGTTTAGCAAGATCTTCAACTCTTTGAGTGCATGACATCTTTGTTTTTTTTTTTTTCCTTCTGAAAGAATGAGTTGGTTGAGAGATGGAAAGTGGAGATTTTAGGAAAATTCTGGAACCCCAAAATTATTTTTTGAAAAAAAAATTTATTTTGAAATCATTTCAAACTTACAGAAAAGTTGCAGGACGAGTACACAGGACTCCTATATATCCAACCAGATTCCTCAAGTTTTAGTATTTTGCCACATCTACCTTATCATCCTTATTGTAATTCTCTCTCTCTGTATATATGTAGACATATTTATTTTTTCCTGAGCCATTTAAAAGTTAGGTTGCACACAATGCTCCATTAATACATCAGTACTACCCTTTAATACTTTACTGTGGATTTGCTCCACCGTACAACCAATCAACAAATCAGAAAATTAACATTGGAGCAATTTACCTATGTAATTTATATGCCCCACTCACATCACTATTATTCTGATATCTTCTATAGGTCCAAGATCCAATCCAGAATCATGCATTTAGTTGTTACATCTCTTTATTCTCTTTCAATATGCAACAACTCTTTGGTCTTTCCTTGCTTTTTATCATCTTGACATTTTTTTTAAAGAGTGCAGATGCACACTCTAGAGCCCATTCTCTGCAACAAGAGAAGCCACCGCAATGAGAAACCTGAGCACAGCAATGGAGAGTAGACCCTGCTCACCACAACTAGAGAAAGCCCATGAGCATCAATGAAGACCCAGCACAGCCAAAATAAATAATTTAAAAAAGAAAGAAAATTGAAATAATGGAATAAGACAAAAAAATTACAAAGGAAAGCATAGGACTGACTTTTACCAAAGATTTTGAGTGGAAACGTTTATATTTTTGCAGGCAGAGATTTCTGAAAAAAAAAAAAGTACCCATACTGACTTCAGTTCAGTTCAATCACTAAATTGTGTCCGACTCTCTGCGACCCCACGAATTGCAGCACACCAGGCCTCCCTGTCCATCACCAACTCCTGGAGTTCACTCAGATTCACATCCATTGAGTCAGTGATGCCATCCAGCCATCTCATCCTCTGTCGTCCCCTTCTCCTCCTGCCGCCAATCCTTGCCAACATCACAGTCTTTTCCAATGAGTCAACTCTTCACATGAGGTGGCCAAAGTACTGGAGTTTCAGCCTTAGCATCCTTCCTTCCAAAGAAATCCCATGGCTGATCTCCTTCACAATGGACTGGTTGGATCTCCTTGCAGTCCAAGGGACTCTCAAGAGTCTTCTCCAACACCACAGTTTAAAAGCATCAATTCTTCGGTGCTCAGCCTTCTTCACAGTCCAACTCTCACATCCATACATGACCACAGGAAAAACCATAGCCTTGACTAGACGGACCTTTGTTGGCGAAGTAATGTCTCTGCTTTTGAATATGCTATCTAGGTTGGTCATAACTTTTCTTCCAAGGAGTAAGCGTCTTTTAATTTCATGGCTGCAGTCACCATCTGCAGTGATTTGGGAGCCCAAAAAATAAAGTCTGACACTGTTTCCACTGTTTTCTCATCTATTTCCCATGAAGTGATGGGACCAGATGCCATGATCTTCATTTTCTGAATCTTGAGCTTCAAGCCAACTTTTTAACTCTCCACTTTCACTTTCATCAAGAGGCTTTTGAGTTCCTCTTCACTTTCTGCCATAAGGGTGGTGTCATCTGCATATCTGAGGTTATTGATATTTCTCCCAGCAATCTTGATGCCAGCTTGTGTTTCTTCCAGTCCAGCGTTTCTCATGATGTACTCTGCATATAAGTTAAATAAGGTGACAATATACAGTCTTGACGTACTCCTTTTCCTATTTGAAACCAGTCTGTTGTTCCATGTCCAATTCTAACTGTTGCTTCCTGACCTGCATACAGGTTTCTCAAGAGGCAGGTCAGGTGATCTGGTATTCCCATCTCTTTCAGAATTTTCCAGTTTATTGTGATCCACACAGTCAAAGGCTTTGGCATAGTCAATAAAGCAGCAATAGATGTTTTCTATTTGTTTTATATAACTCTATATAGTTATATTATATAACTATAATCTACCTACATATATATATATATATATAACTGGCAGGAATCCACCAAATATTACCAGTGGTTTTCTTTTCATGGAAGATTACATAGGATTTTAATTTTCTTCTTCATAGTCTAGATTTCAGTCATTCTACAAAGAATATGATTTTCATAATAAAAATGCAATGACTTTTTAAAGTATATCAGTGTTCTATTAAGATGTCAAGGTGACTGGAAAATAAACAACATTAGTGTAGACATCAGAAGGCGGCAGAAAGTGTGCCCCCTGCTAGTTTTTAGTGGGATGTTATATAACTACTATAAGTGAAGTCGCTCAGTCGAGTCCGACTCTTTGCGACCCCATGGACTGTAGCCCACCAGGCTCCACGGTCCATGGAATTCTCCAGACAAGAATACTGGAGTAGGTTGCCATTTCCTTCTCCAGGGGATCGTCCCGACTCAGGGTCAAACCCAGGTCTCCTGCATTGTAGGCAGAGGCTTTACCATCTGAGCTACCAGGGAAGCTAGGCTGCTATTTAGAGAAAGGGAATGTCTCAAAATAGAGACTGGCACCAGGCCTTTCACCCACAACATGCATTTTGAGATAACATTGACGCAAGGTGAGTCTTCCTGGGCCATAAAAAGATTGACATGACTCTTGAAAGGCAGGTTTCCAAGTAAACATACAGTTTCATTAACATATATTAGGAGAACAATGTGTGAGTAAAACAAACTGTTTTGTTGAGCCCTTATCAGTTCTGAGTCTTAAGTAGAACCCACTTGAAGAAAGACAGTTCAGTTCAGTCCAGTTCAGTTGCTCAGTCGTGTCAACTCTTTATGACCCCATGAATCCCAGCACGCCAGGCCTCCGTGTCCATCACCAACTCCCGGAGTTCACTGAAACTTATGTCCATTGAGTCAGTGATGCCATCCAGCCATCTCATCCTCTGTCGTCCCCTTTTCCTCCTGCCCCTAATCCCTCCCAGCATCAGAGCCTTTTCGAATAAGTCAACTCTTCGCATGAGGTGGCCAAAGTACTGGAGTTTCAGCTTTAGCATCATTCCTTCCGAAGAATACCCAGGTCTGATCTCTTTTATTTATTTATTTCTGTTTTTGTTTTTTTTTTTTTCCTGGTCTCCTTCAGAACGGATTGGTTGGATCTCCTTGCAGTCCAAGGGACTCTCAAGAGTCTTCTCCAACACCACAGTTCAAAAGCATCAATTCTTCGGGACTGTGCTTTCTTCACAGTTCAACTCTCACATCCATACATGACGATTGGAAAAACCATAGCCTTGACTAGATGGACCTTTGTTGGCAAAGTAATATCTCTGCTTTTGAATATGCCATCTAGGTTGGTCATAACTTTCCTTCCAAGGAGTAAGCGTCTTTTAATTTCATGGCTGCAGTCACCATCTGCAGTGATTTTGGAGCCCCCCAAAATATGTCTGACACTGTTTCCCCTGTTTACTCATCTATTTGCCATGATGTGATGGGACCAGATGCCATGATTTCATTTTCTGAATGTTGAGCTTTAAGCCAACCTTTTCACTCTCCTCTTTCACTTTCATCAAGAGGCTTTTTAGTTCCTCTTCACTTTTTACCATAAGGGTGGTGTCATCTGAATATCTGAGGTTATTGATATTTCTCCCGGCAATCTTGATTCCAGCTTGTGCTTCTTCCAGTCCAGCGTTTCTCACGATATACTCTGCATATAAATAAAATAAGCAGGGTGACAATGTACAGCCTTGACGTACTCCTTTTCCTATTTGAAACCAGTCTGTTGTTCCATGTCCAGTTCTAACTGTTGCTTCCTGACCTGCATACAGGTTTCTCAAGAGGCAGGTCAGGTGGTCTGGTATTCCCATCTCTTTCAGAATTTTCCACAGTTTATTGTGATCCACACAGTCAAAGGTTTTGGCATAGTCAAAAAAGCAGAAATAGATGTTTTTCTGGAACTCTCTTGCTTTTTCCACGACCTAGCAGATGTTGACAATTTGATCTCCGGTTCCTCTGCCTTTTCTAAAACCAGCTTGAACATCTGGAAGTTCACAGTTCACGTATTGCTAAAGCCAGGCTTGGAGAATTTTGAGCATTACCTTACTAGCATGTGAGATGAGTTCAATTGTGCAGTAGTTTGAGCATTCTTTGTCATTGCCTTTCTTTGGGATGGGAATGAAAACTGACTTTTTCCAGCCCTGTGGCCACTGCTGAGTTTTCCAAATTTCCTGACATATTGAGTGCAACACTTTCACAGCATCATCTTTCAGGATTTGAAGTAGCTCAACTGGAATTCTTTCACCTCCACTAGCTTTGTTCGTAGCGATGCTTTCTAAGGCCCACTTGACTTCACATTCCAGTATGTCTGGCTCTAGGTGGTCGTGAAGCTCTTTTTTGCACAGTTCTTCTGTGTATTCTTGCCACCTCTTCTTAATATCTTCTGCTTCTGTTAGGTCCATACCATTTCTGTCCTTTATCGAGCCAATCTTTTCATGAAATATTCCCTTTATATCTCTAATTTTCTTTAAGAGATCTCTAGTCTTTCCCATTCTGTTGTTTTCCTCTATTTCTTTGAATTGATCTCTAAGGAAGGCAGAGTCTAGGGTTAATACATAGTTCATGAACATAGTTTAAGAAAAACATTTCCATAAGAAAAACACATTGGTTAACTCAAGGTTTGAGAAACGTTAAGTTCAGGTGGAACCATATGTCCTCATGGCAACACAAAATTTTAATAGAAACCTCCTTTTAATTTTGTATAGAGAAGGGAAAAAATTTGACACTTGTAGTTTGTTTCCTCCTGCCACTTAAAGAGAGAGAGATAAAAAATGTCTGACACTTGCAGCCTATTTCCTACATTTGGAGACCCCTAGCCTTCCTGCCTGTTACTCTCTCAAAAGCAAACCACAAAATCCATATGAACTTTTAAGAAACTTGGGGTCTGTGAAAGGCTGCTTTAGGCTATGCTCTTAATATCACTGCCTTTACCAATAGGTTAGAGCAAAGACCCAGCCTCCACACTGCTGACACTTGGTCCAGCTCATTCTTAGTTGTGGCTGGCAGGGGCAGGGGTCAGAGGGCTGTCCTCTGCATTAAAAGTTCAGCATCCTTGGCCTCCACCCACTAGATGCTAGTTCAGTTCAGTTCACTCAGTTGTGTCTGACTCTTTGCAACCCAATGAATTGCAGCACACTAGGCCTCCCTGTCCATCACCAACTCCCGGAGTCCACCCAAACCCATGTTCATCGAGTCAGTGGTGCCATCCAGCCATCTCATCCTCTCGTCCCCTTCTCCTCCTGCCCCCATCCCTCCCAGCATCAGTCTTTTTCTTTTTTTTTTTTTTAATTTTATTTTATTTTTAAACTTTACAATATTGTATTAGTTTTGCCAAATATCAAAATGAATCCGCCACAGGTATACCTGTGTTCCCCATCCTGACCCCTCCTCCCTCCCCATACCCTCCCTCTGGGTTGTCCCAGTGCACCAGACCCAAGCATCCAGTATCGTGCATCGAACCTGGACTGGTGACTCATTTCATACATGATATTATATATGTTTCACTGCTATTCTCCCAAATCTCCCCACCCTTTCCCTCTCCCACAGAGTCCATAAGACTGATCTATACATCAGTGTCTCTTTTGCTGTCTCGTACACAGGGTTATTGTTACCATCTTTCTAAATTCCATATATATGCGTTAGTATACTGTATTGGTGTTCTTCTTTCTGGCTTACTTCACTCTGTATAATAGGTTCCAGTTTCATCCATCTCATTAGAACTGATTCAAATGTATTCTTTTTATGGCTTAGTAATACTCCACTGTGTATATGTACCACAGCTTTCTTATCCATTCATCTGCTGATAGGCATCTAGGTTGCTTCCATGTCCCGGCTATTATAAACAGTGCTGCGATGAACATTGGGGTACACGTGTCTCTTTCCCTTCTCTTCAGCATGAGGTGGCCAAAGTACTGGAGTTTCAGCTTTAGCATCGTTCCTTCCAAAGAAATCCGAGGGCTGATCTCCTTCAGAATGGACTGGTTGGATCTCCTTGCAGTCCAAGGGACTCTCAAGAGTCTTCTCCAACACAACAGTACAAAAGCATCAATTCTTTGGCGCTCAGCCTTTTTCACCGTCCAACTCTCACATCCATACATGACAACAGGAAAAACCATAGCCTTGACTAGACGGATCTTTGTTGGTAAAATAATGTCTCTGATTTTGAATATGCTATCTAGGTTGGTCATAACTTTTCTTCCAAGGAGTAAGCATCTTTTAATTTCATGGCTGCAGTCACCATCTGCAGTGATTTTGGAGCCCAGAAAAATAAAGTCTGACACTATTTCCACTGTTTTACCATCTATTTCCCATGAAGTGATGGGACTGCATGCCATGATCTTCGTATTCTAAATGTTGAGCTTTAAGCCAACTTTTTCACTCTCCTCTTTCATTTTCATCAAGAGGCTTTTGAGTTCCTCTTCACTTTCTGCCATAAGGGTGGTGTCATCTGCATATCTGAGGTGATTGATATTTCTCCCGGCAATCTTGATTCCAGCTTGTGTTTCTTCCAGTCCAGCGTTTCTCATGATGTACTCTGCATATAAGTTAATAAGCAGGGTGACAATATACAGCCTTGTCGTACTCCTTCTATTTGAAACCAGTCTGTTGTTCCATGTCCAGTTCTAACTGTTGCTTCCTGACCTGCATACAGGTTTCTCAAGAGGCAGGTCAGGTGGTCTGGTATTCCCATCTCTTTCAGAATTTTCCACAGTTTATTATGGTCCACACAGTCAAAGGTTTTGGCATAGTCAATAAAGCAGAAATAGATGTTTTTCTGGAACTCTCTTGCTTTTTTGACGATCCAGCAGATGTTGGCAACTTGATCTCTGGTTCCTCTGCCTTTTCTAAAACCAGCTTGAACATCTGGATTTCAAAGTTCACGTATTGCTGAAGCCAGGCTTGGAGAATTTTGAGCATTACTTTACTAGCATGTGAGATGACTGCAATTGTGCAGAATGAAAACTGACCTTTTCCAGTCCTGTGGCCACTGCTGAGTTTTCCAAATTTGCTGGCATATTGAGTGCAGCTCTTTCACAGCATCATGTTTCAGGATTTGAAAGAGCTCAACTGGAATTCCATCACCTCCACTAGCTTTGTTCGTAGTGATGCTTTGTAAGGCCCACTTGACTTCACATTCCAGGATGTCTGGCTCTAGGTCAGTGATCACACCATCGTGATTATCTAGGTCGTCAAGAACTTTTTTTGTACAGTTCTTCTGTGTATTCTTGCCACCTGTTAATATCCTCTGCTTCTGTTAGGTTCATACCATTTCTGTCCTTTATTGAACCCATCTTTGCATGAAATGTTCCCTTGGTATCTCTAATTTTCTTGAAGAGATCTCTAGTCTTTTCCATTCTGTTGTTTGCCTCTATTTCTTTGCATTGATCGCTGAGGAAGGCTTCCTATGTCTTCTTGCTATTCTTTGGAACTCTGCATTCAGATGCTTATATCCTTTTCTCCTTTGCTTTTCACTTCTCTTCTTTTCACAGCTATGTGTAAGGCCTCCCCAGACAGCCATTTTGCTTTCTTGCATTTCTTTTCCATAGGGATGGTCTTGATCCCTGTCTCCTGTACAATGTCATGAATCTCTGTCCATAGTTCATCAGGCACTCTATCTATCAGATCTAGGCCCTTCAATCTATTTCTCACTTCCACTGTATAATCATAAGGGATTTGATTTAGGTCATACCTGAATGGTCTAGTGGTTTTCCCTACTTTCTTCAATTTCAGTCTGAATTTGGTAATAAGGAGTTCATGATCTGAGCCACAGTCAGCTCCTGGTGTTGTTTTTGTTGACTGTATAGAGCTTCTCCATCTTTGGCTGCAAAGAATATAATCAATCTGATTTCGGTGTTGACCATCTGGTGATGTCCATGTATACAGTCTTCTCTTGTGTTGTTGGAAAAGGGTGTTCGCTAGGACCAGTGCATTTTCTTGGCAAAACTCTATTAGTCTTGGCCCTGCTTCGTTCCGTATTCCAAGGCCAAATTTGTCTGTTACTCCAGGTGTTTCTTGACTTCCTACTTTTGCTTTCCAGTCCCCTATAATGAACAAGACATCATTTTTGGGTGCTAGTTCTAAAAGGTCTTGTAGGTTTTCATAGAAGCGTTCAACTTCAGCTTCTTCAGCATTACTGGTTGGGGCATAGACTTGGATTACTGTGATATTGAATGGTTTACCTTGGAAATGAACAGAGATCATTCTGTCATTTTTGAGATTGCATCCAAGTACTGCATTTCAGACTCTTTTGTTGACCATGAATCTATTCCATTTCTTCTGAGGGATTCCTGCCCGCAGTAGTAGATATAATGGTCATCTGAGTTAAATTCACCCATTCCAGTCCTTTTTAGTTCGCTGATTCCTAGAATGTCAACATTTATACTTGCCATCTCTTGTTTGACCACTTTCAATTTAAGTTGATTCATGGACCTGACATCCCAGGTACCTATGCAATATTGCTCTTTACAGCATTGGACCTTTCTTCTATCAACAGTCACATCCACAGCTGGGTCTTCTTTTTGCTTTGGCTCTATCCCTTCATTCTTTCTGGAGTTATTTCTCCACTGATCTCCAGTAGCATATTGGGCACCTACTGACCTGGGGTGTTCCTCTTTCAATATCCTATCATTTTTGCTTTTTCATACTGTTCATGCGGTTCTCAAGGCAAGAATACTGAAGTGGTTTGCCATTCCCTTCTCCAGTGGACCACATTCTGTCAGATCTCTCCACCATGACCTTCCTATCTTGGGTGTTATCTTAGTATAGTGTATTTTGTTTTAAAATATTTGAAGCTGGGGGAGGAGCTAAGATGGCAGAGGAGTAGGATGGGGAGAACACTTTCTCCCCCACAAATTCATCAAAAGAACATTTACACGCTGAGTAAATTCCACAAAACAACTTCTGAATACCGGCAGAGGACATCAGACACCCAGAAAAGCAACCCAAGTCTTTGAAAGGAGGTAGGAAAAAATATAAAAGACAAAAAAAGAGACAAAAGAGGGAGGGACGGAGTTCCTTCCCAGGAAGGGAGTCTTAAAAATAGAGAAGTTTCTGAATACCAGGAAACCTTCTCACTGCCGAATCTGTGCCGAGCCTTGGAAGCACAGAGGGCAACATAACAGGGAGGAAAAATAAATAAACAATTAAAACCCGCACATTGCGAGCCCTACAGTAACTCCCCCAGCGGAGAAGCAGTGCAGACACCTGCATCCGCCATTAGCAAGCGGGGGCTGGGCAGGGAGGAGCGGCGTGGGCTGCATTGCAAGGATCTGGCCTGAATACCCCGAGCGCTATCTGAGGAAATAATTTGGGCTGGCAAACCAGACTGTGGGATATCTACCACGCGAAAAGCCAGCCCTAACCTAAGACACCGCCAGGCCCGTGCATGGAACAAAGGACTGAACAGAGATAGCCGGCGGCAGACCATCCCCCTCTGGTGATAGGCAGCCAGAGCCGGAAGGGGACATTCGCAGCCCCAGAGAGACATTATCTATAAAACTGTAATCAGGCTTCTTTCTTAACTAAAACTTCTTGGGGGTCGGGACGGTCAACATCTGTCTGAGAAGGTGGGCTGGTGCACACCTTGATAACTGAGCAGTGGGGAGGCGATAAGTCGCAGCAATTGGGCACACCAAACACCTCATCACCTGAGCTGCTCGGATCTGGGAAGACGCAGGCCCAACTGAGAGTCTGAGCCTCTGAGGACTACCCGAGTGCCTGAACCTGAGCAGCTTGGACCTGGGAAGTACAGGCAACCCAGGGCCGGCCACGGATGGTTCCCGGCGGAGCAACCTAGAGCCTGAGCAGCGTGGGCAGGGAGGCTACACGCGCCGTGAACGGGGGTCAGACCCAGTGTGGCTGAGGCACTGCGAGCACACGCCAGTGTTATTTGTTTGCAGCATCCCTCCCTACCTCCCTTCAGCGCGACTGAACAAGTGAGCCTAAAAAAAAAAAAGTGTCCTCCACCACCCCCTTTGTGTCAGGGCGGAAACCAGACACTGAAGAGACCAGCAAATAGAAGAAGCTATAACAGAGTGAATTGCCTTGGAAGCTACAGACAATAGATTAAAACCCTGTGGTTAGTACTACAGACAATAGATTAAAACCCTGTGGTTAGTACCAACTACATAGGGAGGGGCCTACAGAACTTGAGAAATATAAGTCGGACCGAGGAACTAGCCAAAAATGAACTGAACCTGCAATACTCACAACAAAACCGGAGAAAGTCCTAGATATATTTTTACTATTTGTATGATCATTCTTTCTTTGTTTATTTATTTATTTTTTTAATTAAAAAAATTTTTAAGTCCTCTATTATTCCTTTAATTTTCACTTTTATAACTGATTACTTTGCAAAAAAAAAAGAAGTCCCTATTTTTTTTTAAAGCAAACTTCATATATATATCTTTTATAATTTTTTGACCTTTTTTTTTTTTTCCTTATTTTCTTTAACATTGTATTTTTGAAATTCCAAACTCTACTGTAGATTTTTAATTTTAGCTTTTTGGTATTTGTTATCAATTTTATACCTATAGTTTTTTTTTTTTTTTTATAATTTCTGTGACCCATTTTATTTTTTCTTTTTCTTTTTCTCTGTTTCTTTCTCTTCTTCTTTTAAATAACATTGTGTTGGGGGCCAGCATGAGGTACTCCGCCCATGGCAAAGGTCATGAGGAAGGAGGGTCGACATACGCAAAGGCGGGATTGAGTCTCAGGAGTCCCCCTGGAAATCCTCGAGCATCTACCCCCATTAACCAGAGCCTGCCTACTTTACTATTTTGTGCTCTCACCTACACCTCTGACTTTACGGGGGGCTGTCCCCCACCACCTCTTTCGGAGAAGGAGTTAACTTAGAGCTCCAGTTAATAATAATTCCTGGGCATGATAAGAGTGTTTTAACCTACAAACTCCTCTGAAGGTTCTCTAGCCTGCCTGACAGGCTTGTCTGGCCACATGTGATTGCTCACAGCCTCCCAACCATGAGAGGCACGAAATGTTTTAAACCTTCTAAAAAACAGGTTCCTTAGAAAAGTTAGAAAACTATTAGTATAAGTATAATGGGCTGATTATAAATTGTATTGGTGAAGGGTTTTTCATTTGTTCAGCCAATGTTTGTTGCTAAGACTCCACATCCCCTGCCCTTACACACATTAATGAATATATAGAAGAAATAAGTATTAACCTTTGATATTAATCATGTTAGACCTTAGGCTAAGTAAATTCTTTCCTAAAACCCACTACACCCTCACCCTATAGGAATGTAACTTTATTTGGGTGGCGTCTGTTTTAAGAATAATCACCCTTGGAGAAAAAAGTGTTCTGGTTGACTGACCACTGTCACAAGCAGAGGGTCATAAATTGTCAGCAGGCCCCCCTGGCCAGAAGATGATGTAACACCCCTAAGACCTCTGTATACATTTGTATGAAACACCTGACTTTAATAAAAGTCAAGACTGCTGTCCCCACGTGACTTTTGTATAACATCTCAGTGTATAAAAACAGACTCTAAAAAACTAAAGAATTGGGATCAGTTTCTTGAAATACTGGTCTCCCCATGTCGCTCTGTCTCTCACTCTGGCTGAGTCTCCATCTGGAATGCGGAACCCGCCATGCTTACTAATTATGCCTGGGCTTCTAAGATCTGACTGGGGAGGCCTCAGTGTCTCCTCTCCTTCGGGAGAACAGAAGGACACCTGCGGCCTAGGTAAGTGGTGCAAGCTTCTTGTCTTGAAGTTTTATTGGTCTCCCGCGTAAACCAAGCTACTCAGCCTCTTTTCTCCACTGAATTTTCCTACTGAGCTATCCTCATTCTATTACTCTTTATATCTTTGATGAATATTTAAATAGTCGCCTAAGCCGTCTCCCCTTCGAATACCCTGGATCAGCCGGGGCAGGACCCCGGCAAATTGTATATCTGAAATTCCAAACTCTACTCTAGATTTTTAATTTATGCTTTTTGGTATTTGTTATCATTTTTGTACCTGTATTTTCTTTATAACTTATATGACTTTGTTTGTTCTTGTTTGTTTGTTTGTTTGTTTTCTCTTTCTTTTTCTTCTTCTTTTTTTAACATTGTATTTTTGAAATTCCAAACTCTACTCTAGATTTTTAACTTTTGCTTTTTGGTATTAGTTATCAATTTTGTACCTATATTTTCTTTATAATTTTCACGACCTTGTTTGTTTTTGCTTGTTCATTTTTTCTCTCTTTCTTTTCCTTCTTCTTTTCTTTAACATCGTATTTTTGAAGTTCCAAACTCTACTCTAGATTTTTAATTTTTGCTTTTATGTATTTGTTACCAATTTTGTACCCTTAAGAACCCAATCTTCAGTACCCATTTTTCACTAGGGAGCGAGATTACTGGCTTAACTGATCTCTCTCCCTTTGGACTCTCCTGTTTCTCCACCAGGTCACCCGTGTCTCCTCCCTAACCCCTCTCTATTCTACCCAACTCTGTGAATTTCTGTGTGTTCCAGACGGTGGAGAACACTTAGGGAACTGATTACTGGCTGGATCTGTCTCCCTCCTTTTCATTCCCCCTTTTTATCCTCCTGGCCACCTCTGTCACCTCCCTCCTTCTTCTCTTCTATGTATAACTCGGTGAACAACTCTGAGTGGTCCAGTTGTGGAGTGCACATAAGGAAGACATTACTGGATAGCCCACTCTCTCATTGATTCCACCTCATCTCATTCGGGTCACCTCTAACTCCCTCCTCCTTCTTCTCTTCTCAATATAACACTGTGAACATCTTTGGGTGATCCTCACGGTAGAGAAACTTTTCATCTTTAACGTAGATGTTTTATCAATGTGCTGTATAGAAGGAGAAGCTCTGAAACTACTGTAAAAATAAGACCAATAACTGGAAGCAAGAGGCTTAAGTCCAAACCCTGACTCCAGGGAGCTCCTGACTCCAAGGAACATTAATTGACAGGAGCTCATCAAATGCCTTCATACCTGCACTGAAACCAAGCACCACACAAGGGCCAACAAGTTTCAGGGCAAGACATACCAAGCAAATTCTCCAGCAACAAGGAACACAGCCCTGAGCTCCAAGATACAGGCAGCCCAAAGTCACCCCAAAACCATAGACATCCCATAACTCTTTATTGCACATTTCATTGCACTCCAGAGAGAAGAAATACAGCTCCACCCACCAGAACACCGACACAAGCTTCCCTAACCAAGAAACCTTGACAAGCCACCTGTACAAACCCACAGAGAGTGAGGAAATGCCACAATAAAGAGAACTCCACAAACTGCCAGAATACAGAAAGGACACCTCAAACTCAGCAATTTAAACAAGATGAAGAGACAGAGGAATACCCAGCAGATAAAGGAACAGGATAAATGCCCACCAAACCAAACAAAAGAGGAAGAGATAGGGAATCTACCTGATAAAGAATTCCGAATAATGATAGTGAAATTGATCCAAAATCTTGAAATCAAAATGGAATCACAGATAAATAGCCTGGAGACACAGATTGAGAAGATGCAAGAAAGGTTTAACAAGGACCTAGAAGAAATAAAAGAGAGTCAATATATAATGAATGATGCAATAAATGAAATTAAAAACACTCTGGAGGCAACAAATAGTAGAATAACAGAGGCAGAAAATAGGATTAGTGAGTTAGAAGATAGAATGGTAGAAATAAGTGAATCAGAGAGGATAAAAGAAAAACGAATTAAAAGAAATGAGGACAGTCTCAGAGACCTCCAGGACAATATTAAACGCTACAACTTTCGAATCTTAGGGGTCCCAGAAGAAGAAGACAAAAAGAAAGACCATGAGAAAATACTTGAAGATATAATAGTTGAAAAGTTCCCTAAAATGGGAAAGGAAATAATCACCTAGTCCAAGAAACCCAGAGAGTCCCCAATAGGATAAACCCAAGGCGAAACACCCCAAGACACATATTAATCAAATTAACAAAGATCAAACACAAAGAACAAATATTAAAAGCAGCAAGGGAAAAAAAAAACAAATAACACACAAGGGAATTCCCATAAGGATAACAGCTGATCTTTCAATAGAAACTCTTCAAGCCAGGAGGGAATAGCAAGACATACTTAAAGTTATGAAAGAAAATAACCTACAGCCCAGATTATTGTACCCAGCAAGGATCTCATTCAAATATGAGGGAGAAATCAAAAGCTTTTCAGACAAGCAAAAGCTGAGAGAATTCAGCACCATCGAACCAGCTCTACAACAAATACTAAAGGATATTCTCTAGACAGGAAACACAAAAATGGTGTATAAAATCGAACCCAAAACAATACAGTAAATGACAACGGGTTCATACTTATGAGTAATTACCTTAAACGTAAATGGGTTGAATGCCCCAATCAAAAGACAAAGACTGGCTGAATGGATACAAAACCAAGACCCCTACATATGTTGTCTACAAGAGACCCACCTCAAAACAGGGGACACATACAGACTGAAAGTGAAGGGCTGGAAAAAGATTTTCCATGCAAATAGGGACCAAAAGAAAGCAGGAGTAGCAATACTTATATCAGATAAAATAGACTTTAAAACAAAGGCTGTGAAAAGAGACAAAGAAGGTCACTACATAATGATCAAAGGATCAATCCAAGAAGAAGATATAACACTTATAAATATATATGCACCCAACATGGGAGCACTGCAATATGTAAGACAAATGCTAACAAGTCTGAAAGGAGAAATTAACAATAACACAATAATAGTGGGAGACTTTAATACCCCACTCACACCTATGGATAGATCAACTAAACAGAAAATTAACAAGGAAACACAAACTTTAAATGATACAATAGACCAGTTAGACCTAATTGATATCTATAGGACATTTCATCCCAAAACAATGAATTTCACCTTTTTCTCAAGCGCACATGGAACCTTCTCCAGGATAGATCACATCCTGGGCCATAAAGCTAGCCTTGGTAAATTCAAAAAAATACAAATCATTCCAAGCATCTTTTCTGACCACAATGCAGTAAGATTAGATCTCAATTACAGGAGAAAAACTATTAAAAATTCCAACATATGGAGGCTGAACAACACGCTGCTGAATAACCAACAAATCACAGAAGAAATCAAAAAAGAAATCAAAATTTGCATAGAAACGAATGAAAATGAAAACACAACAACCCAAAACCTGTGGGACACTGTCAAAGCAGTCCTAAGGGGAAAGTTCATAGCAATACAGGCATACCTCAAGAAACAAGAAAAAAGTCAAATAAATAACCTAACCCTACACCTAAAGCAACTAGAAAAGGAAGACATGAAGAACCCCAGGGTTAGTAGAAGGAAAGAAATCTTAAAAATTAGGGCAGAAATAAATGCAAAAGAAACAAAAGAGACCATAGCAAAAATCAACGAAGCCAAAAGCTGGTTCTTTGAAAGGATAAATAAAATTGACAAACCATTAGCCAGACTCATCAAGAAACAAAGGGGGAAAAATCAAATCAATGAAATTAGAAATGAAAATGGAGAGATCACAACAGACAACACAGAAATACAAAGGATCATAAGAGACTACTATCAACAACTATATGCCAATAAAATGGACAACGTGGAAGTAATGGACAAATTCTTAGAAAAGTACAACTTTCCAAAACTTGACCAGGAAGAAATAGAAAATCTTAACAGACCCATCACAAGCGCGGAAATTGAAACTGTAATCAAAAATCTTTCAGCAAACAAAAGCCCAGGTCCAGACGGCTTCACAGCTGAATTCTACCAAAAATTTAGAGAAGAGCTAACACCTATCCTGCTCAAAGTCTTCCAGAAAATTGCAGAGGAAGGTAAACTTCCAAACTCATACTATGAGGCCACCATCACCCTAATACCAAAACCTGACAAAGATCCCACAAAAAAAAAAAAAGAAAACTACAGGGCAATATCACTGATGAACATAGATGCAAAAATCCTTAACAAAATTCTAGCAATCAGAATCCAACAACACATTAAAAAGATCATACACCATGACCAAGTGGGCTTTATCCCAGGGATGCAAGGATTCTTCAACATCCGCAAATCAATCAATGTAATACACCACATTAACAAATTGAAAAATAAAAACCATATGATTATGTCAATAGATGCAGAGAAAGCCTTTGACAAAATTCAACATCCATTTATGATAAAAAAAAAAAACTCTCCAGAAAGCAGGAATAGAAGGAACATACCTCAACATAATAAAAGCTATATATGACAAACCCACAGCAAACATTATCCTCAATGGTGAAAAATTGAAAGCATTTCCTCTAAAGTCAGGAACAAGACAAGGGTGCCCACTTTCACCATTACTATTCAACATAGTTTTGGAAGTTTTGGCCACAGCAATCAGAGCAGAAAAAGAAATAAAAGGAATCCAAATTGGAAAAGAAGAAGTAAAACTCTCACTGTTTGCAGATGACATGATCCTCTACATAGAAAACCCTAAAGACTCCACCAGAAAATTACTAGAACTAATAAATGATTATAGTAAAGTTGCAGGATATAAAATCAACACACAGAAATCCCTTGCATTCCTATACACTAATAATGAGAAAACAGAAAGAGGAGTTAAGTAAATAATTCCATTCACCATTGCAACGGAAAGAATAAAATACTTAGGACTATATCTACCTAAAGAAACTAAAGACCTATATATAGAAAACTATAAACCACTGGTGAAAGAAATCAAAGAGGACACTAATAGATGGAGAAATATACCATGTTCATGGATTTGAAGAATCAATATAGTGAAAATGAGTATACTACCCAAAGCAATCTATAGATTCAATGCAATCCCTATCAAGCTACCAATGGTATTCTTCACAGAGCTAGAACAAATTATTTCACAACTTGTATGGAAATACAAAAAACCTCGAATAGCCAAAGCTATCTTGAGAAAGAAGAATGGAACTGGAGGAATCACCCTACCTGACTTCAGGCTCTATTACAAAGCCACAGTTATCAAGACAGTATGGTACTGGCACAAAGACAGAAATATTGATCAATGGAACAAAATAGAAAGCCCAGAGATAAATCCACGCACATATGGACACCTTATCTTTGACAAAGGAGGCAAGAATATACAATGGATTAAAGACAATCTCTTTAACAAGTGGTGCTGGGAAAACTGGCCAACCACTTGTAGAAGAATGAAACTAGAACAGTTTCTAACACCATACACAAAAATAAACTCAAAATGGATTAAAGATCTCAACGTAAGACCAGAAACTATAAAACTCCTAGAGGAGAACATAGGCAAAACACTCTCCGACATACATCACAGCAGGATCCTCTATGACCCACCTCCTAGAATATTGGAAATAAAAGCAAAAATAAACAAATAGGACCAAATTAAAAGCTTCTGCACAACAAGGGAAACTATTAGCAAGGTGAAAAGGCAGCCTTCAGAATGGGAGAAAATAATAGCAAATGAAGCAACTGACAAACAACTAATCTCAAAAATATACAAGCAACTCCTACAACTCAACTCCAGAAAAATAAATGACCCAATAAAAACATGGACCAAAGAACTAAATAGACATTTCTCCAAAGAAGACACACAGATGGCTAACAAACACATGAAAAGATGCTCAACATCACTCATTATCAGAGAAGTGCAAATCAAAACCACTATGAGGTACCATTTCACACCAATCAGAATGGCTGCGATCCAAAAGTCTACAAGCAATAAATGCTGGAGAGGGTGTGGAGAAAAGGGAACCCTCTTACACTGTTGGTGGGAATGCAAACTAGTACAGCCACTATGGACAACAGTGTGGAGATTCCTTAAAAAACTGGAAATAGAACTGCCTTATGATCTAGCAATCCCACTGCTGGGCATACACACTGAGGAAACCAGAAGGGAAAGAGACACGTGTACCCCAATGTTCATCGCAGCACTGTTTATAATAGCCAGGACATGGAGGCAACCTAGATGTCCATCAGCAGATGAATGGATGAGGAAGCTGTGGTACATATACACAATGGAGTATTACTCAGCCATTAAAAAGAATACATTTGAATCAGTTCTAATGAGGTGGATGAAACTGGAACCTATTATACAGAGTGAAGTAAGCCAGAAAGAAAAACACCAATACAGTATACTAACGCATATATATGGAATTTAGAAAGATGGTAACAATAACCCTGTGTACGAGACAGCAAAAGAGACACTGACGTATAGATCAGTCTTGTGGACCCTGTGAGAGAGGGAGAGGGTGGGGAGATTTGGGAGAATGGCATTGAAACATGTGTAATATAATGTATGAGACAAGTTACCAGTCCAGGTTCGATGCACGATGCTGGATGCTTGGGGCTGGTGTACTGGGACGGCCCAGAGGGAGGGTATGGGGAGGGAGGAGGGAGGAGGGTCAGGATGGGGAGCACGGGTATACCTGTGGCGGATTCATTTCGATGTTGGGCAAAACTAATACAATACTGTAAAGTTTAAAAATAAAATAAAGTTAAAAAAAATTTGAAGCCATGAGATAGTTCAGAGGAAACATTACTCTGAAGTGTAAACATTTAATGTAGGTAGGAGCCCAGCCACTGTGTTTGAAAGGAACAGAGTCT
The DNA here is from genome assembly GCF_029378745.1 of Bos indicus. Taxonomy (NCBI): domain Eukaryota; kingdom Metazoa; phylum Chordata; class Mammalia; order Artiodactyla; family Bovidae; genus Bos; species Bos indicus. The sequence goes on along the minus strand of NC_091772.1, from coordinate 412,095 downwards.
CTATGTTGTCTCCTTCAAACCCCAGTTCGCTAATAATGTGCCATAGCTACCTCATTCTCTAGATGAGAAAACTGAGGCCCAGATTACTGAACAATGTAGCAACATAATCTAGGAGTGAGAGGGACAACCTGTAATAAAACCCAGCTTTCCTGATTTCCAAGAACAGGTCCTTTCTACTTCATTTGTGCTATTAAAATATTTGAAATTCTTAGACTGGAGATGAGAGTGATTGAAGCTAAGTTACATTGTATATTTGCAAATAAAGTTGTAGAATTTGTTTAGTAAGAGGGATAATCGTAAGAGTGGGTCTTAGGTGTTTACAGGAGTCTTAGAGACTGTGTAGTTTGCATCCCCATTTAAAGCAATCATCTCTAACAGAGGTCCAGCAAGACAGGCTCTGCTTAAATATCCCTTGCAAAGAGACCTTGGCTAATGAAGCACTTGTCTTACCATCTCATCATCCAACTGTGGTAACAATTGCGTTTAGTCAATGGAGGCCACTATTCACTTCTTCAGTGGTATAAGGCAAAGACTAAGAATTTGTATTTTAAAATGAGATGACATGGATTTGTAATTTCCACTCTTTTTAACTGAGATCCTCAATGGGCCTAAATCTGTTTCCTCATCCTCAAGATGAGATGTGCGACAGTACCCTGTCCCAAGTGATATGAAAATAAATGTAATAATGCAAATAGCAGACAAAACACCTTGCTGTTACATAGTGAGTGCAAAATAGATTAGTTTCTTTGTTAATATTTTTCTTACACTTTAGAATCTTTGGCTTTATCTGGATGCACCCCTTTACAAGAAAAAAAAAAAAAAAAAGAAGAAAGGATTTATGTTGACTCAGGCTCATCTGCTGGGATGAGGCTAACCAAGTTGAATCTGGGTCTTCTTTAAGCAAAGAAAGAGATTTAAGCTTTTGTTTTCTTTAATCAGCATTTTTGGAAACTAGAATCTTGGGAGGTTAGTTAAAGGTTATAAATCATGGTTTCAGAATTATATTTATAATAAACACATACTCTTCATTGTAGTCTCATCATTGAATTTTATTGTGGAATTATTGAATAATATAAGCACAGGAAGCATAAATTTGCCTCTCTGCATTGTCATAGTATAGAAATTATTGAATTTTCAATATCTCTTTCATATTGAGTACTCAACATTATATAAAATGAGCAATATAGGTTGTTGTTGGTATTGATTTTGATCCAGAAAAACCTGGACTTGTACTTTGCTTCAGTGTTTATTATCTTTGGGAACTTGCTGTCATTTTTTTCACCCATTTTTGCCTCAGTATCTTATCTCTAAAATGAAGAAAATGCTTCGTGGGGTAGTCTAGTGCCTGATACACAAGAGAGATTTATTGAGTAGTCACAGTGCAATAATAATCCAATTTGATAGGAAGATGAAAAGAGTATAGTTCTTAATAAGTGGAGAGGCCTTGGGATGTGACCTACCTGCTTTACAGACTCTTCAACTAGAATATTCTAGCGATCAACAAGAATATGAAGCAAAAGAGCTGAAATAAAATGTTCTTCGGTTACTAGGTATGTCCAGTGATACATTAAGATCAGCTTCCTAGCTTGGGGTTCCTAAAAGGCAGCAGCTGAGAGGACTTGTGTGTAGGTAGTTCATTCTGGAAAAGAAAATGAAGACAGTGAACGGGGGAGAGTGAAACAGGGGAGGAGCAAAACTGAGTCTTAGTTGTGCTAGTCTGGTTACCATTTATCCACTGGCTCCTATTGACTGGTGATCTAGGATTTCCTAACGGTATGTTAATTCTCCATATCATCACATGGTTGACGTCCCAGGGTGATGAAGCAGGGTCTTCTAAGTGTCTCAAGCAGCAAGGGTCAGAAAGGCAAGAGATACACTGGTGAAAGGTGTTGTATGGGGAATGACAAGGATCAAGGTGTTATCAGGATACGATTGTTTGCAGCAAGTTGCTGCACTGATGGCTGAAGGAAAAGGTAAGTCAAGAGGGTGTGAGAGAGAGTCCAAAAAATAAAAATCCCAAATTAGTAATAATTACTAATTTAGAACAATATTCTTTTGTAGATTTTCCAGCTCAGAGAGATAAGTTTACATCAGCCCATAGTAAATGGGGAATCCCAACAATGTGACATAATTCATTGTTTTGGGCATTGTAAAGAATCCAGAGCTGCAGAAAATACTCTCTGCTGTGTTTCTAATCATGTCTGTGTCCACCATTTTGGGAAACCTCCTCATTGTGGTAACTGTGGTCACAAGTCAGAGCCTGAGATCACCCGTGCATTTTTTCCTTATGTCCTTCTCCCTCACGGATGTTACCTACTCTTCCATTATTGCCCCCAAGTTGATTGTGGACTCCCTCTCTGAGAGCACTGCCATCTCCCTCAAAGGCTGCATGGCCCAGCTCTTCATTGACCACTTCTTCTGTGGAGTGGGGATCATCCTTCTTACTGTGATGGCCTACTACTGCTACATGGTCATCTGTAAGCCCCTTCACTACATGACCATCATGAGGCCTTGGATGTGCTGCCTACTACTGAGAGGGTCATGGTTGGGAGCACTTACCCATGCAACAGTACAGCTTCTCTTCATGTATCAAATTCATTTCTGTGGCCCTAATGTTATTAATCATTTTATATGTGATTTGTTTTCGTTGCTGAAACTGGCCTGCATGGACACCCACACCCTGGGCCTCTTAGTCATCCTCAACAGTGGAGTGATGTGTGTGGCCATCTTCCTCTTCATCATCACTTCCTATGTGGTCATTCTCTGCTCCCTGAAGTCCTGCAGCTCCGAAGGGCAGCATCTCCACCTGTGGCTCCCACCTCATGGTGATCTTCATGTACCTCGTGGTGATCTTCATGTTCTTTGTGCCTTGTATTTTCTTTTAGGTGAGGCCTGTGGCCACCTACCCCATAGACAAGGTGATGGCTGTGCCCTTTACCATCATTGCTCCCATGTTAAATCCCCTGATCTACACTTTGAGGAACATGGAGGTGAAAAATGCCATGAAGAAACTGTGGGTGAAACAAGGGGCCTTGTGTGATCATTAGCTTACATGCTAAGAGCAATTCTTTGTTACAAGGACAATGCGCTTTTACCCTCCCATTCATTCCGAACTGCTGAGGATACAGTAGTCACTGGCATCATTTAATCATGAAAATCAGGCTAAGACTCTGTAACCCTGTTACTCCCCACCTCTCCAGTGCAGTTTGTGTTCCATTCCTTTTCTCACAAGGCTCTGCCCACCTTCTCTTTCTCTCTCTACATTTTTCTCCTGCCTTTTGAATAATTCAAGCCTTTTATAGTTTGTGGCTTTTGCTTTTCTTACTCTGCCCACTCCTGAAATTCTCTTTCCCAGAGTTCTTCTTCTTTGGCTCTATTTTTTTTCTTCTTCTTTCAGATGAACTGTCATCTCCTTAGGCATTTTTCCTGATGATTTTCTTCTAGGTAACTCTTTAACTCTTCATCTGATTATATCTTTAGTATCAATGTCAGAAACTAAACTTTACCAATTATTTCTTGGCTTTTATTTTCTCTTTTCCCTCCAACAAATTTGTAATCCCGATAAGGTCAGATATTGTGTTTATTGCTTCATACTGTGCTTAACAAATATTGTTGAATGAATATAAGTCTAAAAGTAACTTGTTTTTTCTTAATACAAATTAATGCTAAAAAGTAGGGGTATGTGTGTGTGTGTGTATATATATATATATATATATATATATATATATATATACACACTCCTATATATATATAGGAGTTGGAATTATCTGATTTCATGTTTCCAAGTGTCTTTTCTGGAAACATTTGGAAGCAAGTACAATCTCAGATTAGTACTTTACTTAGTAGTTTACTATTTAAAAAGGACTACAGCACTGCCAAAATTCTCTGCTGCTGTTATTTCTCCCTTAAAGAGGCAGAATAAGAATCACTCACACTGGGAGTCAACATACTTTAGAATCTAGTGTCTATAGTTATGCCCTTTATGAGAAAAAGGTAACTCTATAGAGACCTAAATTTTTCTTTAACTGTGGGAAATTTTTTTCTTGCTGTTACATCATGGAGTTGGATTTGAAAATCCAAACGGTATTCCTTTTCCTCCAGATTTTGCTTTGTCTGTCACTAGAGAGGTACTGATCCCTTTTAAACTGTCTCCCTCACCTCCCTCACCTACATATGGGAAATCTAATGTCTTAGACTAAATTAGCATTCTGTTATAGTTTACTTAATTTAAAAAATACATAGTATAAATGATAGAAATAATTACAATATCAGTCAGTATTTGAAGTAAGGACAATATTTAAGCCAGTATTTATTTGTATACACAAAAACATGTGTATAAGGTACATATATCATGTTAATTATCCTCAGCTATTTTTGAAAACTATGAGGTCCATTTATTTACTGAAGAATATTTGCTTACTTTGTTAGAAGTGTCAGATACTCTTTAAGATCAGGGTACACATCCATGAATAAGGTGATGCTTCTCTTTTACCTTGGGGTTTACATTATAGTACAGGAGACAATACATTGATATGAAAATAGTCATGAAGTGTTAACTGATTGTCAGAAACTATAGTGGAATGGTGTATATGTGACCAGACAACTTTAATTAGGTGGACAAGGAAGCTTTTCTGAGAGGTTACTTCTAAACTGAGACCTAAATGATGAGACAGAATCATCCTTAAACACATCAGTGAGAAGAGCATTTCAAGGGACTACTGAAAAGCTTGTGAAAAACTTGTAAGTTAGAAGCCAGCTTGAATAGAAGAAGGTCAAGATAATCAGAAATGATTATCTGACCGGTTCTGACCAAGAAAAATGCCAAAAAGCAAAATGGTTGTCTAAGGAGGCCTCACAAATAGCTGGGAAAAGAAAAGAAGTGAAACGCAAAGGAGAAAAGGAAAGATATGCCCATTTGAATGCAGAGCTCCAAAGAATAGCAAGGAGAGATAAGAAAGCCTTCTTCAGTGATCAATGCAAAGAAATATAGGGAAAAAATAGAATGGGAAAGACTAGAGATCTATTCAAGAAAATTAGAGGTACCAAGGGAACATTTCATTCGAAGATGGGCTCAATAAAGGACAGAAATGGTGTGGACCTAACGGAAGCAGAAGATATTAAGAAGAGGTGGCAAGAATAAAAAGACTTACTGTACAAAAAATATCTGCATGACCCAGATGATCACAATGGTGTGATCACTCACCTAGAGCCAGACATGCTGGAATGTGAAGTAAAGTGGGCCTTAGGAAGCCATCACTACAAACAAAGCTAGTGGAGGTGATGGACTTCCAGTTGAGCTATTTAAAATCCTAAAAGATAATGCTGTGAAAGTGCTGCGCTCAATATGCCAGCAAATTTGGAAGACTCAGCTGTGGCCACGGGACTGGAAAAGAACAGTTTTCATTCCAATCCCGAAGAAAGGCAATGCCAAAGAATGCTCAAACTACCACACAATTGCACTCATCTCACATGCTACCCAAGGCATGCTCAAAATTCTCCAAACCAGGCTTCAACAATATGTGAATTGTGAACTTACAGATGTTCAAGCTGGTTTTAGAAAAGGAAGAGAAACCAGAGATCAAACTGCCAACATCCACTGGATCTTCAAAAAAGTGAGAGATTTCCAGGAAGAAAAAAAAAAAAAAAAGGAACAAACATCTATTTGTGCTTTTTTGACTATGCCAAAGCCTTTGACTGTGTAGATCACAATAAACTGGAAAATTCTGAAAGAGATGGGAATACCAGACCACCTGACCTGCCTCTTGAGGAACCTGTATGCAGGTCAGGAAGCAACAGTTAGAACTGGACATGGAACAACAGACTGGTTCCAAACAGGAAAAGGAGTACGTCAAGGCTGTATATTGTCACCCTGCTTATTTAACTTATATGCAGAGACGCTGGGCTGGAGGAACACAAGCTGGAATCAAGATTGCTGGGAGAAATATCAATAACCTCAGATATGCAGATGACACCACCCTTATGGCACAAAGCGAAGAAGAACTAAAGAGCCTCTTGATGAAAGTGAAAGAGGAGAGTGAAAATGTTGGCTTAAAGCTCAACATTCAGATAACTAAGATCATGGCATCCAGTCCCATCACTTCATGGCAAATAGATGGGGAAACAGTGGCTGACGGTATTTTTGGGGGGGGGGGTCCAAAATCACTGCAGATGGTGAGTGCAGCCATGAAATTAAAAGATGCTCACTCCTTGGAAGGAAAGTTATGGCCAATTTAGACAGCATATTAAAATGTAGAGACATTACTTTGCCAACAAAAGTCCATCTAGTCAAAGCTATGGCTTTTCCAATAGTCATGTATGGATGTCAAAGTTGGACTATAAAGAAGGCTGAGCACCAAAGAATTGATACTTTTGAACTGTGGTGTTGGGGAAGACTCTTGAGAGTCTCTTGGACTGCCAGAAGATCCAACCAGTCCATACTAAAGGAGATCAGTCCTGGGTGTTCATTGGAAGGACTGATGTTAAAGCTGAAACTCCAAAACTTTGGCCACCTCACTCAAAGAGCTGACTCATTTGAAAAGACCCTGATGCTGGGAAAGATTCAGGGCAGGAGGAGAAGAGGACAACTGAGAATAAGATGGTTGGATGGTATCACCAACTCAATGAACTTGAGTTTGGGTGAACTCCAGGAGTTGGTGATGGACAGGGAGGCCTGGCCTGCTGCTGTTAATGGGGTTGCAAAGAGTCGGACACAACTCAGTGACTGAACTGAACTGAAGATAATCAGTAGAGAGGAGGGAATGTGATGCAAGGCAAGAAGTGAAAATTTAACAGATGTCTTCTAATCAAGAAATCTGTTTTTTTGACTTTTAAATTCAAAATGAATTATCAGCATCAGAATAATTTTGATTAGAAGAATAATTAAAAATAAAATCCTTCATGTGTTTATGAATAACTCAGCAATTTGGCATCAAACATCTTTGAAAATGGGTTTCCCAGATGCTGCTGTGGTAAAGAACACGACTGCCAACACAGAAGACATAAGAGACGCTAGTTCAATCCTTGGGTCAGGAAGATCCCCTGGTGGAAGGCGTGGCAACCTACTCCAGTATTCTTGCCTGGAGAATCCCATGAATAGAGGAACCTACTGAATATAGGCTCCCATGAATATGGAGCCTGGTGGGCTCCATAGGGTCATAAGTAGTACAACATGACTGAAGCAACTTGGTATGCATGCATGCATCTTTGCACAGAGTGTCCATTTGATTTTGCTACATCATAACAGAGCATAATGTTGACTGGCTCCCTACAATATCTTAAAATTGAACATCTGGATTCACCTAATAATTATTTTTCTTGCCTCATGTCAAAGAAGAAAAAGCTGCTGACAATTTGTAAATGTTGATCTCTGTAAGAACTTTCTGATGATCATTTTTACTATTTTAATTATGAGAATTGGAAGGTTCATAATGAGATCCCTAAAGCTAAATAATATTTTTGGTAATTCTCCAGCATCAAAGTAGGTCCAGAATTTACATTTTCTGTTACAAAGTTAAGGCCATTCTGACCATTCTTGCTGAAGTTACTACCTGCAATTATACTCCACAAATCTCTTCTCTCTTCTGTAGGTCTCCCTAATTTCTTCACATGAAATAGCTTTATTCATTAAACATATCACTTTTCAGCTCACTGATCACCTTTTTTGTTTGGTTCTTTAATGCTCTTGTTTTGAAGCAAATCTTGGTCTTGCTGCTTTTTTTTAAAGAAACTCACTGTGGATAATTGACTGTAAATAATCTAACCTGTGTATAAGAATAGAAAATTTCACTACTATTTATGATACAAAGACATTACAAAGTAGGAATAAGGTAGCATTTTAATTTGAAGGAGAATATTGGTATAAAAAAAAAACAACAGTTGCAAACATTCAACTTCTTTGGAGACATTAAATAAGCTTACTTCTTATTTCACTCTGAAAATGTAAGCAATCTGAAGGGAACTTCCTTAGACTGTTACAACTATATCTACCAATTTCCAGCACCCATTCAGCTACCTTCTTAACTACTCTTAAAAGTGAATTTGTTAGCTATGCTCCTATGCAAAGCAATCAACCTCTTTATTGTACACTAGACATTATTTCCTTGTTTGCATGAGGTCTAAAAATAGCTTCTATATCTATTTTATCTACATTTCACTTTTTATTTGATAATTTTACATCAGCAAAGAAGCAAATCTGTTACATCCTTCATCTTTCAAGTAAAATCTTCCATTGATTCCTTTTCCTTCATCAGGTACTCTTTCATTTCATTCTCTCCTCTTTCTTACAAATCACAAGAGATTCTCTAACACTTGTCTCCCATTTCTCTTCTTCTGTTCTGTTTAAACCCTTTCAGCCACACTTCAGTTAAATTTTTCTTTTTTGGGTCACCAGTGACCTCTATGTTATTCAACATAAGTGTCATCACTCACTTCTCATCTTACAGAATCCACCAGCTGTGTTTCATCCCATCTTTCATGGCACACTTTCTTTGAGCAAAGATTCTTTGAGTTTGAGACCTGGAAATCCAAATTCTTCCATGGTATTTCCACTTGAATGACTAATAGCTTTCTTACACTGGTCCCAATGACAAAACATATTTTCATGGAAATTAATATAAAAATTCTAAAATTATATGCATGTGTGCCTGTCTTTAAATAAGTTTGGTGACAAAAGAAAAGAAGAATAGGAAACTAGATAGGAAACTAGATTTACTAATTGTAAGAACATGTCACAAAGCTTTAGTTTGTAAACTTTTTGCTATATTCCCATGAATAGAGAATCCTAAAGAACAGGATAAATGGTCCAGACTTGAGTCCTCTATATTTGTAGATTTAATGTAAGTGCTATAATGTAATTAATTAATGATCAGGATAGAATTTTAATCCCTCAGGAAGCAGGGACTACTGGATAAATTCTGAAAGAGCCATATGGTCACTTAACTCCCCCCCCACATCATCCTCTCATTTCACACAATCTTTGTGCTTTTTGCTCCTTGTGTCCTTCTCCCTTTTCTGATTTGTACAGTCTTTCTGAATTTACCCTCTTTCTATAACATACCTGTTACATTATCTGCCCCACCCCATCATCACAATATTATTTCTTATCCCACTCACTTCCTCTAGCTGAAGCAAATAATAAAGGATTAAACAAATCAGGACTTGGAATAAAGTAGAAGATGCTACGTGCATTTTGAAGTAGGAACCAGGGTTTCAGGATTAATTGCTGGAGTCCTGTTGTTGAGTCATAATTTAAAAAATATCCCCTCCAGGAGAGTGGTCCATGTCAGACGGCTATTCCATGTCAGGAAAAACATCTAAAATATCATTGAAAATATAATAGCATTTGTCCCTTAATACCATATGCAAATGAAATGTAGGCAATTATTAATATTTACCCTTCTGATGGATCACTGCAATACTGCTTCTTTCTGGGGTGTGTGACTAAGCATTAAAAATAGGTAGAATACAAGAGTGTATAGAGGGGCACACTCATTGATATAGACTTTCTGCAGGGACCTCATGAGCAATTTTCCCTCCAGCTTCAATTGCAATGCTACATCCCATCAGAGTAAACAAACTGTCAATATTTCTCTAAAAAAAATTTGAAAAGAGAAAAATTTCTTTAAGGTCTGGAAATTGTACGTTTAATTTTAAAATTATGGCATATCAAGATCAAATACTGAGAGAAGAAAAGCAGATTATGGATTAATGTATACATTTTTGCATGAAAAACATTCACACATAAAAGTTGTTACTGTTTAGTAAGCATGACTGTTGCTCTAGTTCCCACACAGTACATGCCTTTATGGATTGATGCTGTGTCTTATCCCAGAACTCATCTTTTGCATTTAGTAAATAAACAGACATTTCACCACAGTCTGCAAAGGGACTATGTTCTGTCCTAATTTATACAGTTTCTCTTTCTGAATATGAAGGGAATTGAAAGCACCTACAAATAGAAGCCCAGAAGAAGCCAAAAAAAAAAAAAAAAAAACCCTAACTGATTGGGGTCATAAAATTTTTACAAACACTTGAGTAAGTCAAACCATAAATAACTGTGTCTTGGAAAATTGTAATGATGGGAAATTTCCATACCCTGAAGGAAACTGAGATTCAATCCTAAGGTTCATGACCTCTCAGGGAAACCTCTTTAAATTCCACTTAAAGGTCAAGGAGGAAACTTTTGCACCTTTATGTTTTCATTGAGACCATGGTGAAGACAATGTTTGAGAATCAGTAGGGAAAATCCTTTACCAATCTCCCAGAATTGTAACATCTCTCTTAGATGTAGAAGTAAGACTTAGAAATTTTATATTTCACGTTTTGACCAGCTGTTGAATGGGTGTTTCTCCATAGAGAGAAGGATATTACCATTACCAGAATTTTCAAGAGACTGACACATGGTGAGATTTATAATTCACATTTTTGCATATTCACAGGTGACTTTAAATTGTAATGTAGTATGTAAAATTATGGGCATTTTGATGCAGGCTACCATGTTTAAGGCAAGCTGTGGTCTATCACTTGGTTATGTACATTTGGGCGAGTTCTATAAACCTTTTTGCCCTCAGAATGTTTATTTTTAATGGAGATTATATGTTCACATGGCCAAAGGATTTGGAAACAAATAAAATAATACATGTGAAATTAATTAGATAGGACTTGAAATAATTTAAGTGTTGAATATATAGCAGCTGTTTGAATACAAATATTTTTGGAGGGTTATGTGTTCCTATTCAAGTCTAATGAAATTATAGCTATCATCAGTTTTTTATCTTCAAGTTAAATCCAAATAACTATAAAATGCAACATCTGATTATTTTTGTTAGAGCTAGTTGATAGCATTTTATTTACTGTTTCTTGATATGTTATCATTTATCATTATTGTTTCTTAATTTGTTATCATTTAATTATTGTTTCTTTATATGTTATATTTATCATTCATTTACCCCTCAAACTAGTGCTTCAGATGAAAAAAAGTGGACTACATAATGCCTATGTAGAACTAAGATGATTTACTTAGAGAACTATTGATAGGTAATACAATAGTTCAGTTCAGTCCAGTTCAGTTCAGTTCAGTCGCTCAGTTATGTCCGACTCTTTGCGACCCCATGAATCACAGCACGCCAGGCCTCCCTGTCCATCACCATCTCCCAGAGTTCACCCAAACTCATGTCCATGGAGTCAGTGATGCCATCCAGCCATCTCATCCTCTGTCATCCCCTTCTCCTCCTGCCCCCTATCCCTCCCAGCATCAGGGTCTTTTCCAATGAGTCAACTCTTCAAATGAGGTGGTCAAAGCCTCAGCATCAGTCCTTCCAATGAACACCCAGGACTGGTCTCCTTGAAGATGGACTGGTTGGATCTCCTTGCAGTCCAAGGGACTCGCAAAAATCTTCTCTAGCACCACAGTTCAAAAGCATCAATTCTTCGGTGCTCAGCTTTCTTCACAGTCCAACTCTCACATCCATACATGACCACTGGAAAAACCTAGTTAATTTCCCACAAAAAGCACTAAAGAATGGTCCAGGAAAGGACATGAAGGGTAATAGTGTCTTACTCAACTGACAGAGTAGAATCTTCTGATTTTAAATTTGCTCATTTAATTTTCTCTATGTACACTTGATGTCATAAATAACATTAAATTTCTGCTGCAGAGTTGTTCAAGAATATTTTATTTAAATGGCTGAAGTCTCTAACTGCCTTAGTGCTAGTTGTTGTGGCTTTTTCTCTCTCTTTATATGAACTAAATCACTAAGACAACAGAAGGAAAAAAGGCTCAGGCGTCCGTCAGGAAGAACACAGGTAGGAACAATGAAAGGCTATTTTTCTAAATTCCCAAGATAGTAAGTATATATAAGTTGAGACTTTTGGGGAAATTAGCAGAGCAATTTTGAGGGGAGAGTAAAAGATCTGAAATCTGAAGAGAACACATTTCTCAGGCCATAAAGGAAAATAATATACTTAAATAGATAAAAAATTAAACTATTATTATTAAAGTAAATAACAATGCTGGATAAAATGCAGTGAATTCAAGGAATTTAACTTGGAAGGTAATTAGAATGGGTTTTTAATCTATCAATTTAATATTAAAATATAATTAGAAAACTGCATATAGTGACATTCCTTATTACTAATTTCTCATATAATTTTGAATATTATATTTATTTTATAATGCTATTATACAAACTATTATATAATAGTTACATCAGCTTTAAATTAGGCACAGAAATTTCTATATTATTTTCAGAATGATCAATGCTAGAATAATGTTGCTGCCAAAATGAATGGGAAGGAAACAGTGAGTAATGGTAAGAGCCAGGAGGCAAAATTTCCAGGGTCCCAGGTCCAAAAGATGGTCCAGAGCCCTCAGTTCATGGTGTAAAGGGCCGTCAGCAATCTTCTGTGAATCTCCAGCGTCTGAAGAATATGGTTGTCAGGGAAGGGAAGTCCGTGAGATATTTTCTCAGGAATATGAACAGAACAAGCTGTTTCCAAGAAAAACATATGAAGGGAAAACTGATAGGGAGGGCTAGGCCTATGATTTGGCTATCTGTGGATTCTTTACAGCAAGAAAATACTTACAGTGCATAACTTAACTTCTATGTTATGTTAGCATGTTGGTTCCACCAGTACAAATTAATTACATTGGATAAGTAATAAAATTACCCTCAAACATTGTCTTTTCCTGAACAAATATTTAGGTGATAAATAACACAATGTTGTGGGTTCCAAAATTGATTTTTAATGTTAATTTTTCTTATTATTATTTCAAAATGCATGTTAAAATAAAAAGTTTCTACTATCTTCATACATTATTAATGAATAGGGTTGCTACAATTTTTCATTTAGCACGCTGTAAAAATTCACCAAGTATGTCCTTATGTTATTAATTAGTGTTTTATTCATAGCATATCTTGTTATTAATTTATAGTAGATTGAGTTGCATAAACATCTTATTAACATTTTAGATATTTGTAATTTTTTAATAAATGAAATATCATCTTCCATAAAACTTACATCACTTTATTTCACTCTTAGAATAATTTTTAGGGTTGGGATTACTTGTATAAAAAATATAGTCATTTTTATGACTCTAAAAATATTTGCTAAAACATTTTCCCAATTAGATAATATGAATGAAGCTGTTTCATTGCAATTTAGAAGACATTGTTTTTTAAAAACCAGACTTAGAAATCTATTTTATTCTTATGATAGATTCTTCAGTGCACTTTGTATGTGAAAACATTATTAAAAAAAATAAAGCTTATATCAATATTCCACATCTTCATGTGGAATTATACATTATAAAGCAGTTCATAGTAACTGTCTTATTTGACTCTCATAGGTCAACAGCTTGAACAAATGGTACTCTATTTTATCAGAGAGGATTCAAAAGCTTTGTGGTTTCTTCAGTGACACATGACTATAAATCTGTAGCTTCTAGATATTTTATATTGGAAACTGAACAATTATTATATTATTTTAATTAACTTTTCATTTTGGAATAATTTTAGATTAATAGAAAAGTTACCAAGATAATACAGAGTTTCTATCCACTCCTCAGTTATTTTCCCCAGGAGCTATCCCACGTTGAAGATATGGAAGGGTGGCGGTGAGGAGATACCCCTCGTCCAAGGTAAGGAGCAGTGGCTGTGCTTTGCTGGAGCAGCTGTGAAGAGATACTCCATGCCCAAGGTAAGAGAAACCCAAGTAAGACAGTAGGTGTTGCAAGAAGGCATCAGAGGGCAGACACACTGAAACCATACTCACAGAAATCTAGTCAATCTAATCACACTAGGACCACAGCCTTGTCTAACTCAATGAAACTAAGCCATGCCCATGGGGCAACCCAAGACGGGCGGGTCATGGTGGAGAGATCTGACAGAATGTGGTCCACTGGAGAAGGGAATGCAAACCACTTCAGTATTCTTGCCTTGAGAACCCCATGAACAGTATGAAAAGGCAAAATGATAGGATACTGAAAGAGGAACTCCCCAGGTCAGTAGGTGCCCAATATGCTACTGGAGATCAGTGGAGAAATAACTCAAGAAAGAATGAAGGGATGGAGCCAAAGCAAAAACAATACCCAGCTGTGGATGTGACTGGTGATAGAAGCAAGGTCCAATGTTGTAAAGAGCAATATTACATAGGAACCTGGAATGTCAGGTCCATGAATCAAGGCAAATTGGAAGTGGTCAAACAAGAGATGGCAAGAGTGAATGTCGACATTCTAGGAATCAGCGAACTAAAAAGGACTGGAATGGGTGAATTTAACTCAGATGACCATTATATCTACTACTGTGGGCAGGAATCCCTCAGAAGAAATGGAGTAGCCATCATGGTCAACAAAAGAGTCCAAAATGCAGTACTTGGATGCAATCTCAAAAATGACAGAATGATCTCTGTTCCTTTCCAAGGCAAACCATTCAATATCACAGTAATCCAAGTCTATGCCCCAAGCAGTAATGGTGAAGAAGCTGAAGTTGAATGGTTCTATGAAGACCTATAATACCTTTTAGAACTAACACCCAAAAATGATGTCCTTTTACTTCTAGGGGACTGGAATGCAAAAGTAAGAAGTCAAGAAACACCTGGAGTAACAGACAAATTTGGCCTTGGAATACGGAATGAAGCAGGGCCAAGACTAATAGAGTTTTGCCAAGAAAATGCACTGGTCCTAGCAAACACCCTTTTCCAACAACACAAGAGAAGACTCTACATATGGACATCAGCAGATGGTCAACACCAAAATCAGATTGATTATATTCTTTGCAGCTAAAGATGGAGAAGCTCTATACAGTCAACAAAAACAACACCAGGAGCTGACTGTGGCTCAGATCATGAACTCCTTATTACCAAATTCAGACTGATATTGAAGAAAGTAGGGAAAACCACTAGACCATTCAAGTATGACCTACATCAAATTCCTTATGATTATACAGTGGAAGTGAGAAAAAGATTTAAGGAACTAGATCTCATAAATAGAGTGCCTGATGACCTATGGTCTGAGGTTCATGACATTGTACAGGAGACAGGGATCAAGACCATCCCTATGGAAAAGAAATGCAAAAAAGCAAAATGGCTCTCTGGGGAGGCCTTACACATAGCTATGAAAAGAAGAGAAGTAAAAAGCAAAGGAGAAAAGGAAAGATAAAAGCATTTGAATGCAGAGTTCCAAAGAATAGCAAGAAGAGATAAGAAAGCCTTCCTCAGCGATCCATGCAAAGAAATAGAGGACAACAACAGAATGGAAAGACTAGAGATCTCTTCAAGAAAATTAGAGATACCAAGGGAACATTTCATGCAAAGATGGGCTCGATAAAGGATGGAAATGGTATGGACCTAACAGAAACATAAGATACTAAGAAGTGGTGGTAGGAATACACAGACGAACTATACAAAAAAAGATCTTCACGACACAGATAATCATGATGGTGTGATCACTCATCTAGAGTCAGACATCCTGGAATGTGAAGTGAAGTGGGCCTTAGAAAGCACCACTACGAACAAAGCTAGTGGAGGTGATGGAATTCCAGTTGAGTTATTTCAAATCCTGAGAGATGATGCTGTGAAAGTGCTACACTCAGATCCGATCAGATCAGATCAGTCGCTCAGTCGTGTCCAACTCTTTGCAACCCCATGAATCGCAGCTCGCCAGGCCTCCCTGTCCATCACCATTTCCTGGAGTTCACTGAGACTCACATCTGAGTCAGTGATGCCATCCAGCCATCTTATCCTCTATTGTCCCCTTCTTCTCTTGCCCCCAATCCCTCCCAGCATCAGAGTCTTTTCCAAAGAGTCAACTCTTCGCATGAGGTGGCCACAGTACTGGAGTTATATGCCAGCAAATTTGGAAAACTCAGCAGTGGCCACAGGACTGGAAAAGGTGAGTTTTCATTCCAATCCCAAAGAAAGGCAATGCCAAAGAATGCTCAAACTACTGCACAATTGCACTCATCTCACACGCTAGTAAAGTAATGCTCAAAATTCTCCAAGCCAGGCTTTAGCAATGCATGAACCGTGAACTTCCTGATGTTCAAACTGGTTTTAGAAAAGGCAGAAGAACCAGAGATCAAATTGCCAACATCCACTGGATCATCGAAAATGCAAGAGAGTTCCAGAAAAACATCTATTTCTGCTTTTTTGACTATGCCAAAGCCTTCGACTGTGTGGATCACAATAAACTGTGGAAAATTCTGAAAGAGATGGGAATACCAGACAACCTGACCTGCCTATTCAGAAATCCGTATTCAGGTCAGGAAGCAACAGTTAGAACTGGACATGGAACAGCAGACTGTTTCCAAATAGGAAAGGGAATATGTCAAGGCTGTATATTGTCACCCTGCTTATTTAACTTATATGCAGAGTACATCATGAGAAACGCTGCCTGGATGAAGCACAAGCTGGAATTAAGATTGCTGGGAGAAATATCAATAACCTCAGATATGCAGATGACACCACCCTTATGGCAGAAAGTGAAGAAGAACTAAAGAGCCCTCTTGATGAAAGTGAAAGTGGAGAGTGAAAAAGTTGGCTTAAAGCTAAACATTCAGAAAACAAAGATCATGGCATCCGGTCCCATCACTTCATGGGAAATAGATGGGGAAACAGTGGAAATAGTGTCAGACTTTATTTTAGGGGGCTCCAAAATCACTGCAGATGGTGACTGCAGGCATGAAATTAAAAGATGCTTACTCCTTGGAAGGAAAGTTATGACCAACCTAGATAGCATATTGAAAAGCAGAGACATTACTTTGCCAACAAAGGCCCGTCTAGTCAAGGCTATGGTTTTTCCATTGGTCATGTATGGATGTGAGAGTTGGACTGTGAAGAAGGCTGAGCACCGAAGAATTGATGCTTTTGAACTGTGGTGTTGGAGAAGACTCTTGAGAGTCCCTTGGACTGCAAGGAGACCCAACCAGTCCATTCTGAAGGAGATCAGCCCTGGGACTTCTTTGGAGGGAATGATGCTGAAGCTGAAACTCCAGTACTTTGCCACCTCATGCGAAGAGTTGACTCATTGGAAAAGACTCTGATGCTGGGAGAGATTGGGGGCAGGAGGAGAAGGGGACGACGGAGGATGAGATGGCTGGATGGCATCACTGACTCCATGGACGTGAGTCTGAGTGAACCCCGGGAGTTTGTGATGGACAGGGAGGCCTGGCGTGCTGCAATTCATGGGGTTGCTAAGATTTCGGACACGACTGTGCGATTGAACTGAACTGAGTAATTATCATCTAACATTGCTAGTAGTATATTTGTCAAAACTGTGGAATGAACATTGATTATATTACTCTTATAGAAGCACAAGATTTTAATCATGTTTCACTAACTTTGCCATGGCTATCACTTTTCTGTTCTAAGAATCAATCCAGGACAGCACAGCACGTTTAATTACCTTTTAAATAATTTCTAATCATAGACCTTGTGATCATAAACTTTGCGGACACTGTCCTCTCCATTGCCTAAGTATTAACAGTAATTTTGGAAATTCCGTTTATCTAAAAAAAAGAGCAGTTTGATCTGTTCATATTTAATGTGCATTTGATTCTAAAACAGTATTTCTTAGAAACTTCCCAGATTAGGGAAATACAGAGCCTAAGAATTACTTGTTAGATTAACACAGAGCCTTGCTGTTCCTCTCCACTGTTTTTATTATTTGATTTTCTTTGTACAATGACACTACCTGAAAAAGATTTGGACTCCTGAGGATCTGGGCTTCCTAGCTGATGCTAATGGTAAAGAACCTGCCTGCCAATCCAGTAGACAGAAGAGATGCAGGTTTGATCCCTGGGTTGGGAAGATCCTCTGGAGAAGGGCACAGGAATCCATGACAATATTCTTGCCTGGAGAATCCCATGGACAGAGGGGCCTGGCAGGCTACAGTCCATAAGGCCACAAAGAATCAGAAACAATTGAAGCAACTTAGCACCCACATATGCACACATGAGGATCTGAAGAGTATAAAATTGTATTCAGGAATTATTAAAGACTTAAAAGTGTTACAAATTTAAATGATACCATATCTTCATTGTGGTAACCAAAAAACTATTTTATATTTGTGAATGTGTAAAAGGATGAGTAAAGATATTTGTAACCCTAGATCATGGTAAAGCACAAATTAGGAGTAAAAGGATTATCATTTCTGTTCTGTGTTAAAGGCTCTGGGAGGATGTTTGCACTTATGGCAAGTATCTCCAGTACATCTAACTGCATTAATGGCTTTATCAATATCAATATTGCCTTATCTGATTCTTCAAAGGACCTTATCAAGAGGTATTGTTATTATACACAATTACAGAATAGAATCTGAGCTCTTGAGAATTTTAAGTAACTTTTCTCATCACATAATATAACTTAGTACAAGAGCTTTGATTAGAACCTAGATCTCTATGAATCTTGACCTGATGTCTTTATTTCATTTCATTGTCTCTGCATATACTGATAGTTTTTACTCTTTAATATATAGTCATTAACTTATCCAATGATCTTATAAGGTTTGTTTCATGTTCTTGTTTGCTTGATGACATGGTTGAATATGGAGTTCAGAGTCCAGGCGCTGTTTAGGAATGTCTAGTATCCTAGTGCTGCACTCAATATGCCAGCAAATTTGGAAAACTCAGCAGTGGCCACAGGACTGGAAAAGGTCAGTTTTCATTCCAATCCCAAAGAAAGGCAATGCCAAAGAATGCTCAAACTACCACACAATTGCACTCACCTCACATGCTAGCAAAGTATTGCTGAAAAGTCTTCAAGCCAGGCTTCAGTAATACATGAACCATGAACTTCCAGATGTTCAAGCTGGCTTTAGAAAAGGCAGAGGAACCAGAGATCAAATTGCCAACATTCACTGGATCATCAAAAAAGCAAGAGAGCTGCAGAAAAACATCTACTTCTGCTTTATTGACTATGCCAAAGCCTTTGACTGTGTGGATCACAATAAACTGTGGAAAATTCTGAAAGAGATAGGAATACCAGACCACCTGACCTGCCTCTTGAGAAACCTGCATGCAGGTCAGGAAGCAACAGTTAGAACTGGACATGGAACAACAGACTGGTTCCAAATAGGAAAAGGAGTATGTCAAGGCTGTATATTGTCACCCCGCTTATTTAAATTATATGCAGAGTACATCATGAGAAACGCTGGGCTGGAAGAAGCACAAGCTGGAATCAAGATTGCTGGGAGAAATATCAATAACCTCAGATATGCAGATGACACCACCCTTATGGCAGAAAGTGAAGAGGAACTCAAAAGCCTCTTGATTAAAGTGAAAGAGGAGAGTGAAAAAGTTGGCTTAAAGCTCAACATTCAGAAAACGAAGATCATGGCATCCAGTCCGACCATCACTTCATGGCAGATAGATGGGGAAACAGTGTCAGACTTTATTTTTTTGGGCTCCAAGATCACTGAAGATGGTGACTGCAGCCATGAAATTAAAAGACGCTTACTCCTTGGAAGGAAAGTTATGACCAACCTAGATAGCATATTGAAAAGCAGAGGCATTACTTTGCCAACAAAGGCCCGTCTAGTCAAGGCTATGGTTTTTCCATTGGTCATGTATGGATGTGAGAGTTGGACTGTGAAGAAAGCTGAATGCTGAAGAATTGATGCTTTTGAACTGTGGTGTTGGAGAAGACTCTTGAGAGTCCCTTGGACTGCAAAGAGTTCCAACCAGTCCATTCTAAGGGAGATCAGTCCTGGGTGTTCTTAGGAAGGAATGATGTTAAGCTGAAACTCCAGTACTTTGGCCACCTCATGCGAAGATTTGATTCATTGGAAAATACTCTGATGCTGGGAGGTTGGGGGGCAGGAGGAGAAGGGGACAATAGAGGATGAGATGGCTGGATGGCATCACCGACTCGATGCACATGAGTTTGAGTGAACTCTGGGAGTTGGTGATGGACAGGGAGGCCTGGCTTGCTGCAATTCATGGGGTCACAAAGAGTTGGACAGAACTGAGCGACTGAACTGAAGTACTCTGGAAAGAATTTGTTTTGAAGTAAGTAAATACGTGTTGTATATACATCTGTATATTTTCTAGTTTTATTCATATTTTCAATCATTTTTGTTAGCAATCAGTGTCATTCATAAAAGTCAACTCATTTTTAATTATTTCAGAAAGCCCAATTATTCTTTTACATCCCTATTTAACAAGCATAGATAGTATGTATATGTACACACACACACACACACATTTGCCACTTGACTGATGCATTTCTCATATATACAATGAAGGACACAATCATATTTCCCTGGTTGTTTAGCAGTAAAGTATCCACCTGCCAACGCACGTTCAATCTCTGCATTGGGAAGATCCCCTGAAGAAGGAAATGACAACTCACTCCAGGGTTCTTGTCTGGGAAATCCTATGAACAGAGGAGCCTGACAGGCTACAGTCCATGGGGTCACAAAGAGTCAAACATGACTGAGCGACTAAACAACAAAGGACAGTCATTCTTCAAAGCTGTGTCTTGCTATAAGAAACGAAGTCAAAAGTTGGAGTAATATTTGGATGACTAATGGAAAAGCTTTCTGTGAGTAAGCTGCTTGGCTTTTTAAGTGAGAGAAGAGTCACTAAAATCAGTAAGGGCATTTTATCATAAGCAGCAATTTCACATTTTCCAATTTGACCCTCATTATAATTGTATGAAATGGGTAGGGATGTTATATGTGAATCTCCATACATTACAGTAAGTCATATACATTTGAAACAGACACACACTCGTGAGTACTGCTTGATCTGATTGGGCCACTTTGAATAAATTCTTAGCAATGAATAAAGCCTCAGGCTCTGGCTATAGTCAGCATTCTGTTTCTATTCTTACCTATGTAGTTACTGTCAGTTTGTATCTAAATAATCCAGCGATTACCTTCTGATTCTACATAATTGGCTCTGTGTCCTTCATCAAGAAGCATCAGTCAAACATGAATACAGGAATCAGGTTATAACCTCTACAGTGAATGGCGACTCTAGAGAAGCCCCTCCTGCTCTGAAGCTCTTGCTAGAAAAATTTTTGCTTCTTTCCCTGTAGAGTCAGTCACTTTCATGCTGGAGTCAGAGGTTCTGGGTTAAAACTCCAGAGCCAGCATCTGTTATTTCTTTAATTTTATTTCTTTAAGCATGGACTTCCTACCAGTAAAACTGGGTAATAAGATCTAACGTGGACTGTTTCCTAGCCACTTAACTCTGAACAACTGCTTCCTTGCATTATTTAACCTAGTCATCATAACAGTACATATTAGTAGGTATTACTTATTTTTGTCAGCTTCTCATTTTTAAATAATGAGTGAAAAGAAAGCCAACTTAACACATGGATATTTATTATGTATTAGTCTACAGCAAGGTGTGTTCCCAATGATCTTTCTTTCTTTCTTTTTTTTTTTTTTTGAAGAATGAATTAGTTGATTTTAAAGTCTCAGTTTTTTTCTAGATTTTAAAGAAATAACTAGGAGTATAGCCATGATCCAAGAACTTCTTCAGGTTTGTCTTATTTCTCCTTCTATCTGTAGATAAGGAAGTCACCTGATCGTGGATGGCATGCAACCCCCCCTTCTCCCACCCATGCACATGGCAGGCATGACCAATAAACTGCTCTTTTCCTTTACTCAGAACATGGATTGGGCTTCAGAATTCTTCTCACAATTCACTCCAGGAACCCACTACTATTAACATATGACCAGAGTTGGCAGTTGAGATAACAACTATTTCTTACCCCCACCCCAGGTGGATCCCTACCCTTCTCTTACATTGAAGCTGTATCTTAAAACATTTAACAGTTTATCTAAACTTCAATTCTTCCTGGTATCCCCCTACCACCTTCAACAAATTTCTAGCTTTGCATTCTTAATGAAAAAGCAAGCACAAGAACATAAGTCAATTTTTCACATGGATGCACCAATTTGTTGATAACTATGATGACTCTCAAATCTGGTCTGAGGCACATTTGTCTTTCTTCTAACTGTAGATTCTACATGCTCACTGTGGTACCTTTCACCTTTTCCTTGGAAATTATGCAAAACCAAAGCTTTGTAACTGAGTTTGTCCTCCTGGGGCTTTCACAGAATCCAACCATGCAAAAAATAATGTTTGTTGTATTTTTGTTCTTTTACATTGAACTGTTGGGGGCAACTTGTTAATTGTGGTGACCATCAGTAGCAGCCCAGCACTCCGGGGCTCCCCCATGTACTTCTTCCTGGCTTTTCTGTCCTTCCTGGATGCATGCTTCACCTTCATCATTGTCCCAAAGATGATTGTGGACTCTCTCCTTTGGAGGAAAACTATTTCCTTCGAAGGCTGCATGACCCAGCTCTTTGCTGAACACTTCTTTGCTGGGGTGGAGGTGATTGTCCTCAGTGCCATGGCCTATGACCATTACGTGGCCATCTGCAAGCACTTGCACTATTCTTCTATCATGAACCACAGACTCTGTGCCTTTCTGATGGTAGCCTGGACAGGGGGCTTTGTTCATTCAATGATACATATTATCTTCACTTTCCAGCTGCCCTTTTGTGGCCCTAATGTCATCTATCACTTCATGTGTGACTTGTACCCATTGCTGGAGCTTGCCTGCACTGACACTCACATTTTTGGCCTTTTGATAGTCACCAACAGTGGGTTTATCTGCATCCTAATCTTCTCCTTGTTGCTTGTCTCCTATGGGGTCATCTTGCTGTCTCTGAGAACACATAGCTCCAAAGGGCAGCAGAAAGCCCTCTCCACAGGAGGATCTCACATTGCTGTTGTGGTTTTGTTCTTTATCCTGTGCATATTTATGTATGTATGACCTCCATATTCTTTCTCCTTTGACAAAATGGTAGCCATATTTTATACCATCTTAACTCCCTTGTTCAATCCTTTGATTTACACTTTGAGGAACAAAGAAGTGAAAAGTGCCATGAGGAAAGTGCGGAATAGGATAATGATGGTTTCTAATGAAAAATAAAACATTTAAGGTTGAATAAAAAATTCAAAATTTCATATCAGACAAAAATTTTATATGGATGAGCATTATTTGACAGGGGTTGACTGTGTGGATCACAATAAACTGTGGAAAATTATGAAAGAGATGGGAATACCAGACCACCTGACCTGCCTCTTGAGAAACCTGTATGCAGGTCAGGAATCAACAGTTAGAACTCGACATGGAACAACAGACTGGTTCCAAATAGGAAAAGGAGTATGTCAAGGCTGTATACTGTCACCCTGCTTATTTAACTTATATGCAGAGTACATCATGAGAAACGCTGGGCTGGAGGAAGTACAAGCTGAAATCAAGGTTGCTCAGAGAAATATCAATAACCTCAGACATGCAGATGACACCACCTTTATGGCAGAAAGTGAAGAAGAACTAAAGAGACTCTTGATGAAAATGAAAGAGGAGAGTGAACTGAACTGAACTAAGAGAGAACTTACTGAACTGAACAGTAAGTAATGTAATATGATAAAGAAAGTTGGCTTAAAGCTCAACATTCAGAAAACTAAAATCATGGCATCTGGCCCCAACACTTCATGGCAAATAGATGGGGAAACAGTGGAAACAGCGCCTGACTTTATTTTTCCAGGCTCCAAAATCACTGCAGATGGCGATTGCAGCCATGAAATTAAAAGATGCTTACTCCTTGGAAGGAAAGTTATGACCAAGCTAGACAGCATATTAAAAAGCAGAGACATCACTTTGTCAGCAAAGGTCCATCTAGTTAAGGCTATGGTTTTTCCAGTGATGTATGGATATGAGAGTTGGACTAGCTGAGTCCAGAAGAATTGATGTTTTTGAACTGTGGTGTTGGAGAAGACTCTTGAGAGTCCCTTGGACTGTAAGGAGATCCAACCAGTCCATCCTAAAGGCAATTAGTCCTGGGTGTTCATTAGAGGGACTGATGTTGAAGCTTAAACTCCAGTACTTTGGCCACCTGATGCGAAGAGCTGACTCATTTGAAAAGACCTTGATGCTGGGAAAGATTGAGGGCAGGAGGAGAAGGGGACAACAGAGGATGAGATGGTTGGATGGCATCACCGACTCGATGAACATGGGTTTGGGTGGACTCCGGGAGTTGGTGATGGACAGGGAGGCCTGGTGTGCTGCGGTTCATGGGGTTGCAAAGAGTCAGACACGACTGAGCAACTGAACTGAACTGAACAGTAAGTAATGTAATATGATAAAAAATAGCATAAATTGTAGGAAATAATTTCGTTTTCATTTCAGTCTTAGATCACTTATGAACTCTGATTTGGCAATTCAATATCCTCAAATGAAAATTAAGAAGACTTGAATTTTATGCTTACTTACAATCTAAAAGTAAAAAAAGAATGAAAAAAATTACTAAAAGAATCACTTCTTGCTACTCATTTGATATTTTGGGAAATATTTCTGGAGGGAAGACAAAATTGTCTTAGAGATTAGGTTTTACTAATCTCTTTAGTAAACTTTTTGCCCAACCTAATGTATCTGCTGTACAACTGAAATTAACAAAACATTGTAAATCAACTCTATTTAAAAAGTAAATTAATAAACAATAGAAAGAAAAACATTAACATATTAATGTTTCAGATTTGCCAAAGAACTGTAATTATTGCTCACATTAGCCCTTTGATATAGATGATAACTGTAATTCACACTTTGAAAGTGAAAGTGCTGTCACTCAGTCATATCCAACCCTTTTGTGACCCCATGGACTGTTGCCTACCAGGCTCCTCTGTCCATGGGCTTTTCCAGGCAAGGGTACTGGGGTCGCTTGCCATTTCCTTCTCTAGGGGTCTTCCCGACCCAGGGATTGAACCCTGCTCTCCCACATTGCAGGCAGATGCTTTACCATCTGAGCCACTAGGGAAACCAGTTCACAAGTTGATATAATACAAACAAGAGTAGTTAACCACACATATTTCATCTACAGGCTTTCAACTGCCTTCAAAGACTTCCAGGCCTCTAGAAGAGATGGAGTTAAGCAAAGTTTATGCAGAAGCGAACAAAATTACCTCAAATCAAGTCATATGAGTTGAAGTTTAACCAGTTGTCCCCAAGGCTTGATTTTTCCCTTGGGCTTTGAGCAAGGTAGCTCATTGCATATCACTTGGGACTGGTTTGGAAGAAATAGTTTCCTTGGAGCTCCTGAGGCTTAAAGCCTACCTTAAGCATTTGCAAACTCTTGTGTGAATTTCTATAAATATCCAGTAAAAATAAAACACTTAGCCTCATGATTTTTCACACACACACACACACACACACACACACACAGAGAGAGAGAGAGAGAGAGAGATACAGTGGGAAGGAAGCTGGCCACAGAGGCATTTATGTCTCAGAGTGTAGGAATAATTAAGTTTCCAAGAACTGAATTAAGACATTCACTCCATTTTCAGAGCATTCTCTCTGCTCCAATACAGACCTTGCTGTTCTGTCTGACCCAGTGTTTCCAGGAAGGAGCTGTGTAAATTATGGCTACATGAAGAGTTCCCTTTCTCCATAAACTCTTTACATCCCATCATCACTTGTGATAGAAGGCAATGATAAATCTCAATGAAGTATAGTTTGTGTATTTTATTTAAGCTTCACATAATTGACCTTCTAAGTAAATGAAAGTTGAAGATATGAAAAATACACTCTGTTGGAAGTCATCTGGTTGTAAGAAAAGAGGTAAGTTTCTCAATCTGTCTGAAATATTTTCTTCTGTGCTGTTCTTAGTCTCTCAGTTATGTCTGACTCTTTGTGACCCCATGGACTATAGCCTGCCGGGCTCCTCTGTCAATGAGATTCTCCAGGCGACAATACTGGAGGGTGTTGCACTCTTCCAAGGGATCTTCCCAACCCAGGGATTGAACCCAGGTCTCCTGTATTGCAGGCAGATTCTTTACAATCTGAGCCCTAAACACTGATCTCTTGGAATCTATATTCAGTGTGTCTTCCAATAAATGACAGAGCTCTTGGGGAGTGTTTCTACCAATGAAGAATTATGGTGGTTCAGGCTTCCTAGGCCTTCCCTGGACTCAGCACATGGCTGAACTACCTCTCAAAGGCACCTCTGCTCACAGAGGATGCAAACCATGGAATGAAGGTCAGCTTGGCAGAAATTTCTCTCTTGGTGAGCTCCTGGTTTAAAGTCTATGGTCAGTCCTGATGCTTCTGAGACAGAGTATGAAACTGGGCTCCACTTTCTACACACCTGGGTTTTCAGGATCCTTGACAATCCTTGCGATGACACACAACAACACTCTCTCTTTAATTGGGGTAAGTGATGGCATGGTTGTTCAGGAAGAAAGAAGCTGAACTGTGGGATGAAATCTCAGATAAAATGACTTTCTCTAAGATGTTTTCTCTCCTTCTCACTCTATGTCTTTCTATATCCCATCCCCGGCTCTTTCCCTGTACCTGCTCACTCCTCTCTCCTGTTCTGACTGCATTAGTCTGCTTCTTTCCTCCTCTTCACTACTATCCAGTTAGATCTTTATTTTTATTTTTTGCTTTAATATTAGCCTCAGCATGCAGTTTAATGCACTTGGTTTTGGAGTCTGGACAGAAATTTGAGATACCAATTGCCATCCTTCTCTCATGACTCATGATTTTTCTTTTCTAAGATGAAATCTATGTGATGATTAGAATTTGATTTTTTATATTAGATGTAGGGTGAATGCTGACAGAGAGGCTATGTAATAACATCCCTTTCTAGTTCTAGCCTAAGTGTCTTAATTAAAACACTCTGTATCACAGATCATGCTTTGTAACTAGAAATGGATGAATCACATGGCCAATCCAGTTACCTTGCAAAAAAAATTTATGTCAAATGAAATAGCACAAGCAAAAACTTGTTTGAATGATAAGATTATGGAAAAAGAATAATATTTAATCCTGGATTGCCTTATTCAATCATATATATACACACACACACACACACACACACATATATATATATACACATACACATATATATGGAACATAGGAGATAGAAGCAGATGGTTATTTAACTTAGGAAGAATGGAAAAAAATTGGCACCAAATATCCAAATATATTTGAGTTGGTTAACAGTCCAGTAGGTAAAAGTAAAATGTAAGGATCAAGGAAGGGAAAAGACCTTCTACTACCATGATGCCCTCCCAAATCAAAAAGGCAGGGTGGTCCAGAAAAGTTTGGAGATAATGGCTGAATTCAATAATAAAATTCTCAGGTAGAATTGATTTAAACTACTGCATACATCCTTCAATGATGCTTACCTGTTTTTATGTCCCAAACCTTCTCTTTGCTTACTTAAAAAAAAAAAAAAAATAGAATTAGTTGAACTGGAATCATGGTTGTCTGTGACCTACCCAGAATTTGTCTCTTAAAACGTTTGGATTTAATAAGAGTGCAGTTTTTAATGATGGGAGCATCTATTTTTCCTGAAGCAATGCATCTTCCCTTTCCAAAAATATTTCATCACTCTTCTATCCTAACTCCTCCTCTTCTCACAGCAAAGGGCTCCCTCTCTTTTGTTTTATCCCCTACTGGAAACCTAATGTATTAAAATTAAATAATCACTGATTTCTTTTCTTTTTTTTTCATAATCAGCAGAGAAAATTTCAACTTCCAATCAAAGTTTGTAATTACTGTGATATTTCTAATTTCTCATAGTGAACTAATATTATTTTAGCTCAACTGCAAGGAAAACCTAATTGTATTTAGATGTGTAACTTTACTAGAGTTAAATAGTTTGATTTACTGATACTGATATATTTATCTTACTTAGAGAAACCCTTTATAAACTTTTTGAATATTTAATTTTCAGAAAACTTTGTTGGAAATTGAAGTTTAACTCAATTAAAGCCATAATTTCACTTATTTCCCATGTTTAAACCTTTAACGACCAATCAACTTATTTTCTAGGATCTTTCTGATATGGAGTTAAAATTCATTTGGTATTATTGCAGAGTTGTGTGTAGTTTTTCAATGATTAAGAATCTTACATAGAGAAATGGTATCCCTCCAATGTCAGTGTGAGGAGGTTGAAGACGTCTTTTCATGCTCTATAAGTTGACTCCAAATATGAGTAGGTTCTCAGTACACATTTGATGACTGAGTTGATGGTGTTATTGATCACTAAATAACTGATGATTAATCAGAAAGAGGAAGTGTACATTAAAATTCACATTAAAATGTGTTTCATTTGACATTAAAATTTAAAGGCATGCTTGACTAAAACGGAAACAGGAGTTTAAAATTGATAGAGTGTATTGCATAATGTTGAAAAAAAAAAGAGCTCAAAACTTAAAGATATCAAAAATTAAACAGACTCAACATACAAAATTCAAAACAAATGAAACATAATAAATTAAAATATACAAAAATGTTATACTCTATTGCTAATCAAAATGTATATTTCATAAAATACATATTTCATAATTTTAATTGTTAACTAAGCAAATATAATAATGCATCAAGTTAATTTTTTATTTATAATTTGTGCCATATTGTTATAGTTTTAGAAACAATGGAAAATAACCTAATTTGTACATAAAAATATTTCACGTGTGTGTGTTTACATACATATATGTAGATATAGATATATATAGATATATGTCTTTAAACCCAGCAGAATGTGTAAAGAACTGACTTTTACTTCCAGTTTATGGGCTCTCCTGGTGTCTCAGATGGTAAAGAATCTGCTTGTATTGCAGGAAACCTGGGTTTGATCCTTGGGTCAGAAAGATACCCTGGAGAAGGGAATGGCAGACCACTTGCCTGGAGAATCCCATGTATAGAGGAGCCTTGTTGGATTCATGGAGTCACAAAGAGTCTGGCAGGACTGAGTGACTAAAACAACCATGGGATTGGTTAAGTATGAATTTTTGAAGGGCACTTTTCTCACCCTGTAATACATTGCAAGCTTTGGAAATTTTATTATGCAGATATACCCATACAGTAATTAATTTTCTAATAAATAGTGAAGCAACCAAGTTGAAAGATTATTTGAGAATAGTGTCAATAATTATGGGCTTCCCTGGTGGCTCAGTGGTAGAATATGCTTGCAATGCAGGAGATGTGGGCTCTATTCCTGGGTCAGAAAGATCCCCCAGAGAAGGAAATGACCACCCATTCTAGTATTCTTGCCTGGAAAATCCCATGGACAGAGGTGCCTGGTGAGCTACAGTCCATGGGACTTAAAATAGTGATATTTATATTAGCAATCCCCTGGGCATATATTTGATTAAACTGTTTTTTTTTCCTCTAATTTTATTTTATTTTTAAACTTTACATAATTGTATTAGTTTTGCCAAATATCAAAATGAATCCACCACAGGTATACATGTGTTCCCCATCCCGAACCCTCCTCCCTCCTCCCTCCCCATACCATCCTTCTGGGCTGTCCCAGTGCACCAGCCCCAAGCATCCAGCATCATGCATCGAACCTGGACTGGCAACTCGTTTCCTACATGATATTTTACATGTTTCATTGCCATTCTCCCAAATCTTCCCACCCTCTCCCTCTCCCACAGAGTCCATAAGACTGTTCTATACATCAGTGTCTCTTTTGCTGTCTCGTGATTAAACTATTAAAATAAGCACAAGCTATATGAGAAGAGTTTATTAAAAATATTTTAATTAAGGTGAAAATTTGGCAAAACAAAAAAATAAATGGTAGAATTTATATTTTAAGATTTTGATATGTTAATTTTGGGCTCCCCTGGTGGCTCAGCTGGTAAAGAATGTGTCTGCAATGAAGGAGACCTGGATTTGATATGTGGGTTGAGAAGATCCCCTGGAGGAAGGAATGGCAACACGCTCCAGTATTCTTGCCTGGAGAATACTATGGACAGAGGAGCCTGGTGGAGTCCATGGTGTTACAAAGAGTCAAGCATGACTGAGTGACTAACATCATGTTTATTTATAATTGCTAAGTAAATAATTACACTACAAATACTGTTTAGCTAACATAGAAAAGGCTTGTAAGTTAAAAAAGGAAAATCAGAAAATATAATAAGATGATTGAAATTATATAGATATATGCATATAAGGAAAAAGTAAAGGAGAGCAAGGAGATGTATTTTTATGTTGAATTTCTGAAATACATTTTTAAACTTACATTTTAAAGAGATAAAAATGGAAAGAATGCAATCTTCTAGATGATAGTGGTAGGAGAATCAGATATGAAGGAGGATAGTACATGGGTTACAGAAATATAGAAAGTGAAATAACAGGTTGAGTCCACAGAATGTGAAATTTACTACCATGCATCTAACATATGTAAGGGTTTATATCAAATATATAGCAATTTTCCAAAATATTGCTAGCCTCAATGATTTGCTCAAATATCTCATGTGCCCTAACTGGCAATACAGGTAAACTTATAGCTTCAATGAACCTAAAGATGGAAAAATAAGCTTTTTTCTTAAGTATAACCCAACAAAGATACTGAAGAGATCAGGAATAATGGCTACAAACTGTTGTTCAAATTAAGAAATGTATTCACTCAGAAGAGAATCTCCAAATATATTATTTCTAAATTATATAAGGATATTATTATCAGTGGTTGATGTGCATACACATTATATACATATGCATATGCTTAATAATGTATCTATTAGATTCTCTGTCATATAAAGAAAGAGTATTAAGACATTAAAATGATCTGATTAAGATAATAAAGCAAATTCACTAGTTTTCAGATCATGGCAGAATGCACAATCACTTGAAAGCTCCCCCCAACCAAAAAAAAAAAAAAAAAATTGGCAACCCATAAGAAGACCTTGAATCAATGCCAATGTTTAAAGCATGTCAACATTAAAAAAAAAAAAAAAAAATTCTTGAGTGAGTATAGTGTATGAAAACTTTGAGAAACACCAAGTTATATGTTTGATGAAATTTGAACTCTAAAATAGCAATTCTGCATCCATATACATTGCAATTGCCAAGTCACCATTTCTCCAACTTTTTTTTTTTGCAGATGAACCACTTCTCAGCTGTGCCTGTTCCACATTCACCATAACCATGGAGATGAACAGTAGTGTTAACGAGTTCATACTGCTTGGGTTAACACAGAATCTACTAAAAGAGAAAGTAGTATCTGTTATCCTCTTATTTCTATACCTTGGGACTCTGTTGGCAAACTTCATAATTGTGATGACCATACAATATAGCCAGACACTTCAGAGCCCCATGTACTTCTTCCTTTTCTACTTATCCTTTGCTGATGCCTGTTTTTCGACAACCACTGCCCCTAGGTTGATTGTAGATTCTGTATCTGAGAAGAAAGCCATCTCCTTCAATGAGTGCATGACTCAGATCTTTGCATTTCACTTCTTTGGGTGCATGGAGATCTTGGTACTTGTCCTCATGTCCTTTGATCGCTATGTGGCCATTTGCAAGCCCTTGCAGTACACAGCCATCATGAGCCAGTGTATCTGTGACACACTAGTGAAACTGGCCTGGGTGGGGGCCTGTATCCATTCTTCAGCACAGATTCTCTTGGCTTTGAAATTACCCTTCTGTGGCCCCAATGTTATTGATCACTATTTCTGTGATATACAACCTTTGTTGCAACTTGCCTGTGTGGATGCTTATGTCATTAACCTACTCATATGTTTAACATATGCATGGTGAGTTTCCTGTTGCTGCTTATCTCCTATGTTTTAATCTTACATTCTCTGAGTAACTGTAGCAGAGAAGGAAGAAGGAAAGCCCTTTCCACATGTACCTCCCACATTATTGTTATTGTCTTATTCTTTATACCATGTATATACATATATGCTCGCCCTTTAACTGTATTTCCAGTGGACAAGATGGTGGCTGTGTTTTACACTATTGTGACACCCTTGCTCAATCCTCTGATTTACACTCTGAAGAATGCAGAAATCAAACAGGCCATGAGAAAGTTATGGTGCAACAAAGTCTGACTCGAGATGGCAAAGCAGAAGATGCCAACTGCTAATTCTGTCAGAGTTTAAGTATAATTGGATTGATGGAAAAGAGAAAGTGTTCTCATTCTATTGTGGACAATATAGATGTGTTCCAGTGGGGCATTTAGGGGAATAGGCAGAATGAGCACCCAGTAAAATCTGTATTGTTTTAACCAATGTCTCAGAGAAAGAACTTGAAGTTCCATCATCTTTGTCGGGGCACAAGCCCATTCCTCACGTCTGCTGTCTACTTTGATGTTTCTGCTTGTGAGTCACATCCTGTTCTTTCTATAGGTTTAACTTCTGGTTTTGTACATTATTGTTTTTCTGTTGTTGTTGTCATATTTCTTATCCAAGTTTAAATAGTTCGTCCCTGATTTCTATCATCCATTTTGTTGGTAAACTGCCGGGAGCCAGCGAGAGACATTCCACTCGTGAGAAAGGTCATGAGGAAGGAGGCTCGGCATATGCAAAGGCAGGATTGAGCGTCAGGAGTCCCCCCGGATATTCTCGAGCATCTACCCCCAAAAAACCAGAGTCTGCCCTACTTTATTGCTTTGTGCTCTCACCTTTGACTTTACTGGGGGCTGTCCCCTACCACCATCTCGTTCTCTCTGACAAAGAGTTAACTTACAGCTCCAATTAATAAAGTTCCTGGGCAACTACGATTGTTTAAATCCAAACCCCTCAGATGGCTCTCTAACTCGCCTGACAAGTTTACCTGGACTCCTACAACTATGCATATGATTGTTTACAGTCTTCCAGCCTCAAGAGGCACGGGAAACTTAAGATATTCAAATAGCTTAGAGCCTCTCAGAGAGTTAGAAACTGTCAGAATAAACTAGTAAAGGATTTCATTGATGAGCCAATGTTTGTTGCCAAGTTCACATCCCCTGAATTGTATCCTTGAATATGTATTAATTAATAGTTGGTATGTAGAAAAAATAAGTAGTGGCCTTGGTGTTGGTAACTTTAGACCCTTAAGGTAATAAATTCTTTCCTTTGTTGTAAACCCATCACACATCCGCCCTATAGGAATGCAATTTTATCTTCGGAAGATGGTGCCAAACCTTAAAATAATTACTCTTAGGGAAAATAAGTCTTACGGTTGATAAGTCTTTGTCAAGAGTCATAAAATGTTAATAGGCCTTCTGGCCAGAAGATGATGTAAATCACCTAAACCATTTGTGTATGATAAATTTGCAGGAAAGAAACCCTGGTTTTTGATAAGGATCAAAGACTGCTGACTTTGCATCCCCTATTATCCTGCATGTGTAACTTAGGGTATAAAAGCCCCTGTTGAAAATAAAGCTACAGGCCTTGCTCACCAACACTTGGTCTCCCCATGTCATTCTTCCCCTTAACTACCAGCTGAGTCTCCATCTGGAGCGTGGATATCTTCTGCGACCATTTATTTGCCTGGGCTTCTAAGACCCACTCGAGAAGGTGTCTAAGGTGGGGCACCTTCCGCTATTCGAGAGGGTGCCTGCGGCCTCCGTGGTCAGAGCTAACCTGGTGTCACGGGTTATATTGATTTTCCGCATAAACCAAGCTACTCAGCTTCTTTTCTCCACTGAATTTTCCTACTGAGCTATCCTCATTCTATTACTCTTTATATCTTTGATAAATAAATAAATAAATAGTCGCCGAAGCCGTCTCTCCTTCGAATACCTTGGATCAGCCAGGGCTGGACCCCAGCAGGAAACGAGCTCTGGAACTACTGGGTCTGTATCATATACTTTCTGGCTCAAGAGTCAATAGCATAATGTCACACCCAGAAACCTATCATCCCCAAGGAACATAAATATCAACTAGTCAAGCCTCCTTTTGGTGCTTGTCTCCCCTCTATAATACTCTTAAAAATAAGCTTTTCCTTTGGCTAACTATGTACAAGGGAAATAACATCTCACTTCCTATTCAAATCGAATAATTCTAGTTATAACAAAGGTATTCACTGTATTGATACATAATTTCTCTGTATATACATTAATACATTTTGGTCATCATGATTATTATTTTCATATTTCTTGGTTTCTTATACATATCTGTTTTTGTATTTTAAGTTCATGTACACTTCCCTAATCTTTGGTTACTTATGAATGGATGACCATTTTATAAAGCTGTTCAGTTCAGTTCAGTAGTTCAGTCGTGTCCGACTCTTTGTGACCCAATGAATCGCAGCACACCAGGCCTCCGAGTCCATCACCAACTCCCGGAGTTCACCCAAACTCATGTGCATAGAGTCGGTGATGCCATCCAGCCATCTCATCCTCTGTCGTCCCCTTCTCCTCCTGCCCCCAAAACCTCCAAGCATCAGGGTCTTTTCCAATGAGTCAACTCTTTGCATGAGGGGGCCAAAGTATTGGAGTTCCAGCCTCAGCATCAGTCCTTCCAAAGAACACCCAGGACTGGTCTTCTTTAGGATGGACTGGTTGGATCTCCTTGCAGTCCAAGGGACTCTCAAGAGTCTTCTCCAGCACGACAGTTCAAAAGCATCAATTCTTCAGCTCTCAGCTTTCTTCAAAGCCCAACTCACATCCATACATCACCACTGGAAAAACCATAGTCTTGACTAGATGGACCTCGATTGGCAAAGTAATATCTCTTGAATATGCTATCTGGATTGGTCATAACTTTCCTTCCAAGGAGTAAACGTCTTTTAATTTAATGGCTACAATCACCATCTGCTTGTGATTTGGGAGCTCCAAAAAATAAAGTCAGCCACTGTTTCCACTGTTTCTCCATCTATTTGCCATGATGTGTTGGGGCCAGATGCCATGATCTTAGTTTTCTGAATGTTGAGCTTTAAGCCAACTTTTTCACTCTCCTCTTTCACTTTAATCAAGAGGCCCTTTAGTTCTTCTTCACTTTCTGCCATAAGAGTGGTGTCATCTGCATATCTGACGTTATTGATATTTCTCCTGGCAATCTTAATTCCAGCTTGTGCTTCATCCAGGCAGCGTTTCTCATGATGTACTCTGCATATAAGTTAAATAAGCAGGGTGACAATATACAGCCTTGACGTACTCCTTTTCCTATTTGGAACCAGTCTGTTGTTCCATGTCCAGTTCTAACTGTTGCTTCCTGACCTGCATGCAGGTTTCTCAAGAGGCAGGTCAGGTGGTCTGGTATTCCTATCTCTTTCAGAATTTTCCACAGTTTATTGTGATCCACACAGTCAAAGGCTTTGGAATAGTCAATAAAGCAGAAGTAGATGTTTTTCTGCAGCTCTCTTACTTTTTTGATCATCCAGTGAATGTTGGCAATTTGATCTCTGGTTCCTCTGCCTTTTCTAAAGCCAGCTTGAACATCTGGAAGTTCATAATTCATGTATTACTGAAGCCTGGCTTGAAGACTTTTCAGCAATACTTTGCTAGCATGTGAGGTGAGTGCAATTGTGTGGTAGTTTGAGCATTCTTTGGCATTGCCTTTCTTTGGGATTGGAATGAAAACTGACCTTTTCCAGTCCTGTGGCCACTGCTGAGTTTTCCAAATTTCCTGGCATATTGAGTGCAGCACTTTCACAGCATCATCTTTCAGGATTTGAAATAGCTCAACTGGAATTCCATCATCTCCACTAGCTTTGTTCGTAATGATGCTTTCTAAGGCTGGCTTGACTTCACACTCCAGGATGTCTGGCTCTAGGTGAGTAATCACACCATCGTAATTATCTTGGTCATGAAGGTCTTTTTTGTACAGTCTTCTGTGTATTCTTGCCACCTCTTCTTAATATCTTCTGTTTCTGTTAGGTCCATAACATTTCTGTCCTTTATCAAGCCCATCTTTGCATGAAATATTCCCTTGGTATCTCTAATTTTCTTGAAGAGATCTCTAGTCTTTCCCACTGTATCTTTTTCCTCTATTTCTTTGCATTGATCCCCGAGGAAAGCCTTCTTATCTCTTCTTGCTCTTTGTTGGAACTCTGCATTAAGATGCTTACATCTTTCCTTTTCTCCTTTGTTTTCCCCAACATCAGGGTCTTTTCAAATGAGTAAGCTCTTCACATCAGGTGGCCAAACTACCAGAGTTTCAGCTTCAACATCAGTCCTTCCAATGAACACCCAGGACTGATCTCCCTTACAATGGACTGGTTGGGTCTCCTTGTAGTCCAAAAGACTTTCAAGAGTCTTCTCCAACACCACAGTTCAAAAGTGTCAATTCTTCTGCATTCAGCTTTCCTTATAGTCAAAGTTTCACATCCATACATGACCACTGGAAAAACCATACCCTTGAGTAGACAGACCTTTGTTGGCAAAGTAATGTCTCTGCTTTTTAACATGCTGTCTAGATTGGTCATAACTTTCCTTCCAAGGAATAAGTTTCTTTTAATTTCATGGCTGCAAACACCATCTGCAGTGATTTTGGGGCCTAAGAAAATAAAGTCAGCCACTGTTTCCACTGTTTCTCCATCTATTTGCCATAAAGTGATGGGACCAGATGCCATGATCTTAGTTTTCTGAATGTTGAGTTTTAAGCCAACTTTTTTACTCTCCTCCTTCACTTTCATCAAGAAATGTGTTTTATGACCGGGTGTAAATTTGCTTTATGCCTTGGTGTAAATGATATTTCTTCAATACTTCTCCAGTGCTGATCCTGACTTGGCCATGGTTATATCCTCGGCTCCCAGGCAGGAAATGACTATCAGATGATTTCCCAAGAATTTTACATTTTCACAGAACATGATTGCTAAAATATACAAAGGATTAAGTGCTTTTGTAATTTTGTGATGCTTTTCTAGGTAGTTAGTCAAATTATTTTTAATGGCTGAAGGTGTAATTGAAGTCAGTTAATCAAATATTATCTACAGAAACTTATACACTGAAAAAGCTACATTTTAGCTCTCTGGGCATTGAATTGAAGTTTAAAGATGTGAACTGAAGTACTTTAATACCACTCCTGAGCAGCTGTGGAACTTTGGGCATAAAGCAAATTACTTATCTCTTGTTAGTCTTTTTTGTGCATAAATTGACAATAGTTGATTGTAGATGGACTCTGCAGTATCACCTTCCAAATCCCTCAACAGTGCATATAAAGGGAAGAATCTAATTTACAGAGGTCAAGATTTAGCAAGTGGGAGGAACAGGACTTATAGCATTCCAAAGACTTCCAAAGTGAAGGTAGGTGGAATAGAGGTCTAGAGAACCAATGCAAAGTGTTAAGTATATGTTTAAAATACAGACTAGAATTCCTTCCCCTTTGTGAATTTAGATTCTAGAGGAGGAGAGAGAAATTGCTAATTACAATTATAATCATGCAAGTGGATATTGGCAAATCCCCTGTAGAAGGAAATGGCAGCCCACTCCTGTATTCTTGCCTGAAAAAAAACCCATGGACAGTCCATAGAGTCGCAAAGAGTCAGACACAACTGAGTGACTAAACACACACACAAACAAGTGGCTATCATGTTTCATTATGCTTATATGTATTATAAAAAATTAAAAAGTAACATATTGTAAGGAAGATCATTAGTGCTAGGGTGCAGTCTGCAATTTTAAATGCATGATCAAGATAGTCTTCATGAAGGACATATTAATTGAATAAATATTGCAGGAGGATAACAGAGTCATCCATGAAGACAGCCACATGAAGTCATGTGTCCAGTGGGTTCAGGAAACAGTAAATTGGCCAGTAAAGTGGGAGCTCAGGAATAGCAAGAGATACAGTCCCTTCACATGGTGCCTGACAGGTTGCATTAATGACTCGTTGCTGATGAGAGTGAAACTGAGAAATATTAGACAGCTCTTATCAGAGAAAAGAGCAAGACTTGACATATCTATGACAGGGTCACTGTGACTGCTCAAAAAGGGCTGACTGGGGTGAAGTTGGGGCAACAATTATAGAATTAGGGAGATGGGTTAGGGAGTGAATTTCAGTGATCTAGCTGAGAACTAAATGTGACTTGCTCTGAAATGTTGAGTTCTGGATATATTGTGAAAGCAGAACCAGCATAATTTTGTGTCAAACTGGATGTGGGTAGGAAGAGAAAATTGAGGAGTTACTTAAAGTTTTTGGCCACAGATATTAAATTCATAAGAAGGGGCTTCCCTGGTGGCTCAGATGATGAAGAATCTGACTGCAATGGGAGAGACCCAGGTTTGATTCCTGGGTCTGGAAGATCCCCTGGAGAAGGGAATGGCTACCTATTCCAGTATTCTTGACTGGAGAATTCCATGGACAGAGGAGCCTGGTGGGCTACAGTCCATGGGGTCACAAAGAGTCGGACATGACTGAGAGACTAATACTTTCATTTTCACATTGATAGGATGGAGTTACCATCAACTGAGAAGAGGAATCCTTCTCTAAGAGAATAGCATGGTGGTGAGGATGGGGTGATGGTGAGTGGAACTGGAATCAGGAGTTCATTTTTTACATTTAAAATGTGAGAAGATTATTAAACAACAAAGTAGAGATTTGGACAGACAGGTACATATATGAGACTCAAATTAGGGACCATGATCTTGGTTGCTGTTATACATTTGTGAACATTCAGCAGTTCAGTTCAGTTCAGTTCAGTCTCTCAGTCATGTCCGACTCTTTGTGACCCCATGAACCGCAGCAAGCCAGGCCTCTCTGTCCATCACCAACTCCTGGAGTCCACCCAAACCCATGTCCATTGAGTCAGTGATGCCATCCATCCATCTCATCCTCTGTCGTCCCCTTCTCCTCCTTCCCTCAATCTTTCCCAGCATCAGGGTCTTTTCAAATGAGTTAGCCCTTCTCATCAGGTGGCCAAAGAATTGGAGTTTCAGCTTCAATATCAGTCCTTCCAATGAACACTCAGGACTGATCTCCTTTAGATAACATTTAAAGCTATAGGCCTGAATGTATATATTGAGGTAGTATACATTGACAGAAGGAAAAAGGGGACTTGGACTAAGCCCTAGGGTACTGAAAACTAACATAGAAAATAAAGACAGAATCAACAAAGGAGAATGAAGAGTGACCTGTCAAGTAGGAGGAACATCAAGAAAGCAAAGTCAATTGAAACCCAATGAAATAAGTGTATCAAGAAAATAGCAATTAATTTAGCAATGGATTTATCAAGGTAAAAGTCATTGCCAAAGAAAGTTTGTTAAGATAGAGTGTTGGGGAAGCCTGCCTCATTTTGGCTTGAGATGGAGTGAGAAAAAATGAATAATATAGAGGAAGTATAAAAACTCTCCTGACACATTTTGCTAGGAAGGGAAAGACATTAATGGAAAAAAAAAAAAGTATCTGGAAAGAGAGTAGAGTTTTAAATAATGACATTTTGAGATAACACACACACACACACACACACACACGATGTTTCATGCCTTTGGAAATGATCTTACAAAGAACAAATGTTGCTAAGGTGGAGTGTTAGTCACTCAGCCATGTCTGACTCTTTGCAACCCCATGGACTGTAGCCTGCCAGACTCCTCTGTTCATTGAATTCTCCAGACAAGAATACTGGAGTGGTTGCGAGAGGAGAATTATCAGACCATTGTTCTTACATGGCAGGAGGAAATGAGATCTGGTACACAAGTGGAAGTATTGGCTTGAGATAGTAGAACTGAGAGTTCACAGGGATCTGAATTCTATATCAGGCAGGGAGGCTGATTATGTGGGTGCAGATACAGGAGGTGAGCAGACAGAGTGAAGTGAATTTGCAAAGATTATTTCTAATTGCATTAAGCATTCCCTGAACTAAAAGGTAAGGACATTGATTGAGACTCAAGAAAGGGAAGAAGGTTTCAGGATTTTAAAGACAGAGGAAAAGATGGGAATATTGCTCTAGCATATATATCCCTTTATCACTGAAGGTCCTAATAGTCCTGTAAGCACTTTAGAACAGTAAGAGAAGAGATGGAGACTGAAACTGCAGTGTGACGGTTTACCAGCTTCGACTCACTTGATATCCAGGT
The DNA here is from genome assembly GCF_029378745.1 of Bos indicus. Classification (NCBI taxonomy): domain Eukaryota; kingdom Metazoa; phylum Chordata; class Mammalia; order Artiodactyla; family Bovidae; genus Bos; species Bos indicus. The sequence goes on along the minus strand of NC_091772.1, from coordinate 372,350 downwards.
CAAGAACTTAAGGAGAGATTGGTCAGTGTAGTCTGAAATACTACTCACAGGATGAATCACAATTTGGTGAAAAATTCACACAGTCTATTAGCACTTATCTGAAGATAGGCAAATCTATAAAATTTCTAGGTGAAATATGAAGTTGGATTTAGCTCACTATTTTAGTTGAGCACCACCTTGTGGGAAGATAGCATAAGTGTCAAATTAACCAAAGGGTTGTAGAAACTGCAGAAATCATCAGTAAACAGATTATCCTAATCTGTGCAGAGTTTGGATTGTGTGATTTGTCTCCCTATCTGTTTAGGAAATAATCCTGGGACCTGATATTTATCTGAACATTTATCATAGTATTGTCTTAGCTTATTTGTCCTCATATGTGACAAATTCTCCACTTTAAGTTGCAGGATATAAAATCAACACCCAGAAATCCCTTGCATTCCTATACACTAATAATGAGAAAACAGAAAGAGACATTAAGGAAAAAATTCCATTCACCATTGCAATGAAAAGAATAAAATACTTAGGAATATATCTACCTAAAGAAACCAAAGACCTATATATAGAAAACTATAAAACACTGGTGAAAGAAATCAAAGAGCACACTAATAGATGGAGAAATATACCATGTTCATGGGTCAGAAAATCAATATAGTGAAAATGAGAATACTACCCAAAGCAATCTATAGATTCAATGCAATTGCTATCAAGCTACCAATGGTATTTTTCACAGAGCTAGAACAAATAATTTCACAATTTGTATGGAAATACAAAAAACCTCAAATAGCCAAAGCAATCTTGAGAAAGAAGAATGGAACTGGAGGAATCAACCTGCCTGACTTCAGGTTGTACTACAAAGCCACAGTCATCAAGACAGTATGGTACTGGCACAAAGACAGATATATTGATCAATGGAACAAAATAGAAAGCCCAGAGATAAATCCATGCACCTATGGGCACCTTATCTTTGACAAAGGAGGCAAGAATATATAATGGAGAAAAGACAATCTCTTTAACAAGTGGTACTGGGAAAACTGGTCAACCACTTGTAGGAGAATGAAACTAGAACACTTTCTAACACCATACACAAAAATAAACTCAAAATGGATTAAAGATCTAAACGTAAGACCAGAAACTATCAAACTCCTAGAGGAGAACATAGCCAAAACACTCTCCAACATACATCACAGCAGGATCCTCTATGACCCACCTCCAAGAATACTGGAAATAAAAGCAAAAATAAGCAAATGGGACCTAATTAAACTTAAAAGCTTCTCACAATAAAGGAAACTATAAGCAAGACAAAAAGACAGCCTTCAGAATGGGAGAAATAATAGCAAATGAAGCAACTGACAAACAACTAATCTCAAAAATATACAAGCAACTCCTGCAGCTCAACTCCAGAAAAATAAATGACCTAATCAAAACATGGGCCAAAGAACTAAACAGACATTTCTCCAAAGAAGACATACAGATGGCTAACAAACACATGAAAAGATGTTCAACGTCACTCATTATCAGAGAAATATACATCAAAACCACAATGAGGTACCATTTCATGCCAGTCAGAATGGCTGCGATCCAAAAGTCTACAAGCAATAAATGCTGGAGAGGATGTGGAGAAAAGGGAACCCTCTTACACTGTTGGTGGGAATGCAAACTAGTACAGCCACGATGGAGAACACTGTGGAGATTTCTAAAAAAACTGGAAATAGAACTGCCTTATGACCCAGCAATCCCACTGCTGGGCATACACACTGAGGAAACCAGAAGGGAAAGAGACACGTGTACCCCAATGTTCATCGCAGCACTGTTTATAATAGCCAGGACATGGAAGCAACCTAGATGTCCATCAGCAGATGAATGGATGAGGAAGCTGTGGTACATATACACAATGGAGTATTACTCAGCCATTAAAAAGAATACATTTGAATCAGTTCTAATGAGGTGGATGAAACTGGAGCCTATTATACAGAGTGAAGTAAGCCAGAAAGAAAAACACCAATACAGTATACTAATGCATATATATGGGATTTAGAAAGATGGTAATGATAACCCTGTATGCAAGACAGCAAAAGAGACACAAATGTATAGAACAGTCTTTTGGACTCTGTGGGAGAGGGTGAGGGTGGGATGATTTGGGAGAATGGCACTGAAACATGTATAATATCATATATGAAACGAATTGCCAGTCCAGGTTCGATGAATGATACAGGATGCTTGGGGCTGGTGCACTGGGATGAACCAGAGGGATGGTATGGAGAGGGAGGTGGGAGAGGGGTTCAGGATGGGGAACATGTGTACATCTGTGACAATTCATGTTGATGTATGGCAAAACCAATACAATATTGTAAAGTAATTAACCTCCAATTAAAATAAGTAAATTCATATTAAAAAAATGTGTAGAGAACGTAGAGAACTCTGTAGTAATAAGCTTTTCCTTTTTCCTCCAAGTTAAAAGTCTTTCTCACTATTTTTTTTTTCCCCTAAAGAGTCTGAACAGAAGTGTTGTACTTCAGTTAAGAATTCTATGAATACTGTATTTGGCAAATTCTCCACATTTCAAAACAACTTAAATCTGGCAGAAAGCTAGTATTACTCCCCTAAGAGCAGTCCCTAGAACACTATTTATTCCTGATTTTATCCCACATATTTGTTGCTAATTATTCTTATAATGGGGGTTGGGGACTTCCTTGATGGATCAGATGTTAAACAATCTGCCTGCAATGCAGGAAACCAGGGTTCAATCCCTGGGTCTGGAAGATCCCCTGGAGAAGGGAAAGGCTACCCACTCCAGTATTCTGGCCTGAGGAATTCCATGGATTGTATAGTTCAGGGGTTGCAAAGAGTCAGACATGACTGAGTGACTTTCACTTTCACTTCACTTTAATATCCCACTTATATCAATGGACAGATCATCCAGAACTTATGATTAGGTTATGGTGAACTCTTCCTCATTATAGAAACAATGCATTTTTGAATACTATACCTGGTGCCCAGTGACTTAAACAGTTTTCTATTCTGATGGGTAGGAAACCACAACTATTACAGGTACTGTGTGAGTTCCTAGGATTGCTTCTTCTAGGAACTAATTTTGCCTAATATCCTAAAGATACTCAACATCCTTAAGATCTCAGCTCTCCACAGTGTTCAGTTCAGTTCAGTTCAGTTCAGTCGCTCAGTCATGTCTGACTCTTTGTGAACCCATGAATTGCAGCACGCTAGGCCTCCCTGTCCATCACCAACTCCCGGAGCTCACTCACACTCACGTCCATTGAGTCGATGATGCCATCCAGCCATCTTATCCTCTGTCGTCCCCTTCTCCTCCTGCCCCCAATCCCTCACAGCATCAGAGTCTTTTCCAATGAGTCAACTCTTCGCGTGAGGTGGCCAAAGTACTGGAGTTTCAGCTTTAGCATCATTCCCTCCAAAGAACACCCAGGACTGATCTCCTTTAGAATGGACTGGTTGGATCTCCTTGCAATCCAAGGGACTCTCAAGAGTCTTCTCCAACACCACAGTTCAAAAGCATCAATTCTTCAGCACTCAGCTTTCTTCACAATCCAACTCTCGCATCCATACATGACTACTGGAAAAACCATAGCCTTGACTAAATGGACCTTTGTTGGCAAAGTAATGTCTCTGCTTTTCAATATGCTATCTAGGTTGGTCATAACTTTTCTTCCAAGGAGTAAGTGTCTTTTAATTTCATTCTAAAGTTAGTGGTCATCTATTAATATTAATAATTGATATTAGATATTAATATCAATACTAAAACTATATAAAGGTCCTCATCTTATTTTTCCTGCCAAGTAAACAAACATTGTATTTTCGCTTATCATTTATGCTATTCAAAACAGATTTTCTAGTGAATGTTCATTTCCCATGTGCTGTTTAACATGAAAGAATGCTAAGCAGAGTTTAGTTGTTTTCTTTCTTGCATATTAAAATTGCAATTATCACTTTAGAGATAATGAAGCAGGCACTGGGGTTCAATCAGACTCACTTATTTATAGAAAATAAAGAATGTATCTTTTTGCTGTTTTTATAAAATCAAGTTAATAATAAGAATCTCTGTGCCTTTGGATAGACTAGAAAGTTACTAACAGTTCAGGCTTCTGGGAGTTCAGACTCCTGCCATAACTGCCATTCTCTGAGCTTGTCTGTGATTCTTTTTCTTTTAATCTATTAATTTACATTAAAAAACATTCTCTATTGCCTTCATGTTGTCTGTTTACTCAAAATATCTGCTTTCACATGGCTCATCAAGGTAGCAATTCTTTCTTCGTGTATCTTACAATATTCTCCCCCTTTTCTCGGGTGTATGGGGCTTCCCTGGTGGCTCAGACGGTAAAGTGTCCGTCTGCAATGCAGGACACCCGGGTTTGATCCCTGGGTTGGGAAGATCCCTTGGAGAAGGAAACGGCAGCCCACTCCAGTATTCTTGCCTGGAAAATTCCATGAACAGAGGAGCCTGGTAGGCTACCGTCCATGGGGTTGCAAAGTGTCAGACATGACTGAGCTTCACTTCACTCGGATGTATCCAATTCCCTATTCAGAATTCCAGAAAGGAAATCTGAGGAAACTTGCATTAAGTCATTGGTCAAACCATGTAGTAACTCCCCAAGAAGGTGTTATCTCTGGTACAATCTGCTATGATATAGAAGAGTTGGTGGGGAGGATAATGGGGTAAAAATGTATATATCTAAGGCAATTTATCAAGTTTATTTAGTATGGACCATTACCCATCATGCTGGGAAAAATGAGGGAAACATTATAGTAACTAATCAAAAATTTACCTGGACATTTTAAGTAAATGTGACTTGTTTTTTATTTTTTCTAGCTTTTTTGAGAGACTATTGACATATGACATATGTAAGTTTTGTGATGATTTGGTACAAGTATATATTGGAAAACGAGTATCACAATAACTTTACTTAATGCATTCACTCCAAATACTATTATGGGTGTGTATATGTGTGTGCTTGTATTTGGTGGTAATATATAAGATCTACTCTCTTGATAACATTCCAACATATAATCAGTTCAGCTTAGTCACTTAGTCATGTCCAAGTCTTTACGACCGCATATACTGCAGCACACCAGGCTTCTCTGTCCATCACCAACCCCCAGAGCTTGCTCAAATTCATGTCCATCGAGTCAGTGATGCCATCCAACATATAATACATTATTGTTAATTACAGTCACCATTCTACACATTAGATCACCCAAACACTTATTTTTTGGTGAGAATTTCTTTTCTTTGATTAATATTGCCCTATTTCTCCTACTTCCTGCCCCCTGGAAACCACCATTATAGTATTTCTATAAGTTTAGCTGTCACAGATTCTTCATGTGAGAACACATGATTTGTCTTTTTCTGTCTGACTTATTTTACTTAGCATAATGCCCTCAGGTTCCAGCCACATTGTTGCAGAAGGTAGGGTTTCCTTCTTTTATATTGCTTAAGAGTATTCCACTGCATATGCACACCACATTTTATTTTTCCATGAATCTTTTGATGTACACTTAGGTTGTATCCATATTTGGCTATTGTGGATAACACCACATTAAACATGGGGGTAAAATATATTTTTAAGACTTTTTTTCCCCCTGGATATATATCCAGATGTAGAATTGCTAAATCATATGGTAGTTCTCTTTTTAATTCTTTGAGGAAACTTCATACTTCTTCCATAGTGGTTACATTGATTTACGTTCCCACCAAGAGTGCACAAGTATTCCCTTTTCTCCACACCCTCAAACAAAACCTTGTTTCTTATAACCCTTCCTCTAGGAAGACTTGAACAATTTTAGGAGTTTTAAATTTGAGTAAGTGTGATGGATTAATGGAGACTGATTAGTCTGCACAAAGAGGGAGCCCTGGCACTTCAGGTTTCTTCTGCACCATTCTTTAATCCTAGGATCTCAGAATCTCCGTACAAGCTCACACATCAAGTGATCTTCTCTATCCCACTGTTGCAATCATGTTCCTTGTTCCTCTTCCATAATGCCCTCTGTCTCCCTTTCCTATAGATCTGGTCTTATTTAGGCTGGAGGAAGGGAAATACGGCATACAGTAATCACTAGTGTCAGGGAATAAGGGAATCATACACTGCTGTGTAGGTTAGTTTCTTTATTCATTTTTTATTTTGCATGAGCTGGAAGAAGGTGTGAAAACATTCAAGTCAACAGTGATAAAAAAGATAGGAAAGGAAACACACATAAAAAAACAAATTTTGCTGTATAACCTTCCCATGTCAGTTTATAAACAGAACCATTCAAGAGTTCTAGTAGTCTCTGATTCACTCTTTCTATACCATCAAATTTATCATTAACTTGTCATTCTGACAATGTCTTATCAAATAATGTTTTAACTTAGTGACAAATATGACTGATTTTTTCATATTGTTAAATCATTTACTTACTGTTTTGTATTTATATTTTATTACCATCTAACTGTGTCTTTTACAAATATATGTTGCTTATTCAATGTCCATGCTGACCATATCATATTTTTGTTGTTCAGTCACTAAGTCGTGTCCAACTCTTTGTGACCCCATGGACTACAGCATGCCAGGCTTCCCTGCCCTTCACTATCTCCTGGAGTTTGCCCATGCTCATGTTCAGTGAGTCAGTGATGCCATGCAACCATCTCATCCCCTGTCACCCCCTTTCTGTCCTGCCCTCAATCTTTCCCAGTATCAGGGTCTTTTCCAATGAGTTGGCTTTTTGCATTAGTTGGCCATAATATTTAAGCTTCAGCATCAGTCCTTCCAATGAATATTCAGGGTTGATTTCCTTTAGGATGGACTGGTTTGGTCTCCTTGCTGTCCAATCAGCACATTACACTGATACACTTGGGGTGTGTGTGTCTGTGTGTGTGTGTGTGTGTAGATTATATAGGAATTTCTTTAATTTTTTTTTTTTCTAAAAGACTTCAACCGTTTTAAAGAAAACTACACTGAGAATTCTATCACCTTTAACTTAGTATTCTTTGCTACAGTTCAGGTATATTGATAACAAATCTAGATGCTAAATTTAAACTAATCTAAATTTAGCTAATAAATTAAGGTCAACTTCTAATGAATTAACATCAACTTCTAATGAATTTACTAACAGAGTAATTATTTTGATTATTTTATGTGTCTGTTGCTGTGTAACAGATTACCACAAAGTAATATCCTAAAATAGCACCCATTTACTGTCTCACAGTGTTTCTTGTCAGGAGTTTGAGTAAGTTTCTGTCATCAGTGAGGTCAAAATCAAAGATCTACTGGGCTGGGCTTTAATCTGCAGCTTTTTTTTCAACAATCTGAATGAACCTAATTGCTTTTAGGTTCATTCAGATTGTTGTCAAAATTCAGTTCCTGTAATTATAGGACTGAGGCCCTGATTTCCTCGCTGGCTTTCAGCTAGGGGTCATTCTCAGCAGGTTAAAGTCCCTGAATTTAACACTTTGTCTTCAAACACAGCAATCGTGCATGTAATTCTTCCTGATTGCACTCTGAATTTCTGTAATTCCTCCTGTTATCAGCCAGGGAAAATTCTCTGTTTTTAAAGAATTTATGGGATTAAATAGAGCTCAAATGTGACTCAAAGTTAATTGATTAGTAACCATATTACATTTTTGGAATCCCTTATGACATGTAATTTAACATAGATGTGATATATTGCCATACTTAAAGTCCGAAGAGTTGGGGCAGGGAATCTTGAATGGCATTTTGGCATTATGCTTACCTCAGAGATAAAGGAGTCTTTTTAAAAATCATAGCTTTAGCAAGAGAATCAGAGAATGTATCATTCCATATTTCAAAAGGATAGCTCTATTATTTCTATTAAGTATGTCATCTTTCTATTCTCTATCAAAATTTTATCCATGAGAAAAGATAACATTCCCTTCGACATGGGAAGGAGCCTTGGAAGATATATGTGACATTTTAATATCAATTTATTTTTTTTTCCTGCTCCACATTTATTGGGGCCAGAGAGGCCAGGTGTTTTCCTTTCAAATACTTGGAAAAATATAACACAACAGCAATTTCTTAAATACAGAACAAAACTTTCTGGATCATGAATCAACAGAGATGTAATAGCCTATAGATATCCACTGTAACAGTTTTATAAAATGTCATTCATCTAAGGCATTCTGAAACACTTTCAAACCACACATATACACATATTCTATATACATGAAGGTATCCATTCATGAACAGACATGTGTAGGGAAGGCTAAAGTAATACACATTTAGATTCTATGTACTTTTTAAGAGACAATTTGGGGTTCTAAGAAACATTGATTAACATTCAAACCAACATAGATTTTCAAACCTGAATGGGTAAGATTTTTGTGATGCCAGCTACAAGAAAATTTATACTGTGAATTGTTAGTTTTTTCAAAGGCCTCTTTCAGACTAGAGATTTCAAGTCAGGAGCAAACATTCACGGCATGAACACAGGATGCCTAAGGTTCTAAAATTTGCTTCCATATGGTTTTCTTCTTCACCTCCCTACCTCACCTGGATGCTGAGTTATTCCTTCCAGATGACAATGCAGTGAAGGATTTTTTGAATTTCTGTTTCAAATGGACTACAATACTCCAAACACAGATTTTTGCCACGACATCCAAATATCATTAAATAGACCCATATTTCTTCCTAGAACAGACAGAGATCACTAGCAAAGGACAGAGCTGACAAACAGGGAGACAAGGTTCAACACTTTCTCTGGCCAGTTATACAAAATGAAAGCATCATTTTAATGCCATTTTAATATCAATTTAAATGAACATTTAGGTGGTGCTTCCCTTGGTGGCTTAAATGGTAAAGAATTTTCCTTCAGTGCAGGAGACCTGGGTTAAATTCCTGGGTCAGGAAGATCCCCTGGAGAAGGCAATGGTTACCCACTCTAGGATTCTTGCCTGGAGGATTCTGTGAACAGAGGAGCCTGGTGGGCTACAGCCCATGGGGTTGCAAAGAGTTGGACATGACTGAGAGACTGATACTTTCACTTCACTTTCACTTTTACACATCAGTGGTAAAGAACCTGTCTTCCAAATAAGGAGACTTAAAAGATGCAGGTTTGATCCTGGATTAGGAGCATCTCCTGGGGGAGGACATGGCAACCCACCCCAGTATTCTTGCCTGGAGAATCCCATGCACAGAGGAGCCTGGTGGGCTACAGTCCATAGGGTCGCAAAGAGTCAGACACAATAGAAATAATACTACTACTAATAATAGAGAATGAATATTATGTATAATGAAATATATATTCTCACTGTATTTGTAATGAAGAATCTGAATTCAAATTGATTAAAAATTGTTCCCAAAGTCACATAGCTGGTTAAAAGTACATTTGGTAGTCATACAGACTTTCTAGCTTCAGCATCTTAGGTGGTATACACTTAAGATAAGTTATCCTGGACATTTGGCCTTTTACATAAAATTGCTACTTCTTCTCTTGAGTACTTAAGATGCATATCTAATTAGTTTTGACACTGTTGCTCTGTCCCCTCATTTGGCCATCTTCCTGTTATTATCACATTCACACACACCATGCACATACACACGTGAAAATAATCATTCCTCCTTGCCATGTTTTTGACATCAAAATCACAAAAATTAAATTGTTTAGGCAGTGGAACACAATTATAAATTTAGTTCAAGTAAAATGTAAAAATAAATTATTTGAATTGTATGTTACTTTGATATCATTAAATAATCAAAACTATGGTGGTGGTGATTTAGTTGTTAAGTTGTGTCTAACTCTTGTAACACCATGGATTGTAACTTGCTAGCTCCTCTGTCCATGGAATTTCCCAGGCAAGAATACTGGAGTGGGTTGCCATTTCTTTCTTCAGGGGATCTTTCCAACAGAGTGAATGAACCCGCATCTCCTGCCATGTGGGAAGATTCTTTACTGACTGAGCCACCAGTGAAGCCCAATCAGAATTATAAAGATAATCTTATTCATTTACTTTATCCCTGTCATTGAAATTCTATTAGAACAGACTGGATAACTTGGATACCAGTGCATAGCTGGAGTCTTAACTATACAGTTAAAATTTTAAACATGATTTTGAAATATTCAGCACATTATTTTATTATGTTACTCTAAATTAAATATCCAGAAATGGTGATTAAGTACTTACTATGTGTCAAGTGCGGTAGTACTTTTTACAATTACTGTAGCATTAGAGAAGTATTTTGGCCAGAGTCAGATTCTAATGTGCTAGTTGCTGCTGCTGCTGCTGCTAAGTCGCTTCAGTCGTGTCCGACTCTGTGTGACCCCAGAGACGGAAGACCACCAGGCTCCCCTGTCCCTGGGATTCTCCAGGCAAGAACACTGGAGTGGGTTGCCCTTTCCTTCTCCAGTGCATGAAAGTGAAAAGTGAAAATGAAGTCGCTCAGTCGTGTCCGACTCTTAGCGACCCCATGGACTGCAGCCTGCCAGGCTCCTCCGTCCATGAGATTTTCCAGGCAAGAGTACTGGAGTGGGGTGCCACTGCCTTCTCCGAATATGCTAGTTACTAGTTGCCTGTTGTCAAATTACCTCTTTTGTGCCTCTGTGGAAATAGCACTAGGACTCTTACCACAGTTAGCTCTTTGTTGTGATGGTTTTCAATTACTGTTATCATGCTTGCCATCATTAAAATTTGAATTATTAAATACAAAAATGAGAAAAAGTTGACCCTAATGTCACTGAGTTCATAATCTATTGCCTCTATACCACAGTTAGCTCTTTGTTATGATGGTTTTCAATTACTGTTATCATGCTTGCCATCATTAAAATTTGAATTATTAAATACAAAAATGAGAAAAAGTTGACCCTAATGTCACTGAGTTCATAATCTATTGCAAAGATAAGAGACTACCAATACTTAACACACTCACACAAAGCCCATATCAAAACAAACAAGCAAAAACCTCAGACTGTCTATGAAAGGTAAATCAAATGATCTGGTAAAATTACATACTGAGATTGGAATGTGTTGGTTTGGGGTATGGATTTATTGCTGAAAAAATAATATAATCAGGATAAACTTTGTGGAAATGTAGATGTTTAAGTTTGGTCTAATTACATTTAAAAATTTTGAATATAGTTCTTTAACATCCTATTGAAAAACCCAAACAAAGTTTTTGACAACATAAAATTATAGCAAATGCCTTAGGTTTTATTCCCTGTGTAGAAAGTCAAAAACTAATTTTAAAATTTTTTGGTCACTTATCATAAAACCTACATTTGATATTTAACATCATGGATTTGAAGCAATCTAAAAGCTGGAATCAAGATTGCCAGGAGAAATATCAATAACCTCAGATATGCAGATGACACCACCCTTATGGCAGAAAGTGAAGAGGAACTAAAAAGCCTCTTGATGAAAGTGAAAGAGGAGAGTGAAAAATTTGGCTTAAAGCTCAACATTCAGAAAACAAAGATCATGGCATCCAGTCCCATCACGTCATGGGAAATAGATGGGGAAACAGTGGAAACAGTGTCAGACTTTATTTTTCTGGGCTCCAAAATCACTACAGATGGTGACTGCAGCCATGAAATTAAAAGACGCTTACTCCTTGGAAGGAAAGTTATGTCCAACCTAGATAACATATTCAAAAGCAGAGACATTACTTTGCCAACAAAGGTCCGTCTAGTCAAGGCTATGGTTTTTCCTGTGGTCATGTATGGATGTGAGAGTTGGACTGTGAAGAAGGCTGAGCACCAAATAATTGATGCTTTTGAATTGTGGTGTTGGAGAAGACTCTTGAGAGTCCCCTGGACTGCAAGGAGATCAAACCAGTCCATTCTGAAGGAGATCAGCCGTCGGATTTCTTTGGAAGGAATGATGCTAAAGCTGAAACTCCAGTACTTTGGCCACCTCATGTGAAGAGTTGACTCATTGGAAAAGACTCTGGTGCTGGGAGGGATTGGGGGCAGGAGGAGAAGGGGACGACAGAGGATGGGATGGCTGGATGGCATCACTGACTCGATGGACGTGAGTCTGAGTGAACTCTGGGAGTTGGTGATGGACAGGGAGGCCTGGCGTGCTGCGATTCTTGGGGTCGCAAAGAGTCGGACATGACTGAGCGACTGAACTGAACTGAAAAGAACATATTTTTTAAAGCATACTTGAAAAGCCAGAGCAGAAGCAGATTAAAATCACCAGGGTTTATTTTTATCTACCTTATTGAAGAATTACTATAGGGACTGCCACTGGGACTACACCTGGGTTCCTGCAGCTCACTGCAGATTTACCAGGAGCTCCCAAAGCCGGTGCATGTAGGGAGCTGGACTTGCTGATGTAAGGGAAAAAGACAAGAGAGAAAGGTCTATATGTGTTTGACATTTTTTTCTGCAGTTTTGTGACATAATTCTCATTCCTATTCTGAGTATACATAAAATAGATGTTAAAATATTTATTTTAAATATAATTTGTACAAAACATGAGATTTTTCATTGCTTTTATCCCTTAAGAGATTTATTATTATTCAGATTTAGGAGATATGCATGTGTGTGTGTGTGTGTGTGTGTGTGTGTATTTATAGGTTGTCATGAGTTCAAGAAGTCAAAGGTATTACCTCATATTGATTGGAATTGGTGATACGAAATATGTGAGTTCTCTTTTGTTTCCTTTTTATATATTTTCTTTCTTCCTTGTTTCTTTATACTTGCATGCATAACTTTATGTAGTCATCTCTTTAAATTGCTATAGCATCACCTATCCTTATCTACTTTTTAGACCAAGGAAATTATTTTCCCAGAAATGTGTATTTTAAAAAATATATCTGCTTGGTAACTATGTCTTTTATAGCTTTGACAGCCTTTTAAGCTTATAAGTTGTGACATGTGGCAATCTGTGATTTTAATAGGTCACATAAGAACTTGAATTCTGTTTTAACAGAAATGGACAAGAGAAATGTTTTCTTGAAATTCTGATGTCAAACTTGGGATGGTTAGATGCTAGGACAGGAGGCTAAGAGAATTCTGGAATGTTTTACAATATACTTTTGATAGAAAAGCAATGAGAAAAAAAGTTGAAAGAATGTTAAATCATTAAACAAGACAAGAAATAAGCAAAATAAAGATGATAAAAATGATGAAAATTAATTTATAAATGATTTAGTAATTCACTTGACTTTTGAAAGGAATAATTTTTGAAGCTGGAAAAAACAGCTTGGAAACTACAGTTCTTCATTTTCTTAAGAGGAAAGAGATACTCATCAAATGTGAGGATTTTTTTTTTTTTTTCTTTCTAAATCATGTAATCAGGGAGTGGCAGATCAGGAGTAGAACCTACATTTTCTGTATTCCTGTGTCATAAGTCTGTAATACTTTGCAATAATGCCTGGTATTTAGAATGAATAGTGATAGTATAAGAAGAAATTTCAGTGACCACAGCCAGATAAATTCATATTATGTAACCAATAGCTATTTCTTAAAAAAAAAAAAGTAGATTAGGCATATATATATATGTATATTAATTTTTGTGTATATTTTCAAATTGAAAAAACAACTGCTGAAAACTAGAAAACAAGTAAAATATGTGGATGAAATAGTTATTCTCTTGAAGGGTTCATTTCAATTATTTCTAATTGTAAAAGAGATTATCTTTTTTTTTCTAATTTTATTTTATTTTTAAACTTTACATAATTGTATTAGTTTTGCCAAATATCAAAATGAATCCGCCACAGGTATACATGTGTTCCCCATCCCGAACCCTCCTCCCTCCTCCCTCCCCATACCATCCTTCTGGGCCGTCCCAGTGCACCAGCCCCAAGCATCCAGCATCGTGCATCGAACCTGGACTGGCAACTCGTTTCCTACATGATATTTTACATGTTTCATTGCCATTCTCCCAAATCTTCCCACCCTCTCCCTCTCCCACAGAGTCCATAAGACTGTTCTATACATCAGTGTCTCTTTTGCTGTCTCGTACACTGGGTTATTGTTACCATCTTTCTAAATTCCATATATATGCGTTAGTATACTGTATTTATGTTTTTCCTTCTGGCTTACTTCACTCTGTATAATAGGCTCCAGTTTCATCCACCTCATTAGAACTGATTCAAATGTATTCTTTTTAATGGCTGAGTAATACTCCATTGTGTATATGTACCACAGCTTTCTTATCCATTCATCTGCTGATGGGCATCTAGGTTGCTTCCATGTCTTGGCTATTATAAACAGTGCTGCGATGAACATTGGGGTACACGTGTCTCTTTCCCTTCTGGTTTCCTCAGTGTGTATGCCCAGCAGTGGGGTTGCTGGATCATAAGGCAGTTCTATTTCCAGTTTTTTAAGGAATCTCCACACTGTTCTCCATAGTGGCTGTACTAGTTTGCATTCCCACCAACAGTGTAAGAGGGTTCCCTTTTCTCCACACCCTCTCCAGCATTTATTATTTGTAGACTTTTGGATCGCAGCCATTCTGACTGGTGTGAAATGGTACCTCATAGTGGTTTTGATTTGCATTCCTCTGATAATGAGTGATGTTGAGCATCTTTTCATGTGTTTGTTAGCCATCTGTATGTCTTCTTTGGAGAAATGTCTATTTAGTTCTTTGGCCCATGGAGGCAAGAATATACAATGGATTAAAGACAATATCTTTAACAAGTGGTGCTGGGAAATCTGGTCAACCACTTGTAAAAGAATGAAACTGGACCACTTTCTAACACCATACACAAAAATAAACTCAAAATGGATTAAAGATCTAAATGTAAGACCAGAAACTATAAAACTCCTAGAGGAGAACATAGGCAAAACACTCTCTGACATACATCACAACAGGATCCTCTATGACCCACCTCCCAGAATATTGGAAATAAAAGCAAAAATAAACAAATGGGACCTAATTAACCTTAAAAGCTTCTGCACATCAAAGGAAACTATTAGCAAGGTGAAAAGACAGCCTTCAGAATGGGAGAAAATAATAGCAAATGAAGCAACCGACAAACAACTAGTCTCAAAAATATACAAGCAACTCCTACAGCTCAACTCCAGAAAAATAAACGACCCAATCAAAAAATGGGCCAAAGAGATTATCTTTTATACGGTACTGGAGGTCTCCATAAATAAAGTTTTACCCTTTGTTTCTGTTCTTCCACTTGTAAAGTAGGTAATCTTTATATCCTGGTAGTTAATTTAGAATTTTCAATAGTGATTAGTTGTCAAAATACTTTATGACTTTTATAGAAATCTGTACTCAGTAGCATGTTAAACTCATTGAAAAAAAATATTCCTGGAGCTCCCCTTGTCTTATAAATGGTGAAGCATTTATAGAATATTAGTCCTTTTTAAATTAATAATGAAAGAGTTACTATTTAGCTAATTATTGCAATGTGTTAGATGCCCATATCTATACCTAAATGCTTCATATGGATCTTTTAACTGGATGTTCACAAGAATCCTATGTAATAGGTACTATTATCATCACTGTTTTCAGATGAAAAAAATGCAAGGCTCAGAGAATACGTAACTCGCCTAAGATTATTTAAGTTAAGTAGTGGGCCACATACTGGAACCCATTTAGTTTAACTCAAGCACTCTCCTTAACCATTGATAAGCTGTCTTTTGGGGGATATTATTGCCAATTTTATTTTAGGAATTGAAGATTACTCAGTTCTCTTTTCTAAGAAACACTTTCTTTGAGACTGAAGAAACCAAAATTATCCTGAATATCAGGGGTTTAGTTTTTTTCTTTTTTTCCTTTTTACTCCTTTTTTGAAGATTGTAGTAAGACAGAATAAGCCTTGGTTCTTAATCATCTCTGTCAGAGATGTTCTCCATGTAGATTTTTTAAATGAATATGTAACAGAGCTGGTGCTTTCAGTTAATTAGAAAGAGTTTATATGATGATCTCTCTAGTGAGTCCCTTGCATATCAAATACCTTTTATGTAGCACACCCTAATAATTTAGCATCCTCTGTTGCAAATTCACTATTTCCTGCTATTAAAGCTGTAATAAGAGTCAGTGTTTGTTCAACAAAACAAGGAGGAATGAAAAGAGAGCAAATTTAAAATTTGATCCTTCAATAATAACAGCTATTAGATTTAACAAATGATCTTAGAACTTAATTAAATCTTATCAGAACTACAAATGTATAACTAGAATTTTTAATATTGCTACAAAACCCATGCCATGTAATAGGAGAAGCAGATATTAGTATAAATGTAGATGTATATATAGATGTGTTTCCCCTTTCCATATCTCAGATATCTCTTTGTTGAGAAGAGTTGGGGGGGGGTGAAATGCATCAGTTTGTTCTGATTACATATTTAATTACAGCTGATGGCATCAATGTCTACATTCGTTGCATTCATTAAGAAAATGATGTAACCAATGAGAAATAGGTTATATGTGTTTATTGAATTCTAGCAAAGGATTGGGTTTATATTTTATTTTAATCTCATTCATTATGTATTGTATACTTCTTAAACCATATTATAAAATAAAAGATTTTAAATGAATTTTAATTATGGAAGCCATACTGACATTACACCTTCTTTAGTAAAGAAATCAAACTGCTGTTTACCACCTAAATGCCCTCTGGCCATCTCTCTCTTTGTTGCTGACAAGTAAATCTTTCCTCCACACTTTTCCATGTTAATTTATAAGTACAGAAGTTCTGATAACAGCTAATATTCAGTGGATATGATTTTTGTTTTTTTAACATATAGATATTATACTTTGATAATCCCTGTGTACTTTATTATGTTCTTATTCAAAATATATCTTAGTGCTTTATATCACGGTAGATGTGCCACATGGGTTCAACATTAAAATTTCTTTCAACTTTACACAATTGTACCAGTTTTGCCAAACATCAAAATGAATCCGCCACAGGTATACATGTGTTCCCCATCCTGAACCCTCCTCCCTCCTCCCTCCCCATACCATCCCTCTGGGTCGTTCCAGTGCACTAGCCCCAAGCATCCAGTATCAAAATAAATAAATAAATAAATAAAAACAAGACTTCCAAAAAATTTTTTTTTCTTTCAAGTTTTTCTAATAAAAACATAACACATCTTATTTCTAGTCTATTTTCAAATATTTAGGTCATTTCTACTATTATTATTATTTTGAGTGGAGACAAGTCTGCAATGAATGTCTTTGTGTAGTTTCAGGGGGAAGTTGCTCTGAATTGCACATCGAAATTTTATATGCACAAACTTTTTATTTTTATGAAGTTGATGAATGGAGATAGCATCTCATTGTTTATTCTACATTACTCTGATTTTAAGGAGATTGTGTATTTTCATACACATCTGATTGACTATTAGTAGCTTCCTTTTTATGCATTGCCTAGTGAAATGCATTGTTATTTTAGAAAACTGGGCTATATATCTTGAAATTATTGACTTATAGGATTTATATTTATCTAATTTTGTTACTTTTTTGTTTCTAATTTATTTTTTTTTAATTGGAAGATATTTTCTTTACAATATTGTGTTGGTTTTTGCCACATGTCACCATGAATCAGCCATAGATACAGGGGTCATTTTGCCATTTTTAAAAATATTTTGTCCATCTGGGATTTTATCATGCAGAAAATTCAAATATACTATATGATTCTTTATGAATCTGCTTTATTACTTTGCTTTATAAATTTCCTATACTATGATAGAAACTCCTTCTAATTATTTTTCAAACACTTTTTCTAATTTTGCTTGATACATTTATACCTTTTAATTATCTGGAATATAATCTTTTTATGTGCCCTATGAGGTGTTTTTTTCCTCCAGAGAGTAATTCAAAGTCCTCACACCCAGTTACTGAAAAGTCCATTATTTTACATCAGCTTGAAATTTCAATAAAGCATAGACTACATTTCAACATTTATATGTTTACTTACTGCCTATGTTCAAGTGAAGCAATTTGTCTTTAGCAATTACTCTTTAATTGCCATAGTTTTATAATATGCTTCAATTCTGAAAGGTATGTCTTTCCTTTGTGTACTTTCTTTTAAAAAGTTAGGTTAACTATGTTGGTTATTAACTGAAGTTTGAAATCAAATTCTCAAATTCATGAAAAATTGTCAGAACTTTTGTTTTAATTGCTGAATGTATTGATTAATTTAGAAAAAAAAATAACATTCCTTTAATGTCAGATGGAGTAAAGTGCAGTATTCAGTTGCTCTTATAACATTTCAGAAACACATGTATCAATGCATAAGCTTTATCTTTTTATAAAATGGAGCTTTGAGTGTAACAGTTTTGTGATACATTTTATAGCAGGTTGCATATAGGAAGAGATGTAGTGTTATATTTTGCACCAAAGAGAAATTTCATTTTAATTAAAATTTTCTATGACTTGGTCCTGTGAGCATGTAATGAGCCTGGTTTAAAAGAGTTTCAACTCAAAGAGGCACAAGATGATGGAAGACATTGAGTGAAAAAGAATCTTTGAATGCAGTCTGCCCCTCCTTTCATGATGCTGTCATAAAAGGAACTGCTAGAAAGTGGGACTAAGGGACAAAAATGATGAAATTTTCTATGTTAGGCGGAAAGTTAACTAGAAATAGGTTGATTACTGGAAGGCAAAATGTACTGCTCAGCTGCTCAGTCGTGTTTGACTCTTAGGGACTCCACTGAGTGTAGCCCCCCAAGCTCCTCTGTGTGTGAAATTTTCTAGGCAAGAAAACTGGAGCAAGTTGCCATTTCCTACTCCAGGGGCTTCCTGACCCAGGGATCAAACCTGTATCCCTCACATCTCCTGCATTGGCAGAATTCTTTATCACTGTGCCACCGAGGAAGCCAAATGTACCAGAAACCCATACAGTGAGGCAAACTTTCCCCAAATATGTGTTCTTTGCTCTTTCTTGCCCTCCATTTTGAAAATGTTCATGAGAAAGTTTCTTAAGACACTTTCTGAAATTGTCACCCAGATGTTCCATATTTAAAATTATGACCTCATTGAAATCTAATGATGTTATTAAACTGTCAGAATTTAGCATACATTAGTTACTGAGGAGGACTAAGAATTATAATGATCCTCCTGCCCTTGATGAACAAATAGCCTCCATGCTATTTCATATGTACCAGAGACTGAAAAATCATTCTTAAGGTAGAATACTGAAATTCCATTTAAAATTTGACCCTCCTCCCAATGTTTCATCTTTTTATTTGTTCTGCCCTTCATAGTAGATGTGAAACTAAGGAATTTACCATAATTGCATAAGTTAATTTTTCTTGAAATATAATTGCCTTACAATGTTGTCTTAGTTTCTGCTGTACAATGAAGTGAAAAAGCTCAATGTATACATATATTTCCTCTCTCTTGAGTCTCCCTTCCACCGACCCATCCTACTTATTTAGGTCATCACAGAGCACCAAGCTGAGTTTCCTGTATTTTATAGGACATTCCCACTAGTTAGCTAGCTATTTTACACATCAGATCAGACCAGATCAGTCGCTCAGTCATGTTTGACTCTTTGAGACCCCATGAATCGCAGCATGCCAGGCCTCCCTGTCCATCACCAACTCCCAGACTTCACTGACTCACATCCATCAAATAAGTGATGCCATCCAGCCATCTCATCCCCTGTCGTCCCCTTCTCCTTCTGCCCCCAATCCCTCCCAGCATCAGAATCTTTTCCAATGAGTCAACTCTTCACATGAGGTGGCCAAAGTACTGGAGTTTCAGCTTTAGCATCATTCCTTCCAAAGAAATCCCAGGGCCGATCTTCAGAATGGACTGGTTGGGTCTCCTGGCAGTCCAAGGGACTCTCAAGAGTCTTCTTCAACACCACAGTTTAAAAGCATCAATTCTTCGGTGCTCAGCCTTCTTCACAGTCCAACTCTCACATCCATACATGACCACAGGAAAAACCATAGCCTTGACTAGACGAACTTTTGTTGGCAAAGTAATGTCTCTGTTTTTGAATATGCTATCTAGGTTGATCATAACTTTCCTTCCAAGGAGTCAGCGTCTTTTAATTTCATGGCTGCAGTCACCATCTGCAGTGATCTTGGAGCCCAGAAAAATAAAGTCTGACACTGTTTCCACTGTTTCCCCATCTATTTCCCATGAAGTGATGGGACCAGATGCCATGATCTTCGTTTTCTGAATGTGGAGCCTTAAGTCAACTTTTTCACTCTCCTCTTTCACTTTCATCAAGAGGCTTTTGAGTTCCTCTTCACTTTTTGCCATAAGGGTGGTGTCATCTGCATATCTGAGGTGATTGATATTTTTCCCGGCAATCTTGATTCCAGCTTGTGTTTCTTCCAGTCCAGCGTTTCTCATGATGTACTCTGCAAATAAGTTAAATAAACAGGGTGACAATATACAGCTTTGACGTACTCCTTTTCCTATTTGGAACCAGTCTATTGTTCTATGTCCAGTTCTAACTGTTGCTTCCTGACCTGCATACAGGTTTCTCAAGAGGCAGGTCAGGTGGTCTGGTATTCCCATCTCTTTCAGAATTTTCCACAGTTTATTGTGATCCACACAGTCAAAGGCTTTGGCATAGTCAATAAAGCAGAAATAGATTTTACACATGGTGGTGCATATATGTCAATCCTAGTCCCCCAATGTGTTTCACCTTCACCTTCCTCCACTGTGTCCACATGTCTATTCTCTATGTCTATGTCTCGATGTCTGCCTTGGAAATACATTCATCTGTACCATTTTTCTAGATTCCTCATATATAATTATTAATATGCAATATTTCCTTTTCTCTTTTCTGTCATTTCATTCTGTTTGACAGACCCTAGGTCTATCCACATCTCTACAAATGACCCTATTCTGTCATTTTTATGGCTGAGTAATATTCCATTGTGTATATGTACCACATCTTCTTTATCCACTCACCCATCATTGGGCATTTAGGCTGTTTCCATGCCCTGGCTATTGTAAATAATGCTGCAATAAATACTGGGGTACATGTGTCTTTTTGAATTCTGGTTCTCCGAGGGTGTATGCCCAGGTGTGGGCTTGTTGGTTCAAATTGTAGTTCTATGGTTAGTTTCTTTAAGGAATATTGATACTGTTCTCTATAGTGGCTGTACCAACTTACATTTCCTCTAACCATGTAAGAAGGTATCCTTTTCTCCATACTCCCTCCAGCATTTATTGTTTGTAAATTTTTTTGATAATGGCCATTCTGACTGTTGTGAGGTGAAACTGCATTGTAGTTTTGATTTTCATTTCCCTAATAATTAGTGATATTGAACATCTTTTCATGTGTCTCTTGACCATCTGTATGTTTCCTTTAGAGAGATGTCTCTTTAGGTTTTCTCTCCATTTTCTGATGGTTGTTTGCATTTTGATATTGAGCTCCATGAGCTGTTTGTATATTTTTGAGATTAATCCTTTGTCTGTTGCTCCATTTGCAAATGCTTTCTCCCATTCTGAATGTTATCTTCCCATCTTGCTTATGGTTTCCTTTGCTGTACAAATGCTTTTGAGTTTAATTAGGACCTATTTGCTTTTTTTTTTCTTTAAGCTAAGAAGTGGGTCAAAAATCTTGCTTATGTGAAGAAGTATTTCTCCTATGTGTTCTTCTAACAATTGTATAGTGTTCAGTCTTACATATAGGTGTTTAGTCCATTTTGATTTTATTTTTGTGTATGATATAGTAGGCCAGCTTTCCCAACACCATTACTGAAGAGACTGTCTTTTCTTATTGTATATTCATGCCTCGTTTGTCATACATTATGTGCTCATAGGTATGTGGACTTTTTTTCTGAGCTTCTATCATGTATCATTTGTCTATATTTTTATTTTTGTGCCAGTAAAATTCTGTCTTGATTACTCTAGCTTTGCAGTATAGTTTGAAGTCACAGAGTCTGATACCTCAGCTCTGTATTTCTTTCACAAGATATTCAGGGTCTTTTTTGTTTCCATCAGTTCAGTTCAGTTCAGTTGCTCAGTCGCGTCTGACTCTTTGAAACCCCATGGACTGTATTTCCATACAAATTGTAAAAAGTTTTGTTCTAATTCTATGAAGAATGCTATTGGTAATTTGATAGGGATTGCAGTGAATCTACAGATTGATTTGAATAATATATTCATTTTCACAATATTTATTCTTCCAATCCAAGAACATAGTATATTTCTCCATCTGTTTGTATCATCTTTGGTTTCTTTCATTTCAGTGTTTTATAGTTTTCTGAGTATAGGTCTTTTGCTTCATTAGGTGGGTTTATTCCTAGGCATTTTATTCTTTATGTTGCAGTGGTAAATGGGGTTGTCTCATTAATTTTTCTTTCTGCTCTTTAATTGTTAGTGAATAGGAATGCAGGGGATTTCTGTGCATTAGTTTTTTATCTTTCAACTTTACCAAATTTGTTGATTAGCTCCAGTAGTTTTCTGGTGACATCTTTAGGATTTTCTATGTGTAATATTATGTCATCTGCAAACAGATAGTTTTACTTCTTCTTCTCCAATTTATATTCTTTTCTTTATCTCCCCAGATTGCCATGGCCAGAACTTCACAAACTATGTTGAATAATAGTGGTGAGAGTGGACATCCTTGTCTTGTTCATTATTTTAGGGGAATGCTTTCACCACTGAGAGTGGTATTTGCTCTATATTTGTCATAGATGGTCTTTATTATCTTGAGGTAGGTTCCTTCTATGCCCACTTTCTGAAGAGTTTTTATCATAAGTATGTGTTGAATGTTGTCAAAAATTCTTTCTATTTCTATTGAGATGATTCAGTCAGTTCAGTCACTCAGTTGTGTCTGACTCTTTGTGACCCCATGAATTGCAGCACACCAGGCTTCCCTGTCCATCACCAACTCCTGGAGCTTACTCAAATTCATGTCCACTGAGTTGGTGATGCCATCCAACAATCTCATCCTTTGTCATCCCCTTCTCCTCCTGCCTTCAATCTTTCCCAGCATGAGGGTCTTTTCAAATGAGTCAGCTCTTAGCATCAGGTGGCCAAAGTATTGGAGCTTCAACTTCAGCATCAGTCCTTCAAATGAATATTCAGGACTGATTTCCTTTAGGATTGACTGGTTGGATCTCCTTGTAGTCCAAGGGAGTCTCAACAGTCTTCTCCAACACCACAGTTCAAAAGCATCTGTTCTTCAGTGCTCAGCTTTCTTTATGGTCCAACTCTCACATCCATACATGACTACTGGAAAAACCGTAGCTTTGATTAGATGGACCTTTGTAAGCAGGATAGTGTCTCTCCTTTCAAATATGCTAAGTTTTTATTCTTTAATTTGTTAATATGGGGTATCACCTGGCTAGAGAAGTTCCTTTAGCTTTTGTTGTAAAGCTAGTTTGGTGTTGCAGAATTTTCTTAGCTTTTGCTTGTCAGTAAAGCTTTTGATTTCTCTGTCAAATCTAAGATCCTTGCTGGGCAAAGTAATGTTGGTTGTAGAATTTTCTCTTTCATCACTTCAAATAGATCCTATCATTCCCTTCTGGCCTGCAGAGTGTCTGATGAAAAATCAGCTGATAGCCTTATGGGGGTTTCTTGTACACTGTTTTTTGCTTTTCCCTTTCAGTTTTAATATTTTCTCTTTGCATTTGCTTTTTACTACTTTGATTAATATTGTTTTGGTGTGTTTCTCCTACAGTTTATCCTGTGTGGGAGGAACTGTCAGAGCTTCCTAGACTTGAGTGGCCATTTCCTTTCCCACATTAAAGAAGTTTTCAAGTATAATCTTTTCAAATATCTTCTCAGGCTCTTTCTTTTTTCCTTCTTCTTCTTGAGGCTCCTAAAATTTGAATATTTGTGTATTTAGTGTTGTCTCAGAGTTCTCTGAGATTGCTTTCAATTTTTTTTCATTTTGTGTTTGTCTGCTCCTCAGTAGTCATTTCCACCATTCTATCTTCCAGTTACTCATTTTTTAAGCTCCAGTGATTCTGCTATTGATTCCTTCTAATCTACTTTCCATCTCAGTTTTTGTGCCATTCATCTCCACATGTTTTCCTTAGTCTTTCTATGTTTTTATTGAACATTTCTTGTATTTTCTCAATCTTTGTTTGCATTCTATTTTTTATGATTTCAGATCATCTTTACTGTCATTACTCTAAATTCTTTTCTCATGTAGTTTAAAAAATATAAGAATATATTTTCTCAGGAGGAGCTAAGATGGTGGAGGAATGGGACGGGGAGACCAGTTTCTCCCCCACAAATTCATCAAAAGAACATTTAAAGGCTGAGTGAATTCCACAAAACAACTTCTGAATGCCGGCAGAGGACATCAGGCACCCAGAAAAGCAGCCCATTGTCTTCGAAAGGAGGGTGGAAAAAATATAAAAGACAAAAAAGAGACAAAAGAGGGAGGGATAGAGCTCTGTCCTGGGAAGGGAGTCTTAAAAAGAGAGAAGTTTCCAAACACCAGGAAACACTCTCAATGCTGAGTCTGTGGAGAGCCTTGGAAGCACAGAGGGCAACATAACAGGGAGGAAAAATAAATAAATAATTAAACCCCACAGATTACGATCCCAACAGTAACTCCCCCAGTGGAGAAGCAGTGCAGATGCCTGCGCCCGCCACTAGCAAGCAGGGGCTGGGCAGGTAGGCACGGGCTGCATTGCTTAGAGTAGGATCTGGCCTGAATGCCCCAAGTGCTGTCTGAGCGAACTAACTCGGGCTAGCAAACCAGACAGTGGGATAACTGCCATGTGAAAAGCCAGCCCTAACCTAAGACACCACCAGGCCCACACATAGAACAAAGGACTGACCAGAGATAGCCAGCTGCAGACCATCCCCCTCCAGTGACAGGCAGCCAGAGCTGGAAGGGGGCAATCGCAGCCCCAGAGAGACATTATCTACAAAACTGTAAGCAGGCTTCTTTGCTAACTAAGACTTCTTGGGGTTCTGGACAGTCAACATTTGCCTGAGAAGGTGTGCTGGTTGTACACCCAGAAAACCGAGTGGCAGGGACGGGGGAGGCGATAAGTTGCAGCGACCGTGCTCGCCAAACACCTCATCACCTGAGCTGCTTGGACCTGGGAAGGGCACAAAACGCAGGCCCAACCGAGTCTGCACCTCTGAGGACTACCCAAGTCCCTGAACCTGAGCGGCTTAGACCTGGGAGGTGTATGCAGCTCAGGGCCAGCCTTGGATGGTTCCCAGCAGAGCAACCTAGAGCCTGAGCTGTGTGGGCAGGGAGGACACATGCGCCATGAGCGAGGGCAGGCCCAGTGTGGCTGAGACACCGTGAGCACACGCAAGTGTTATTTGTTTGCAGCATCCCTCCCTCCCTCCCCACACGCGACTGAACAAGTGAGCCTAAAAAAAAAAAAGTGTCCACCACTGCCCCCTTTTTGTCAGGGCGGAAATCAGACACTGAAGAGACCAGCAAACAGAAGAAGCTAAAACAGAGGGAACCACCTTGGAAGCGACAGTTGCAATAGATTAAAACCCTGTCATTAGTACTGACTACATAGGAAGGGGCCAATAGATCTTGAAAAATATAAGCCGGACCAAGGAACTAGCCAAAAATGAACTGACCCCACAATACCCACAACACCAGATAAAGTCCTAGATATATTTTTACTATTTTTATGATCATTCTTTTTTTAAAAAATTGTAAGTCCTCTATTACTCCTTTAATTTTCACTTTTATAACCTACTATTACTTTGCAAAAAAAGACCCTATTTTTTAAAAGCAAACTTCATATATATATTTTTTATAATTTTTGTGACTGTTTTTTTTTTTTTCTCTCTTTTTTTCTTTTTTTCTTCTTCTTTATTTAACATTGTATTTTTCAAATTCCAAACTCTACTCTAGATTTTTAATTTTTGCTTCTTGGTATTTGTTATCAATTTTGTACCTTTAAGAACCCAATCTTCAGTACCCATTTTTACTTGGGAGCGAGATTACTGGCTTGACTGATCTCTCCTGCTTTGGACTCTCCTTTATCTCCACCAGGTCGCCTGTGTCTCCTCCCTAACCCCTCCCTGCTCTACCAAATTCTGTGAATTTCTCTGTGTTCCAGACGGTGGAGAACACTTAGGGAACTGATTACTGGCTGGATCTGTCTCCCTCCTTTTCATTCCCCCCTTTTATCCTCCTGGCCACCTCTGTCTCCTTCCTCCCTCTTCTCTTCTCTGTATAACTCCGTGAACATCTCTGAGCAGTCCAGTTGTGGAGTGCACATAAGGAAGTGATTACTGGCTAGCCTGCTGTCTCCTCTATTGATTCCACCTCATCTCATTCAGGTCACCTCTAACACCCTCCTCCTTCTTCTCTTCTCCATGTAACGCTGTGAACCTCTCTGGGTGTCCCTCACTGTGGAAAAACTTTTCATCTTTAACCTAGATGTTTTATCAATGGTGCTGTATAGAAGGAGAAGTTTTGAGACTACTGCAAAAATAAGACTGAAAACCGGAAGCAGGAGGCTTAAATCCAAACCCAGACTCCAATGAACTCTTGACTCCAGGGAACATTAATTGACAGGAGCTCATCAAACTCATCCATACTTACACTGAAACCAAGCACCACACAAAGGCCAACAAGTTCCAGAGCAAGACATACCACACAAATTCTCCAGCAACACAGGAACACAGCCCTGAGCTCCAATATACAGGCTGCCCAAAGTTACTACAAAACCATAGACATCTCATAACTCATTACTGGACACTCCATTGCACTCCAGAGAGAAGAAATCCAGCTCCACCCACCAGAACACTGACACAAGCTTCCCTAACCAAGAAACCTTGACAAGCCACCTGTACAAACCCATCCACAGTGAGGAAACTCCACTGCCAGAATACAGAAAGGCCACCCCAAACTCAGCAATATAAACAAGATGAAGAAACAGAGGAATAACCAGCAGATAAAGGAACAGGATAAATGCCCACCAAACCAAAAAAAAAAAAAAAGAAAGAAAGAAAGAAAGAAAAGATAGGGAATCTACCTGATAAAGAATTCCAAATAATGATAGTGAAATTGATCCAAAATCTTGAAATCAAAATGGAATCACAGATAAATAGCCTGGAGACAAGGATTGAGAAGATGCAAGAAAAGTTTAACAAGGACCTAGAAGAAATAAAAAAGAGTCAATATATAATGAATAATGCAATAAATGAAATCAAAAACACTCTGGAGGCAACAAATAGTAGAATAACAGAGGCAGAAGATAGGATTAGTGAAGTAGAAGATAGAATGGTAGAAACAAATGAATCAGAGAGGATAAAAGAAAAACAAATTAAAAGAAATGAGGACAATGTCAGAGACCTCCAGGACAATATTAAACGCCCCAACATTCGAATCATAGGAGTCCCAGAAGAAGAAGACAAAAAGAAAGACCATGAGAAAATACTCGAGGTGATAATAGTTGAAAACTTCCCTAAAATGGGGAAGGAAATAATCACCCAGTCCAAGAAACCCAGAGAGTCCCCAACAGGATAAACCCAAGGCAAAACACCCCAAGACACATATTAATCAAATTAACAAAGGTCAAACACAAAGAACAAATATTAAAAGCAGCAAGGGAAAAAAAACAAATAACACACAAGGGAATTCCCATAAGGATAACAGCTGACCTTTCAATAGAAACTCTCCAAGCCAGGAGGGAATGGCGAGACATACTTAAAGTGATGAAAGAAAATAACCTAGAGCCCAGATTACTGTACCCAGCAAGGTTCTCATTCAAATGTGAAGGAGAAATCAAAAGCTTTACAGACAAGTAAAAGCTGAGAGAATTCAGCACCACCAAACCAGCTCTCCAACAAATACTAAAGGATATTCTCTAGACAGGAAACACAAAAACGGTGTATAAACTCGAACCCAAAACACTAAAGTAAATGGCAAAGGGATCATACTTATAAATAATTACCTTAAACGTCAATGGGTTGAATGCCCCAACCAAAAGACAAAGACTGGCTGAATGGATACAAAAGCAAGACCCCTATATATGTTGTCTATAAGAGACCCACCTCAAAACAGGGGACACATACAGATTAAAAGTGAAATGCTGGAAAAGATTTTCTATTCAAATACAGACCAAAAGAAAGCAGGAGTACCAATACTCATATCAGATAAAATAGACTTTAAAACAAAGGCTGACAAAAGAAGTGACAAAGAAGGTACTATGTAATGATCAAAGGATCAATCCAAGAAGAAGATATAACAATTATAAATATATATGCACCCAACATAGGAACACTGCAATATGTAAGACAAATGCTAACAAGTCTGAAAGGAGAAATTAACAATAACACAATAATAGTGGGAGAATTTAATATCTCACTCACCCCTATGGATAGATCAACTAAACAGAAAATTAACAAGGAAACACAAACTTTAAATGATACAATAGACTGGTCAGACCTAATTGATATCTATAGAACACTTCACCCCAAAACAATGAATTTCACATTTTTCTCAAGTGCACATGGAACCTTCTCCAGGATAGATCACATCCTGGGCCATAAATCTAGCCTTGGTAAATTCAAAAACATTGAAATCATTCCAAGCATCTTTTCTGACCACAATGCAGTAAGATTACATCTCAATTACAAGAGAAAAACTATTAAAAATTCCAACATATGGAGGCTGAACAACACGCTGCTGAATAACCAACAAATCACAGAAGAAATCAAAAAAGAAATCAAAATTTGCATAGAAATGAATGAAAATGAAAACACAACAACCCAAAACCTGTGGGACACTGTAAAAGCAGTCCTAAGGGGAAAGTTCATAGCAATACAGACATACCTCAAGAAACAAGAAAAAAGTCCAATAAATAACCTAACTCTACACCTAAAGCACCTAGAAAAGGAAGAAATGAAGAACCCTAGGGTTAGTAGAAGGGAAGAAATCTTAAAAATTAGGGCAGAAATAAATGCAAAAGAAACAAAAGAGACGATAGCAAAAATCAACAAAGCCAAAAGCTGGTTCTTTGAAAGGATAAATAAAATTGACAAACCGTTAGCCAGACTCATCAAGAATCAAAGGGAGAAAAATCAAATCAATAAAATTAGAAATGAAAATGGAGAGATCACAACAGACAACACAGAAATACAAAGGATCATGAGACTACTATGAGCAATTATATGCCAATAAAAAGGACAACGTGGAAGAAATGGACAAATTCTTAGAAAAGTACAACTTTCCAAAACTGGACCAGGAAGAAATAGAAAATCTTAACAGACCCATCACAAGCACGGAAATTGAGACTCTAATCAAAAATCTTCCAGCAAACAAAAGCCCAGGTCCAGACGGCTTCATAGCTGAATTCTATCAAAAATTTAGAGAAGAGCTAACACCTATCCTACTCAAACTCTTCCAGAAATTTGCAGAGTAAGGTAGACTTCCAAACTCATTCTATGAGGGCACTATCACCCTAATACCAAAACCTGACAAAGATCCACAAAAAAAGAAAACTACAGGCCAATATCACTGATGAACATAGATGCAAAAATCCTTAACAAAATTCTAGCAATCAGAATCCAACAACACATTAAAAAGATCATACACCATGACCAAGTGGGCTTTATCCCAGGGATGCAAGGATTCTTCAATATCCGCAAATCAATCAATGTAATACACCACATTAACAAATTGAAAAATAAAAACCATATGATTATCTCAATAAATGCCGAGAAAGCCTTTGACAAAATTCAATGTCCATTTATGATAAAAAACTCTCCAGAAAGCAGGAATAGAAGGAACATACCTCAACATAATAAAAGCTATATATGACAAACCCACAGCAAACATTATCCTCAATGGTGAAAAATTGAAAGCATTTCCTCTAAAGTCAGGAACAAGACAAGGGTGCCCACTTTCACCATTACTATTCAACATAGTTTTGGAAGTTTTGGCCACAGCAATCAGAGCAGAAAAAGAAATAAAAGGAATCCAAATTGGAAAAGAAGAAGTAAAACTCTCACTGTTTGCAGATGACATGATCCTCTACATAGAAAACCCTAAAGACTACACAAGAAAATTACTAGAACTAATCAATGAATATAGTAAAGTTGCAGGATATAAAATCAACACACAGAAATCCCTTGCATTCCTTTACACTAATAATGAGAAATAGATAAATTAAGGAAACAATTCCATTCACCATTGCAATGAAAAGAATAAAATACTTAGGAATATATCAACCTAAAGAAACTAAAGACCTATATATATAAAAGTATAAAACACTGGTGAAAGAAATCAAAGAGGACACTAATAGATGGAGAAATATACCATGTTTATGGATTGGAAGAATCAATATGGTGAAAATGAGTATACTACCCAAATCAATTTATAGATTCAATGCAATCCCTATCAAGCTACCAATGGTATTCTTCATACAACTAGAACAAATAATTTCACAATTTGTGAGGAAATACAAAAACCTTGAATAGCCAACGCAATCTTGAGAAAGAAGAATGGAACTGGAGGAATCAACCTGCCTGACTTCAGGCTGTACTACATAGCCACAGTCATCAAGACAGTTTGGTACTGGCACAAAGACAGAAATATTGATCAATGGAACAAAATAGAAAGCCCAGAGATAAATCCATGCACCTATGGACACCTTATCTTTGACAAAGGAGGCAAGAATATACAATGAATTAAAGACAATCTCTTTAACAAGTGGTACTGGGAAAATTGGCCAACCACTTGTAAAAGAATGAAACTATAACACTTTATAATACCATACACACAAATAATCTCAAAATGGATTAAAGATCTAAACATAAGACCAGAAACTATAAAACTCCTAGAGGAGAACAGGCAAAACACTTTCCGACATACATCACAGCAGGATCCTCCATGACCCACCTCCCAGAATATTGGAAATAAAAGCAAAAATAAACAAATGGGACCTAATTAACCTTAAAAGCTTCTGCACATCAAAGGAAACTATTAGCAAGGTGAAAAGACAGCCTTCAGAATGGGAGAAAATAATAGCAAATGAAGCAACCGACAAACAACTAGTCTCAAAAATATACAAGCAACTCCTACAGCTCAACTCCAGAAAAATAAATGACCCAATCAAAAAATGGGCCAAAGAACTAAATAGACATTTCTCCAAAGAAGACATACAGATGGCTAACAAACACATGAAAAGATGCTCAACATCACTCATTATCAGAGAAATGCAAATCAAGACCAGTATGAGGTACCATTTCACACCAGTCAGAATGGCTGCGATCCAAAAGTCTACAAATAATAAATGCTGGAGAGGGTGTGGAGAAAAGGGAACCCTCTTACACTGTTGGTGGGAATGCAAACTAGTACAGCCACTATGGAGAACAGTGTGGAGATTCCTTAAAAAACTGGAAATAGAACTGCCTTATGATTCAGCAATCCCACTGCTGGGCATACACACTGAGGAAACCAGAAGGGAAAGAGACACGTGTACCCCAATGTTCATCGCAGCACTGTTTATAATAGCCAGGACATGGAAGCAACCTAGATGTCCATCAGCAGATGAATGGATAAGAAAGCTGTGGTACATATACACAATGGAGTATTACTCAGCCATTAAAAAGAATACATTTGACTCAGTTCTAATGAGGTGGATGAAACTGGAACCTATTATACAGAGTGAAGTAAGCCAGAAGGAAAAACAGAAATACAGTATACTAACGCATATATATGGAATATAGAAAGATGGTAACAATAACCCAGTGTACGAGACAGCAAAAGAGACACTGATGTATAGAACAGTCTTATGGACTCTGTGGGAGAGGGAGAGGGTGGGAAGATTTGGGAGAGTGACATTGAAACATGTAGAATATCATGTAAGAAACGAGTTGCCAGTCCAGGTTCGATGCGCGATACTGGATGTTTGGGGCTGGTGCACTGGGACGACCCAGAGGGATGGTGTGGGGAGGGAGGAGGGAGGAGGGTTCAGGATGGGGAACACATGTATGCCTGTGGCGGATTCATTTTGATATTTGGCAAAACTAATACAATTATGTATAGTTTAAAAATAAAATAAAATTAAAAAAGAAAAAAAAAAAGCAAAAATAAACAAATGGGACCTAATTAAACTTAAAATCTTCTGCACAACAAAGGAAACTATAAGCAAGACAAAAAGACAGCCTTCAGAATGGGATAAAATAATAGCAAATGAAGCAACTGACAAACAACTAATCTCAAAAATATACAAGCAACTCCTACAGCTCAATTCCAGAAAAATAAATGACCCAATCAAAACATGGGCCAAAGAACTAAATAGACATTTCTCCAAAGAAGACATACAGATGGCTAACAAACACATGAAAAGATGCTCAATGTCACTCATTATCAGAGAAATGCAAATCAAAATCACTATGAGGTACCATTTCATGCCAGTCAGAATGGCTGCGATCCAAAAGTCTACAAGCAATAAATGCTGGAGAGGGTGTGGAGAAAAGGGAACCCTCTTGCACTGTTTGTGGGAATGCAAACTAGTACAGCCACTATGGAGAACAGTGTGGAGATTCCTTAAAAAACTGGAAATAGAACTGCCTTATGATCCAACAATCCCACTGCTGAGCATACACACCGAGGAAACCAGAATTGAAAGAGACACGTGTACCCCAATGTTCATCGCAGCACTGTTTATAATAGCCAAGACATGGAAGCAACCTAGATGTCCATCAGCAGATGAATGCATAAGAAAGCTGTGGTACATATACACTATAGATATTTACTCAGCCATTAAAAAGAATACATTTGAATCAGTTCTAATGAGGTGAATGAAACTGGAGCCTATTATACAGAGTGAAGTAAGCCAGAAAGAAAAACACCAATACAGTATACTAACACATATATATGGAATTTAGAAAGGCTCTCTTTGTAGTAGAGCCTTATTGGTAATAATAACCCTGTATACGAGGCAGCAAAAGAGACACTGATGTATAGAACAGTTTTTAACTCAGTGGGAGAGGGAGAAGGTGGGATAATTTGGGAGAATGGCTTTGAAACATGTATAATATCATGTATGAAACAAGTCGCCAGTCCAGGTTCAATGCACGATACTGGCTGCTTGGGGCTGGTACACTGGGACGACCCAGAGGGATGGTACGGGGAGGGAGGAGGGAGGAGGGTTCAGGATAGGGAACACATATATACCTGTTGCTGATTCATGTTGATATATGGCAAAACCAATACAGTATTGTAAAGTTAAAAAATAAAATCAAATTAAAAAAGAATATATTTTCTCTTCATATATTTGGTTTTGTAGGTTTTTACCTTGCTCCTTTGCATGCAGCATGTTTTTTGTTGCCTCTTTTTTTTTTTTTTTTTTCTTTTTTTTTTCTGGATGGGACTGTGTTCCTGTCTTACTGATTATTTGGCCCAAGTTTTCCAGCACTGGGGTTTGCAGAGAGTTTGGTAGAGCCAGGTCTTGGTGTTGAAATGTGGACCTCTGGGACACCTCACAGGAGTTAATATTCTCCGGTCATTCAGAGGTTCCTTCCATCTGCTTGGGCGTTGACATCCCACCACTGTCAGCTAGGTTCCCTAAGGTGGGGAGATGCAGACTCCGCATTCTCCTTGGCTCCACCTCAATAAGTCGACTATTTTTTGCTATTATTGTCACTGTATGTCTTCTCTAATAAACTTTGTGTGTGGGTGAGATGTGTGTATTTTGTATACTGTGGTACCCTTAGCAGCAGTTATAATGTTTGTATCATTTGGAAGCATCAATATATATTTATTGACTAGATGAGTGACTTTTGAAACACATAAATAATATGAAAAAGTTGCATGTTTCAGGTATACTAACTTGCCCCTCTAAATGATCAAACCCACAGAAGCAATGGGACATGAAAATGTCACAGAATTTATCCTCCTGGAGCTTTTTACTGATGAGAATGTGAAAGTTGCCTGCTTTGTGATGTTTTTACTTTGCTATATTGCGATTCTCTCAGGGAATCTGCTGATTCTTCTCACCATCAGGGGCAGCCACCTCAGTGAACAGCCCATGTACTTTTTCCTCAGCTATTTGTCTTTGATGGATGTCTGCTTCACCTCCACAGTGGCACCCAAATTGATCACTGCAAGCAAGCCCAGCAGAAGACCATCTCCTACAACAGCTGCATGGCCCAGATGTTTTATGCCCACTTCTTTGGAGCCACTGAGATCTTCATCTTGGTGGCCATGGCCTATGACTGCTATGCTGCCATCTGCAGACCTCTTCACTGCATGGTCATCATGAACAGACAGGTGTGCTATGTCCTTGTAATGGCTTCTGCTATGGGAGCCTTTAGCCATTCAATCATGCAAGTATTAATTATTATTGGACTTCCTTTCTGTGGCCCCAATCAAATAGACCACTATTTCTGTGATATATTCCCTTTGCCTGCATGGACACTAGACTGTGGGTGATTGCAATCATTACTACCACAGGGTTGTTGTCCATTTTGACCTCTTTTACCTTGGTGATTTCTTACATCATCATCCTGTCCATCCTGAGGACTCCCTCATCCCAGGGCCGCCACAAAGCCCTCTCCACCTGTGGTTCACACATCACTGTAGTCTTCATGTTCTTCTTGCCCCTCATCTTCACCTATGTCCCCACGGCTAATTCTGTCAGGAATGACAAGGTTTTTGCCCTGTTTTACACCATGATTGCCCCCCTGTTCAACCCTCTCATCTACATCCAGAGAAACACAGACATGGAGAATGCCATGAAGAAAGTGTGGGGCCGAGATAAACTGTCTGCAGGAAAATGAAGCCTCTGGCTGTCCTGCTGTTTGTCAGATCTAGTTTTATCCACACGATTGGTAATGTTGACAAGTACAACATTGTGACGAGTACAATCGTGTGCTGTTGTTCAAAGCTGCAACCCTGAAGAGTGAAGCCCCCCTCAACCACTCTCCCTCTGTCACTTGACTGAGACTGCCTACAAGAGGAGTGGATCACATGCCCTTCGAGTCCTTTCCAGATCTGACATTCTGGAACATTCTGTCCTTTGTATTCTCTGACATGATGAGTGCATTTCAGCACTTTTTTTTCAGGGGAAGTTGTGAAGACTGCATGGTTGGCTTTTCTGAGCTCTTTCAGGAAACAGATAATCTTGAGTGAGACATCTCTCACAGAGCTTTCTTAAAACACTTCTTCTTCTTCTTCTTTTTTTTTTTGAAGATTCCACTGCAATAATTTCAAAAAAGCAATGCCAAAAGTTTTACAAGTGTTGTATACTTTAATTTTTAATTTTTTTACATTAACAAATCCTGCATCTAAAACAATGTATTGGATATAATCATTCTACTTACACTACACTTAAATTGTAATTAAAAATTAGTACCTTATTGTAGGTAATTAAAAGTCTTGAAAAGGAGCAATTCTTTTCATTTTTATAAATGCAATTCTATGACCATATTTATCACTTTATTTAAACAATCTTCATGAGTATATAAAACTGATGTTCTTTGTAAATGTACAACATGGAATATCTCCCATTCTGTGAAATGTCATGAGCTTAAGAAGGCATATAGCTGAAGAAATGGATGCTCCTGGGATGCATTTTGTTAATCCTTGCTCTCATCATGCTAATAATGTATTTTGATAGTGTCTTCCATTAGTCAAACTAGGTAAATCTGTCTCATTTTCCCTCAGACAGGTTTTCATTCTATGGAGAAATAAAGGTGATTAGGCTAAGAAACACGTATAGCCAGCTGACAACTGGGGCATAAACTACGGTCTTTTTTTTGGCACATTCAGGTGTTCCCTTAATTTAGACAAGAATCTTCAATCTTCACGAATTTTGAAGAGAATTCTGAGGTCAGGATTCTGATCTCAGACATCTCTTAGGCATCTAGGGTCATCTAAGACTTGGAGGGTGTGTTCACCAAGTTCTCAACTATGAGAGACACAGACTTCTTATCTTATGGTGCTCCATCTTCTTCACCATTGACCTCACTAAGAAATTGTATTGTGTACTCTTAAAGAATTATTGTCCCTTGGTCAGCAGGAATCTACACTCTAAAATGAAGTATACATATGCAGAAATTAGGTATATGTTGAAGATTTCAGCAACAGTGTTTCTCTTCCAAGAAGTTCCTGACATGTGTACTGCTTAAAAATTTAGGAATCTTAGAACATAAGGGGAGGCAGAATAATAATGGAATATCTATAATAATGGAATATCTAGCAAAGGAGAAAAAAAGACAGTAGCAGAGCAAGTCAGGGTTTCTTTTTGATGTAGATCTGGTGGTGACTACTCTCTGGTGTATTATCTGATTCAGGAAGGTAAAGGAGAACAGAAATGTCTATAGCTGCATGGGCAGCTAATTCAAGCGTTTATTTTTCATAAGCTTGCCATTGATGCTTAGTTAAGCCACTTTCTTATTGTGACAAATTCACTATTGTTTTTTTTTCCAGAAGACAACACATCTTTAAGAATCTGTTTGAATATGGCTTGGATTTACCTGTTGTTAACTCTCTTCTGCAATTTATCAACAAAGAAGGGGTAAAAATGAATCCACCCAAGTGTGATCATCATTATGTCCTTCTCTTCCCACATATTATTCATGGAAAAATAGAGGGAGGGAGACTTGCTGCAGACTTAGGTATTTAGAACTTGTCCTGTGTTTATATAACCAATCTCCTCCCCATTCTCTCTAGTTAGCCTTTTATACTACTCCTTTCAATTAGCTAACTCTAAATATAATCATTGATTTTTTTAAATTAATTCAGTAATATGCCTCAGAACCCCTACTTCCACAGTTTGATCACACTATTCTTGGATAAGTCAGATAAAAAAGCCATTTCAAACTCAAGGACTATACAATAAGCATTAAGAATCCTTGCTCATGTCTCTTTGAGTCAGCTGGGGTTCAGTTGATCTAGGTCAAGCTTGACCAGGCTTAATTCCAAACCTCAGTGTAGGTTCACATATGTTGTTTTATTTTTTCTAATGAAGAAAATGGAAGTTCTATCTTAGTCTTCTGAGACTGGATTTTACATTCTATATGTGTGATATCTGAGTTTACCACTGATTGTTATGAAAGTACAACAATACATATCACTCTCTATACAGTGGTGCACTTATCTTGTGGATCTTTATACATACATACACTAAACTTGTAGAAAAAGGAATACTTGTAAGATTTTAATTAAGTGATGAAGTTGCATTGTACTTCAAAACACAAAACAAACCAGGTTGTCGTGTAAGTACTGGACACATCAGAGCATTGTCAAAATGAGGCACTCCCATGGGCAGTCTCCCTGAGCTCCTCTGATTGAGATTGACTCTGACAAACTCTGTGAAGTTTATAAAATCAGTGGTGGAAACCTGAATATCCTTTTGTATTGATCTCGATAAGGCAGCTGTGAGCAGTGGGATGATGAGTAATCTTAATTCCCTGCCCAAGATTTGAACCTGGGGAGACTGGCTGGGGTGGCTCAGATGGTAAAGTATCCACTTTCAATGCAGGATACTGGTGTTTGATCCCTGGGTTTGGAAGATCCCTGGAAAAGGGCATGGCAACCCACTACAGTATTCTTGCATGCAGAATTCCATGGACAGAAGAGCCAGGGGTCGCCAAGAGTTGGACATGACTAAGTGACTAAGACACATACACACAGCCTGAATGGAAACCAGGAATCTTAGCCACCAAACCAGCTAGGGCTAGAGGCTAGAAGCTGTTTTTTCCTGTATCTCTGCCGCCAGTGAAAAATTCCTTTATCATGGAGGCAGAAACTGTAAATGAAGATACAAAATTTATTATTAGAGATGAGCCTGTTGGGCTGCCATCTATGGGGTCTCATAGAGTCGGACACGACTGAAGCAACTTAGCAGAAGCAGCAGCAGCAGCAGCAACACAACAAGAAGTGGGAGGGTACATAGAGAAACTGCTTGTTAAGACAGAAGTGAGGCTGAGACATACCTCAGAGAGAGCATGCAGGCGTCCCTCCGAGTGAGGGAGAGTGTGGTAAGGAGGTGGTTAAGTCATTTATATAGGTCGGTTCTTTCAGGCTTTATCGACCTTTAGCCAATTATCTGGTTTCTTTTTCCACACTTGACCTACCCTGTGGCACTCCCCTGGATGAGCAAGCACCCCACCCCGCCCCCCACCCCCGTCAAGAAGGATCTCAGAGTGAAGGCTTCTGGGAAGAATAAGACTCATTATAGCCTGCCATTACCACTTGGCTTTTGACCCAGATGAAGCCTTCCTGCACATGTGTAATGTCTCCCTTGTCTCAAAAAGAGGAGGAGAGAGGTCCCTTAATCTTTTACTCAATCAAGGTTTTGCCCCTCTTTGTCCTCACTTTGACTATTTGACTATTGCCATGACTATTATCTTAAGATGCTTACAAGAGACAAACACTGGCTATTTACCCTGTTATGTTGTTACTTTCACTTTCCAGAGCAAACAGCAAGCTGTAAAGGCCTTAACTGGAGCCCACCTATCCACTGTCTCAGAAAATGCCAACAGTTATAAGTATTCAGCCTGAAGCCCACTTTGCACCCCATGAAATGTGAACAGGAGACCAGCTGTAAACATCTAAACTGAAGCCCATCTGTCTCCTACATCAATATGTTTTGTTTCTAGGCCTTTGAGACTATTGAATCTGTCAGCTTGTACCTTCTTCAGGACTTCAGATCATAATATAAATAACTCTCACTAGTCAAGTCTTTGATGCAGACACATAAAGGAAAGAGTGTCGTGGAAAAATTTATACATGAACTACATTAATTTATTCCACAATTTTCTAAATTCAGTTCAAGTTTAGTTTCCTTTTAAATAGTAGAGCAGATGGGAATATATATCCAAGGTAGGACTCTTTGGAATTGATTGATTCAAAGACTCTTTTGTGCTCTAAGATCAAGTATCATCTAGTCCCAGTGTTTCCAATTTTTGATGTGTCACTACCTGTATAAAAGTTACCAGAGGAGCTTGTTGAAAATACAGATTCTTTTTTATACCCTCTAACATTGGTGGAGATGGTTGGCTGGCATCACCAACTCAATGGACACGAGTTTGAGCAAGTTCTGGGAGTTGGTGATGTACAGGGAAGCCTGGAGTGTGGCAGTCTTTAGGGTCACAAAGAGACTGAGTGACTGAACTGAACTGAACTGAACATTGGTCTACTGAATCAAAAAGTCTTAGAATAGATACTGGCATCTTTTCAAAAACATCTCAAGAGGATTAAAATGATCAGACAAGTTTGGAGAGCACCGACCTAGTTACCATCTTAAAACTGAGCAAACCCTCAGGTTCATAGAGGTTCAGTGAATCTATGTCCAAACTGGGGCAATAAGTATGGATTCATGGAGTCAGAGGCAAGGGGTCTTATAAATTTTAATAACTTTTAACAACTTTTAACAATTATAACTTTGAATGTCTTGCTGCCTTTTGATATTTATTATCTTTAATTCTATGAGTGCTCCAATAGCTGAGATCATTGTGTATGGCACTGACAGTGTACAGTGTTTAATGCATCAATAATATGTGCACACCACACACACACACACTCCAA
This sequence comes from Bos indicus, assembly GCF_029378745.1. Classification (NCBI taxonomy): domain Eukaryota; kingdom Metazoa; phylum Chordata; class Mammalia; order Artiodactyla; family Bovidae; genus Bos; species Bos indicus. The sequence continues at coordinate 333,021 of NC_091772.1, read as the reverse complement.
AATCACAATCACATACCCACATATTGACAGTAATTTAAATAATTAGACTTGTGAAAAATAAAAATAAATTGCAGAGAGATAATCAGTGATGGGTTTATTGCTCTGGAAAAATAAAGCTTATGTGGGCAAAGAGAAGAGGAATGCATTACTAGGGCAAGTATCAGTTTACCTAAGAAAGGTATGTTTATTTGTCCAGAATGACTCTCTCTAGAATCCACAGCTAGAAATCAGGTTGTGCCGGTCAGGGAAGCAGTGATAAATGACTCACTGTTTTCAGTAAAGCTGTTTGGTTCAAACCTTGGAGGAAATATGGTTTCCAAACCATGCATTTCAGTAAATTACATTTACCCTCTTGATTAACACACAATCTTGTATTCATCACAGATGTCTTTGGTATTGTTCAGTTTCTTTAAGTGTTTCCTGTTAATGACTTTACATTAATAGTGATAGCTGACTACAGACTATAAGAGTCATTTATCCAAAGCATATAAATAGGATGCTATAGTTAAAATGAGGATATTGAGGTAATTTTTTCCCAATAGACTTATTGTTTGAGTAAGGAAAATGAGTCCTAGAGAAAGAAAGCTTTTTCCCCAAACCAGAGGATAACAGGTCTTTTGCTTTCTAAGCCTGTTTTATCTCTTTGACATTCTGCCCACAAACCCTCCCTCCCATCCAAACCTTACAAGATTTAGTTTTGCTGTTTTGGAGGACTTGTGCCAGAATTCCTTAGCTCAGGTTTTGGTCATTTTTCATGAATCTTTTCATTCAAACAACATACACATATCAAATGTTCATTATGTAGGAACCATAAATCTAAACACTAGAAAATAACCTTAAGTATTAATACAATCATGATGAACTCTCATTCTTTAAAGAAAAATTGGAAAAAGGAAAAAAAAAAATAAAGAGGGGAGAGTATGACCATGCTGAATTTCTGAGACTGATAGGATTTCTTTGTTCTAGATATTTCAGAAAATTATGATTATGAAATATTAGAACAAATATAATCATAATGATAAAGAATAACTTGGTTCTGTAGAATGTATTATTCTCTTATTTGTTCCCTTCAAGACACCCTGTGAGATCGTTATTATTGTCTTCACTGTGCAAGTGAGAAACTTTGAGATCATACATCTTGGATTGTTACTTTTTACTATTTATCATTAGCCTCGCAGAAAAACTCTCCTGCCCCACGGTTTCTTCATTGCTTTTTTCTTCTGCATTTCTCAGTGTATAAATCAGGGGGATTAACATAGGAGTGATAATGGTATAAAACACAGCCACCATCTTATCCTCTGAAAAGGTAGTATCAGGACACATATACATGAAAGTACAGGGACCAAAAAAGATGCCGATCACGGCAATGTGGGGGCCACAGGTGGAGAGAGCTTTGTGCCTGCCTTCTGCTGACTGCTTTCTCAGGGACACCAGGATGACAATATAGGAGATTAGGAAAATGACAAAGCTCCCCAGAGCCATGGTACCGCTGTTGGCTGTCACAACACCACCAACAACATATGTGTCTGTGCAGGCGAGTTTTAGCACGGGGTGAACATCGCAAAAGTAGTGATCAATCTCATTGGGTCCACAAAAGGGTAGTTGGACTACCAGAGCCACTTGGATGATGGAGTGTAAGAACCCACCTATCCAAGTCCCCAGCAGCATTTTATTGCATCTGTCTCGATCCATGATGGTCATATAGTATAGGGGTTTACAAATAGCCATGTAACGATCATAGGCCATTACAGTAAGAATGAAGATGTCAATACAACCAAAGAAATGTACCCCAAAGAGTTGCAACATGCACCCCATGTAGATAGTTTTCTTTTTGGCTAATAGGTCCAAAATCATCTTAGGAGCTATGACTGAAGAGTAACAAATATCCACAAAAGACAAGTAGTTGAGAAAGAAATACATAGGAGACTTGAAAAGGTTGCCCACACAAACCATCAGTATGATGACAAAGTTTCCCAGAAGAATAACCATGTAGAAGAAAGAAAACACCACAGAACACACTTCTTCAACCTCTATGTTCTGAGAAAGACCCCAAAAAACAAATTCAATTACATTGCTTATTTTTTCCATGGAATTAGTTTAGCAGGCCAAGTTCCCAAGAAACAATTACATTACCTGAAAGAAAAAAAAAATTAACAAAGACCAACAACATTTATTTTTAACTCAAAACAAATGAATAACCAGAATCAATAAAAATCGAAAAATGGTTACTTACCACTGCTTAGCATGTATACCTAAAGAAATGTAAGTGCACATATTCTACATGTTTTGATCATCTTATGTCAAGATGATAGTCCTTTAATTCAGATTTAGACACAAAGTCAAAAGAGATAAAATAAATACTCTAAGTCACACATCTAAACAATCCTCTGACTTCTCTCATGTTTCATAAAGATTCTTTCATCTGTTTCTAACAATTTGCTTCTTTGTAATCTAAGACACTCAACTGAAAATTCAAACAACTTTTGAGTTTCGGAATATGACAATATCTATATTCTGAAAATGTTCATCTTACTTTTGACACACAAACACACACATGCACACACACAGTTTCCTGTCTGAATACTGCTCAGTTCAGTTCAGTTCAGTCGCTCAGTCATGTCCGACTCTTTGCGACCCCAAGAATCGCAGCATGCCAGGCCTCCCTGTCCATCACCAACTCCCGGAGTTCACTCAAACTCACGTCCATCGAGTCAGTGATGCCATCCAGCCATCTCATCCCCTGTCATCCCCTTCTCCTCCTTCCCCCAATCCCTCCCAGCATCAGAGTCTTTTCCAATGAGCCAACTCTTCACATGACGTGGCCAAAGTACTGGAGTTTCAGCTTTAGCATCACTCCTTCCAAAGAAATCCGACGGCTGATCTCCTTCAGAATGGACTGGTTTGATCTCCTTGCAGTCCAGGGGACTCTCAAGAGTCTTCTCCAACACCACAGTTCAAAAGCATTAATTCTTCGGCACTCAGCTTTCTTCACAGTTCAGCACTCACATCCATACATGACCAGTGGAAAAACCATACCCTTGACTAGAAAGACCTTTGTTGGCAAAGTAATGTCTGCTTTTCAATATGCTATCTAGGTTGGTCATAACTTTTCTTCCAAAGAGTAAGAGACTTTTAATTTCATGGCTGCAGTCACCATCTGCAGTGATTTTGGAGCCCAGAAAAATAAAGTATGACACTATTTCCACTGTTTCCCCATCTATTTCCCATGAAGTTATGGGACCAGATGCCATGATCTTTGTTTTCTGAATGTTGAGTTTTAAGCCAACTTTTTCACTCTCCTCTTTCACCTTCATCAAGAGGCTTTTTAGTTCCTCTTTAATTTCTGCCATAAGGGTGGTGTCATCTGCATATCTGAGGTGATTGATATTTCTCCTGGCAATCTTGATTCCAGCTTGTGCTTCTTCCAACCCAGCACATCTCATGATGTACTCTGCATATAAGTTAAATAAGCAGGGTGACAATAAACAGCCTTGACATACTCCTTTTCCTATTTGGAACCAGTCTGTTGTTCCATATCCAGTTCTAACTGTTGCTTCCTGACCTGCATACGAATTTCTCAAGAGGCAAATAGATTTAAGGGAGTATATCTGATAGATAGACTTCCTGATGAACTATGGACTGAGGTTCATTATATTGTACAGGAGACAGGGATCAAGACCATCCCCATGGAAAAGAAATGCAAAAAAGCAAAATGGCTATCTAGGGAGGCCTTACACATAGCTGTGAAAAGAAGAGAAGTGAAAAGCAAAGGAGAAAAGGAAAGATATAAGCATCTGAATGCAGAGTTCCAAAGAATAGCAAGAAGAGATAAGAAAGCTTTCCTCAGCGATCCATGCAAAGAAATAGAGGAAAACAACAGAATGGGAAAAACTAGAGATCTCTTCAAGAAAATTAGAGATACCAAGGGAACATTTCATGCAAAGATGGGCTTGATTAAGGACAGAAATGGTATGGACCTAAAAGAAGCAGAAGATATTAAGAAGAGGTAGCAAGAATACACAGAAGAACTGTACAAAAAAGATCTTCATGACCCAGAGAATCACGATGGTGTGATCACTCACCTAGAGCTAGACATCCTGGAATGTGAAGTCAAGTGGGCCTTAGAAAGCATCACTACGAACAAAGGTAGTGGAGGTGATGGAATTCCAGGTGAGCTATTTCAAATCCTGAAAGATGATGCTGTGAAAGTGCTGCGCTCAATATGCCAACAAATTTGGAAAACTCAGCAGTGGCCACAGGACTGGAAAAGGTCGGTTTTCATTCCAATCCTAAAGAAAGGCAATGCCAAAGGATGTTCAATTACACTCATCTCACATGCTAGTAAAGTAATGCTCAAAAATCTCCAAGCCAGGCTTCAGCAATATGTGAACCGTGAACTTCCAGATGTTCAAGTTGGTTTTAGAAAAGGCAGAGGAACCAGAGACCAAATTGCCAACATTTGCTGGATCATGGAAAAAGCAAGAGAGTTCCAGAAAGAACATCTATTTCTGCTTTATTGACTATGCCAAAGACTTTGACTCTGTGGATCACAATAAATTGTGGAAAATTCTGAAAGAGATGGGAATACCAGACCACCTGAATACTGTTATGAATGTTCAAATAGTTGGGACTGGATGACGTTGCAGGGTCTTCTTAAGAAACTGTGATATTCATATACATGAGTTTTGTTCCCATATTTGATATCAAACTCTCATAATAAAGAGTGATGCAATATAATAGAAAGGAAAGCAAAATTATGCAAATCTGATTCTGAGATATTGGGGCTGTACCTCTAGATAATTTGTTAAGCTTCATGGGGCTTCCATTATCCCACTTGAAAAATGAGAAAGTTTTGATTTCACTATGATCTATAACATAAAGAGCTATTCTACTATGAAATTAAAAAAAAAAAAAAACAGTTCTTTCAGCTTGGAATAGCCATAAAGACCCGAAAAGGAGGCAGAAAATAAAGAAAACAATGAAAGAAACTGATGGAGTAGAGTTACTTTACAGTGTTGTGTTCATTTCTGCTGTACAGCAAAGTGAATCAGACACACATATACACATATCCCCTCTTTTGTGGATTCCCTTCCCATTTAGGCCATCACGGAGCACTGACTAGAGATCCTCATGCTATACATGAGGATTAGCATTAGTTGTCAATTTTATTCATAGAAATACACATATGGCAAGCCCAATCTCCCAATTCAACCCACTCTACATCCCACATTGGTATTCATACTTTGTTCTCTACATCTGTCACTCTATTTCTGCTTTGCAAATAAGTTCATCTATCCACAGGACTGGAAAAAGTCAGTTTTCATTCTGATCCCAAAGAAAGGCAATGCCAAAGAATGCTCAAACTACCACACGATTGCACTCATCTCACATGCTAGTAAAGTAATGCTCAAAATTCTCCAACGCAGGCTTCAGCAATATGTGAACCGTGAACTTCCTGATGTTCAAGCTGGTTTTAGAAAAGGCAGAGGAACCAGAGATCAAATTGCCAACATCTGCTGGATCATGGAAAAAGCAAGAGAGTTCCAGAAAAACATCTATTTCTGCTTTATTGACTATGCCAAAGCCTTTGACTGTATGGATCACAATAAACTGGGAAATTCTGAAAGAGATGCGAATACCAGACCACCTGACCTGCCTCTTGAGAAATCTATATGCAGGTCAGGAAGCAACAGTTAGAACTGGACATGGAACAACAGACTGGCTCCAAATAGGAAAAGGAGTACATCAAGGCTGTATATTGTCACCCTGCTTATTTAACTTATATGCAGAGTACATCATGAGAAGTGCTGGGCTGGAAGAAGCACAAGCTGGAATCAAGATTGCCAGAAGAAATATCAATAACCTCAGATATGCAGATGACACCACCCTTATGGCAGAAAGTGAAGAGGAACTAAAAAGCCTCTTGATGAAAGTGAAAGTGGAGAGTGAAAAAGTTGGCTTAAAGCTCAACATTCAGAAAACAAAGATCATGGTATCTGGTCCCATCACTTCATGGGAAATAGATGGGGAAACAGTGGAAACAGTGTAAGACTTTAGTTTTGGGGCTCCAAAATCACTGTAGATGGTGACTGCAGCCATGAAATTAAAAGACGCTTACTCCTTGGAAGCAACGTTATGTCCAACCCAGATAACATATTCAAAAGCAGAGACATTACTTTGCCAACAAAGGTCTGTCTAGTCAAGGCTATGGTTTTTCCTGTGGTCATGTATGGATGTGAGAGCTGTACTGTGAAAAAGGCTGAGCGCTGAAGAATTGATGTTTTTGAACTGTGGTGTTAGAGAAGACTTGAGAGTCCCTTGGACTGCAAGGAGACCCAACCAGTGCATTCTGAAGGAGATCAGCCCTGGGATTTCTTTGGAGGGAATGATGCTAAAGCTGAAACTCCAGTACTTTGGCCACTTCATGCGAAGAGTTGACTCATTGGAAAAGACTCTGATGCTGGGAGGGACTGGGAGCAGGAGGAGAAGGGGACGACAGAGGATGAGATGGCTGGATGGCATCACTGACTCGATGGACGTGAGTCTGAGTGAACTCTGGGAGTTGGTGATGGACAGGGAGGCCTGGCATGCTGCGATTCATGGGGTCACAAAGAGTCAGGCACGACTGAGCAACTGAACTGAACTGATACCATTAAGAGTAGGATGGGTAGATACATTATGTTAAAGTCACACAATGGAATACTATTTTCCAGTCATAATGAGTGAACTAGAGTTACTCAACATAACGAATTTTCACAAAAACTTATTGTAGAGTAAAATAAGCCACCTACACAAAAAGTCGCTCTATATGATTCTGTAACATCAAACTTAAAAGGGATCAAATTTAAAAGAAACTGTTGGAGGCACATCAAGATGGGTTTGATTTAAATGGAGGGGAGGGCAATCTTACCTTCAAGCTCAGTGTTTGAGGATTCCCCAGGAATTGCATTGCTTTGGTATTTTATATATTTATCTGTTAATATCAATGAATAAGTAGATATGACTCATTCCTTAATCTCACTAGTCCTTCGTATTTACTTGTAATGGATAACTCTCCAGTGGTGTAATATCAGACACTCTAGTGAGGTCACTGCAGCATATGTTCAAATAGGGGCATGGGGAATACCTTTGATTAAAGCCTCTTTCAAGCTGTTCTTCAAGCCAAGCTACAGATGTGTTAATAAATGATTCCTTTCATTCTGGTTTAGGATAGGATTACACAGTGTCTTAGGTAATCATCAGGAATTCTATAGACCTGAGGACACACCCCCCAAAGATCTGTTAATTCCAACTGAACTCTGAGCTCTGAGGTATGTTTTGTAGCAATGTTGTTCCTGATCTGTGTATTAGACTTGATAGCATAGTCATTCCAGGTGTGTCTTCTCTTTTACAGTAGAAATAATGATAAAAACTGTAATAGATATAATGACAACCCAATTCAGACTTGAACACATCCATTAAAACTTTCTTATTTTGCAGGAGGGATAGTAGAAGCCCCATGAAGCTAAGCAATTTATCTAGAGGTAAAGCACCACTATCTTAAAATCAGATTAACATAATTTTGATTTTCTTTCTCCTACACTGCATCTCTCGATATGAGAGTTTGATATCAAATAAGGGGTTCAAAAATTCATGTACACTCTCACTCTCCTTTCCTCCTGAATTAAACAAAACATTTTATTCTCCATTCAGGGAGTCCTTCAGTTTAAGAGACCTCAAATCATAGCAGTTTTTGACAACTGTGAATATGTGTCTTGATTATCATCTAAAAGAAATTGGTCATTTAAAATCAAACCTGGGGATTCTGTCCATCCAGCAAGATCCAGGAGAAATCTTCTTTCTCCCAGAATCAAGATCCACCTCAAAGAATTTCCTCCTCCACATTCTGAGCATTTCAAACATACTAACACCTCATTTTCTTTTGAAAGTCAAGCATTTTCCTACTCATGTCAGTAGTATCCATCTCATATCTGGTTTGCATGCACTTCATCATTTTATTATCATCTTAAAACTTTTATTCTCTCCCCGTTTCTAAGAACATTGTCTTGCAATTATATTACAAGTATTCAAAATTTAGAAGTTTGATAAAATTCTCTCTTTTTCAGAAACCTTCAATGTTAGTTTTAGAATTGAAAAATCTCACCAGTATTGTTGACAGTTTGGATTTTGCTTTATTTTTCTATCACTCCTGACATAATTTGGATGCAACTATTCAAAACAAAGTTAAGAGTGATGCCTTAAGAATTGCTTTGTGAATAATTGGTTTTAGAGAATCCCTGATCCAGAAATTAAAAAACTGGTAGAATTTTATTGTTCCTGGTCTATTTTTCACCAACTGAAATCTACCATTTTGCAGTACTGTTGACAATAAATTCTGTTTTCTCTACTTCTTATATGGTCATTTTAAAGAGAATGATACAAAATGTTAATGACTCTGGGGAAAATCTTTCTCCCAAAGTACCCTCTATAATCAGAACCACTTCAGAGAACAGTGAGCTTTAATTTCCAGATGTCTTTTCAGTTTTCTAAAGAATAAAAAAGAAGTGTTGAAAAGCTTTGAACTTATTAAAGTTAAAAACCAACACAACATTGTAAAGCAACTATACTCCAATAAAAAATAATTAAAAAACAATTAATTTGTGCATTTAGAACAATAACACTATTCCAAAGCATTTCAGTAAACACAGATATAAGATTATTTTATGGAGGTTTATCTTGTTCAGTGGAATAATGTGTATGTATGCATATATACATATGTGTAATACAATTTACTTGATATTTAATATAAACATATTTATTAAAAAGATATCTTTTTGGAGGTATTTCTCTGTTGAATTTTAATTGTCCTGCTTTTAAAAGTTCCTTTTGATTGGAAAGTAGTATATTCAATAGTATTAGCACCATATATTTTTTAAAAATATAGTTTCTGGTGACTTCTGGAGAAACTGATGGGAACAAATTCACTTCCAACTATACTTGGAATAATCATAGTGCAAGGATTTCATTCTTTTACCTTTTGATTGCAAATTGTTATGGTTGACTCTTGATCACTGATATTTTTTCTTATTCCTCTTGTACTTCTACTCTATTCTTTCTTTACCTTCTGTCTTCTTCCTACTTTCATCTCACCTCCTTCTTCATTTATAATAAAATGTCAAAAAGCAACTAGTTCACACTTTTAGGGAGAACTTATGAGCTGCCCATTGCAGCTGATTTCTTTATCTCACTGAAACTTTTAATAGACACCATGGATTCATTTTCCAAGCAATTTGTAAACAGGACAGGAAAGATGTACATATTCATCAAGTTTTCTTTCCCATGAGCCAAAGTTCACCACACAGTGGGCAATTTTCTTTGCAATTTCTGGCCATGTACTCTTCCTGTAGTTGTAGGAGAAAACAGAGTCCTGAGAGCACCAGGGGCATTCATAGTAGCAGGAGGGAGTTTGATGGGAAACTTCTGAGCCTATTTAAGATCCACTCATCTCATGCAGTATATACCCCCTCATCAGCAACAAGGACTCTCTGGGGAAGAATTCCAGGAAATTTTCAGTATTTTTCTTTCACTTTCTGTCTTGTGTGTGTAAGCTATCTATGTTGGCAAACAGAGCTAAGTGAAAAATCAGTGGCTTACCACCACAAAATTTAATCCCCAAATTAGTACTTTAAAAATCGTAACACCACAACTTAAAGGCTTAAAATAAAAACACTTTATTTGGTTATAATTCTGCAGTTTTCCTTGGATTAACCTGGGTGGTTCTTCCACTGATGCTTCCTGGCAGCACTCTGATAGCCTGAATGGAGTAGATGCTCCAAAATGGCCTCCTTCATATGCCTTTCAGTCAGCTTAGGTACCTCAGCTCTCTCTCATTCTCCGGTAACATCTGCAGGGCTCTCTCACACCATGGCTGTTTCAGGGCAGTAGTTGTTTCACAAAAGCTAAATCTTCAAGGTCTCTCAATCTAAGCTTCAGTGAGCTTAGTGAGCGTATGAGCTTAGTGAGCTTATGATTATACAATATCACTTTTTCCACATTCTGCTCATGTATTTAAAATTTTACATGTAATACTGTTACTGAGGGATTCCCATATGGTTCAGTATTAGAAGAATTCATCTACCAATGTTGGAGACAGAGATGTATGTCTGATCCTGGGTCTGGAAGATCTTCTGGAGGAGGAAATGACAACCTACTCCAGTGTTCTTGCCTGTTAAATCCCATGGACAGAGGAGCCTGGTGGGCTAGTCTAGGAGTCACAAAGAGTTGGACATTACTAAGCTTGCATGCATTTTTACTGACCCTTTGAGTCAGACTCCAACAAGGGTCTCCCTCTTCTTGTTGTTCAAGCCAATAGAATGAGAGGAGCTCAGTTCAGAAGCAAAGGAAGGGAAACTGTTTTCTTTGAGTGAATGAGAGGTATGAACTAGCTCCAGAGCAGTGCTCCCCAGCCTCTTGGATCTAATGCCTAATCATCTGAGATGGAGTTGATGTGATAATAATATAAATAATGTGCAAATAAGTGCAATGTGCTTGAATTATTTGGAAACCATCCCCTAGTCCCCAATGCCATTGTTTACGGAAAAACTGTCTTCCATGAAGGTGGTCCCTGGTGCCAAAAATTTGGGGAACCACTGCTAGACCGCAGTATCTCCCTGACAGACAGGCTGTGGGGAGGGCTGATGAAGCTGCCGGTGTGGAAGTGGGTGGAGTTCTCGTGGGAACATCCAGATGTGTTGCTCTGCTTGCACTCAACTGGCCGCCGCCATCTTGAATCTCTGAGTTGTGCTTGGTCCTTCTGCCTACATCCCTGAGCAGAGTCGGCACAGCCCTTCAGCAGAGGAACTCTGGTCTGAAGCACCAGCAGGAGGCTTCTGCACATGGCAGCCTGTGAGCAAGTGAAACTAGATGAGACACAAAGGAAAAGAGAAAGGTTAGTGTTTTTTGTTTTTTGTTTTTTGTTTTTTAACCCTGCTCCTAATGTTATTGCCAGGGACTTCCTAATGGGCTTTGCTGGTGAAAAATCCCTCCTCTGTCTGGCTTCTTACTCTCGAGGGATGTGGAGGGGTGATGGTATATCTCTGTAATTGTTTCCTCCTGATTTCAGGCATCATCGCAGCCCTGTGCAAAGGAGCAGACTTTCCCCTCAGCCTCCATTACATATGTTTGGTTGTTACCAAACTTCAGTCCTAAACGTTCATCTTCATGAGATGAACCCCAGTTTTTTAAACTTTTGGAGGAAAAGGACATTGGACACTTTCAGAAACATGAAAGAGTAAAGTATCTAGGTTTGCCTGTGGGCAAATATGCCCTGATGTCCAACTTCACTGGCTGGGTCTGAATGTCTCTGGTCAGGCTTTGGTTGTTTTTTGAAAGAGAAGCTTCAGGTCAGAGAGGTTCAGAGGGGTAGTCAAGGAGGCCTTTGTCATAGGTCATTTCTCTGGAGGTTGAGACTTGGGCTTCCCCTTCACTTGAATCCCATGAAGTGATCACAACAACTTCAGCATGGAATGTGTGGTTAGGATCACCAAGTGGGGTTGTTCTACCTAGGAGTGAGCTGGTCTTGCAGGTTGCTGGTTTTCATGACTTTTAGATGCCCTCAGGCTTCTGGCCAGAAGAGATAGTGGGCCAGGTCAGGGCAGCACCTAGTTACCATGTTTTGTGAGAGCTTTCACAGATTCTCCTACCTGGAGGACACACTTGAATTGTTCCATTTCAATGTATGTAGGGTGTCCATTCATTCAGGCTAGAGGAATGCATCTACAATATAGGAGTTCAAGTGCATTTAGTTTTAACTTATCCTCTGGGGCTAAGCACATGCAAAGAAAGGCAGTCAGAAGCAAATTAATCCAGTTTTCATCCTTTCATTTTTGTTTTAGATTTATTGAGGTATAGGTGATTTACAATGTTGGGTTAATTTCTGCTGTATAGCAGAGTGATTCAGTTATGCATATATATTCAGTTGTTTTATATATGTATATTATATATATATATAATATATATATATATATATATATAAATACACTATATGAGTGTAAGATGGCATGCATAAACGAGTTTATTGTGTTTATCGAGACCCCATGGACTGTAGCTCACCAGGCTCCTCTGTCCATGGGATTTTCCAGGCAAGAATACCGAAGTGGATTTCCATTTCTTTCTCTAGGGGTACTCCCAGACCCAGAGATCGAACCTGTGTTGCCTGCATAGTTGGCAGATTCTTTACTACTGAGCCACCAGGGAAACCCACATATATACCAAAAACATGAATAAATATTTAAGATATTCCCTGTCCCAGGCTCTAAAGTTCCTTTAAGGGTATCAACTCCATCTTTTGGACAGAAGTCCTTGTGGGTAGCCTTTTTGCTTCTCTGACTTGGGTCTGGAAGGTTACTGCATATCCCACCAGCCTTTTTCCTTCTTTTGTAAACCTGTTCCTATCTGGGAACCATCCCTCTTTGGAGTTTGGAGGAGGCTCATTTCCTAGGTCAGAAAAACCAGAATAGATCATGCCTTTAGTCTCTATTCAATCATGCTCCAGGTGCCCTATTTCTCTGGGTAGCAGGGTGGCAAGATTTAGCTTGTGACAATTTTTTTGTGTGTGACTCCCCCCCCCTCCCTTGGTAGCCATTAGGATGTCTGAAAGGGTAGTCTGAATGTGAGTCAGCCTTCTGGGGGATATAGCCCTCTGGTTCCCTTAAAATTGACTAAAGCCTGAACCTAATGTGGAGCCCATATAGTGATTGGTTAATCAAGTGTTAACTTTTCAACCTCCCCTAGCAGAGTTGTGGGAGCAGCTACTCTTAAGCAAGGAGGCCACCCCACTAAAGGACCCTATGGACCGTAACCTGCCAGGCTCCTCTGTCCATGGGGTTCTCCAGGCAAGACTACTGGAGTGGGTTGCCATGCCCTCCTCCAAGGGATCTTCCTGAACCAGGAATTGAACACACATCTCTTACATCTCTTACATTGGCAGGTGGGTGCTTCATTACTAGCACCACCTGGGAAGCCTGTTTATCTATATTTTTGGCTCTGCCAGGTCTTAGCTTCAGCATGTGGTATCTAGTCCCTTGACCTGGGGTCAAGTCCACACCTCCTGCATTGAGAGTGTGAAGTATTAGTCATTGGACTAGGGAAAGCCTTGCTGGGCCCATCATTTTTCATCTATTTGAACCTCAACTTTTGAGGGTAGTGGCCAGGACCTGTGCCGGGGACCAGCCCCGGCTGATCCAGGGTATTCGAAGGAGAGATGGCATAGGCGAAGATCAGGAAACAATTGCTTAATTAAATGTTAATTAAGGATATAAAGAGTAATAGAATGAGGATAGCTCAGTAGGAAAATTCAGTGAAGAAAAGAGGCTGAAATAAGGATAGCTCAGTGAGGAAATTCAGTGGAGAAAAGAGGCTGAATAATTCAGCCAGAAGGTAAGAGAAAGAACGACATGGTGAGACCAAGTTTCGGTGAACAAGGCCCGTACTTTATTTTCCAAAGTAGTTTTTATACCTTAAGTTATGCATAGAGGATAATGGGGGAAGGGGTAGAGTCTTGCAGCAAACCAGGCTTTCTTCCTGCAAACTTATCATATGCAAAAGCTTAGGTGATTTGCATTATCTTCTGGCCCAGAGGCCTGTGAACATTTTAAGACCTTTTCTTCAGAAAACTTATTTTTCTCTAAAGGTGATTGGTCAGGAGCCACCCTCCAAAAGCATTAGATAAAGTTGCATTCCTACAGCGCAAAGGTGTGGTGGGCTATAACAAGAAAAAGAATTAACTCAAGGGTCCCAGGTTACAAACATTAAAGCTACTACTTACACCAATTATATTAATCAATACACTGCCAGGGACACAGCAGGTAAGGGATATGGAAACTTAGCAGCAAACATTGGCCCAACAAGTGAAAATCCCTTCACCAATACAATTTCTAATCAATCTTTTAACTACTCAAAAGAATCTGTGTTTAGACAGTTTAGAACATCCCCTGCCTCTCACAGTTGGGAGGCTCTGAACAATCACATGAGGCCGGAAAAACCTATTCAGGCAGGCTAGAGGATTTCCAAAGGAGTTTGTAGGTTAAACACTGTCACACCCAGGAATTATTAACTGGAGCTGTAAGCTAACTCTTTTTTCAGAGAGGTAGTGGGGGACAGCCCCCCGTAAAGTCAGAGGTGTAGGTGAAAGCACAAAGCAGAAAGTAGGCAGACTCTGGTTTTGGGGGTAGATTGCTCGAGAATTTCCAGGGAGACTCCTGAGGCTTGATCCCGCCTTTGCGTATGCCAAGCCTCCTTCCTCATGACCTTTGCCAGAGGCGGAGCTCGCTCCCCGCAGACCTGCCATTTCTGACCCTTCAATAACATTCTCTCTCCTAGTATCCCTCTTGTTGGCATGGTGCACTGTGGGGTCCTGGTTTGCTCTCCCTCAGAAGGAGCAGAGGTCATGTACCTTTACTAGAGCTGAGAATCTCTGTGGGCATTAGTGTAGATTCCTGTGCTGACCAATTGACACTAGAGGGCAACAGTCAGTGGGCAGACTTGAGTGTGGGCCTTTTTCTTTCTCTGACATTTCGTCCTCTATATTTTGGTTATTAAACACCAGGTAGTCAAAGCATTCCCTTCCAATGTCTCAGGGTTAGTGGCAGTATAAATTCAGATGCCTTCCCTGTGGTGCTCTAGGAATGCTGAAGGATTTTCTATTGGCTCCTGATTTTCTTCATCTTATTACAAATGACAGGTTTATTTCCTGCTGCCTGCATTCCCTTTAAGATCATACTTTTATAATGGGTCAGCCTCCTCTCCATTGTCTCAATAGTCCCAGTTGGGTTTGTTATCTGGACCACTTGATTCCAAGGTCTGAACATAGTGTGACTTGCATTCTGTTCTCTTTACCTGCTTCTTCTTGGACTCAAAACAAGCCAATAGCAGCAAAAACAAAAACACCATTTGTTCCCCCATTAGGAAAATATTAAGAAAGCTCTGGGTGTCAGTTCAGGTGGGATCATGGGTCTGAATGACTCACTTAATCAGATTCTCATCTCACACGCTAGAAAAATAATGCTCAAAATTCTCCAAGTGAGGCTTCAACAGTACATGAACCAAGAACTTCCAGATGTTCAAGCTGGATTTAGAAAAGGCAGAGGAACAAGATATCAAATTGCCAACATCTGTTGGATCATTGAGAAAACAAGAGGGTTTCAGAAAAACATCTACTTCTGCTTTGTTGACTAAGCCGAAGCCTTTGATTGTCACAACAAACTGGAAAATTCTTAAAAGAGATAGGGATACCAGGCCACCTGACCTGCCTCCTGAGAAATCAGTATGCAGGTCAAGAAGCAATGGTTAGAAATAGACATGGAACAATGGACTGGTTCCAAACTGGGAAAGGAGTACATCAAGCCTGTATATTAGCCTGTTTACTTAACTTATATGAGAGTTCATCATATGAAATGCAGGTTGGATGAGCAAAAGCTGGAATCAAGATTGCCAGGAGAAATAGCAATAACCTCAGATATGCAGATGACAGCACCCTTATGTCAGAAAGCAAAGAGGAACTAAAGAACCTCTGATGTAGGTTGAAGAGGAGAGTGAAAAAACTGGCTTAAAACTTAACATTCAAAAAACAAAGATCATGGTATCCAGTTCTATCACTTCATGGCAAATAGTTGGGGAAACAGTGGGAACAGTGAAAGACTATTTTCTTGTGCTCCAAAATCACTGCAGATGGTAACTTCAGCCATGAAATAAAAAGATGCTTGCTTCTTGGAAGAAAAGTTATGACCAACCTAGATAGCATATTAAAATTAGAGACATTAATTTGTGACAAAGTTCTGTTTAGTCAAAGCTATGGTTTTTCCAGTAGTCATGTATGGATGTGAGAACTGGACTACAAAGAAAACTGAACATCAAAGAATTGATGTTTTTCAACTGTGGTGTTGGATAAGACTTTTGAGAATCCCTTGGACTGCAAGGAGATCAAACCAGTCAGTCCTACAGAAAATCAGTCCTGAATATTCATTGGAAGGACTTATGATGAAACTGAAGCTCCAATACTTTGGCCACCTGATGCGAAGAACTGATGGTGGGAAAGATTAAAGGCAGGCAGAGAAGGGGATGGCAAAGGATGAGATGGTTGGATGGCATCACTGACTGGATGGACATGGGTTTGAGCAAGCTCCGGGAGTTGGTGATGGACAGGGAAGCCTGCCGTACTGCAGTCCATGGGGCTGCAAAGAGTCAGATATGACAACGTGACTGAATGGAACTGAGGGGCCAACTTTCCCCATCTCACAACTAGTATAGGTCCAAGCTCTATTGCATAGGAAGATTAAGGTGAAATGCTTTTAAATGCTGCAGTTTACTTTTAATGTAATTGTTAAAAAATTTGAATTTTACTCGATCTTATTGCAGTTTACTTTTTCTTTGTTCCTTTTATAACTTTCTTTCCTGTATTCTTTTCAGTTTAGTAGGTGTTTTTGTCTACCATTAAATTCTATCTTCTCTATTTACATATTTTTAAACAGATTTTTTTTTTTTATAGTAGCTTTAGGTTTGTAGCAGAATTGAGGAAAAGATATAGAGATTGTCCATGTACTTCCCTGCCCCACTCATGCATTGCCTGTTCCATTGTTTTTAATATTTATTTTAATGTACTTATTTATTCAGCTGCACTGGGTCTTATCTGAGGCATGTGGGATCTTTAGCTGTGGCATGAAAATTCTTTGTTTAGTTGCAGAACGTGTAATCCAATTCCCTGACTATGGATTGAACCCAGGGCCCCTGCATTGGGAATGCTGAGGCTTAACCATTGGACCATAAGGGAAGTCCTCCCCTCCACATTGCTAACCTCCCACAAAAGTGATGTATTTGTTCAGTTGATGAACTTAAGTTGACACATCATTATCACCCAAAGTCCAGAGTTTACATTAGACTTCACGCTTGGTGATGTACATCATATGGGTTGGCAAATGTACAATGACATGTATCTATCATTATGCTATGCTAAGTCACTTCAGTCATGTCCGACTCTGTGTGACCCCATAGACAGTAGCCTACCAGGCTCCCCCGTCCCTGGGACTCTCCAGGCAAGAACACTGGAGTGGGTTGCCACCTCCTTCTCCAATATCTATCATTATAGTACCACCCAGATGGTTTCACTGTTCTAAATGTCCTCTGTGCTCCACCTATTGATCACTCCAAACACTTGAATCTTTGGCAACCACTGAACATTTTACTGTCCCCAGAGGTCTTTTTTTTTTTTTCCTTCAGAATGTCTTATAATGGGCATTGTACAGTACATAACCTTTTAACATTGGTTTCTTTTACTTAATAATATGCATGTAAGGTTTCTTCTTGTTATTTTATGCCTTGGCAGCTTATTTCTTTTTAGTACTGAATAATATTCATTTGTCTGGATATACCAGATTAACGATTTACTGAGCATGGCTCCACCAATCAGAACAAGACCCAGTTTCCCCCTCAGTCAGTCTCTCCCACCAGGAAAGTTCCATAGGCTTCTTATCATTCTCCATCAGAGAGCAGACAGACATAAAACCACAGTCGCAGAAAACTAACCAATCTAATCACATGGACCACAGCCTTGTCTAACTCAATGAAACTATGAGCCATGCCATGTAGGGCCACCCAAGACAGATGAGTCATGGTTGAGAGTTGAGACAAAATGGGGTGCACTAGAGAAGGGAATAGCAAACTACTTCAGTATTCTTGCTTTGAGAACCCCATGAACAGTATGAAAAGGCAAAAAGATAGGACACTAAAAGGTGAACTTCCCAGGTCAGTAGGTGCCCAATATGCTATAGGAGATCAATGGAGAAATAACTCCAGAAAGACTAAAGAGATGGCGCCAAAGCAAAAACAGCATCCACTTGTGGATGTGACAGCTGATGGAAGCAAGGTCTGATGCTGTAAAGAGCAATATTGCATAGGAACCTGGAATGTTAGGTCCATGAATCAAGGCAAATTGGAAGTGGTCAAACAGGAGATGGCAAGAGTGAACATTGACATTCTAGAAATCAGCAAACTAAAATGGACTGGAATGGCTGATTTGAATTCAGATGACCATTATATCTACTACTGTGGGCAAGAACCCCTTAGAAGAAATGGAGTAGAAATTATAGTCAACAAAAGAGTCCAGAATACAGTACCTGGATGCAAACTCAAAAATGACAGAACGATCTCTGTTAGTTCCCAAGACAAACCATTCAATATCATGATAATCCAAGTTTATGCCCCAATCAGTAACACTGAAGAAGCTGAAGCTGAATGGTTCTATGAAGACCTACACGACTTTCTAGAACTAACACCCCCCAAAAATGTCCTTTTCATTATAGGGGACTGGAATGCAAAAGTAGGAAGTCAAGAAACACCTGGAGTAACAGACAAATTTGGCCTTGGGGTACCTAATGAAGGTCAAAGGCTAACAAAGTTTTGCAAAGAGAACACACTGGTCATACAAAACACCCTCTTCCAACAACACAAGAGAAGACTCTACACATGGAAATTAACAGATGGCCAACACTGAAATCAGATTGATTATATTCTTTGCAGCCGAAGATGGAGAAGCTCTATACAGTCAGAAAAAAAAAAAAAAAAAAAGACCAGGAGCTAAATGTGGCTCAGACTATGAACTCCTTATTGCCAAATTCAGACTTAAATTGAATAAAATAGGGGAAACCACTAGACCATTCAGCTATGACTTAAATAAAATCCCTAACAATTATACAGTAGAAGTGAGAAGTACATTTAAGGACCAGATCTGATAGACAGAGTGCTTGATGAACTATGGATGGAGGTTCCTGACATTGTACAGGAAACAGGGATCAGGACCATCCCCAAGAAAAAGAAGTGCAGAAAAGCAAAATGGCTGTCTGAGGAGGCCTTACAAATAGCTGTGAAAAGAAGAGAAGTGAAAGACAAAGGAGAAAGGGAAAGATATGCCCCATTTGAATGCAGAGTTCCAAAGAACAGCAAGGAGCGATAAAAAAAGCCTTCCTCAGTGATCAATGCAAAGAAATAGAGGAAAACAATAGAATGGGAAAGACAAGAGATGTCTTGAAAAAAAATTAGAGATACCAAGGGAACATTTCAGGCAAAGATGGACTCAATTCAAGACAGAAAAGTTATGGACCTAACAGAAGCAGAAGATATTAAGAAGAGGTGGCAAGAGTACACAGAAGAACTGTACAAAAAAGATCTTCAAGACCCAGATAATCGCGATGGTGTGATCACTTACACTCACCTAGAGCCAGGCATCCTGAAATATGATGTCAAATGGGCCTAAGGAAGCATCACTATGAACAAAGCTAGTGGAGGGGACGGAATTCCAATAGAGCTATTTCAAATCATGAAAGATGATGCTGTGAAAGTGCTGTACTCAATATGCCAGCAAATTTGGAAAACTCAGCAGTGGCCACAGGACTGGAAAAGGTCAGTTTTCATTCCAATCCCAAAGAAAGGTAGTGCCAAAGAATGCTCAAACTACTGCACAATTGCACTCATCTCACACGCTAGTAAAGTAATGCTCAAAATTCTCCAAGCCAGGCTTAAGCAGTACTGGAACCTTGAACTTCTAGATGTTAAAGCTGGTTTTAGATTAGGCAGAGGAACCCAGAGATCAAATTGCCAACATCTGCTGAATCATGCAAAAAGCAAGAGAGTTCCAGAAAAACATCTACTTCTGCTTTATTGACTATGCAAAAACCTTAGACTGTGGGTCACAGTAAACTGTGGAAAATTCTTCAAAAAATGGGAATACCAGACCACCTGACCTGCCTCCTGAGAAATCTGTATGAAGGTCAGGAAGCAACAGTTAAAATTGGACATGCAATAATAGACTGATTCCTAATAGGAAAAGGAGTACGTCAGGTCTGTATAATGTCATCTTGCTTATTTAATGTATATGCAGAGTACACCATGAGAAACGCTGGGCTGGATGAGGCACAAGCTGGAATCAAGATTGCTGGGAGATATATCAATAAACTCAGATATGCAGATGACACCACCCTTATGGCAGAAAGTGAAGAAGAACTAGAGCCTCTTGATGAAAGTGAAAGAGGAGAGTGAAAAAGTTGGGTTAAAGCTCAACATTCAGAAAACCAAGATCATGGCATCTGGTCCCATCACTTCATGGGAAATAGACGGAGAAACAGTCTAAATAGTGGAAGACTTTTTTTGGGGGGGAGGGGGGCTCCAAAATCACTGCAGATGGTGACTGCAGCCATGAAATTAAAGAGACACTTACTCCTTGGAAGAAAAGCTATGACCAACCTAGACAGCATATTAAAAAGCAGAGACATTACTTTGCCAACAAAGGTCCATCTAATCAAAGGTATGGTTTTTCCAGTAGTCATGTATGGATGTGAGAGTTGGACTATAAAGAAAGCTGAATGCCAAAAAATTGATGCTTTTGAAATGTGATGCTGGAGAAGACTCTTGATAGTCCCTTGGACTGCAAGGACATCCAACCAGTCCATCTTAAAGGAGATCAGCCTTAAATATTCATTGGAAGGTCTGATGTTCATGCTGAAACTCCAATACTTTGCCCACCTGATGTGAAGAACTGACTCATTTGAAAAGACCCTGATGCTGTGAAAGACTGAAGGCAGGAGGAGAAGGGGATGCCAGAGGATGAGATGGTTGGATGGCATCACCAACTCAATGGACATGAGTTTGAGTATTCTCTGGTAATTAGTGCTGGACAGGGAGGCCTGGCATGCAGCAGTCCTTGGGATCACAGAGTCAGATAAGACTTAGCAACTGAACTGAACTTAACTGACCAGTTTATCTATTCACCCACTGATGGACATCTTGATTGCTTCTAAGCTTTAACAATCAAGACTAAAACTGCTATAAATACCAGTGAATATTTTTATGTGGATGTAAGCTTTCAAGTCCTTTGGGTAAATGTTAAGTGGTGTGATTTGCTGAACTGGAATTCATAATTCATGTCCATAATGCACATTCTGCTATTTTAAACCATAAAATCCTCCAAGTTATTTCATTATTTGTTTAATCTACTGATGTGTTAATGTTCACTTACATCAGCTGCTTATCTCTCTCCTTCTAAAATGTGTAAATATATCACTCTTAATTTGGGTCATCAATTTTACAGTTACAAGATGTCAATACAGAACAAAATATTAAAATGTATATAATTCATGGGGAAAATTACACCACTGCCAAATTCAGAAGGAAATGAATTAGGAACATGTATTTTACCAAAAGTATATCATTATAAAATATAAATCCAATAGCCAAGGCCTTCCTATGTTCTAATAAATACTTCAGAAGTGGAATTTTGTCTCCATATTCTGTCATTGTTATAAAGATCAATGTAAACACATGGTATGAGTTTAAAGTATAACACCGATAAATTGAAGAGAGATTGTCTAGATTATACACTATCCATCACAATATTATGATTCTATATTATTTGAATCTGTTACTTTCTGCTGAGTCAGGAAGAACAACCCAGTTGAAGGTCTAAAATAAGATAGATGTGACCAAAATGTCTAATAAACAGAACAATTTGAAAGAGGGAAAACCTGCCAGACTTGAATATAAGTACTTAAGTGCAAAAAAGACCATAAGTCAAAATATAAAAGGGCATGGAAAACATTAGATTAAAACCACTGTGATATAAGTCAGTCAAGAGACACAGAGACACAGCAGTGCAAAGCACCTAAGGCAATGAAACTTACATTCCGGTATATGGGTGCTGTTCCATCCTCTACATAAAAGTGACTGAACACTAATCACTGCTTGTATTTACAGTGCTTACTTTCCTGAAGGAAATGAATACTACTTCTGTATGATAGGATTATATCCACACTACAGGAATACCAGACCACCTGACTTGACTCTTGAGAAACCTATATGCAGGTCAGGAAGCAAAAGTTAGAACTGGACATGGAACAACAGACTGGTTCCAAATGGGAAAAGGAGTACACCAAGGCTGTATATTGTCACCCGGCTTATTTTACTTATATGCAGAGTACATAATGAGAAGTGCTGGGCTGGAAGAAGCACAAGCTGGCATCAAGATTACCGGAAGAAATATCAATCACCTCAGCTATGCAGATGACACCACCCTTATGGAAGAAAGTGAAGAGGAACTAAAAAGCCTCTTGATGAAAGTGAAAGAGGAAGGAGAGTGAAAAAGTTGGCTTAAAGCTCAATATTCAGAAAACTAAGACCATGGCATCTGGTCCCATCACTTCATGGGAAATAGATGGGGAAACAGTGGAAACAGTGTCAGACTTTATTTTGGGGGGCTCCAAAATCACTGCAGATGGTGATTGCAGCCATGAAATTAAAAGAACCTTACTCCTTGGAAGGAAAGTTATGATCAAACTAGATAGCATATTAAAAAGCAGAGATATTACTTTGCCAACAAAGGTCCTTCTAGTCAAGGCCATGGTTTTTCCAGTAGTCATGTATGGATGTGAGAGTTAGACTGTGAAGAAGGCTGAGCACTGAAGAATTGATGCTCTTGAACTGTGGTGCTGGAGAAGACTCTTGTGAGTCCAGTCCATCCTAAAGGAGATCAGTCCTTGGTGTTCTTTGGAAGGACTGATGCTGAGGCTGAAACTCCAATACTTTGGCCACCTCATGCGAAGAGTTGATTCATTGGAAAAGACTCTGATGCTGGGAGGGATTGGGGGCAGGAGGAGAAGGGGATGACAGAGGATGAGATGGCTGGATGGCATCACCGACTAAATGGTCATTATGAGTCTCATATAAGCTTGTGAATGTTAACCTTTCCAATAAAACTCTTTAAATGCAATCCATTGTTAGATCTGATATGATTATGATTAATTTTATGAATATAGTATATGTAATATATGGCTCCATTTTGTTATTCCCTTTGTCATTTTTTGGCCATATTCAATATATTCAGAATCCCAAGTATTGTGCATCACTCATTATTTACGGTATTTTTGACTGCCCTTGGTGGTTAATGACATAAAATTAGCACCTTAAAGAATATCTTGTTCACACATACACTTATACTTTTTCCATTTATTATACATATTTATTTTAAAAGTAGCACAAACTGTCTTCTAGATACCCTCGTTTGAAAAGAGAAAAGACATATTACTTTAAATAATCTGTTGCAACCTCCAAACACATTTATATTTAGTCCTTGATGTATATGATGAACAGAGTGAATGATCTCTGCTATTTGATAATATTTTAAAAATGCCCATTACTCTTTTTTCATTCTCCAGCCTGGGAAAAGTACATTTTAAGCACTCATATTTCCTGAAGTTACATTTCAAAATTACTTCCTGAAGTTAAATTTCTAAATAAAAGAGAATTTATTAATTAATAGCTTATGTTTTAAAAATTCAAGCTTTTACCTAAGCTTGTTAAACCTGAGGTGGTTTTCTTTTATTGGAGGATGTCACCTGGCAGTTGGTCTAGGACCTGATCATGGTTATATTCCCAGTAGAAATTGTATTCTCAGGTACCTGAAAATCTCACATTGCTGGAAGAGCAGGAAAGCAGAAGAAGGGGGGTGATGTAATTTTCCAAAAGAGTCATAATAAATAACAACTGACTTCTTCATTCAGTTTGTTTCTGTCCTGGCAAATAATTATTCAACTTAAAATGTCCCTTCTTTGGATGAAGATTTCTGTTTTCACATTTTAAAAGAAATGTTACATGGTGTCATTTCCAAGAACACCTTTTTTCTTTAGTTCTTTCTTATGAAGATGATGCTGGCAAGTGGCACTATATGCAAGTATAAATATAAAATTAAATGTAATGCATTTAAATATAATCTGGAAGACTTACTTATTCCATTGTGCCTCTCCTCAATCCATCCAACCTTCAATGCACGTCTTGAAAGTTGTGAACAGCCAAAGTGCAGATTATGACAGACTAGCTAGGGACAAGATTTCCTTTCAATATATTTTTCTCTCTTGTGGTGAACTTTGTTCTCTTCAACAGAGATGAAATATTCCTTATTCCTGGGGGAGGGGGGGAAACCCTCTTCAGAATAGATCTAATAAAGTTATTCAGCTTGGGTTTTCAAGTATTAAAAAATCTCTTTTGACTCGCATAATCTTAAACTATAAGTAAATTGAGTCTTGTTATATTAATCATTACAATAAGCTCCTCCTTTCCTTCGCTGATTTTAAAGAGTGATGTACCATACATATTTAACACTTGGAAATATGCTAACCATTGGAAACAAGGTGATGTAAAAGTCTATTTTATGTCAATATTCCTTGACATTGGTTACTCCTTTGAGTATTATAGTTTTGGGTTTGTATGTTTTCAAACTTATTTTCCTATTATTTTCCAGGACAAGCTTACCTCTCTTTTCACATTTGGACTTGTATATTTAAGATAACTTGAGAATCATAGACATGTATGATCATTAACTTTTTAATAATCATGTGTCCTAATCAAGTATTTAATCAGTAGTTTCACAAAGACATTAGATGTCTCCACTCAGATCTACAGCCATAAAGTCCATTTTTGTGCTTTTAAGTTCCAAACAATTCAAACTACTTTAGTTACTAATTTATTTGAAAAATACTGTGTCCTCAGGCATCAGTACATTTCAGTGATTCCCCTTGCATCTTGATAGAGGGGATTTTAACCTATTTTGTAATCTACAATACTTCATGACCTAAAAAATGGGGACTATAATTCTCAAGTGAACTATATCAAAGCCTTTATATGATCAAGGTGTATTCATGATGCAATGTGAGCATGTAAAAATTAGTAGATACATCATGTGAAATCTCTGAAATGTAAATAATCTAACAGCCAAAGATGAAAAACAAATAGATGTAGAATATCCAGACTCACCTTGCTCTCTTCTTTCTTCCTGGAGTGTCCTTCCATTTCTAGCTGTTTCAACCTTCTGGGAACTTCAAACAAAATTTCTGAGAAATATTCTTTAGCTGGTCTTCAGAGATTTCCTGTGAGAAAGTAAATTCACTCTTTTGCTCTCTAAAGGCTTTATCTATAATTTTCTTATAGTATTAATCTTATTGCTTATAATAAGAATGTGTATGGTTACTTTAGCTTTCTTCCTGGAATGAGAATATCAGAAAACTACATGTTCTTTGAATGTCATTCTCCACAGTTCCAATACAAAGTTTTGTACACCGTAGATGCTCAGTAAGAGCTTTTAACTTGATCATTTCCTATAACTCCATAAAAGGTAACATTTACCTCATTGTTTTCACATTATGTTGTTTACAAAGTCACATTAGCATTATTAACGTATAAGGATCATCCATCTATCATGTAGAGTAGGTAGACAAATATGCTCTAATTTTACATAGCCAAAATGAAGGAAGAAAACAAATATAAAGATAATTTATCACTTAACTATTAGAAGAGGCTCTGAATTAGTATTATCTGCCTGTCCTTTTCTGTTACCAATTTTCTTAAAAAATACTGAAACACACACACAAACACAATAACAACAACAAAAACAACAATAGTTCCTCTCTGCATTCCAGGGGGAATATTTTCAGACTTAATGATGTAAGTTTTTAGCACCATAGAGAGTTTATTCCCTAAAGTTTCTTTTCAATCAAATTCATCCCAGATGTAATAACCTCAATGTTTGGTTTATCCAATTAGCCTGTTAAGAACAGCAAGTTAATCCACCTTGTACTCAGGAACCAGATCAAACAAGGATTTGTAGTTATTATATTTTCTTAGGTATATATTAAAAAAAAGATATCAGAGAAGAAGAGGAAAAAGAGTAGTGGAGAACACGAAGAAGAAACTGTGTTACTGGTAGGAGAGAAAGTGGGCCACGAAGAAACTACTATGCTCCCATCAGTGCCCTAATTACCCACCCCTGCATTAGGAAACAAAATTTTCTAGCCCTTATATTTTTGTTGTTGTTGGTAACTACAATCCAGGGAAACACTATGGTGGTTGAAAACATAAGTTCTATGATATGGAATCCAGATATTCCCTATCAAGGTACTACAGTCATAAAAAAGAATAAATTTTGCCATTTACAGCAATGAATGAATGGTACTGAAAGATACTATGCTAAGTGAAATAAGTCATACAGAGAAAGACAAATGCTATGTGATATCACTTATATATGGAATCTAAACAACAAAGCAAGCTAATAATGAATACAACAAACAAGAAATGTACTCACAAATATAAAGAACAAACTACTGGTTAGCAACAGGGGAGAGAAGGAGTTAGGGGCAAGAAAACAGTAGAGGATTGAGATACCAACTATATGTATAAGATAAATAAGCTACAGAAATGCATTTTACTACATAGGGGATATAGTCAATATTTTATGATAACTATAAGGAGCATAATCTTTAACCCCGTGAATCAGTATGTTATGTGTCTGTAATGGATGTGAGAGTTGGAATATAAAGAAAGCTGAGCGCCAAAGAACTGATGCTTTTGAACTGTGGTGTTGGAGAAGACTCTTGAGAGTCCCTTGGACTGCAAGGAGATCCAACCAGTCCATCTTAAAGGAGATCAGGCCTGAATAGTCATTGGAAGGACTGATGTTGGAACTGAAACTCCAATACTGTGGCCACATGATGCAAAGAGCTGACTCATTGGAAAAGACTCTGATGCTTGGAAAGATTGAAGGCGGGAGGAGAAGGGGACAGCAGAGGATGAGATGGTTGGATGACATCACCGACTCAGTGGACATGGGTTTGGTTGGAATCTGGAAGTTGGTGATGACAGGGAGGCCTGGCGTGCTGCGGTTCATGGGGTCACAAAGAGTCGGACATGACTGAGTGACTGAATTGGGCTGAACTTAAAATATTGTACATTAACTATGCTTAAAGAAACACTGTATTAACTGTGTTTAATTAAAAAAAAAAAAGATGTAAAAACTTCTTTCAGTTCAGTCGCTCAGTCGTGTCCAACTCTTTGTGACGCCTTGAATTGCAGCAGGCCAGGCCTCCCTGTAAATCACCAACTCCCGGAGTTCACTCAAACTCACGTCCATTGAGTTGGTGATGCCATAGAGCCATCTCATCCTCTGTCATCCCCTTCTCCTCCTGCCCCCAATCCTGCCCAGCAACAGGGTCTTTTCCAATGAGTCAGCTCTTCACATGAGATGGCCAAAGTATTGGAGTTTCAGCCTCAGCATCAGTCCATCCAGTGAACACCCAGGACTGGTGTCCTTTAGGATGGACTGGTTGGAGTCTAAGGCACTCTCAAGAGTCTTCTCCAACACCACAGTTCAAAAGCATCAATTCTTCAGTGCTCAGCCTTTTTCACAGTCCAACTTTCACATCCACACATGACCACTGGAAAAACCATAGCCTTGACTAGAAGGACCTTTGTTGGCAAAGTAATTTCTCTGCTGCTTTTCAATATACTATCTAGGTTGGTCATAACTTTCCTTCCAAGAAGTAAGCGTTTTTTAATTTCATGGCTGCAATCACCATCTGCAGTGATTTTGGAGCCCCCCAAAATAAAGTCTGACACTGTTTCCACTGTTTCCCCATCTATTTCCCATGAAGTGGGACCAGATGCCATGATCTTCGTTTTCTGAATGTTGGGTTTTAAGCCAACTTTTTCACTCTCCACTTTCACTTTCATCAAGAGGCTTTTGAGTTCCTCTTCACTTTCTGCCATAAGGGTGTTGTCATCTGCCTGTCTGAGGTTATTGATATTTCTCCCGGCAATCTTGATTCCAGCTTGTGCTTCTTCCATCGCAGCATTTCTCATGATGTACTCTGCATATAAGTAAAATAAGCAGGGTGACAATAAACAGCCTTGACATACTCCTTTTCCTATTTGAAACCAGTCTGTTGTTCCATGTCCAGTTCTAACTGTTGCTTCCTGACCTGCATACAGGTTTATCAAGAGGCAGGTCAGGTGGTCTGGCATGCTCATCTCTTTCAGAATTTTCCACAGTTTATTGTGATCCACTCAGTCAAAGACTTTGGCATAGTCAATAAAGCAGAAATAGACGTTTTTCTAGAACTCTCTTGCTTTTTTCATGATCCAGCGGATGTTGGCAATTTGATCTCTGGTTCCTCTGCCTTTTCTAAAGCCAGGTTGAACATCTGGAGGTTCACAGTTCATGTATTGCTGAAGCCTGCATTGGAGAATTTTGAGCATTACTTTACTAGGGTGTGAGATGAGTGCAATTGTGTGGTAGTTTGAACATTCTTTGGCATTGCCTTTCTTTGGGATTGGAATGAAAACTGACCTTTTCCAGTCCTGTGGCCACTGGTGAGTTTTCCAAATTCTTAGAGAGTAGTAAATGAAATAAAGGGATCTCCATAATGGAAGTAATGTCAAAACCAAGTATTCACAATAAACAGGTGTTGAGTTGAGTTGAGTTCAGTTCAGTTGCTCAGTCGTATCTGATTCTTTGTGACCCCATGGACTGCAGCACGCTAGGCATCCCTGTCCATCACTAAATCCCTGAGTTTACTCAAACTCATGTCCACTGAGTCAGTGATGCCATCCAACCATCTCATCCTCTGTTGTACCCTTCTCTTCCTACCTTCAATCTTGCCTAACATCAAGGTCTTTTCAAATGAGTCAGTTCTTTGCATCAGGTGGCCAATGCATTGGAGTTTCAGCTAAAGCGTCAGTCCTTCCAATGAATATTCAGGACTGATTTCCTTTAGGATGGACTGGTTAGATCTCCTTGCTCACCAAGAGACTCTCAAGAGTCTTCTCCAACACCACATTTCAAAAGCATCAGTTCTTCAGTGCTCAACTTTCTTTGTAGTCCAATTCTCACATCCATACATGACTACTGGAAAAGCTATAGCTTTGACTAAATGGACCTTTGTTGACAAAGTAACACCTCTGCTTTTCATACATACTTAATATACTGTCTATGTTGGTCATAAATTCACCTTGCAGTCTTCTGTGAACTTTAGGACTGAAGT
Organism: Bos indicus; assembly: GCF_029378745.1. Taxonomy (NCBI): domain Eukaryota; kingdom Metazoa; phylum Chordata; class Mammalia; order Artiodactyla; family Bovidae; genus Bos; species Bos indicus. The sequence goes on along the minus strand of NC_091772.1, from coordinate 304,138 downwards.
GTCCAAAAAACACAAGTGGATTTCTGATTACAGGATTTTTGTAACATGATTTTAGAACATAACATTGTTTATAATACAATAATGGATGTGTTTATTTTATTTTCCATTTTGCAAAAAAAAAAATCTTGCAAACTATGTGTTTTCAGGATACACTCTCTGAAGTAACAATTCAAAACATTGTACAATGTAGGATCTTAGTTAAGTGCCTTTTAATCAAAATTTCCACACTACTCCTTAAAATATAATCATCTTTTTGTCATTGCTCTAGTACTATTCTGATTACAAAGTGTACTACAACAAATTTATAGAGTCTTATATTAAATTTACAGGGCCTTCTGGCAACAACAATCAAAGCAGCAATATCCCCAAGATCAGGTTTAAATAACTATGAATCAGTTATAAATCTCTTAGTAGAGGATGTATTTTGTGATGTATTACTTTAGCATGTAAGACACTGGGACACTGATAACAATAAAATGGTCATCTAAAGCATTCAGCCTTTATTTACATGGATTATTGGACTTGGAGCATGCTACTAGAGGCTGTACATTACTCATATCTTTCTGATATCGATAGACACTTTTATTTGCGGTATGTACATGATCACAGGCCCAAATTTCTTTTTTCCAGAGACAGGTTAACACCTTGTCTCATATTCACAAAAGAATATGACACAAACATGAGTTATAATAGTTGGAAGACAAAGCAGCATCAGTGCATCTTCAATTAGTGGACATTTGGTTCCAGTTAACAGGTTGTCCCAATGTTATTTATTACCCGCCTCCCCCACAAAGGCCCAAATAAAAATTGTTTAAAGTCCCTGTTCATCTGGTCCAGTGATGCCCTAGAAAACAGCCTGACCTGAGAATCACAATATCATCATAACACTCAATACCAATTATTTATGCTTCCCTTATCTGATTGTCCTCTGTATCATGAAATAAACATTTATTTATTCCTCCTTTAGAATCTTACTAGGCAGAGAGAAAACTTCTTCAGGGATCAGTGGGCAGTATATATACATATAATAATGTATATATTTCAGTGCTACTCTCTCAATCCATCCTACCTTTTCTGTGCCCTGGTGTGCCCACAAGTCTATATCTCTATTCCTGCCCTGAGAATAGGTTAATCAGTATCATTTTTTAGCTTACATATTGGAGATATATTAAAAAGTGATATTGGCTTATTTTGAAACAATGCCTCTCTGAATACAAATATTGAAATTATATGTCACTTACTTGTTAGAAGACTCTCTGAACTCGTGTCAAGTACACCCATCCATTTTTTTTCCCACCCATCCATTTTTGACAGAGGTCCTCTCACAGAATATTGAAACAAAAAATCTTCCTCTTTGCATGCCAGAGGGAATATTTTAAGTCATGATAATGTAAGACATTGGCAACCTAAAGATAATTAGTCCCTAAAGTTATCTTTCCTTTGCTAGATGGAATTATCCAGATATAATCAACTCAACTTTTTATTTGTCTATTCAATCTATATGGATAGCAACTGAATGTTCTTTGTACTCAGTAACCAGATAGACACAAGGTCTTGGAGTTTTTAGTAACTTGTTGACCAAAAATAGAGGAAAATATGCAAGTGGATGGTGGAAAATGTTGGAGATTAGAAAAAAAAAAAAGTCATTGTTAAAAGAGGAAGTAGGTCAGTCCCATCCAGTGCCCTAAGGTGTCCCTCTCTGCCTTAGGCAACAAACTTTTATAGGTTTTGTAATTTATTTGCAAATGCAATCCAGAAAATGTAGTGTGGTGCCTAGAACCAGTTTCCATGCTGTGGACAACACATATCACCAACCATGGAATTATAGTACTAGTAGCAATTGATCCACAGATTAACATAGATACCTAACTTTTCTGTAAACTGAATTAATATCTCATACTATTTTCAAATTTATATCCAATTGTTTTTCTAACTTACATTAGTAAATATACACTTACTCCATAACATATTTTATTGAAATAATTTAGCTTACTTACCATATATTAATTGAATAATTTTTATACAATAGGCTGTATGTTTGTCACTTTAATAAGCATACCTTTTAATTTACATAATTGCTCCATGAAATAGGAACTCACAGTTATATTTCATAGGAGGGAAAACTGAAGCTCACAGAGGTCAAGCACTTTTCAGGTTTTACATTTGAGAAGATCAATCCTGGGAACTGTACTACTGACTCATTCACCTCCTGGTTTGTTTTCTGTGCATAGCTTTTTCTTGCACAAGCCTAGGTTTAAAACCAGGGAGTAGTGGAAATTAATGACCAATGAATGACATTAGAATTAACAGTAAGACAATGAGCACAGGTTGAAATCCTTGTAGTCTTAGGTTAGATGAACAAAAATATTCAGTAGACAATTCTGTGCAATTAGATTTGAAATTACTTATAAGTAATATTTTAAATCACAATATTCGGTAAGGTATACAATATGGCACGTTGCCTTTGAAAATAGTTTGGCAGTTTCTTACAAAGCTAAACATAAAATTGCCATATGATCCAGAAATCTGTTTCTAGGTGTCCCACAAATTAGTTGAAAACTTAGGTGCATGCAAAAAGTACACTTCATGTCCTTCAATAGATGATTTGATAAACAAACTGTGAAGCACCAATGCAATGGAATATTATTCAGCAATAAGTAGAAATGAACTATCTAACCACAAAAATCATGGAGAAATTCATCTAACATGTTTTTCAATTCCTGATGTAAACATCATGTTTTTAGTAGACTTTATCCTTGTAGATCATTTTTAGATTCACAGCAAATTTGAGTGGAAAATAGAGCTTGCATAAACAATCTGTGCTCTCAACCCTCACAAACACCCAAGCCCTCCCTCTTATCATCCTGAACTGCTGCTAAGTCACTTCAGTCGTGTCCAACTGTGCGACCCTATAGACGGCAGACCACCAGGCTCCCCTGTCCCTGGGATTCTCCAGGGTTGCCATTTCCTTCTCCAATGCATATCATCCTGAACTATGGTGTTATATTTGTTACACTCAAGGGACCTGATTTGTTACTGAAATATCATTATCACCCGAAGTATATAGTCAACATTAGAGTCACTCTTAGCATAGTGCATTCTATGGATTTTTACCTAAAGGATCTCCTGGAGAAGAACATGGCAACCCATTTCAGTATTCTTGTCTTATAATTCCATGGACAGAGGAGCCTGATGGGCTACAGTCCATGGGATCACAAAGAGTCAGAAAGACTGAGTGAATAACACTATACTATACTACAATGACCTTTATATGCCATCATGGTATCATACACACAATTTCACTGCCATAAAAACCCTCTGTGTCCTGTTTATCCATTCCTCTGTGAAAATTAAAGAGAAACCTCATTAAAATGGAGTTTGGAGGACCAAAAAAAAAAAAAAAAAAAAACCTCTCTCATGTACCACTGCACGTCAATACAGAACCCAACAGGAAAGAAGTGCACTGCATCTTTAGCAGGAAGTGACACTACTTCACTGTGGCCAGCAGGAGGAAGTAAGGTTTTCTTCTTGCCTAGCAACAACTCAGCCAATGAGGGATTGTTTTAACTCAGCCAATGAAAGCCTTGGCTGGCTTCAGTGAAAGCCTTTCACTGGCTTCAAGCTCCCAGTTTCCATTTACAGACATTTTGTATATGATAGTCCTTCCAAAAATTCCCATTCTCCTCTTTGCTGTATCAGACTCCCGTGCAATTCAACATGGTTGCAGGTCAAAGGGCAATTTTTTTCTTAGTTTTATTGAAATATAGTTGACTTACATTACCATATAAGATACACAGCCTAATGATTTGACTTACATACATCACAACATGGTTGCTGCATAGGTTTAGTGAACATCCATTATATAGATGCAAAATTAAAGAAATTTTAAATATATATATATCTTTCTTTTGATTTTTCTTCTTTCTTTAGAATTTATTCTGACAACTTTCATGTATAATGTGCAATAGTGATAATTATATTTATTATGTTGTATGTTACATACATATTTGTATGTATACTTGTCTTATAACTGGAATTTATAACTTTTGGCTATCTTCACCTAATCTCTCCATCCCAGATAACCACAAATCTGACCTCTTTCTCCTATTTTTGTGTTTGTATTTGTAACCACTGATCTGATCTTATTCTTGGCAGTTTTCATTTGTTTACATTTGACATACAACACTATGTTAGTTCTTAATATACAACAAAGGGATTTGATATTTCTGTATATTTCAAAATAATCACCATGGTAAGTCTAGTTACCATCTATCACAATACAAAGATATTATACTACTATTGACTATATTGACAATTCCTCTGTGAGCTTTTGATATGGACTTGAATTTGTTGAAAGAATATTTATTACACGTTTAACTTCATTCTTTATTACATATTTAACTTTATTACTAATGATAAGTCTGTTCAGATTGTTTCTTCCTGATTCAGTGTCAGTAGTGAGAGAGTTAATTCTTATGTATGTTGATAAGGAGTCTGGGGCCCTCAAGAAGAAGAAAAGAACAAACTTTTTATCTACATTCCTTTGTCTTAGTCACGTAAGGCATTTTTTTTCTTTTTTCTGTGAGCCCAGAGCTAATGATTACACACACACACACACACACACACACACACACACACAAAACAGCTCATCTTGCTCAAGGGTATGTTTTCCCTTAAGCCCTGTACTAATGATTATACAGCAACAGTGTATCTTGCTCAAGGACATGTTTCTCCTTTTTAACAAGAACCTTCTGACTAATCTTGCTACATTAAGATGTATGTGGTGGGAGTGAGCTTGGTAAAAATATATAAGGCCTTGATAAGACTAGTGAATGGGATAGTCTCTGTACCCCTTCTAATGTCTGTGTCGGGAGCTTTCTTTGTCCTTTTGCAATGTAATAAAACTTTTGTGACACAAACCTCTAAGTGACCAAGCCTGGTCCCTGATCCTGAGGCTAAGTCTTCTTCAGAGATCACAAATCCAACATCATTCACTGTAAGTTATCAGCAGCTTCTGTTTATAAAAATGTGTATGTTTAATCTAGGTTGTCCAACTTGTGGGATATAACTGTTTGAATTGCAGTATATTTTGAAATCAAGAATATACTGGTACCTCTATTTTTATTTTCATTTCTCAATACTGCTTTGACAAGTTGGGGACATTTGTGGTTTCATATGAATTTTAGGATTGCTATTTCTTTAAAAATCCTTCAGAATTTTGATAGGAATTGCATTAACCCTGTAGATCATTTTGGATAGTACATGAGCTTTAGAAATATTAACTCTTCAGTCCTAGGAGCTCTGGATATCTTTTCATTTATTTTGTCTTCTTTAAATTTTGTCATCAATAGTGTGTTGTTTTCAGATGAGTAATCTTTACTTCATTTGATAGGTTTATTTTTAAGTGGTATTTTTATGCTATTGCAATGGGATTGTTTCCTTAATTTAATTTTCTGAAAATCTGTTTTTAGTGCATATTAAAACAACTTAATTTTCTGTTAATTTTATAATCTGCAAAGTTACTATATTCATTTACTAGTTCCAGTGGTTGTTTCTAGTGGAGTCATCTTGGTTTTCTACATACAAGATGATGTATTCTGCAGAAATAATATTACTTCTTTTGTGAATTGGAAGCTCATTGTTTCTTTTCATTTCCTAATTACTCTGACTTGAACTTCTAGTGTTATATGGATTGAAAGTGGTGAATATGAGTATCTTTGCCTTATTCCTGTTCTTGAAGAAAAGCTTTCAGATTTTCCCCACTGAGTAGGAAGCTACAGTGGGGTTTTATTATAAGGCCTTTTACTATATTAAAGTAAGTTCTTAGATTCCTATTTTGTTGAGAGCTTTTATCATTAAATCATGTTGAAATTTGTCATTTTTTTCCTTCATCCGTTTGGATGATAATGAGAATTTTAACCTCCATTCTGTCTTATGCATTATGCATTATGTCATGTATTTACAATAGAGTATCAAACAGACTAGTTTTCCCTCTAAAATGTCTCATGCTTGACCTATGCATCCCTTACTCAGTTCAGTTCAGTCGCTCAGTCATGCCCGACTCTTTGCGACCCCATGAATCGCAGCATGCCAGGGCTCCCTGTAAATCACCAACTCCCGGAATTCACTGAGACTCACGTCCATCGAGTCAGTGATGCCATCCAGCCATCTCATCCTCTGTCATCCCCTTCTCCTCCTGCCCCCAATCCCTCCCAGCATCAGAGTCTTTTCCAAAGAGTCAACTCTTCGCGTGAGGTGGCCAAAGTACTGGAGCTTCAGCTTTAGCATCATTCCGTCCAAAGAAATCCCAGGGCTGATCTCCTTTAGAATGGACTGGTTGGATCTCCGTGCAGTCCAAGGGACTCTCAAGAGTCTTCTCCAACACCACAGTTCAAAAGCATCAATTCTTCAGTGCTCAGCTTTCTTCACAGTCCAACTCTCACATCCATACATGACCACTGGAAAAACCATAGCCTTGAATAGACAGATCTTTGTTGGCAAAGTAATGTCTCTGCTTTTCAATATGCTCTCTAGGTTGGTCATAACTTTTCTTCCAAGGGGTAAGCATCTTTTAATTTCATGGCTGCAGTCACCATCTGCAGTGATTTTGGAGCCCCCCCAAAATAAAGTCTGACACTGTTTCCACTGTTTCCCCATCTATTTCCCATGAAATGATGGGACCAGATGTCATGGTCTTCATTTTCTGAATGTTGAGCTTTAAGCTAACTTTTTCATTCTCCTCTTTCACCTTCATCAAGAGGCTTTTTAGTTCCTCTTCACTTTCTGCCATAAGGGTGGTGTCAGCTGCATATCTGAGGTTATTGATATTGGGGCACTGAAATTCAGAGAAAAAAGATAGCTTGAAGACAGAGAGTAAAGGGTGTCATCTACAAATGAAGAGAGGCATCGGGGGGGGGGGGGGGGGGAATCAACCCTGCTGTTACATTGATTTCAGACATCTAAACCCCAGAATAGTAAGAAAGTAAATTTCTTTTTTAAAAAATATTTATTGCAGTATAGTTGATTTACAATGTTCTGTTAGTTTCAGCTATATAGCAAAATGAATCTATTATACATATATACACACTTTTTAAACATTATTTCCCTATATAGGCCATTATGGAGTATTGAGTAGAGTTCCTGTGCTTATTAATTATATATTTTTTGTAGTAGGATATGTATGTCAATCCCAACCTCCCCCTACTCCCCAGTAACCATAAGTTTGTTTTCTATACCTGTAACTCTGTTTTTTGGGTGTTAGTTCTAAAAGGTCTTGTAGGTCTTCATAGAACCGTTCAACTTCAGCTTCTTTAGTGTTACTAGTTAGGGCATAGACTTGGATTACTGTGATATTGAATGGTTTGCCTTGGAAATGAACAGAGATCATTCTGTCGTTTTTGAGATAGCATCCAAGTACTGCATTTCAGACTCTTTTGTTGACCATGATGGCTACTCCATTTCTTCTAAGGGATTCCTGCCTGCAGTAGTAGATATAATGGTCATGTGAATTAAATTCACCCATTCCAGTCCATTTTAGCTCGCTGATTCCTAGAATGTCGACGTTCACTCTTGCCATCTCCTGTTTGACCACTTCCAATTTGCCTTGATTCATGGACCTGACATTCCAGGTTCCTATGCAATATCACTCTTTACAGCATCGGACCTTGCTTCTATCACCAGTCACATCCACAACTAGGTATTGTTTTTGCTTTGGCTCCATCCCTTCATTCTTTCTGGAGTTATTTCTCCACTGATCTCCAGTAGCATATTGGGCACCTACTGACCTGGGGAGTTCCTATTTCAGTATCCTATCATTTTGCCTTTTCATACTGTTCATGGGGTTCTCAAGGCAAGAATACTGAAGTGGTTTACCATTCCCTTCTCCAGTGGACCACATTCTGTCAGACCTCTCCCCCATGACCTGCCTGTCTTGGGTGGCCCTATGGGTATGGCTTAGTTTCATTGAGTTAGACAAGGCTGTGGTCTGGGTGATTAGATTGACTAGTTTTCTGTGATTATGGTTTCAGTGTGTCTGCCCTCTGATGCCCTCTCGCAACACCTACCATCTTACTTGGGTTTCTCTTACCTTGGACGTGGGGTATCTCTTCACGGCTGCTCCATCAAAGTGCAGCCACTACTCCTTACCTTGGACGAGGGGTATCTCCTCACCACTGCCCCTCCTGACCTTGAATGTGGAATAGCTCCTTTAGGCCCTCCTGGGCTCTCACAGCCACCGCTCCTTGGGCATGGGGTAGCTCCTCCTGGCCACCGCCCCTGACCTCAGACATGGGGTAGCTCCTGGGGCGGGGGAAATGTAGTGCCATTTCTTTCTTCCTAATATCTTAATATGCTGACTGCCTTTAACTGATATGGATTTTATTTCTCTTTTTAAATCTCTAGTGTGACAAGTAGAATTAGAGGTGTGTTTTTTTCTTCCCCAATGAAAAATCTGTCATGTTTCATCATTGTAATACTAAATTCCTTCTAAAGGTAAGTAAAATAATAAAATATAATGATACCAATTGAAAAATAACAATTAGACAAATCTGTGCGATCCTTCTAAGCTAATATTTGCAAAGAGTCCGTAGACCTGAGACACTTTAAAAAGTTCACTTTTGTGGGTCAGTCACAGATTTACTAACCTAGAATCTTTATAGAGTGTGTCCTACCAAGCTGCTTAGAAAATAAAGAAACAATAATAATACAGTTTAATTTTTTCAAAGTACTGACCTTTCTGCTGAGCATCAAACTCAGAGCACAAACTTTAATTTTACTTAAGATTCTGTGTTTATTTTTCTAGGTGGCAAACTTATTCTCAGCCAATTATTTTGTGTACATACCATGGAGCAAGTCAATTAAAAATCACTGAATGGCTGCATTAAAAAAGACATACATGATTTATTAACATAAGTGGTAAAATGATTTCAATGTTAAATCAGTAAATAGGAAGACTCCTTTTTGCTGGGAGAGTTACCTGGGAAGTTTAGACAGGGGCAGTAGTTATCTGATATTTTCTATCATGTGTCTCATATATATTTCATAATATTTTAGAAAAGGCCTTATATATATATTTATATAATATAAATAAGATAAAATATAATATATTTTATAATACACAATAATTTAATAACAGAAAATCAAAAATATATATAATCAAAACAAATTTATAAATATAATGTTTGATAATTTAAATAAATAATATAAAAATAAACATAATTTTGAAAACTATATTAAATTACATTTTTTGGTATGTCTATGGACATTTAAACAAATACACACAAGTAAGGACTATTTATTTCCAAACATTTTCACTACAGATGTATCCCATGCAAATGAAAAATAAACCTTGGGATACAATTAAAGTACAAATCTCAAGAGATCAAAGGTGCTAACTGACCAATTCCTTTATGATATATATTTGTGAATTTAAAAAGAGATTCTGGTATAAAAAGACAGTTTAAGACTAGATTTCTGAAGATAATCCTTTGTCATGAGACTGCTTTATAAAAACACTGAGGACAAAATTAATTCTGAAAACAAAACTAAATTTGAGCTAAAAAATAGATTTGAATTCTTGAGAAGGTACATGCAAATAAACAATCACTTTGCTAATTTGGCTTATATTTTATCCTGTCATTGGAAGGTGATATACGTATTTTCCATAATTGTCATAAAAACTATCAGCATTTTCCCCATCAACTTCCTGATATCATTAGGGACCCATTATGTTAGAAATAGAGCTCTGTGGTAACAGACACAGCAGCAGCGCAAACAGCCACAGATCCAAGCCATCTTATTGGGGATTCATAGAGTTCAGAATTATAGATGGGGAAAATATAGTTATGTGCCAAAAACTGTGATGAATTATGCAAGTATTACACAATGTTTTTTCTTCCTGTTGCTTGATCATAAAACTGAAAAAAGGTGGAAGAGTCGTGAAAGAAATGGGAGTTTCCTTTTGATGACTAAGTCTCAGCTAAGTCTAATTTTATCACCTTCTTCTTTTCATTATTGTGTAGTTAAATGGCAACCCACTCCAGTACTCTCGCCTGGAAAATCCCATGGATGGAGGAGCCTGGTAGGCTACAGTCCATGGGGTCACAAAGAGTCAGACAGGACTGAGTGACTCCACATTTTCCACATGTGTGTTTCACACAGTGAGACAGTTTTTATTTTTATATACCTGCACCTTCCAGTAATCTTTAAGAAAACTGCCTTTAATGACAGCCAAGATGAAATGTCTTCATTGTCTAATGCTAAATAAAGGAATGAATGGATAAATAAATAGGGACACTGTGAGCATGAGAGATACTAAGGGATTAAGTATACTTTATATAACATTAGATTCCTTTGGGTTACTCAAGCAGAGTGCCACATGTCTGAAATAAACTACATTAATATCACACAAGTTTCAGTTTTACTTATTTATCACAAGTTTATGTCAATATAACTAGGCAAATAAGTTCTTTGATTTTTAGTTAAATCACTTTATATTTTATTTTCTGTTTTAAATATAAAAATAATATTCATTTTACCATTTGTAGTCTTATTTGCATCATATTATTGAGTTGAATCCTGCTATTGGCAATGAATTAGTTATTGCCTGATGTTTTAGATAACCAAGTCTTTCATGTTGAAAATAAACCACAGAGACATAACAATATGGCTGCATCATAGACTATGTTCCCCATTTAGAAATGTTCACCAATAGAAAGAAGGGTATGTGATAGGAAAAAAGTATAGAGAATTTTAGTATTAACATGTAAAATAATCAGAATGTGTATTTCCTTTTATATTAATATATAAGTCCTGCACATATGGATGAGTTCTGTTCCTAGAGCACATTAGTAAGTCCAGTTTGTTCATTAAGTCCAAGAAAATTAGCCTAGGTACCCAGCTAACACAATCAGCTATATAGTTTTGTCCTGTAGTAGGTTTATAATAATTTTTGCACAACTAATGCACAAAAAACAAACACAAGGAGAAAGAAAACATTTTTAATCTTACAAAACAGTACCTTGAAAAATGCAGTACTACAGAACAACAGCTGGCATACAGGGGCTGGCACTGAGTGAGCAGGCAAGAAAAGTTACCGACTGAAGGGAAGAGAGGAGCTGGGAGATGGCAGAGCTGAAGATCATCAGCGATAGAAACAGGGCAAGCTGCAACGTCACTCAGGTCTGAGGCTGATGCACAGGTTCTTGTTCCTTGCCGGATTCAGTTCTATACATGAACACCCTCTTGAAAAATCTATCCAGGGGTGTCTGAGTAGTAGCTTTTTTATTCTTGTCATAAATGACATTCTAGCAATGGATTGCATTCTGAACGGCTGCTGCAGCTTTCATGTACCATTCTACATACAGGTCCTGTGCCTCAAAACACTGTCTCCTCAAATAAATAAAATCCCCTTACCATTTCCTGAATCTCTTCTGAGCAGTAGCAGCTACATCACTGCTGCTTTTATGCTTGCTTCCACACAACCTGCACTTGAAATAAAGATACTTCACTACTGTACTCCACATAGCGATGTACAGTAAAATACACAAAAGCACAACCAATTGTAGAGAATGGACAATGTACACCAGACATGTAAACTGAAATGACTGTGTGTGTGTGTGTGTGTGTGTGTGTGTGTGTGTGTTAGTCACTCAGTTGTGTCCACATCTTTGTGACCCCATGAACTCTAGCTCACCAGGGTCCTCTGTCCATGGGATTCTCCAGGCAAGAATGCTGGAGTGGGTTGCCATGCCCTTCTCCATTATATATATATATATATGTATATATATGATATCTCACTATATGTAAATATTTGCATATGTTTATATATAACATTCTGTAAAATATATATTTTATAAATTATATGCATATATATTTGCAAAATTTAGCAAACTTTATTGAGTCCAAGGAACTATTAGATATGCCCACTGAAGATCTCAGTAAGCACCTAAAACAACCCTGTAAAGTAGTTATTGGCTGTTGAAATCTTATGACTGCCACATAAGGTATCATTACATATCAAAATTTAAATTTCCAGCTGAGCTTCATGTTTTCTAGAGAATAATACATAATCAATTACAGTATGTAAGTTTCTAAGTATATGAATTGAGTCCCAGTAATAGATAAGGGAAGAGGATGTTTTAATCTCTAGAGAAATTTCTTTAAAAAGCAATCCAGATAGATTTGTTTTTTTAGAGTGTAACCAATTCCAGTGAATGTGAACTTGGAATTTTTATTACTGTTTGTTAGTTCTATTTTTTTTAAATTAAAATCATGTACAAATTCTCAATTAACTTGAAGTCATTTAATATTTTCTTCCCATCTGTTACTCTGTTATTATGGGAATCTAGGTCAGTGTTGGTTATCATGCCTTTGGACTTGAATTTCCTCTAACTTTTCTTATCATTTTTCAGCAGAGAAGTCAAGGGTCTGAGTTGACAGAAATGGCTGGAAACAACTTCACGGAGGTGACGTTCTTCATCCTCTCTGGATTTGCAAATCACCCTGAACTACAAGTCATCCTCTTCATGATGTTTCCCTTTATTTATCTCTTCACTGTTTTGGGGAACCTTGGGCTAATTCAGTTAATCAGAATCGACTCTCAGCTCCACACACCTATGTGCTTTTTCCTTAGCAATTTAGCAGTCATTGATATATTTTATACCTCTAGTGTAACACCCAAGGCACTGGCAAATCTCCAGTCAATTCAGAAAACCATCTCCTTCATTGGCTGCTTTATTCAAATGTACTTTCTTGTGGGTTTAGTGTGTAGTGAGTGTTTTCTTCTGGGGTCCATGGCCTATGACCGTTACGTAGCTATATGCAATCCCTTATTGAATTCTGTGGTCATGTCCCAGAATGTGTGCAATAGGTTGGGAGTCATGACTTATATGATCAGCTTCACCAATTCTCTGGTCTCCATCTGTGTGATCAGCAGGTTGGCATTTTGTGATGCCAGCATCAATCACATTTTCTGTGACATCACAGTTCTTCTGGCTCTGTTCCACATGGATGCATTCAGCACAGAAATGATGATCTTTGTTTTAGCCGTCCTCACCCTTCATAGCTCTCTCTTCATCATCACAGTCACCTACATTGCCATCATCTCAGCCATCCTGCAGATCCGGTCTCCATCAGGCAGACAGAAAGCCTTTCCACCTGTGTGTCCCACATGAAGGAGGTGACCATCTTCTATGGGTCCCTGATTTTCACATATTTGCAGCCTGAACACATCCTCCTTGACCCAGGCACAGGTGGCATCCGTATTCTATACCATTCTCATTCCAATGCTGAATCCACTTGTCTGTAGTTTGAGGAACAAAGATGTAAAAAATGCTCTCCTGAAAGCATTTCAAAAACTGTTTCCATGACAAATCTGTGCATGTTGTGAACCCGAAGTGTTTCAGGCATTCAATGGCTCAAAAATTTGGGAACTAATAGAGTAACCTTCAAAAGAATAAGACAAAATAAATGGTAACAGAGTCATGAAATGCAGGAGGTGAATTATCATTTTATTTGTTGATATAGAATACTGGATCACCATGGAAGGAGTTCATTTCAGTACATAAATTATTCAGACATAGACATGCACAGATTTGTAAAGCATCTGAATGGTGGCTAAACCCCACCAGTGATTATGCCATCATACTGCAAAATGTTGAACTATTAAATTGATTTTTCATAAGTTTTGACATGCTGTTTTCTCCACTATCAACAAACTGAGAGTAGAAAATTGTCAGATTAAGAAATGATGACTCAAATGTTATTAACAAGAAATGATTGCTGATTAGCTGAGAAGAAGTGAAAGCATAAATAATAAAAGCAATTATAAATCTGTGGTCAGAAGGGAATGGTTAAGGTTAGAGTTATTAATTTTCATGAGGTGTAAACACAAGTGATAAGAGGACATTGGGTGATACAGAGAGATCTCTTGGTAATATGCATTCATTTTGCCATAAGAGTTAAAATTCTTACAATTTATCTATGAAACCTCATCTTATGAAGTAGAGAATATTTCAAAAACCAGAGTTCCATTTCTTAACAAATACAATGTGCCTATCTAAATTCAAAGACTGAATAAACACTGTGTGTGTATGTGTGTGTGTAGATTAATAAAGCACTCGCTATAGCACAATTCCTGAGGCATTTTGGAGGTTTCTATGGAGATGGTGGCTCAGACGCTAAAGAGTCTGCCTGCAATGCAGGGGACGGGGGTTTGATCCCTAGGTCAGGAAGATCCCCTGGAGAACGGAATGGCCACCCACTCCAGTATTCTTGCTAGAGAATTCCATGGACTGAGGAGCCTGGCAGGCTACAGTCTGGTATCCCAAAGAATTGGATATGACTTACCAACTGAGTACACATGCACATTGACACTAAAAAACTATTAGTTTTGTTGAAAATTCTATTTAAGAAATTATTTCAAAGACATCTGTCATGGTCCGGGCATGGGTTGGAAAAGAACTTCTAGACATGAGACAGAATGAGAGAGAAATAAAGTTTATTAGAGTGGGAGATGCTGTTAGAACAGTGGACCAGATAAAGGGAGAACTAATGTTGAACAGGGATCCTTAGTCCCCTTTTATATCCAGGGTACAAGGAGTGGGATAGCAGTCTGGTGGGTCATTTGCTGATTGGATGAGGTGTGTATACTGGGCGGAGGTGGAGAAGAGTAAGGAAAATACCTTCTCCCCTCCTATGGGATAGGAGGGGAGACAGGTTATATTGCCCAGGAGGACCTGAAATCCATTAATAGTGACAACACTGGGGAGGGAAGGGCGATAAGGGTCCGGTGTTTCTGTTCCTGCATTCCAAGACCCTCCTTGGTTTTATCTGCTCTTTTGTCCTTGGGTCACCACAACATCTTTTATTTATAAATATCTTTTCAAATCACATTTTCCTTAGTGGTTAGGACATTGAAATAAGTGTATACAGAATTATATATTGTATAGGTGATTTTAAGTAATTAAATTCAACTGGTTAGGTATTGTTGAGAAATGTTGCTATTTGGAGCAAAGAAAGTTTTATCCTAAGGTTAAGCAAGGAGGATGTGGTGTTCATGTTCAAAGGGCTTCCCAGGTGGCTAATGGTAAAGGACTCGCTTGCCAATGCAACAAACATAAGAGATGAGAATCCAATCTCTAGGTGGGGAAGATCCCCTAGAGGAGGGCATGACAACCCACTGCAGCATTCTTGTCTGGAGAATACGATGGGCAGACGAGCCGGCAGACTACATTTCATTGCATCACACAGAGTCAGACACGACTGAAGTGAGTTAGCACACATGCACACGTGTTCAAAAGACCCAAACTCCCAGATGATTTTCAAGGAAAATTTTTATAGGCAAAATTTGCAGGGAGTTCTGCAGGATACTTGACCTTCTTCTGATTGTTTGGTGGTGAGGTCACAGGGTGGTATTCCAGGGGTCTGCCTTCTGGTACCAGCCAGTCTGGTGTCGCCGAGCTTGTGCTCAGCCTGAAGTTACCATGCTCCACCTGGGTGGGGCCTTGATTCCTATAGAAGATCTCAGGGACATGCACTGTTATGTGCCTCCCTTGTGGAGGAAGCAGGACACTGGCCCATTACTACACTATTTTTTCTTTCCCCAGGTGCTCACTGACCTAAACAGTTATTGTTTGAATGTACCTTTCAGAACTCAGGAAATGTCAAGGAGGATGAAAACTTTCTTTCTACAAATAGGAAACTGGGGACAAGAAAATGCATTTGTACCTGGGAGGGCCTCACAGGTCCTGCTGGGTTTCAATCACTCTTTCCTTTGATAATCCTCAACTTTGTGGGGAACAGGTGTTGGACAAGGAAGGGAATAACATTTTGGATAGAGATGTTAATCATAAACTCAGCAGAGGAGCTCGGTTTTATGAGGACTTGGTATCAACATGACAAAATAAATTGTCATGATCAAATAAACAAATAAATATTCTGAAAGCATAATCCTAAACTTTAACAAAATGAGCTTCAACATTGGGACATTACTGAACAAGAAGAACTTGCTTCTGGGAATTTTGCAATCACCATGGCTTTACACTGAAGATAACTGAGAGTTTCTCAGTTGGCTTTACTCCCAAAGTTGTCTGTTGGCAACTAAGTTTACACTGGTGTTTTAATTTCTAAAGATTCCTGTTTTAGCAGCACTATTTTTTGATGAACAGAACTGCCCTGCATCAAATGTATAATACATTAAAAAGTAGCTTCTTTATCAACACCAATAAATTATTACCTGAAATTCTTGATGTGTGAGCAAACTTTCCTGTAAGATTCAGTTTTAAATCTGCATAAATATTGATTTCATTATCATGAATCAGCAGAAAATGTATAATAATATTGTAATCCGATGTTTAGTCAAATGGCAACCCACTCCAGTGTTCTTGCCTGGAGAATCCCAGGGACAGCGGAGCCTGGTGGGCTGTCATCTATGGGGTTGCACAGAGTCGGACATGACTGGAGCGACTTAGCAGCAGCAGACCCTTTTTAGAGTCTTCTTCATCTTGGGCAAATAATCCTCAATGAAATAGTTAATATTTGATGAACATTTCTGGAGGGGCAGAAATTACTTTGCTGACAAAGGTTTGTATAGTCAAAGCTATGGTTTTTCCAGTAGTTATCTGTGAATGTGAGAATTGAACCATAAAGAAGGCTGAAAAACAAAAAATCAATGCTTTTAAAGTGTGGTATTGGAGAAGACTCTTAAGAGTCCCTTGGACTGCAAGGAGATCAAACCAGTCAACTCTAAAGGAAATAATTCCTGAATATTCATTGGAAGGACTGATGCTGAAGTTGAAGCTCCAATACTTTGGCCACCTTCTGTGAAGAGCCTACTCGTTAGAAAAGACTCTGATGCTGGGAAACATTGAAGGCAGGAGGAGAAGGGGACAACAGAGGATGAGATGTTTGGATGGCATCACCAATTCAGTGGAAATGAGTTTGAGCAAACTCCAGCTGATGGTGAAGGACAAGGAAGCCTGGCAAGCTACAGCCCTTGGGGTCACAAAGAGTCGGACATGACTCAGTGACTGAACTGAACTCTGGAGGAGAGTTGGTCAGGGGGTATCAGTCAATGCATAAGGCCTTTAATTATGGGATTTATGAAAGGCTAGCATAAAATCAGTCACATTATATTATGAAATTTTAGTTATAAAATGCAGATGGATACTGACTATATAGTATAAGTATGCAAATATAGAAGAATACAATTAAGCATTCAATGAACAAAAATAGCTCAGACATTGACCAAAATTTGAGTTTGTTTTCATATAATTTTTGAATTTTGTTATGTATTTGTTTTATTTTTGTACATGCTATATTTTAGTATGTGGTGGTTATCTTTAGAAATCACAAGCGGTGCTGGGAAAACTGGTCAATCACTTGTAAAAAAAAATGAAACTAGAACACTTTCTCATACCATACACAAAAATAAACTCAAAATGGATTAAAGATCTAAATGTAAGACCAGAAACTATAGCACTCCTAGAGGAGAACATAGGCAAAACACTCTCCGACATAAATCACAGCAGGATCCTCTATGACCCACATCACAGAATATTGGAAATAAAAGCAAAAATAAACAAATGGACCTAATTAAAATTAAAAGCTTCTGAACAACAAAGGAAACTATAAGAAAGGTGAAAAGACAGCCTTTAGAAAGGGAGAAAATAATAGCAAATGAAGCAACTGACAAACAACTAGTCTCAAAAATATACAAGCAACTCCTGCAGCTCAATTACAGAAAAATAAATGATGCAATCAAAAAATGGGTCAAAGAACTAAACAGACATTTCTCCAGAGAAGACATACAGATAGCTAACAAACACATGAAAAGATGCTCAACATCACTCACTATCAGAGAAATGCAAATCAAAACCACAAAGAGGTACCATTTCACACCACTCAGAATGGCTGCGATCCAAAAGTCTACAAGCAATAAATGCTGGAGAGGGTGTGGAGAAAAGGGAACTCTCTTACACTGTTGGTGGGAATGAAAACTAGTACAGCCACTATGGAGAACAGTGTGGAGATTCCCTAAAAAACTGGAAATAGAACTGCCTTATCCAACTAGTCCATTCTGAAGGAGATCAGCCCTGGGATTTCTTTGGAAGGAATGATGCAAAAGCTGAAACTCCAGTACTTTGGCCACCTCATGTGAAGAGTTGACTCATTGGAAAAGAGTCTGATGCTGGGAGGGATTGGGGGCAGGGGGAGAAGGGGATGACAGAGGATGAGATGGCTGTATGGCATCACTGACTCAATGGACGTGAGTCTGAGTGAACTCCGGGAGTTGGTGATGGACAGGAAGGCCTTGTGTGCTGCGATTCATGGGGTCACAAAGAGTTGGAGATGACTGAGTGACTGATCTGATCTGATCTGATATGACCCAGCAATCCCACTGCTCGGCATACACACCGAGGAAACCAGAATTGAAAGAGACACGTGTACCCCAATGTTCACCACAGCACTGTTTATAATAGCCAGGACATGGAAGCAACCTAGATGTTCATCAGCAGATGAATGAATAAGAAAGCTGTGGTACATATACACAATGGAGTATTACTCAGCCATTAAAAAGAATACATTTGAATCAGTTCTAATGAGGTGGATGAAACTGGAGCCTATTATACAGAGTGAAGTAAGCCAGAAAGAAAAACACCAATACAGTATACTAACGCATATATATGGAATTTAGAAAGATGGTAATGATAACCTTGTTTGCGAGAGAACAAAAGAGACACAGATGTACAGAACAGTCTTTTGGACTCTGTGGGAGAGGAAGAGGGTGGGATGATTTGGGAGAATGGCATTGAAACATGCATAATATCGTATAAGAAACAAATCACCAGTCCAGGTTCGATGCAGGATACAGGATGCTTGGGGCTGGTGCACTGGGATGAACCAGAGGGATGGGATGGGGAGGGAGGTGGGAGGGGGGTTCAGGATGGGGAACACGTGTACACCCGTGGCAGATTCATGTTGATGTATGGCAAAACCAACACAATATTGTAAAGTTAAAAAAAAAGTGAAAAAATAAAAATAATAAAAATAAGAATCAAATAGCTAGTAAAAAAGAAAGAAAGAAAGAAATCATTTTTTTTACCACAAAACACACACATGCATAGAAGAGTACAAGGGAACTTTTGGAGCTGATGATGGCTAGGTTTAGAACCTTGAATGTGGTGATGGCATTTGGATATATGCAGATGTCCAAATTCACTAATAAATATATAGTAAATGTGTGTAGATCTTCTTGTATCAATTATATTTCAGGAGAAGGCAATGGCAACCCACTCCAGTGTTCTTGCCTGGAGAATCCCAGGAAGCCTGGTGGGCTGCCATCTATGGGGTCGCACAGAGTCAGACACGACTGAAGGGACTTAGCAGCAGCAGCAGCAGCAGCAGCAAAGCTTAAAAAATCAGTTCTGATCACCCCTAAAGGAATTTTCTTTTTCATATTTGGAGATTTCATTTTGTATCTAATGGACATATTTACTCTTAGCATAGTGTCACACATATATTTGAATATAAACTATAAATATAACATTTCATTGTAAAAAATGTATCTTTCCATCCCTGATGGTTACAGTCATAGATTAATCATTTCTCTAGAAATGATTACTCTACCACCACTGGAATAAATTTAAATATCACAAAGGAAAACTAAAGCATTTGGCTCTTCATTGTGTGGCTCCTAAGGGAAAATACAACCAGCTTTTCAAAACTTAGCACAGCTGCATTTAGTCCTTGAACTCTTGTCCTAGGAGATACACAAAGCAATCTTTGATGGAGATTGTTCCATAGGGATGACCAGATGTTGCCTAACCACCAATATCCAGTATATGAGGTTCCCTGGAATTATCAGGATGAGAGGCAAGGCATATTCTACTCTGTGTTCACATGCAGTTAGATCCCTGATATTCTTTTTAGACAAAACTTCCTGACAAATTTTACATTTGAACACAAGTTGAACAAAATTTCTATGTTGATTTACTTTTCCCACAGAATGCAACAAAATGAGAGAACAAAAATTTAAAAATAACTAATCAAAAATATTATGTTACAGAAATTTTCAGCTGAAATGGTCTTCATATTTTATTCATGAGGGAAACTTCGTCATACTTCTAGTCAGATAATATTGGAAATAGTTGTTCCTCCACCAACTTTGGCTGCTGGTAAATATTATTTTGAAAATCAGAAAGTTTTAGTTAGGTTCAAATAAAACAAGGACATTAGAGAAGTATGCATGCAGATATCATTTAACCTTAACCTAGGTACTCCCAGGGCTTGTGAAAGACAACACTGATGTAATCAGGATCTGCATGAAATGTGTGTATTTTAGAAATATAATTTTTGTAGAAATTTGATTTTGAATATCAAGTTATTTAAATACATATTTTTTGGAAATTAATGCTAATATGTGGTCTAGCATTTTTAATACACCCTACTGAAATCCAAAGGTTGAAATTTATATTTCATTAGTATTAAATCATATTGGAAAAAAAGAATTGTGCATTATGTATTGAAACAATTCTTTCATTATTGTTTTATATCCAGCATTTGTTTTTCAGGGTTGCTGAAATTAATTATGAATAAGATTTTGTACTATGGGCATACACTGTGTGATCAATCTATCTTCATAGAATTACTGAGACAACATGTACTAGCTCTGACTCTGGATAAATTACCTAAATTCTCTATGTACTTTTTTTCATCTAAAATATGTGACTAATATTAGTATCTATGGTATAACTTTCTCAGTGGAATTAAATGCTTTAATAAAGTGAAATGTTTAGAATATTACAAGGCTATTTCTAATTTTCCAATACAGTAGCTTTTAGTACATTGTATGTAAATGTCAATTTATACACATTTCTATATTTAGCAATCAAGTAAAGATTTTTCTCTTCATACTTGATATACTCCTCAATATTTTCCCTTTTCTGTAAAAGGTAATAGAAATACGTCATGTTGTTCATGGAAACACAAATCTTTTTTGCAGTGATTCCTGCTAAGAATCAACTGATTTCTCAGCAGTTTAGAGCATTTGAACACTATGGGCAGAAGGAATATCACTCACGTGTCTGACTTCATCCTCATGGGACTGACAGACTCTGAAGCGATCCAGCTGATCCTCTTCACCCTTTCTCCTGATATACCTGATCACTGTGCTGGGCAATGCAGGAATGATGTTGATAATCTGCCTCAATCTCCATCCTCACACCCCCATGTATTTTTTCCTCAGTCACCTGTCATTTCTTGACCTCAGTTTCTCAACAGCTGTCACCCCTAAAACTTTAGACAACTTACTGACTTCCAACAGGTATATTTCATACCTTAACTGCTTCATCCAGATGAATTGTTTTGTCTTCGTGGTGTCACTGAATGTGTTCTTCTCTCATCCATGGCCTATGATTGCTATGTAGCCATCTGCAACCCTCTGCATTACCCAGCTATTATGTCCACCAGACGTTGCTGCTCTCTTATCTTTTGATCCTTCTTGATTGGCTTCATGGACACCTTTGTCAATGTGCTTTTCTTGAGCAGGTTGCATTTCTGTGACTCTAGTGTAATCTAGCACTTTTTTTCTGTGATGCAACCCCAATTTTAGCCCTGTCCTGCACTGACACACATTATATCGAAATCACAATATCCATTTCTGCTGGCTCAACCCTAGTGTGTCTCTTTTCACAATATCTGTGTCCTATGCGTCCATCCTGTACACTGTCCTGAAAATTACTTCCACTTCAGGGAAGCAAAAAGCCTTCTCTACCTGTGCCTCCCATCTCCTGTCATTCACCATCTTTTACGGTACTACAATTTTACTTACATAAAACCAAGTAAGCCCTACTCTTTGGGAAAGGATCAAGTGGCTTCTGTTTTTTATAGCATTGTCATCCCCTTGCTGAATCCGCTCATATACAGTCTTTGAAATAAAGAAGTAAAAAAATGCTCTCAGTAGAGTCTTACAGAAGAGAAAGAGATCCAAACAATTAAAGTAACTGATCCTGAACTTTTAAGCTCTTCTGTTTTTTTTTTGTCCCTATAGTGTATTTCCTTGCTCTTTCTCCAAAAACAAATAGAAGTATTTATTTATTTATTCTAATGATCCATCCTTTGCTTGAATAAACACAATCTCAGGCCTTTCTAAGAATATGACTTTAGAAATCTACATCATAATTGGAAACCATGAAACACGTTTAAACCATGGTCTCCATATGTATGGTTTTAAGGACACCTGATTCACAAAATGAAAAGTATAGTTGTCAGTTTTTAAAGTGTGCTGTACAAATCCCCAAGCATAATCAAACTTTAGAGAATTTTATGATTGAAAAGAGCTCCATTGTGGGAAAAATGATAGCGGTTTCAGAAATAATTTCCTTTACTTGATGGAGAAGCAAGATAGCAGAGTGATTATGAGTACTTGGTTGGAAACCAAATGTTCAAGGATTTAGATTCCAAACCTTCTACGCAGTTGCCTGTAGAATGCTTTAAAAAAAATCACTGAAACTTTAAGTTTCAAGTTCCTAAACTGCACAGATAAATAACAATTCCAGCTCCAAAGAGTTACTGTAAAGATTAAATCAGTTAATTGATGTTAACTTTTTAAGGCCACACTAATAAATATTGGCTATTATCATCAGAACATTCACATCCCTGCAGTATTTTAACTGCCCAATGCCTTTTTCTTAACAAATATTCACGTGTAGTTTTATGAATTAGCTTTGGTTGATTTAAAGGACAAACACACACACACACACACACACACACACACACACACAAACTAAATAAAAACTTAGCATTTCACAATTTTGCATTTAGAATGGAATGTGTTAAAATTAGAGATATTTGAAAAACTTAAGAAATTGAAATGGCTAAGAAGTTATTCAGGGTTTTGTATATGTTCTTCTCGATTGATAGTTTTTTTTTTTTTTTTTTTGTAATTTGAGGCTAATTACTTTACAGTATTTTGGTGGTTTTTTCCATAATGTGACATGAATCAGCCATGGGTGTACATGTGTCCCCCATCCTGAAACCCCTCCCACTCCCCTCCCCATCCCATCCCTCAGGTTGTCCCAGTGCACTGGCTTTGAATGCCCTGTTGCATGCATAGAATTTGGACTGGTGACCTATTTCACATATGGTCATATACATGTTTCAATGCTATTCTATCAAATCATCCCACCGTCACCTTCTCCCACAGAGTCCAAAAGTCTGTTCTTTA
The DNA here is from genome assembly GCF_029378745.1 of Bos indicus. Classification (NCBI taxonomy): domain Eukaryota; kingdom Metazoa; phylum Chordata; class Mammalia; order Artiodactyla; family Bovidae; genus Bos; species Bos indicus. Next base: position 280,914 of record NC_091772.1, on the reverse strand, counting down.
CCTCTGTGTCTCTTTTGCTGTCTCGCATACAGGGTCATCGTTACCATCTTTCTAAATTCCATATATATATATCAGGTCAGATCAGATCAGATCAGTCACTCACTTGTGTCCGACTCTTTGCGCCCCCATGAATCCCAGCACGCCAGGCCTCCCTGTCCATCACCAACTCCCGGAGGTCACTGAGACTCACGTCCATTGAGTCAGTGATGCCATCCAGCCATCTCATCCTCTGTCATCCCCTTCTCCTCCTGCCCCCAATCCCTCCCACCATCAGAGTCTTTTCCAATGAGTCAACTCTTTGCATGAGGTGGCCAAAGTACTGGAGTTTCAGTTTTTGCATCATTCCTTCCAAAGAAATCCCAGGGCTGATCTCCTTCAGAATGGACTGGTTGGATCTCCTTGCAGTCCAAGGACTCTCAAGAGTCTTCTCCAACACCACAGTTCAAAAGCATCAATTCTTCGGCACTCAGCTTTCTTCACAGTCCAACTCTCACATCCATACATGACCACAGGAGAAACCATAGCCTTGACTAGACGAGGAAGCAACAGTTAGAACTGGACATGGAACAACAGACTGGTTCCAAATAGGAAAAGGAGCTCGTCAAGGCTGTATATTGTCACCCTGTTTATTTAACTTCTATGCAGAGTACATCATGAGAAATGCTGGACTGGAAGAAACACAAGCTGGAATCAAGATTGCCGGGAGAAATATCAATAACCTCAGATATGTAGATGACACGACCCTTATGGCAGAAAGTGAAGAGGAACTCAAAAGCCTCTTGATGAAAGTGAAAGTGGAGAGTGAAAAAGTTGGCTTAAAACTCAACATTCAGAAAACAAAGATCATGACATCCGGTCCCACCACTTCATGGGAAATAGATGGGGAAACAGTGTCAGACTTTATTTTTCTGGGCTCCAAAATCACTACAGATGGTGACTGCAGCCATAAAATTAAAAGATGCTTACTCCTTGGAAGGAAAGTTATGACCAACCTAGATAGCATATTCAAAAGCAGAGACATTACTTTGCCATATATATATATATATATATGTTAATATACTGTATTGGTGCTTTTCTTTCTGACTTATTTCACTCTGCTTAATAGGCTCAAGTTTCATCCACCTCATTAGAACTGAGGTAAAAAATGCATAAAAAATGTATTATTTTTAATAGCTGAGTAATATTTCATTGTGTATATGTGCCACAGCTTTCTTAGTTGCTTCCATGTCCTAGCTATTGTAAACAGATCGATAATTTTAAATATATATATATATATATGGGTATGTGTATGTTTATTATGTATATGTACAATATTCATATCATTTCCTACGTCCTTTTTTTGTGGTTTTCTGTGCACACTTACAAGTTTAATCTTCGATTTTTCCTTTATCATTGAAATCTAAGAGGACTGTTTGGTTCATGGGAGGATCTAGATTCTCATTTTGCAGTGTTTGGACACGAAATATTTGTAAATTTATTAAGTTAAAGTTCTGCATGCAGTGTTATCACTTTTATGGCTCCCGGAATATATCAATTCTATTTTATTAATATTTATTTTTTATTGATGTATAATTGTTTTGCAATGTTGTGTTAGTTTCTGCTGTACAACAAAGTGAATTAGCTATAAGTATACATATACTCCTTCACTCTTGGATTGGCATCCCCTTCCTAACTGAAAATATTCTATAAGGCTACCTTTCTGTTACAGGTCAATAAGCTTCAATAAATGCATCTTTGTTGAAGTTCTGTGTATTTTAAAACATTACTGCCTTTCTCCTGATTTCTTTAGGTTTGATATGATTATTTTAAAAAAAATTCTTAATCTAAATGCTTGGTTCATCTAATTTTTTTTTTTTTTTTAAACAGAGAAAAGTTATAAAGCTACCAATTTGCAATGAATTCAGAAGCTCTGGTAACCCATAATATTTAATCATTTATAATACTAAAATTTCTTATATTTTAAAGCTTTTCTTGTACATAACCTTGAATTGCAATTTTAATTTTCTCTATTGAAAGCTTATTTCAGAATACATTTTTTATTTTCCAGGTATTTCATATTTCTTGTATAAACTTTTGTAACTACATATATCATTTTACTCAAACATCAGTGGTTATAAAAAGTTTGTTATTTGAAATTTAGATTGCTTTCTATGTAAAACAATCTTTGACTTTTGTAAATATTTTTAAATGTTAAAAATAAAATGCATGAGCATAAACTTTTTTAGGAAATAGTGTAAATTATTTGTATTAGTTCAAAACTCTCAACAAATTCAAATGTTTTATTTATTTATTTATTTTTTTTCTAATTTTATTTTATTTTTAAACTTTACATAATTGTATTAGTTTTGCCAAATATCAAAATGAATCCACCACAGGTATACATGTGTTCCCCATCCCGAACCCTCCTCCCTCCTCCCTCCCCATACCATCCCTCTGGGCCGTCCCAGTGCACCAGCCCCAAGCACCTATGGATAGATCAACTAAACAGAAAATTAACAAGGAAACACAAACTTTAAACGATACAATAGACCAGTTAGACCTAATTGATATCTATAGGACATTTCATCCCAAAACAATGAATTTCACCTTTATCTCAAGGGCTAACAATTTCTATTCACTATCCAGGATAATCCTTACCATAGTCTGTCGGGAGCCGCATGAGGCATTACTGAAAAAATGGAGGCACGGTCCCCAGCCCCCTCTCCTCATTCCGCAGGCAAGGATCCTGGGATGAAGGAGTTAGGCCTTGTAATTCTGACTTGTCTTTTCCTCTCCTTGGCTGAAAAGGAATATTAAGGTGCTTATTGTTCTTGAGAGGAGCATGAGAAGGCAAAAAGCCTTCTGTAGCATTGCTCAGAAAATAATTCATAAAGTTAATTATTGACATTTGTTCTAGGACTTTTACAAAAGAGTGTTCCAGGATGAGCACATAGGCCATAGCTTGAGGCCATGGGAGGGATTGATATCTGAAGCCTATTTGTGAGGAGAATGTTTATGGCAAAGGAGTTTACTGAATTTAGGGCTTAGAAATAATTAAAATAGTTAGAAGTTAAAGATTTAAGGAATGTTGTAAAGTTAGCATATTTTACTATAGCTTATAGAAGTTAGGAATTTTTAGAGACACTATAGCTAGAAGCCTTTGTAAGATATAGTGAGCTCAGGATATTAGGAGCAAACAGGATTTAGGATAAGTAGTAAACTGAGGAATGTAGCATGAGCTACAATGTAATGACAAGTTAACTATAGGACACATTAGAGGAGGTAGATAATAGATGATAAGGCTGATTCCGAGAGAATCACTGAAGCAGGAACTCTGTTTGAAGAGCAACAATAATTTATGGAGATAATAAATATGGGAAGGGGTAACTGAAAATGTCAAACTTCTGGCCTAATGTTTTTGTAAAAGTATAAAAGAGAATCTTAAACTTGGAATAAACAGGCAGTCCATAGAAAAATGAGAGGCTGTCTCATTGGCCAACACCGTCATCTCTTCAGGTTGAATCTCTGGTTGCTGGAGTTGGACTCTGGCAATAGTCCTAAGAAGTAGGTATGATCTTATTCCCTTTTTCTGATGAGGAAATTATAGCTGCAAGAATGCAGAGAGGTTAAGTAACATGCCCAAAGTTATACCACCAAGGAGCTTCCCAGGTGGCACTAGTGGTAAAGAACCTGTGATGCAGGTTTGATTCCTGGATTGGGAAGATCCCTTGGAGGAGCGAGTGGCAATCCACTCCAGTATTTTTGCCTGGAGAATCCCATAGGCAGATGAATCTGGTGGGCTACAGTCCACAGGGTCGCAAAGAGTCGGACAAGACTGAAGTGACTTAGTATGGATGCATACCACCAATAATAGAATAAGGATAAAAAACCTCAACATTTCTGACTTCAAAGCCTGTGTTACAAGATGATGGTGCTTTAGGCCTGAGTCTGTATACAAGCAGTAGAGGAAAATCCCTGTGGTGAGGACGATACTGACTTTATGTAGCAAAGAGAGAATAGTTGATGGAACCAGGTCTAAAGGAAAGATATTAGCTTATTAAAAAAAAAAAAAAAAACAAAACAAAACAGAGTGCCTATTTTGGGACTTCTCTTTGTCTAAAGCCAGGTATGTACCCAGATGTCAGCTGAAGTAGCATTCTCTTTTGAGATTTAAGTAAAATTGGCTTGTCTCTATTCTGTATACACTGGGGAGTTCAGTGCCTACTCCAAGATCTCTGTTAATTCCTGGGAGGTGATCTTATGGTTTGTTTGGCTTTTGCATTTCTGCTTCCACTAAATTTTATTTATTTCTCTTTGATCTTCATTGTGGCATGTGGACTCTAGTTCCCTGACCAGGGATGGAACCTGGAGTCCCCTGCTTTGGGAACAGGGAGTCCTAACCACAGGATAGGACCACCAGCAAAGTCCGAAATTCTTCATCTTGCTTGTACTTCAGTTCCCATGTTCCTATTCCTTGGTCTCATGTTGACCCAGTTGTAGAACTCAGACCTACCCTGGAACTTTTTTCTTGGAATTTCCCCAAAATCACTCACACGAGCATTTGTGCATGTGTCAGGTATTACTGAGGGCTTAGGGGATTTTATATCCTTAGCAACACAACAATGTAAAGTCCAATAATAGATATTTCTATCTTAAACATACTTTCAGTTCCCTGATCCCTGGAGCTCTCTCCCTAAGCTTGAGCCTCTCACATTGTGATTTGAGCCTCATCTCTCTTTACCGCCTCATCCACCCCATTTCATCCCAGTCTTCATTTTATTGGTCTCTCTCTCTATCTTTTTTCAAGTGTAAATCTGTTTAGCTCTTTGTTTCAGTTTTATTGTAAGGCTAGCTCTCTTCTTTCATATTTCATATGTTCATATCAAGTACTTTCCTCAATAAGGCATTTTCTGTCCCTAAGAGGAGCCCTGGCATCAACTGCTAAAATAATAATTTTGCACCCCAATGTTTATGTTGTTGTTGTTCAGTCTCCAAGTCATGTCTGACTCTTTGTGACACCAAGGACTGCAGCACTCCAGGCCTCCCTGTCCCTCACCATCTCCTGGAGTTTGCCCAAGTTCATGTCCATTGAATTGGTGATGCTATCCACCAATATTTATAGATAGGTTTAAAAGTTGGAAGAGGGAATTTAGAAGAGATCTGTCTGACTTGCCTTCTTAGTGCAGTGGGCAGCCCATCAGTCTCATAAAAGAGATTCTGTCTGTTGCTTCTGTTTTCTCTGTGAATATAAGACATGCTCCTCTGTTGAGATACGGATGGGCCTAGTTAGGATCTGACAGCCACGATGAGGGATTCTGTCAATAGAAATTAACCACATTTCTAAAATATTATAAAATACTATATTTACATAGGACAGTTCCTTTAACTAAAGCCTGCAGACTTATAAAACTGATTGCTTTGCTAGAGCTGGATTTTTTAGTTTACTGAGTACTCTGGTCAACATGAAAGAAGTAGAAAAAGCAACAGAGAAGGAAGAAGTCAATGTATGCAAACTGAAGCCAGGATAATGGACATCATAGACCTGGCTAATCCTTTCTCTCTCCCAACATCTACATGAATACATGTTAAGCAGTTGTGGCATTGCGCTGGGGCCAGAGATCTGTTCATCTTGCAGCCGAAAAAGGAGTTGCATGAGTTATTTATTGTTCCGTAACACATTACCTCACACTTCATCATTTAATACACAGCTGTTTATTATATCTCAGTGTCTGTAGGTCAGGGATTCAGCAGCTGCCTAGCTGGGCAGTTCTGGCTCAGGGTCTTCCATGAGGCTGCATTCATCCAAAGGCTTGACGGGCTGAGAGGTCTGCTCCCAGTGTCACTCACCTGGCTGTGGGCAGGAAGCCTCAGTTCCCATTACAAGGACCTCTCTGTCGTGTTACTTGTGACATGGCAGCTGGCTTCTTGCAGAGAGAGGGATGGAAGAATGAAAGAGCAACCATGTGACAGCTGAACAGCCTTGTATGACTTATCTCAGGAGTGATGTGCCATCATTTTTCCTGTGTTCTCTTGGTCATACAGACAATCCCTGGTACCGTGTCGGAGGGGCCCACAAGGGTGTGTATACCAGGAGGCAGGGATCACTAAAGACGTATTGGAAGCCTGCTAGCACAGGAGTCTTTCCACAAAAGTTTTTTAAGTGTGTCTGTGTGGGCTCATGCTTAACTCATTTTTAAAATTGAGATATAATTGCTTTACAGTGTTTTGTTTCTGCTATACAACAAAGTGAATCAGCCATATATGTGTATATATACCCCCTCCCTCTTGAACTTTCTTCCTGCCACCCTCCATTCCACACCCCTAGGTCATCACAGAGCATGCAGCTGAGCTTCCTGTGCGATACAACAGCTTCCCACTAATTGTCTGTTTGACACATGGTAGCTGTACATATGTCAATCCCAATCTCCCAGTTCATTCCATCCCCTCCTCCCTCCCACTCATGTCCACACATCCTTACTCTACATCTGCATCTCTATTCCTGCCCTGAAAATAGGTTCATCTCATGAAGGAGTATATTTAGCTAATTGACTTTTGGATTTACTGGACTAGTAAGATATAAAATAACTGGTAATTGTGGGGGCAAAATAGGTATGTTTCAGTGTTTTGTCACATGAGGAAGATAAAAAACTGCCATTTACCATTACTATAATTCCATAAAAATACCTTTTAACACAAGAAAAGGGAAAGGACACAATCTCAAAGTAAAGGACAAATAAACTGTAAGAATAATAAAAATAATGCTCAAACAACTGCACAGTTGCACTCTTCTCACACGCTAGTAAAGTAATGCTCAAAATTCTCCAAGCCAGGCTCCAGCAATACATGAACCGTGAACTTCCAGATGTTCAAGCTGGTTTTAGACAAGGCAGAGGAACCAGAGATCAAATTGCCAACATGCGCTGGATCATGGAAAAAGCAGGAGAGTTCCAGAAAAACATCTATTTCTGCTTTATTGACTATGCCAAAGCCTTTGATTGTGTGGATCACAATAAACTGGAAAATTCTGAAAGAGATGGGAATACCAGGCCACCTGACCTGCTTCTTGAGAAACCTGTATGCAGGTCAGGAAGCAACAGTTAGAACTGGACATGGAACAACAGACTGGTTCCAAATAGGAAAAGGAGTACGTCAAGGCTGTATATTGTCACCCTGCTTATTTAACTTATATGCAGAGTACATCATGAGAAACGCTGGACTGGAAGAAACACAAGCTGGAATCAAGATTGCCAGGAGAAATATCAATAACCTCAGATATGCAGATGACACTACCCTTATGGCAGAAAGTGAGGAGGAACTAAAAAGCCTCTTGATGAAAGTGAAAGAGGAAAGTGAAAAAGTTGGCTTAAAGCTCAACATTCAGAAAACCAAGATCATGGCATCCGGTCCCATCACTTCATGGGAAATAGATGGGGAAACAGTGGAAACAGTGGCTGACTTTATTTTTCTGGGCTCCAAAATCACTGCAGATGGTGACTACAGCCATGAAATTAAAAGACGCTTACTCCTTGGAAGGAAAGTTATGACCAACCTAGATAGCATATTCAAAAGCAAAGACCTTACTTTGCCAACAAAGGTTCATCTAGTCAAGGCCATGGTTTTTCCTGTGGTCATGTACGGATGTGAGAGTTGGACTGTGAAGAAAGCTGAGCGCCAAAGAATTGATGCTTTTGAACTGTGGTGTTGGAGAAGACTCTTGAGAGCCCCTTGGACTGCAAGGAGATCCAACCAGTCCATTCTGAAGGAGATCAGCCCTGGGTGTTCATTGGAAGGACTGATGCTGAAGCTGAAACTCCAATACTTTGGCCACCTCATGTGAAGAGTTGACTCATTGGAAAAGACCCTGATGTTGGGAGGGATTGGGAGTAGGAGGAGAAGGGGACAACAGAGGATGGGATGGCTGGATGGCATCACCAACTCGATGAACATGGGTCTGGGTAAACTCCAGAAGTTGGTGATAGACAGGGAGGCCTGGTGTGCTGTGATTTATGGGGTCACGAGAACTGAATAAATTCAATAAAGTAAACTGAATAAATTTAACTTTATTAAAAACTCAGTAATTTGCCTTTGCTTATCTCATTTAATTGTTGTCTGATGAGAACTCCATTCTATCTACAAACTGTTATTCAGACACCACTGAGACAGACACAGAATGTTCTTAGAGATAACTATGAGAATCATGTAGAAACATATAGTCCATTCAAAGTAAGTGACAAGGGAAGAAATAGAAGTGGTTAATACATAGAGATAGCAGTTTTATAAAATTGTGTTTATGAAAAAAAAAATAAAAAAATAAAATTGTGCTTATGAGCTGGAAGGAAGCCATAGAATTGGAAAATATTTAATTTATCAGGTTTTGTGAGGTTTTTTTTTTGCTAATTTGTGTTCCTACTGATCTTTCAGTCAGTTCAGTCACTCAGTCATGTCCACCTTGACTGTTAGCTGCCTGCACTGCAGGACCACCCGAGCTCTGCTCAGACTTGTCTCTGGGAAGAGGGTGGCACCTTCACGTGTAGGAGTCCCTAAACCCGGGAGACAGAGCCCTCCTCTGAGGACAGGACACCCCATACATCTGCAGAGTGGCCAGGGCCAACCACCAGCTCAGCCTGCTCGGGGTCACACTCTGCTCTGCTCCACGGTTTTGTGAGGAAAACTGTGCTGCACAAGAGATGGAGGTCTGGGATCTCCCCGAGCCATGCCTGTATCCCTCCCGTCTCCCCTCCCTCCTGACAGAACGGCTCCTTTCTCTTCTCCACTTCTACCCAAGGGCCTGGGGCCAGAGCACACTTGGGAATGGGGTATGGGGTACAACACAGTCCCGCTGTGGACTGCAGACCCTCGCGGGTCTTCTGAGGGCCACAGAGGCCTCCAGGTTGGTCGCCTCACCCCCTGCAACCATCACCTCCCAGTCCCCTCGCGGAGTGCAGCCTCCATCTCTCTCCTCCTCCTCACCTGAAGCTATTTCCTCCAGGAGAAGGTCTCAGAGACAAGGTGACCAATTCCTCTGGGAGGTCCTGCTAAATACACTGAGCCTGCCCTGCCTGTGAGGCAGATTTTCAGGACCCACTTCCTCCCTTCTGAGCCAGCATAGTGCCCCCCACCCAGCCCACACTGCCTGCAAGCCCCACTCCGAGGCCCCACCTGTGCTGTTAAGTCACTGCCATGACCCCTCGATAGCTACCTCTTGGAGACACCCCTCCCTCGCACCAGCCACTGTGGCCCACTGTCTTCAGAGCACAGAGGCCCCTCCCGCCACACAGCTGCTTCCTCTTCTCGTCTCTCACTCTCACTGACACACAGGGGACTGGTGACCAGGCCCCAGGCTTCTCCATCTGAACCCCCCAACCATGCCAGGCCTCAGGTCCTGGCACCAGGGCCCTCCTCATTACCCCAAAACCCCAAGAACAGGAGGCCGTGTCCACCTCCTCTTCCCTCACTGTCTATGCAGTCCTCCTCATACTCACCTTTTCCACCCTGGGACCAGGGGTTCCCCACCTCTGAGAGCACCAGCCAGTCACCCTGGAGGAGCTTTGCCAGCAAGTCCAGCCATGTCCCCTATCTGTTCTGCAGGGCACGTGCTCTCCTTGAACTCCACCCACTGGTTTCAAACACAGGGCCAGTTTCTGGCTCTGCCTTTGTCTCTAGTGATATCCCTTTTCTCTAGAAGAAGGCTGGGTAGGGGCCCTGGACCACAAGGATCACCTAAGCACACAAACGCAGAAATATGCATATGGGCTCCAAACTGTCCACTAAGTCAGGATTCAAGCAACAGTCGATTTCCTACAGATGAATGAATGTCACCAGTTAAGCACTTTAATAACCTTTGCTAAAGTTTATCTTACTTGTGACCATTTTCCATGAAGAAGCCAAAGAAACATTTAAATTCTTAATAAGAATTACTGCACCTATAACTGGAGAAGGCAGTGGCACCCCACTCCAATACTTTTGCCTAGAAAATCCCATGGACGGAGGAGCCTGCTAGGCTGCAGTCCATGAGGTCACTAGAGTCAGACATGACTGAGTGACTTCACTTTCACGTTTCACTTTCATGCATTGGAGAAGGAAATGGCAACCCACTCCAGTGTTCTTGCCTGGAAAATCCCAGGGGCAGGGAAGCCTGGTAGGCTGCCATCTATGGGGTCACACAGAGTCGGACACGACTGAAGCGACTTAGCAGCAGCAGCAGCCCCAATAACAACGAGTAAGAAAAAGTCAGGATGCTCAGTAATCTGCTCGTCTCATTTACAAGCCAGGTGATTCATCCCACCGCAGCCAAAGGCAAGTCATGTCTCAGTCTCCATTCACGTAAAAAAGACCATTAACCTTCTGCGACTCTTCAGAAACATCAGTGTCACAGTCTGTCAGGGCCCTCAAATTAACACACCAAATATCAACTGGTCGGCCCCCATTTCCAAACCTCCGCCTTTGGTTTTGAGTTTTCTCAATACTGTGACCACCACTCTCCCTGGTACCAAGACGAGACCAGTAGCCTCGTCTGGTACAGTTCGGCTCTCAGCGTTTCCAGGTTTAGAATCAGCTGGTCCTACAAAACAGCAAATGACACAGCCTGCACTGCTTGCTTTCCGGGTGTAAAATGACTTGCACCAAAATGTGCATAACAGGTTACAGGAGTAGTTATCAACTCCAAACATTTTAATTCTGAGAAAATGTTCTCTAAGAGTCCCATAACAAATATAAACACTCAGAACAATATTAACCCTTATAAACCATAATGAATAGGAAGTTCCATCTCAGGTGTAGAAAAGCTTCTGGAGGAAACATGGCAAGCCATTACCAACGATGAAGTCTATAGAGAGAAGCTGGACTTGGGGCGGGGGTTCGGGTCGGGGGGACACCACTCAGTCTATTGCCCTCCCTCCTCTCATTGCTTTAAACTGTCTCCATGGAGCTCACCTGCATTCCTGGGCATTCCTCACATTCATTCCTCTACAGCCCACTTCACTTCCTCATGGGGTAAAACAAGTCAAACTGGCCAAGTTTCCAAGTCACTCGACTCAACTTGGCAGCTCTGTGCTGTCGGCCACGGCAGTCACTCGCCTCGTGCAGCCCCTGAGTACGTGAGACAGGCCGGTGCAAAGCTCGATGTGGAAATCACACAGAAGATTTTAAGTCTCACGGTGAAAAAAGAACGTAAAGTAGCCTGTTCGTTTTTAGGAAATTTTAGGTTGTGTATGTGGCTCGTATTATCTTTCTGATGCACAGCACAGTCCACGTGAAAGGGTCATGCTTTGTCTCAGCTTTTGGGTGAACCCAGAAAGGACTATTCAGAATTCTGAACCACACACAATGGCCACACATTCTAAATCCACCTATAATGCAAACACATTCAGTGTTCAAAACCAGAAATGGTATACACGATATAGCAGTCGACTAGCCATAAAGAAAATGTAACTCAACTTCTGCTAAGCATCTGTAGTAACTGTAACAATGAACCCAGCTCAATTCCACTCTTAACAAATTTCTAAACGATTTAGAGGTTTAAGTACCTTGTTGTTTTGCATTTCTTCTCATTGCTTTTTCTCATTTTCAACTTCCCACAGGAGAGAATTCTGAAAAAGATACATACAATGCTTTAGTGTCAGTTCTTACAGATGCTGCGTGGACTGCGGGATGGCTACACTTCTGTCTGAAAGCATAAAGCACCTCAGGATGAGTGGTGGACCTCGAGCCCAGAGTGAAGTGCCAGCACGAGGCCGGTTGACAACTTTTAACACTAACTTGTACACAGACAATCTCCTCCTTGCCCGACTGATATTCTAGATACAAGGAGGCCAGGTCCCTGGGGTAAGTGAAACTGCTTTATATTTGCTTTCAGCTTTTGCAGTTCAGTGGTCACTCAGGAAATTGGAGCAGGTTTCACATGCCAAATTCAAACCTGAGACAAAACTATCCCCACCTCAGGGCCAGCCCACAGGTCAGGGTGTAGTGAGAGGACCAGCCTGTGTGGTCTCTAGTGAGGTGTGTGTTTCATCTTGGGTTTTGTGGGGGAAAAACGTGCCACAGAACTTGTAGTGACTACTGGTCTCTCTCAGACAAGCGTTGCCCAAGCGCCGACCTCGGGGAAGGTGCTGGGCCTCGTCTTTAGGGCACTGGTGCAGCTGGGACAGGTTTTCACCGAACCTGAACCAGAGTGTTGCCCACTGAGCTGCTCTGATGGAGGTTCTCAGACATTTTCCAAAGCAAATGAAAAGAGAGAAGGCTGGAGTTGGAATATGAGAATGCTTGCTTTTACTTGCTTCAATCTTTTGTATCACATTATATAAAAGATTCTGATCTAAACTTCTTGATTTGACTGTGTCAGGCCTTAGCTGCATCACACGGGGTTCCTTTGTTGTGGTTGCCACGTGTCATGTGAGATCTTAGCTCCCCAACCAGGGATCGAACCTGCATCCCTGACCTTGCAAGGCAGACTCTCAGCCACTGGACTGCCAGCAAAGCCCCAGAAATAAACTTCTAAGAAAGAAACGAAGGGGTGAGGGTGGACCTAGAAGAAAGTTCTAGCACAGTGGCTGGTAACATCGGGGACATCTGTGGATCCGGCTCACTGGTACTTTCTGTAAGGGTTGCGGGCACACATCTATGTCTTTTCCCTTACACACTGCCTGTGGATGCTGTCATGCTTATTGACTAGCATGAAATGCTGCTACTCAATTATTCATAACCAGTAAAGACATTCACTCTGGGGCCCTCTATGGGAACAGTTTTCCAACTCCTGTCCTGGAGATTTCCCACAAACAGACTGGGCTGGGCCAGGACAGGCCAGATGTACCTCTTTCTAAAGGGGCCGTGGGGCTGGCTCACCTTATCCTCCAGAGCAGCCATTGTTTCCTTCAGATGAAGCTGAAGCCTCTCATCTGATTCAGACAGAGCTTATCCACGGGGTTCTTCATTCAGTTTTTCTCTCTGCCTTGCCTAAAACATGAAAAACAAAAACTCATAAACTTTAAGGGGAAGTACAATCTTCAAAGCACCAGGGAGCCGTGATGTAAGTGGCCTGTGTCCTGGTTCCCAAGGTGGTCCCCTCCCACGGCCACCTCTGGTGGGCTCTTGAGCATCACCAGAGCAGACAGGCAGGTGCAGAGGGAGGCAAGGACTTCACTTGTCAAAGGTCACTCCCAACACTTCTCTTTGGCAGAGTACCTGGTGGACCTTACTGTCACCAAACATTACCCATCGTGGGGGCTCAGGGAGTAAGCTGATTTATACTCAGAAACAAGCAGACTTTAAAGGGGATCAGCTTACACACATGTTGGTGGAGGAATTTCCCAGTATATAAACAGAAGCCTGAGTCTGGATTAAGGGGGTAAAATGAATTCAATTTATAAAGCAAAAGGTGAGAAAATTCCTTTTGGAGAAAAAGCCAGTGGAGATAGGCCTTCACATATCTTTCTTTACTTGAAACATCACTTGAATTCTTTGTAATGATTGCTGTTGTTCAGTCGCTCAGTCATGTCTGACCCTTTGTGACTCCATGGACTGCAGCACGCCAGGCTTCCCTGTCCTTCACTATATGCCAGAAGTTTGTCAAACTCATGGCCATCGAGTCAGTGATGCCATCCAACCATCTCATCCTCTGTCGCACCTTCTCCTCCTGCCTTTGATCTTTCCCAGCATCAGGATCTTTTCCAATGAGTCTGTTCTTCGCATCAGGTGGCCAAAGTATTGAAGCTTCAGCTTCAGCATCAGTCCTTCCAATGAATATTCAGGACTGATTTCCTTTAGGATTGATTGGTTTGATCTCCATGCAGTCCAGGGGACTTTCAAGAGTCTTTTACAACACCTCAGTTCAAAAGCATCAATTCTTTGGTGCTCAGCCTTCTTTATGGTCCAACTCTCACATCCATACATGACTACTGGAAAATCCGTTTCTTTAAGTAGGTGGATCTTTGATGGAAAAATAACGATCTTAGTTTTTTTTTTTTTTTTAATGTTCAGTTTCAAGCCATCTTTTTCACTCTCTTTCACCTTCATCAAGAGGCTCTTCATCAAGGTCCTCGTCACTTTCTGCCATAAGGGTGGTGTCATCTGTATATCTGAGTTTATTGATATTTCTCCTGATAATCTTGATTCTAGCTTTTGCTTCATCCAGTCCAGCATTCCTCATGATGTACTCTGGACATAAGTTAAATAAGGAGGACGATAATATACAGCCCAGACTTATTCCTTTCCCGATTTTGAACCAGTCTGTTGTTCCATGTCCAGTTCTAACTGTTGCTTCTTGACCTGCATACAGATTTCTTAGGAGGCAGGTCAGGTGGTCTGGTATTACCATCTCTCGATGAATTTTCCACAGATATTTTGTGATACACACAGTCAAAGGATCTGGTGTAGTCAATTAAGCAGAAGTGTATGCTTTTCTGGAAGTCTCTTGCTTTTTCAATTATCCAACATATGTTGGAAATTTGATCTCTGATTCCTCTGCCTTTTTTAAATCCAGCTTGAACATCTGGAAGTTCATAGTTCACATACTATTGAAACCTGCCCTGGAGAATTTTGAGCATTACTTTTCTACCGTGTGAGATGAATGCAATTGTGCAGTAGTTTGAGCATTCTTTGGCATTGCCTTTGAGATTAGAATGAAAACTGACCTTTTCCAGGCCTGTGGCCACTGCTGAGTTTTCCAAATTTGCTGGCATATTGAGTGCAGCACTTTCACAGCATTATCTTTCAGGATTTGAAATAGCTCAAGTGGAATTCCATCACCTCCACTAGCTTTGTTCATAGTGATGCTTCCTAAGGCCCACTTGACTTCACATTCCCGGATATCTGGCTCTAGGTGAGTGATCACACCATCGTGATTATCTTGGTCATGAACATCTTTTTTGTATAGTTCTTCTGTGTATTCTTGCCACTTCTTCTTAATATCTTCTGCTTTTGTTAGGTCCATACCATTTCTGTCCTTTATTGCGCTATCTTTGCAGGAAAAGTTCCCTTGGTGTATCTAATTTTCTTGGAGAGATCTCTAGTCTTTCCCATTCTATTGCTTTCCTCTGTTTCTTTGGATTGATCACTGAAGAAGGCTTTCTTATCTCTCCTGCTATTCTTTGGAACTCTGCATTAAATGGATGTATCTTTCTTTTCTCCCTTGCCTTTCACTTCTCTTTTCATAGCTATTTGTGTGGCCTCTTCAGAAAACCATTTTGCCTTTTTGCATTTCTTTTTTTGGGGGGATGGTCTTGATTACTGCTTCCTGTACAATGTCACCAACTTCTGTCCATAGTTCTTCAGGCACTCTATCAGATTTATTCCCTTGAATCTATTTTTCACTTCCACTACATAATCATAAGGGATTTGATTTAGGTCATACCTGAATGGTCTAGTGGTTTTCCCTACTTTCTTTAAGTCTGAATTTAGCAATAAAGAGTCCATGATCTGAGCCACAGTCAGCTCCCAGTCTTGTTTTTGCTGACTGTATAGAGCTTCTCCATCTTTGGCTGCAAATAGTATAATCTATCTGATTGCGGTGTTGACCATCTGGTGATGTCCATGTGTAGTCTTCTCTTGTGTTGTTGGAAGAGGGTGTTTGCTATTACCAGTGTGTTCTCCTGGTAAAACTCTTATTAGTCTTTGCCCTGCTTCATTCTGTACTCCAAGGCCAAATCTGCCTGTTACTCCAGCTATTTCTTGACAAATTAAAGTGTGTGAGTGCAAAGTCACTTCATTCGTGTCCCACTCTGTGCGAACCTATGTGCTGTAGCCTGCCAGGCTCCTCTGTCCATGGTATTCTCCAGGCAAGAACAGTGGAGCGGATTGCCATGCCCTCCTCCAGGGCATCTTCCTGACCCACAGAGTGGCACCTATCAAGCTGCACAAATTGGGGGGGGGGGTCATGTGTATTTTCATTTTGTAATCTATGGCTTTGTACTATTAAAAGACTCTTAGTTCTTGGAGGATCTCTTCAGTATTAAAATGTTGCTGCGATGAGCTGTGACAGATGCCAGGATTCTTGGCCTCTGGAGGAAAGAAATTTGATCTGGGGCCAGTGATGAGGCTTGATCGCTCAGAGCTTTTTATGTAATAAAATTTTATTAAAGTATAAAAGAGAGAAAGCTTCTGATATAGACATCAGAAGGGGACAGAAAGAGTGCCCCTTTGCTAGTTTCTTTTAAGGAGTTATATATGTATTAGCAAGCTGCTAATTAGAGAAAAGAAACACCTCAAAACTGAGAGAGTTGCACCAGGCACCTCACCCACAACATGCATTTTGAGATAGCAAGGCACAAGGTAAGTCATGCCTGGCCATAAAACAATTGACAAGAATCTTAAAGAAAGGTAGATTTCCAAGCAAATACATAGTCTTTTGACACATTAACATAATTTAAGGAAGACATTTCCATGAGAAAAACGCATTGGTAATCCCAAGATTTGAGATCAAGTTAAGTTCAGGCAGAACCAGGTATTGTCATGACAACACAGAATTATGAAAGAAAAAAGGAATAAAAAAAGTCCACCAATCGCAGTTTTATTTTCTCCTGCCACTTGGGCACTTCTCACCTGCCTACAGAGAGTATTAACACTCTGAGCATGTATACAGCTTTTTGTGTTGCATCAGCGTGAATGGGATTACCCAACTTTCACTCTTAATAAATGATCTGAGTGAGAAACCAGAAATAAAATAAGAGTGGAGATCTCTGAATCAGGAGGCACCTAACAAGCCAAGAGTCTTCAGAATAGGGTTTTATGTATTGGTATCTGAGCCAATAATGAAACTTGTAACAGTAGTGGCCTGGATTCTTTAAAAAAAATAATAATCCTGGCTTTAAAATCTGCCTTATCTCCTGGTAGGCCTTATCACACCTCATCACTGGACCTGGCTTTTTTCTCTCATGCTTTCTTAGGTGTTCTTGCTCATTTTTCATGTGAAACTTAGAATCAGTTTATCCTGAAAATCAGTCTGAATGGGTGTTAATTAGGACTGCATTAGACTAATGAGAAGTGACATTTATATGACATTCAATCTGATCATTAAGAACACTGCGTGTCTTCACAATGACCCAAGTGCTTGCATGTGTGTAGTTTCCTCCAGATGGTGTTGAAGTTTCCTTTATGTTCCCTCTGGAAACACTGGGCGTCTACACTGGAGATGCGGCGTGAACACAGCAGACACAAATTCCTGCCCTTGGACTTTTGGCTACCTGAGGTCATGAAGATATTCCCCTATGTCCTCTACCAGTTTTTCTTTCCTTTCCACTTAGGTTCACTATTCACTGACTTTTGTTGGATTGATTTTATTCCATCTAGATGGGTAGTTAATTAAGCAGCATTTACTTAAAATCTACTTGCCTGCTCACTGGTACTGAGTCAGTGAGTGAACGAATGAAAGCCACTTAGTCGTGTCTGACTCTTTTCAGCCACCTGGACTGTACACTACATGGAATTCTCTAGGCCAGAATACTGGAGTGGGTAGCTTATCCCTTCTCTAGCGGATCCTCCCAAGCCAGGAATCGAACTGGGGTCTCCTACATGGCATGCAGATTCTTTACCATCTGAGCTATCGGGGAAGTCACTGGTACTAGTAGTGTAATAAAGCAAGTACTCATGTATGGGCAGAACTAGATATATCTCAAAGACAGAATCAACTTTATTTTCTTCAATTCATGTCTGGAGCTGGTGGAAGGAAGGAGCCAAGAATGGAATCGTTGTTTGGGCCTGAGAAACAATAAGCAGTGACTACTATGGAGGAGGGGCGGGGGTGGGGGCACCTGCAGGAACAGAGTAGAGGCGGAAAGTCATGGCTGTGGGCCCTGCTGATACCGAGGCAGCTCTCAGACTTCAGAATGAAGATGGGAGGTAGGCAGGTGGAGATAAAAGTATCAAGTTATATCTCTGAGCACATTCCCTTTACAAAATTAGTTCTCTGAAAGCAAAAAAGTATAAAATTCCTCCATGTAGTCAAAAATCTGTGTACACTTTACAGTCAGCCCTCTATAAGCTCAGTTTAACTTCTGTGGATTCGAAAACCATGGGACATGTCATAGTATGTATTTATTGAAAACAATACAGGTGTAAGTGGACCTGTGCAGTTCAAATCTGTGTTGTTTGAGGGGTAACTGTGTATGTAACGCATTTTGCTTATCCACTGCCCATGGATGAACGTTTGGGTTGCATCTCCCTTTTTTCTGTTGTGAACGGTGCTGGTATGAATATTCGTGTAAAAGTATCTGTTAGAGTCCCTACTGACAATTCTTTTGGGTTTAGACCTAGGAGTAGTTTTGCCAGCTCATATGTCAATTTTAACTTTTTGAGCAATGTGTGGACTGTTTTCCACAGTGGCCACATCATCTTCCATTCTCCCCAACAAGATACAGGGTTCCAGTGTCTCCACGTTCTCCCACCACTTGTTAATCCTGTGCACTCTTGTTATATTCTGTTGTTTCTGATATTTACATTGAAGCTATCTTAGATGTGAGATAGTTTCTCATTGTGGTTTTAACTTGCATTTCTCTAGTGACAAATCATGTTAAGTATCGTTTCATGACCTTAGTATAATCTACATGCAATAAAACTTAAGGGCATAGTTTTATGGTTTCTGACAGTAAATACACCCATGTACAGGCAAGATACAGAATGTTCCCATCACCACAAATCCTCTCTTGTCCTTTTCCCAACCACTTTGATTAACACCAGGCAGCCAATGATTTGCTGGTTTCGAGAGATTAGATCTACTATCTAGGATTTCATAAAAACCGGATCATGTGTTTGCATTTGTGTCTGACTTTTGTTTGGCATAATAGGTTTTCTGTTGTTGCTTTTTGTTTGTTTTCAAAGTTCCTTAATTTATTTCTAAAAACCCTCAGGTCTTTTCCTGAAAAGGAAATGTCCCCATTTTTTATAACATTTATCAGAAATATATGGATACTATTTTATTTTTTATCCTGTCTGTGGCATTCGTAGTTTTTAATTTTTTTTTTTTAATTTGGTTACTTTGGGTCTCAGTTGCGATTTGTGAGATACAGTTCCCTGACTACGAATCAAATCTGGGCTCCCGGCTTTGGGAGCACAGAGTCGTAGCACCAGGACCACCTATTTGTTTTCTCTCTTTTTAATTGCGGTATAGTCATTTTACAATGTTACATTATTCTCTGCTGTACAATGAAGTGAATCATTTGTATGTACACATATATCCACTCCCCTTTGAGCTTCCCACCCACCCCCTCATTCCTCTTCTTTAGGTCAATGGAGAGCACCAAGCTGAGCTCCATATATTAGACAGCTGCTCTCCACTAGCTGTCTGGTTAAAGACCTGAGGATTATTAGAAATAAATAAAGGAAATTTAAAAACAAACAAGAGCAACAACAGCAAACATACATCCTAGCAGGGCATGCATGTCCCTGCTGGTCTCTCAGTTTGCCCCTCCTCCCTCCCCTGCTGCATAGTCAAGGTCAGTCTCTGTGTCTTTGCCTCTATGTGAGCTCTGAAGATAAAGGCATTAGCACCATTTTCCATATATGCTGTGCTTAGCTGCCCAATCCTGTTCATTCTGTAGCCTGCAAGGCTCCTCTGCAAAGGGGATTGATTCTCCACACAAGTATACTAGAGTGGGTTGCCATGCCCTTTTCCAGGGTGTCTTCCCAAACCAGGGATCAAACTCAGGCTTCCCACATTTCAGGCAGATTCTTTACCATCTGAGCCACAAGGGAAGCCCAACAATAGTGGAATGGGTAGCTTATCCTTTCTTAGGGGATATTGCCAACCCAGGAATTGAACCGGGGTCTCCTGCATTACAGGAGGATTCTTTACCAGCTGAGCTACCACTGAAGCCTATAGATAGATAGATAGACAGACAGACAGATAGATAGATAGACATATAGATTCGCTGGATCATGGGAAAAGCAAGACAGTTCCAGAAAAGCATCTATTTCTGCTTTATTGACTATGCCAAAGCCTTTGACTGTGTGGATCACAATAAACTGTGGAAAATTCTGAAAGAGATGGGAATACCAGGCCACCTGATTTGCCTCTTGGGAAATTTGTATGCAGGTCAGGAAGCAACAGTTAGAACTGGACATGGAACAACAGACTGGTTCCAAATAGGAAAAGGAGTTCTTCAAGGCTGTATATTGTCACCCTGTTTATTTAACTTACATGCAGAGTACATGATGAGAAACGCTGGACTGGAAGAAACACAAGCTGGAATCAAGATTGCCAGGAGAAATACCAATAACCTCAGATATGCAGATGACACCACCCTTATGGCAGAAAGTGAAGTGGAACTAAAAAGCCTCTTGATGAAAGTGAAAGTGGAGAGTGAAAAAGTTGGCTTAAAGCTCAACATTC
Source organism: Bos indicus (assembly GCF_029378745.1). Lineage (NCBI taxonomy): Eukaryota > Metazoa > Chordata > Mammalia > Artiodactyla > Bovidae > Bos > Bos indicus. The sequence continues at coordinate 260,618 of NC_091772.1, read as the reverse complement.
AGAAAACGAAGATCATGGCATCTGGTCCCATCACTTCGTGGGAAATAGATGGGGAAACAGTGGAAACAGTGTCAGACTTTATTTTTCTGGGCTCCAAAATCACTGCAGATGGTGATAGCAGCCATGAAATTAAAAGATGCTTACTCCTTGGAAGGAAAGTTATGACCAACCTAGATAGCATATTCAAAAGCAGAGACCTTACTTTGTCAACAAAGGTTTGTCTAGTTAAGGCTATGGTTTTTCCTGTGGTCATGTATGGATGTGACAGTTGGACTGTAAAGAATGCTGAGCACCGAAGAATTGATGCTTTTGAACTGTGGTGTTGGAGAAGACTCTTGAGAGTCCCTTGGACTGCAAGGAGATCAAACCAGCCCATTCTGAAGGAGCTCAGCCCTGGGATTTCTTTGGAAGGAATGATGCTAAAGCTGAAACTCCAGTACTTTGGCCACCTCATGCGAAGAGTTGACTCATTGGAAAAGACTCTGATGCTGGGAGGGATTGGGGGCAGGAGGAGAAGGGGACGACAGAGGATGAGATGGCTGGATGGCATCACTGACTCGATGGACGTGAGTCTCAGTGAACTCCGGGAGTTGGTGATGGACACGGAGGCCTGGCGTGCTGTGATTCATGGGGTCACAAAGAGTCAGACACGACTGAGCGACTGATCTGATCTGATCTGATAGATTCGTATATACGAATATATATATATATATATATATATATATATATATATACACACACACACACACACATACATGAGTATACAATATTTGTTTTTGTTTTTCTGTCTCATTTCACTTTATAACTGACTATCCATCCACATCTCTTTAGAGGACCCACTTTCATTTCTTTAATGGCTACATAATATGACACTATACATATGTAGCACTTTTCCTTACCCATTTCTCTGTTGATGGAGATTTAGGTTGATTCCATGTCCTGCTGCTGCTGCTAAGTCGCTTCAGTCATGTCCCATTCTGTGCAACCCCACAGATGGCAGTCCACCAGGCTCCCTTGTCCCTGGGATTCTCCAGGCAAGAACACTGGAGTGGGTTCCCATTTCCTTCTCAAATGCATGAAAGTGAAAAGTGAAAGTGAAGTCGCTCAGTCCTGTCTGACTCTTCCTGACCTCATGGACTGTAATCTACCAGGCTCCTCCGTCTATGGGACTTTCCAGGCAGGAGTACTGGAGTGGGTTGCCATTTCCCTCTCCAGATTTCATGTCCTAGCTATTGTAAATAGGGCTGCAGTGAACATGAGTGTGCATATGTTTTTTTGAATTATGGTAGTCTCAGCAAACCCAGCGGAGAAGGCAATGGCACCCCACCCCAGTACTCTTGCCTGGAAAATCCCATGGATGGAAGAGCCTGGTGGGCTACAGTCCATGGGGTCGCTAAGAGTCGGACACGACTGAGCGACTTCACTTTCACTTTTCACTTTCATGCATTGGAGAAGGAAATGGCAACCCACTCCAGTGTTCTTGCCTGGAGAATCCCAGGGACAGGGGAGCCTGGTAGGCTGCCGTCCATGGGGTCGCACAGAGTCAGATACGACTGAAGCGACTTAGCAGCAGCAGCAGCAAACCCGGTGGGATTGCTGGTTGGTATGGTAGTTCTATTTTCAGTTTTTAAAGGAACCTGCATACTCCCCTCCATAGTGGCTATATCAGTTTACATTCCCACCAACAATTCATGGGGTTGCAAAGAGTCGGACACGACTGAGCGACTGAACTGAACTGAACTGAATAGTGATAGAATAGTGAGTGATGTTGAGATTCTGTTGTTTTGGTATTCCATCCTATGACTTACTTGTACAATGCATAAGTACATTTGAATAGATTCTGATTGACCCTTTGTGCTATATAAAGTGACAGGCTTAGACAAATGCATATTGACAGGTATCCATCCTAGATGATCACTTCCAATTCCCCACTCCATGATCTGCTTATCATCTATGTAGCTTTACCTTTCCAAGAATGTCACAATGGGGTCATACTGGGTGCAGCCTTTTCAACTGGATTCTTTCACTTAGCCATATGCATCTAAGATTTATCCTTGTCTTTGAAGGATTGAGGTTTCATTCCTTTCCACTGTTGAGTGTTATTCCTTTGCATGTTTATAGGAGAAAAATACATTTCCCTCTCCCCTTCCAGGTTCTTGGTTGAGCCCTCCTTCTCCATCATTAAACACAAATTATCAGGAGAAAGAAGTTTAATGAACATGTATACCTTTTGCATTGAGAGGAGATGCCAAGAAAAACTGAGTCACTCCCTGAAATGACCAAAGACTTCACCATAAATAGCTCTTCAGCCCCAAACATAAGAAAGGCCCTGAGGGGAAGGCAGAGGCCATTTATGGCAGGTTATCATGCAAAGCACAGTAAATAAGCAGATGATTGTTTGCAGATTTAAGTCCTGACTTCTTCACTGATAAATGTTCCTTCCTTGAGATATAATTATCCTTCTCCTAGGTTCAAAGAGGGACACCATTACAAATGGAGATTTCCCTAATAAATGTAAATGTTATCTTACAGAAGGGCAACCTCAGTCTTCTCTGGTGAGCTAGCTGCTAAAAATCTGCCTGCTAATGTGGTGAACACAGGTTCTATCCCTGATCCAGGAGTATCCCACATGCCTCAGAGCAGCTGAGCTCATGCACCACAACTACTGAGCCAGCGTTCTAGAGCTGGGAGCCACAACTACTACATGCAGGCGCCACAACTACTGAAGCCCGCACAACGAGAGCCCATGCTCTGCAACAAGAGCAGAACCAGCTCCCACAGCTAGAGAAAGGCCTCTCAAAGCAACGAAGTCACAGCATGGCCATAAATAAATGAATATATCTTTAAAAAAAATTGGGGGCAACTTCTACTCGGTTGTTTTATTATTATTATAAATTAATTAAACTAAAATAACTCATCAGACATAATTTGGGGTAGTGTGTTCTGGTCTCCTTGATATCTGTGTACACCAATTTGCTTGCATATTCATCTACTGAAGGATATCCTGATTTCAAGTTTGTAGCCATTGTGAATAGAACCGCTGTGCGAAACTGCATCCTCGTTTGCATTTGGACGTAGAATTTCAGAGCAACTGCCTAAATACTGAAAGCATGATTGCTGGATCCCAAGGTGAGACCTGTTGAGCTTTGGGGAAAACTGCCAGACTATCTCTCATGGGGGCTGTACATGCATTCTGCCAGCAATGAGGAATTGCTGTTTTTCCTCACCTTCCAGCAATTAGTATTATCTTATATTTGGAGTTTAGCAGTCCTAAGAGCTGTGGTGTGATATATCACGATTTTAATTTGTAATTCCCTAATTGTACATAATGGTGAGCCTATGTGCTATTTATTTTTAACAACTAAGGAAATTCTAACGTGTTGCAAAGTGAGTAAAGTTTGAAGTCATATGCCAAGTGAAACAGGCTAAACAGAAATGGACAAATAATCTATGATTCCACTGTGAGATGTCCAGATAAGTCCACTACAAACACAAAGTAGAATAAGGCTGCCGGGGATAAGGGGAGTTGGACCTGTTGGACTTGAACAAGGGCCAGTGACTGTGCATGATGATGGTGGTGGTCAGTCAGTCACTCAGTTCAGTCGCTCAGTCGTGTCCAGCTCTGCGACCCCATGAATCACAGCATGCCAGGCCTCCCTGTCAATCACCAACTCCTGGAGTTTACCCAAAATCATGTCCATTGAATTGGTGATGCCATCTAACCATCTCACTCTCTGTCATCCCCTTTTCCTCCAGCCTTCAATCTTTCCATCAGGGTCTTTTCAAATGAGTCAGCTCTTCATATCAGGTGGCGAAAATATTGGAGTTTCAGCTTCAACACCAGTCCTTCCAATGAACACCCAGGACTGATTTCCTTTAGGATGGACTGGTTGGATCTCCTTGCAGTCCAAGGGACTCTCAAGAGTCTTCTCCAACACCACAGTTCAAAAGCATCAGTTTTTCTGCGCTCAGCATGAGACACAGGACACAGCCAGCAGTAACACCTTCTCACACAGATTCCCAGTCAGTACCTGTCAACTTTCTACACCCTTGGTTTCTTTCCTTTGGGTCTGAGAGCCCAAGGCTTCATGAAATTGAAGTGTTCTCCTCAGAAAATGGAACCTAGCACACAGCCCCATGCCTCATTCTGCCAGCCAAGGCTATCAGCTCCTCTTACTGAAGAGTCATGTGTCACATGTGTCCTATAGAAGTCCTCAAATTAACAATAATGCCAACGAGAAGACCTAGGGTGGAGGAGGGCTGAGCTTAATGAAATTATCACCAGAGGCACCAGACTGCCAGCTGCTAAGGTGTGTGGCATCAACTTCCCACTGGCCTGACATCTTGGAGGTCATGTCCTCAAATGGGTGACAAGACACCTATGTGGGACACTCTGGCAACATGATCAGCAGGTAGTGAGACCTGGAGGGAAAAGAGGAAGTGGACAGAAATTGGATCCTACAGCAAGAGCAGATTCTCTGAGTTGCTGTGCTTGGCATGTGCTATGCTTAGTTGCTCAGTCATGTCCGACTCTTTGCGACCTCATGAAGTGTAGCCCTCCAGGCTCCTCTATCCATGGGGATTCTCCAGGCAAGAATACTGGAGTGGGGGATCTTCCCAACCCAGGGATTGAACCCATGTCTCCTGCATTGCAGGTAGATTCTTTTACCATCCAAGCCTCCCCAGAAGAGAGATTGTAAATGGAAATGAGTAAAGGTCAGGTTATTTGAGCAGAGACCAAGCCCTTGGCCTCTGAAAGCTCTTGAATTTTTATTTGCTTTGCTCTCACTACGGTTTCTTGACTTTCCAAGAACTTCAGAAGGTTAGCGGGTAGGGAGAGGAAAGCAGCAAATGATCAAGTAGAATTGTAGTCCTACATATAAACTATGACCCTAAGATATTGTCAGTTATAAAAAGACTTCTACCTCCAAGAACCCAACTCAGGAGATATTCAGAGTTTGAACGTTGCTGAAGAAATTTTCATTTGCTTCTTTCATATTGCATAATGCATCCTCCTTAACTTCCAGTCTCTAAAATCTAAATTAATGGGGAGATCTGCTTCTAGCAAATGCAGTCAGTGTTGTCTTGCCACCCCCAGTATGCAATCATAAAACCAAAGGAAGAAAAAGAAGAGTAAAAAAGGACAACATGGTACAGCTTCCAGAAACCAGACCCCTTGCCAAATCACCCCCTTTCCACACCCATCTTGCTTCCTCCCACGTGTCTCAATCTGCTGTCTTAATTCAACTGCAAATACACGTGTGTGCTCAGTCGCTTCAGTCATGTCTGACTCAGTGAGTCCCCATGGACTGTAGCCCACCAGGATTCTCTCCTTGGGATTCTCCAGGCCAGAATACTGGAGTGCGTTGTCTTGCCCTCCTCCAGGCAATCTTCCTGACCTAGGGATCAAACTTTTATCCCTAGTCTTCTGTGTGTCCTAAATTGGCAGATGGGTTCTATACTACCAGAGTCACCTGGGAAGCACCCTGCTACAAATATACTTAACAGGAAATGCACTCAAGGCCTGTTTGGTCTGTCATCAATCAAAAACCACCAAGATTTGGTCAGAATTGAAAAACTCAAAAAATAAAAACTTTGTAAAGACAAACTACACTCAAGGAATCTATATGCCCCTGACCAGTTCAGCCATAAATGACTCCAAAGGGGGAGAATCTAATTCTTTCTGGGGATAGGGGTGCCCCACTCCAAGCCTGATGGTCGTTAGGTCCCCCAACACGGCTTTTGCTCTAGGCCAAAGCTCTCCAGTGAAATGTACTGTGGACTACAAATTCAAGCTCCATATAATACCTTAAATTTTCTAGTAACCACATTTAAAAACATAAAGAAGCAGATTAAATTAATTTTCAAAATATATTTTAATTCAATAAACAAAAAATATTATCATTTCAACATATGATCAATATGTCAAAAGTCATGGCTGGAGTGCAGATAAGTCTGACCTTATTTTGATGACTAAATACATTCCTTTCTAAGACAAAGTGCCACTCCTAGGATGGGAAGCTAAAATGGGAACCCCTTTACCTTGGGAGTAAGCCTGTCGGGTAAAACACAAGACACCTAGTTAAACTTGGTTTTTAGTGAATAACTTTTTAGTATAAGTACATCCCAAGTATTGCAGGAGATGGACTTCTACTAAGAAAAAAAAAAAAGAAAAAAAAAGTTTTCATTGTTTCCCTAAAATTCAAATTTAACTGGGATTGCTGTATTTCTGTTTGGTAAATCCAGCAACCTAAAAGGCATGATTAGAACGGATTCCTTCTTTAGCTAAAAGAGAGTACATCAGTGGTGAGTGAACACAGCTCTCTCCCATCAGGGCCAGAGTTAACAATTATGGGAGGATGACGTGTTATCAGGTGGCCAGTAGAGTTCAGAAGTGCAAAGATGTGTCTTCCTTGGCCCAGCACAGACCACAAGGTACTGGCAACACCACAAAAGAGGATGAGATAAAGGCAGAGGAGATGAAGGCAGAGGGAGAAAACATGGCCAGTTCAGGAAGCAGCAGAAGGTCATGGTGCCCAGGAGGTCACAGGCCAGCTTGCTGGGGAGCCTCACAGTTCAAGGTGTGAAGCACTCTTTCCCAGGGTCCAGTGGTGATCACACCTGTAGGAAGGTGCACAGCTAAGCAGTATGGGGTCACTGAAGCCCAGTGGCTACTCTGCTCCACCCTTGTTTCTTTTCCATGAAGTTTACAAAATATCCGTACATCCTATAATCCCATGAACCTTGTGCAAGACCTTGATCTTAATGCGGCATCTGCACCTTTCCAACCTGCTGTAGGATTTTCTTTACCAAATTGTCCTTTAGTTTTACTTTATATACTAAGAACTCTCACAATGGGTGATGAGAGAGAAGTATCATGTCCAACTTATTAGATATTCCTTAGTGTCTTCAAGTGAGAATTGTGAAACATGCCCCCCAAATTCCTAAAACTCCTCACAATTGCAAAACAGTAGTACCTGGTTAAAGCTAAGGGGCACGGTGGTCCCGGAACCTTGGGGAAGATGTGTTTCAGGTTGATTTAGTGTTGAGCGTGTGTAAGGCTTGGAGGAATTATTTAAAGTGTCTCATACAGTAGGTCAGAGTAGACCTTGAGAATCTCCATTTTTAACCACTTCCCAGGTGATATTAACACGGCTGGTCCAGTAATGACACTTTGAGAACCACTAACTTACACAAGGAATTGAACGATATCTTTGAGAAACTTACTCTATTCTATTCTGAGAGCTTCCTCACACGGAAAACCCAGATGCCAACCTGAAAATTAGCAGAGTAGCTCTTCCACAACTAAGGATGTAAAGAAAAAAACACATGGAGATGCATTGGAAGGGAGAGAGTCTAGTCTAGCCAGAACCCATACTCCTGATGGGTGACCCAGAATTAGGAGGGGACATTACCAACTTGATATCTTCCCTGGGAGGACATGCTGAGCACCTGAGCCCTGGTGACCTGAATGAGGAAGACGAGCCCCCATAATATCTTGAATTGAAACCAGCAGAGCTACGTCTGGGAGAGAGCTGGGGGCTGTGGCAAGCCAAGACCCCACGCTTAATAGGTTAGCGCCAAACTTACTGACACTGAATGTTGTCAGTAATGACGCTGAATGTTGGCACAGGTCACATGGTAAGGAGAATGATATACTAATTTTAGGACACGTGCCAAAGGGGCAAGAATTTCTTGAAACGTTCTCCAGGGATGAAATCACTGATTGATAACATTTAAAAAAATCCTCCCTGTACCCAGCTTGGCCCAGTGCTGCCAGGAGACTTTTCTGACATTTCCCACTTACCTTGCTAGCACTGCTTGCCCTGCTATGTCTCTGTGTTCCCTGTGAAACAGACATATCCAACCCAGCCATTCCCACAATGCTCCTCCAAAATGGCTTCGCCCCCAAGGGCCTGGATTCCCCCACAATAGCCTCCTTTCCTACCACTCACAGTGGGTGGACTCAGCTGTGACTTGCATCCATTCAAAGTGATTTCCACTCCAGGTCAGCTCCAGCCAGAAGTACATCTGCAACTGTTGAGGCGGGCTCACATTCAGCGGCACTGGGGGCCAGCCAGACCCACCAGCATGCCCAAAGCAACGGGGGTACATCTAGCAGGACATGACACTCACCCTACACAGGAGACACCCTGGATTTCCTGTCTGTAGTGACCTGGGAAAACTGTTCCTTTGGGCCGCACAGGAGACACTCTACAAAAATCCACTTATTCAATGTGGAGACATAGTTAATCTACCTAATATTAATGCATAGAAACAAAAAGGCAAAATAAAGAGACAAAGAATCTATGCTAAATGAACAGCTAAGACATAAACTCAGAAAAAGAACTAAACAAGATGGAGATAAATAATCTACATCAAATGACTGCAAAGTAAGGGGCATAAAGATATTTACTGGGTCTTCCCTGCTGGTTCATTTGTTAAGATTTTCCTGACAATGTACACAACAAGGGTTCAACCCATGGTCTGGGAACTAAGATCCCAGGCTGTGGGGCAAGTAAAGCTGCGTGTCATAGCTGTTGAACTCACTCACCCTAGAGCCTGTGCTCCACAACAAGAGAAGACAGAATGATGGGAAGCCCACGCACCAAAACTGAGTGCAGCCCCCACTCTATGCAACTAGAGAAAGCCAATGTCACAGCAAGACCCAGTGGACCCATTAGATCAATGAATAAAAGATAATTATTTCTATCAGGGGAAGCATGAAAGAACGGAGTGAGAACTCCACAAAGAGTCAATAAGTATAACAAAGAACTGATTATAATGGAAGAATACAATAACTGACATGAAAAATACAGCAGATGAGTCAATAGATTGGATGATTCAGAGGACAGATCAGTAAGCTGACACAGAGAGTAGTGCTGGTGCACTGGGCTGACCCAGAGGGAGGGGGCGGGGCCTCAGGATAGGGAACACATGTGCATCCATGGAAGATTCATGTCAATGTATGGCAGAACCACTACAATACTGTAAAGTCATTAGCCTCCAATTAAAATAAATACATTTATATTTAAAAAAGGAAAAGAAATACAGAGTAGTGCAAATCACCCAATCTGAGCACCAAAAAGAAAAAAATAAGTCAAAAAGTTGAGGATAGTTTAAGGCATTTGGTGGATAATATCAAGCATACTAACATTCACATTATAGGAATTCAAGGAGAAGAGAGAGAGAAAGATAAAATCTCACTTGAAGAAACAATGGCTGAAAATTTCCCTATATTGTTGAAGGAAACACGCCCAGGTCCAAGAAGCACAGAGAGTTCAACACAGGGTAAACCAAAGGAGAAAACTAAGAAAAACTTAACAAAAAGAGAAAATATTAAAAGCAGAAAGGGAAAAGCAACAAATAACAAGGGAATCCCCATAAGTTTAATAGCTGATCTTTCCGAAGAAATGCTACAGGCCAGAAGGGTGTAGCATGATATACTTAAAGTTATGAAAGGGAAAAACTTACCAGCAGGATTACTCCAACCAGCTACAATCTCACTCAGATTCAAAGAACTCAATATTTTTCAGTTCAGTCGCTCAGTCGTGTCCGACTCTTTGCGACCCCATGAATCGCAGCACGCCAGGCCTCCTTGTCCATCACCAACTCCCGGAGTTCACTCAAACTCAGTCCATTGAGTTGGTGATGCCTTCCAGCCATCTCATCCTCTGTCATCCCCTTTTCCTCCTGCCCCCAATCCCTCCCAGCATCAGAGTCTTTTCCAATGAGTCAACTCTCCGCATGAGGTGGCCAAAGTACTGGAGTTTCAGCTTTAGCCTCATTCCTTCCAAAGAACAGCCAGGACTGATCTCCTTCAGAATGGACTGGTTGGATCTCCTTGCAGTCCAGGGGACTCTCAAGAGTCTTCTCCAACACCACAGTTCAAAAGCATCAATTCTTCAGCACTCAGCTTTCTTCACAGTCCAACTCTCACATCCATACATGACTACTGGAAAAACCATAGCCTCGACTAGGTGGACCTTTGTTGGCAAAGTAATGTCTCTGCTTTTGAATATGCTCTCTAGGTTGGTCATAACTTTCCTTCCAAGGAGTAAGCATCTTTTAATTTCATGGCTGCTATCACCATCTGCAGTGATTTTGGAGCCCCCCAAAATAAAGTCTGACACTGTTTCTACTGTTTCCCCATCTATTTCCCACGAAGTGATGGGACCAAATGCCATGATCTTCGTTTTCTGAATGTTGAGCTTTAAGCCAACTTTTTCACTCTCCTCTTGCATTTTCATCACAAATAAGCAAAAGTTAAGAAATTCAGCACCACCAAAGTAGCTTTACAACAAAAATTAAAGGATGTTCTCTAGGCAGGAAATAGAAGTGAGTGAATAGACATTAAAAAAAAAATAATAATAAAGTAAATAATAATAGTATCATGCATATCAATAATTACCTTAAGTAGAAATAGATTAAATGGTCCAACTGAAACACAGACTGGCTGAATGGAAACAAAAAGAAGCCCCATATAAATGTTGTTGATAATACATCCACCTCAGACCTAGGGACACACACAGACTAAAACTGAGGGCCTGGAAAAAGGTATTCCATGCAAATGGAAATCAAAAGAAAGCTGGAGTAGCAATTTTCATATCAGATAAAATAGACTTTTAAATAAAGACTACAAGAGACAAGGAAGGACACTACATAATGGTAAGAGGTCAATCCAGGAAGAAGATATTGCAATAATAATACACACGCATCCAACACAGGAGCACCTAAATACGTAAGACAAATACAAACAACTATGAAATGGGAAATCAATAGTAAGAAAATAATACTAGGGGACTTTAACACCCCACTTATACCAATGAACAGATCATCCACAAAGAAAATTAATATAGATTCCATATATATCTATATTAATTTTCTTTGCTGCAATCTTTAAACTTTGTTTTTCCTCTGTTTTTATAGAAATGCTGTATTAAATACCTGATTTCTCACACAATAAAGGCCTAATTTGGAGATCCCAAATACAAAAAAAAAAAAAGAAAATTAATATAGAAACATACGCCTTAAATCACACATTAGACTAGAGGGGCCTTATTGATATCTTTAGAATATTCTATCACCAAACAGCAGAATACATTTTTTTTCCCTCAAGTGCACATGAAATAGTCTCTGGAATGGTTCACATCTTGGGTCACAAATCAAGCCTTGCCAAATTTAAGAAACTGAAATCATAGCAAGCATATTTTCTGATCACACTCATACATGATTAGGGATCATTTATAGGAAAACTTGTAGAAAACACAAACACATGGAGAACTCAAACAGGTTACTGAAGAAATCAAAGAAGAAATTTAAAAATACCTAAAAACAAATGGCAATGAATAAATGACAACCAAAAACCTATGTGATGCAATAAAAGCAATGTTAAGAGGGAAGTTTCTAGCAGTACATGAAGCCTACCTCAAGAACTGAAAAGAATATCAAATAAACAACCTAATCTAACACCTAAAAAACCTAGAAAAAGAAGAAAATGGCCACAAAACCTCCAAAGTTAGCAGAAGTAAAGAAATCATAAAGATTAGAGCAGAAATAAATGGAAATGAAGGAAACACTAGCAAAGATCAATAAAACAAAAAGATATGTTTTGGAGAACATAAACAAAATTGACATATCATTAACCAGACTCATCAAGAAAAACAGGGAGAAGACTCACATCAACTCGAAATGAAAAAGGAGACGTTACAACAGACAGAGAAAGGATCATAAGAGACAATTAGAAATAACTGCATGACAATAAAATGGTAACCTGGAACAAATGGACGGATTCTTAGAAAAGTACAATCTTCTAAGACTGAACCAGGAATAGAAAATGTGAATAAGTCAAGCACCAACACCAGTCACAAGCTGTAACTATGAACAGATCAATCACAAGCACTACTAACTGTGATCAAAAGTCTCCAACAAACAAATGCCCAGGACTTCACAGGTGAATGCTCTCAAATGGTAGAGATGTGATAATACCTATGCTGGTCAAACTGTTCCAGAAAAATGTGGATGGAGGAGCATTCCCAACTCATTCTGTGAAGCCACCATCACCATGAACCAAAATGAAGCAGAAATGCCACACAGAAAAGAAAATTACAGGCTAATATCACTGAGGAACATCAATGCAAAAATCCTGAGGAAAACGCTAGCAAAAACAAAACAAAAACACATGAAAAGGATCATACACCAAGTTCAAGTGGGGTTTATCCCAGGGATGCAAAGATTCTTCACTATGTGCAAATCAATTAATGTGATACACTATATTAACAATTGAAACATAAAAACCATATGATAATCTCGATCGATGCAGAGAAAGGTTTTGACAAAATTAAACACCAGTTTATGATTTTAAAAACGCCCCATAAATGGGCATAGAAAAACCTACCTCAGCATAATAAAGGTCATATAGGAAAATCTCTCAGCAAACATTATCCTCAATGGTGTCAAAATTTAAGCATTTCCTCTAAGATCAGGATCAAGACCATGGTGCCCACTCTCATTCCTATTATTCAATATAGTTTTGTAAGTCATAGACACAGCAATCAGAGAAGAAAATGAAAAAGAATGCATACTAGAAAAGAAGTCCATCTCTCATTGATTGCAGATGACCTGTTTCTATTCACAGAAGACCCTAAAGATGGAACCAGAAAATTACTAGAGCTAATCAGTGAATTTAATAAAGCCCAGGATACAAAATTAATACACAGAAATTCTTTGCATAGTTATAGCACAAGAAAAATCAGAAAGAGAAACTAAGGAAACTGTGTCATTCCCCACTGCAACAAGAAGAATACCATAGCTAGGAATGCTGCTGCTGCTAAGTTGCATCAGTTGTGTCCAACTCTGTGCGACCCCATAGATGGGAGCCCACCAGGCTCCCCCGTCCCTGGGATTCTCCAGGCAAGAACACTGGAGTGGGTTGCCATTTCCTTCTCCAATGCATGAAAGTGAAACATGAAAGTGAAGTCACTCAGTCGTGTCTGATTCTTTGGGATCCTATGGACTGTAGCCTGCCAGGCTCCTCTGTCCATGGGATTTTCCAGGCAAGAGTACTGGAGTGCGTTGCCATTTTCTTCTCCAATAGCTAGGAATAAACCTACCTAAACTGACAAAACACGTGTATGCAGAAAGACAGGCTGTATAATGGAAGATAGCAAAGATGAAACAAACAGAAAGATATGCCGTGTTCTTGAATTGAGAGAAATCAATGTTGTGAAAATGACTATACTACCCAAAGCAATCTGCAGATTCAATTCACCCCTATCAAACAAACAATGACATTTTTAAAGAACTAGGACTAATAATTTTACAATTTATATGGGGTGGGGTGGGGGGGAAGACCCAGAAGAGCCAAAGCAATCTTGGAAAGAAATGTGGAACTGGAGGAATCAACCTCTCTGGCTTCAGACTATACTACCAAGACACTATGGTACAGACACAAAAACAGAAACATAGAGAATGGAACAAGACACAAAGCTGAGAGATAAACCCACACTCCTATAGGCACCTTTTCTTTGACAAGGGAGGCAAGAATGTACAATAGAGAAAGGACAAAAAAGAGAGCCTCTTCAGTAAGTGGTGCTGGGAAACTGGACAACTACATGTAAAAGAATGAAATTAGAACACTTCTTCACACTATACACAAAAATAATTTGCAATGGATTAAAGACCAACAGTAAAGCCAGAAACTATAAAATTCTTAGAGGAAAACATAGGCAGAACACTCTTTGACATTTTTCACAGCAAGATCCTCTTTGATCCACCTCCGAGAATGACTGAAATAAAAACAAAAAGTAAAAAAATGGCATCTAGAGAAACTTCAAAGTATTTAAGCAGCAAAGAAAACTGTAAAAAAAGATGAAAAGACAACCCTCAGAATAGGAGAAAATAATTGTAAATGAAGCAATTGACAAAGGATTATCTACAAAGTACACAAGTAGATCATCGAGCCTAATATCAGATAAAAAGCAACCGACTGAAAAGTAAGCAGAAGACATGAACAAATTTCTCCAAAGAAGACATTAAGAAGGCCACCAGACACATGCAAAGATGCTCCACATCGCTCATTATTAAGGAAATGTTAATCAAAACTACATGAGGTATCACCTTACACCAGTCAGAATGGCCATCATCAACAATTCTACAAATAATAAATGCTGGACAGGACATAGAAGGGAACCCTGTTGGTAGACATGTAAATGGATACAGCCACTACGGAGAAGGAATGTAAGTTTCTTTAAAAAGTATGAATAAAACTACCATATAATGCAACAATCCCCTACTGGCCATATGCCCTGAGAAAACATACCTCTAAAAAGACATATGTACCCCAATGTTCACTGCAGCACTATTTAAAATAGCCAGGGCATGGAAGCAACCTAATGCCTATCAAGAGAACAATGGATAAAGAAGTCATGGAACATATACACAATGTAATATTACTCAGCCATGAAAAGGAACAATACGAGTCAGTTTAACTGAGGTGGATGAACCTAGAAACTGTGATACAGAGTGAAGTAAGTCAGAAAGAGAAAAACAAATATATTAATCCATACACATGGAATCTTGTAAAATGGTACTGGTGAATATTTGAATGGCAGAAATAGATACACAGATGTAGAGGAAGGACTTGTGAACTCAGCTTGAGAAGGAGAGGGTGGGACGAATTGAGGGAGTAGCATTGAAACATCGCCACTACCATATGTAAAATAGCTAGCTAGTGGGAAATTGCTGTATAACATAGGGAGCCCAGCATGGTGCTCTGTGACGACCTAGAGGGTGGGATGGTGGGAAGTGGGAGGCAGGCTCACCAAAGACTGGATAATATACTTATGGTCTATTCACATTGTTGTATGAGGAAAACCAACCAAACATTGTAAAGCAGATATCCTTCAATTAAAAATAAATAAATACAATCTGAAAACTATCATTCAACATATCTGTACTGTCATCTAAAGCTATATGGGATCATCTTCTATTCCTAGCTATTTTTCCACTATAAGTGCTTATAAAAGTCATTAAAGGTTTTGAAAATATGATTTTAATAGCTACACAGTATTGCTTAATATATCATACATAAAGAATAAAATTTCAGTCTCAACATAGAAACATAATACCAAAAAAGGATTCCATTTTAAACTAAAGCTTGCATTTTAATTCAGTTTAATGAGAATTCCTCTGAAGATCTAAAATTCTTATGAAAAATAAATTATATGGAGTCCTTCTTGCTTTCATCTGTTATGCCTTATTGTCATTTATGTCTAAGGACTCTTGAACTTTTGATATTTTTGCCTTTGACTGTAATTTTTGACTGAGATAAAATCTTAAATGTAGATACTAAGAATGTCAAGAAGCACTCTTGTAAGTGTGAGTCACTAGTCATGTCCAGTTATTTGTGACCCATGGACGGTAGCCCACCCAGTCCTCTGTCCACAGAAATTTCCAGGCAAGAATATTGGAGTGGGTAGGCATTCCTTTCTCGAGGGGATCTTCCTGACTCAGGGGTCAAACCCAGGTCTCCCGCATTGCAGGCAGATTCTTTACCATATGAACCACCAGAGAACCCTGACCCTGGTGTACATGGATGTAAAAATCCTCAAAAGAATATTAGCAAACCAAATTGAAGATACATTAAATATAATCATACACTATAATCAAATGGAATTTATTCTATGCCTGCAAGCATGATTTATTATCTGCACATCAACCACTGTGATACACAATATGTGCAAAATTAAGAATGAACTCAGTTGATCTCAATAACTGCAGAAAAAGCTTTCGACAAAGTGTAACATCAATTTTGGTACAATCTCTCAACACAGTAGTTAAACATGGAACATCCTAAACGGGTATATAAGACGAGCCCACAGCTAACATCCAACTCAGTGGTAAAGAGGTGACAGATTTTCCTAAAAGATCAGGAATAGTACAAGGATGCCCACTCTCACCAATCTTGTTCAACATAGTAGTGGAAGTGTCCTACCCAGAATAACTAGGCAAGAAAAGGAAATAAAAGGCATCCCCATTGGATCAGATGAAGTTACACTGCCACTATTCAATTATGACAGGATTTATATGAAACCCTAAAAACTCCACCAAGTAACAAGTATTAAAACTAATAAACTCAGCAATATAGCAGGATATGAACCATCACAGAGAGAACAGAACAGTCCCATATACAAACTCATCAAAAAAAAAAAAAAAACCTGAAATAAATTTCACCGAGGAACAGAAATAGCTGTACAATCACGGGCTCCAAGACATAGAGTCTGGGTTCAAATCCCAACTTACCCACTGACTTGCAGAGTGACCCAGGGCAAATTACACAATGATATGAGCCTCAACAGATTCAACTGTAAAATGGACACAAACCCAGTATCTCCTCCCAAGGCTGTGAAACTCCAAGGAAATGCTTATTTAGGCCCGGGGGTTGGAGTGTCTCGGGGAGCCTCTCCTTGTATGAAACTCCTCTAGAACTGGGCTCTCCTGATCCTGTGGGTGTAGGGCCTGGGAGCCAAACGGGACTGGACAAGGACAAGGACAAAAAAAATTACTAGTTCTGTGTCAGGGAGGGAAGCCACCTCCTTTCCAGGTCTCAGAGTGGGGCCTGCACTGAGGGCCCAGGGGATGCACAATCAGATGTGAACCCCGAACCCCCCACAGCAGGGATGGAGCCTTCCTGACAAGAACCTTCTCTCTGGTCCAGGCTCCAGTGTGATGTGGTGTACTCCCTGAGTTCTCCGTGTCTCCACCAGGCAGAGAGCTCTCGGGAGTTGGAGGTCTATTAAACCACAGGTGCCTAAAAGTCAGAATGACACAAGGACTAACAACACTGAAAATTAGCTATATTTAAAAAAATGACAAATACAGACGAGGCTGGGGATGATTGACTACCTCTCAAGCCTTTAGCAGAAATATCTCCACACCAGCTCAGCAGAGCCCACAGGAGGAAAATATAATGGAAAAGCAGGCTATGGGTATATCTACACTGGTGGACCCAGGGACCCAAGTCCCAATCCACCAACATCGTTTTGTGTATCCAGACACCAAGAGGAAGAAACACAGACCTTGCCTTAGGAAGTCTCAGCCAGACTTAATATTGGGGTTGCTAAGCATGGTCACATGGTCACCATGGTCACTCAGTCCCTCCTCCCTGCTCACATCCTCTGTCCTCACAGAAACATACACGGTTCACTATAGAGAACCCTCTGAGTGTACTTATGTATACTACAAACTGGAAATGGTGAAATGCGAAGAGAAGACACAGAAATGGAAACATGCCTTTGGAGTGCTGTACAAATTTCCAAAGATCTGAAGTTCTTGATACTTGGCATTTTTAAAAAAGCTTCTTAATGTGTAAATGCAGAAAGGACATTTCCAGGAGAAAGGACAGAGGAATCGTCCCATTGGGACAATTTGCTATCCATGTGGGAAGGTTAGTCGGATCCCTACCTCACAAAACACCACCAAACCAATTAGACACATACTAAAAGCCAACAATTGAAGGAAAAACTTGACAAAATTTCGAACAATTTTTGATGAGGGAATATCTTTTCTTTAAATTGAGGTATTGTTGATTTACAATAATTTGTTTGTTTAAGGTGTACAGCAAAATGATTCAGCCTCTCAGGTGCTTCCTTGGACAAAATTCATTCCCTTTGGGAGGCCCCTGGGCCATGCCCTCAGAACAGCTGCTGCTGCTAAGTCGCTTCAATTGTGTCCGACTCTGCGCAACCCCATAGACGGCAGCCCACCAGGCTCCCCCATCCCTGGGATTCTCTAGGCAAGAACACTGGAGTCGGTTGCCATTTCCTTCTCCATCAGAACAGCTAAGAATCCTGAATAGGCAAAGCAGCATATGCTGGTGCTCGTGGGGGTTTTTAGACTGAATAAATTATTTTAACATAATACAAGAAACCGGAGAAGGCAATGGCACCCCACTCGAGTACTCTTGCCTGGAAAACCCCATGGATGGAGGAGCCTGGTAGGCTGCAGTCCATGGGGTCGTGAAGAGTCAGACACGATTGAGCGACTTCACTTTCACGTTTCACTTTCATGCATTGGAGAAGGAAATGGCAACCCACTCCAGTGTTCTTGCCTGGAGAATCCCAGGGACGGGGGAGCCTGGTTGGCTCTCATCTATGGCGTCACACAGAGTCGGACATGACTGAAGTGACTTAGGAGTAGCAGCGGTAGCAATACAAGAAATAAGCCCAGAGGTTAAGAGAGGATCTCCAAACCTACCTTCAAACAGGAGGTCTTGCTCCCTTGAATGTGGGTGTGTGAAACAGCGCTTGGGAAGGCAAGAGGTGTGTCATGAATATTTTCTCTGCAGAGGACAAAGCGATGTATAGAGAGGATGTGCAGGCACGTCCCAGGACACTGAGCACACGGACACATGGACTGGACTTTCAGCCCTGCTCTGGGGGCATCACACTACCTCCACCCCTGACATAGGGTGAGCAGCTCGCACGTATCCTGGAGCGTATGGTCACATGACCTGGACCTGGCCAATCAGTGTGTTCTATCCTCTCTGGCCACCCTGAGTGGCCCAGGACTGGGATGGTGACCAATCGGGGCCCAGGGCCGGGCCTCACGCTGGAATCAAGGGAAGAGGAGGGCTGGTTCTGCCGGAAGTGGTGAGGCCATATGAGATCAGGCTACAGCAGTGGGTGGTGCTTGAGGTCAGCCTGTAGCAGTTGGTGGTCTTCCTGCACCCGTCAGGGCAGAGCCGCCGGCCTGAGAAGGAGGGCGCTGCTGAGCCCAGGGGTTGAGAGCGCCAGTTCCTACTGTGGTCCCGGAGCTCCACCTGAGACCGGAGGGAAGCCATCTGCCCGTGAGTCCTTTCCTGCTTGTCTGTCAGCTTGTTTGAACCACGCTGGAATTGTGCAGGCCAGAATACTGGAGTGGGTAGCCTTTCCCTTCTCCAGGGGATCTTCCCAGTCCAGGGATTGAACCCAGGTTTCCCGCATTGCAGCAGATTCTTTACCAGCTGAGCTACAAAAGAAGTCCAAGAATACTGAAGCGGGTAGCCTGTCCCTTCTGTAGTGGATCAGCATTCCCAACCCAGGAATCAAACCAGGGTCTCCTCATGGCAGGAGGATTATTTACCAGCTGAGCTATCAGGGAAGCCCAGTATCTCTTCAGGCCAGCTATTCATTGATATCTCTTAAGGCCAGCTATTCATTGATATCTCTTAAATCCAGCTATTCATTGTAGGATTACCCTAATTAGTCTTCATGGGATTAAGGTAGCAACCTGCTAAGGTAGCAATCGATGTCCTTTATCTAGAGGACAAAATTGGGGCTCAAAGAAGGGGGTAACACAGCTACAGCAAGGAAGTGTGTACCTAGACAAAACCCCCAGATCCTGCTGTTAGAACTCGGGGAAGCCATATGGTGTGTCTTGTCCATGTGACAAGGGCTAAGGCACCCAGCCCACACTGGATACTGTGGGGACCTGACTTGGTAACTGCCTTCTGGCAGCTCTGAGACTCACAAAAGCAATTTGCACTGAAGAGAGGAGGGACACCTCCCTTCATCCACCCCACCACACCCTCCGGGTACTCCCACAGCCTGCCCCCTTTCTCTTTCTTTGTGAGGGAATAAGCGTCACGCTCATGTGACCACATTGGCTGTCCACTGTTCACGAGCTACCAACTGAAGCTGCTACCGAAGAGGCCAAGAGCCTTTGCCCCTGAGTACCTCTCTTTCCTTTGCACCGTGGGGGTCCTCCTCCACACCTGCACAGCAGAGGCCGTTTCTGAGACATGCAGGGACCCTCCTTCAGTTTGCAACAGGTTGCATCCATCGCTGTCCTTTCAATGCTTCCCTTGAAACTCAGCTCCTGAGCTCCTTTGTCTGCGTTGTGGCCCACCTGGCTGCCATGGGAGGGACAGAGCTGACCATGAATCCAAAGCTCAGATCTGACAGGCAGGAATCTGTGTATAAAGGACCTGATTAATCACACTTTAGAGGCTGTAATGGGCTCCAGGGATCCATAACCAGGGCTTGGGCCAAAGTGACTCCACAGCTGTTTTAATGCCTGGGGAGGGTTCTGGCTGTAGTGGGGGTGGGGTGAGTCTCCTGAGTTTCTGAAGGCCCACTGTGTGCAGGTTCATGGTGCCCTGAGAAGAGAAGGCAGAGTCTTTCCCTGAGCTGGTGGGCTGTGGGCACAGCCATGGATGACCAGGAGTCTGCATCTCACTAGGGGCCGAAGCTGGCACTGAGGGAATCCTCAGTGAGGTTTTTTTTCCTTAAAAGCCATCCTAAGTGACTTCAGCTCCACTGCTTTTTGCCAAAAACCTACAATGATCCCAAGAACTTTGTACACTCCAAGGGTGGTGACTGGACGTGGAGCCCAGCACAAACCCAAGTCAGTCCTGCCCTGAGTCCCACGGGCCAGCCACACCATCCCCCTTCCGTGGCCTGGCTTTCTTCTGCCAGGACCCCCAGAATGGTGGAAAGGCAAGTGTGGCCTCAAGCTGAGGGGCCCAGCCTGGGCTCCAAGCCCCTGGGGGTCCCCTTGGGACGTCTGGTGGACCTAGTTCACACTGCCGTCGGGCAGCTCTCTCTCGGATAATGTCGTGTTTCTTTGCTTTCTGTTGTGATGGGGCACCCCAGTTATCTCGGGGCAATTGGGAAGTCTGCTGGTGTTACACGTTCCTGCCTTAGATGGGGAAACGTTATTGCTGTATTGACGCTGCTCCCTCGATACTGGGAATCTGTTAAACACAAATGGCAAGGGGAACAGAGCAAAACAGAAAAAGAAAAATGGAGAGTTGCTGGGTTGCTTCAGGTCTCACCTGTGATTAAGTGTACAGCCTGCATGTGAACCCGGGTTCCCGCACCTGCCAGCTACCAGGTCCCAGGCCCTGATTTTAGACCCCCAGCTTCACTAAGGAGTCATTGACAGATATAGTTTGTGTGTATTTAAAGTCTACATTGTGATGACTTGATGCTCATAGACGTCGTGGAATGATTGCCCAACATAGGCATCACCTCAAAAGGTTAACTCTGTGTGTGTGTGTGTCTTTTATGTTGTTCTTATAATTCATGAACACAATATAGATAGCTTTCCATTTTTTAAGATCTCCTTTAATTTATCTTAGAATTCTGTAGTTTCCTGTATGCCTTGCACATGTTTAATTAGATATCTTGATATTTTCAGTGCTATTATAAATTCCTAATAGAGATAGAATTGACTTTTCTATATTCCTTTGGTAAATCCATTTACTTCAAATCATTCTAATTGTATTTCTTTATGTATACACAATTATGTCTGCAAATAATTGCTTTTTTTTCCCCCTTTACAGCTGTGATAACCCTTTCCTTTTTCTTGCCTTATTGTACGGACTAAGATCTCCAGTACAGTGGTGAACAGAAGTAGTGAGAATAAGTATCCTTGTCTGTCCCATTATCAGAGGAAAAGCTTTCAGTATTTCACCATCACACAGGATATTAGCTTTTTTGTAGATATTTTTATCAAAATATGTAAATTCTTCTCTGTTAGTTTACTAAAAGTTTTTCTTAGTCATGAACTAAAATTATTACATTAAATTTTCTTAAGTTTATTTTCTCCAGATTTTGAAACAGGTGATTTTTCTTTTATGTGGTGATTTAACTTTAAAAAATTTTGTGATTCTAAAACAACCCCAAACTGATCTTGATGTTTTCTCCTTCAGTTGGACTTTATTTGTTAGTATTTTATTTAGGATTATTTAATCTATACTTAGAGTCTGTAATTTTACTTTCTTGTACTTCTTCCTTGTTGGTTTTAGTATCAAGGTTATGCTAGTCTTATAAAACAAGGTTGGAGAGTGTTCCTTGTTTACCCTGAGAGTTCCTGTGAGATTACTGTTTTCTTCCCTAGATTTTTGGAAGAATTGATTGGCAAAACCAGTTGGTTTCATTGTGGGGAGGCTTTTAATTTCAGATTTAATTTTTTTCATGCAAATAAAATTTTCTGATTTTGTGTCTTCTTGGGTTTATTTAAGTAAAGCATCTCTCTAGGGGTTTATCAGTTTTATCAGTCCTTTCAAAGAGCGAACTTTTGGCTTTGTTTTTCTAAAAAAAACTTCATATTTGCTTTCTGTTTTGTTGTTTTCTGCTCCTTTTTTTTTTCCATCTGCCTTGTGTTTCTTTTGCTATGCTTTTTGTCTGGTTTCTTGGGAGAGAGGCTTAATTGATTTTTAGTGTTCCTTCTTTTCCAGTATATATGTTTAAGGCTTCAAGTTACCCTCTAAACATAGTTCGCTGCATTCCACAAGTTTGAATAAGCCAGATTTTCATTATCTTTTATGGAAAAGTACTTTCTAATTTTCATTGTGTTTTTTAAAATTATTATTCATGAAATTCTTCGAGCAGTATGTTATTTAACTTCCCAATGTTTGGGGAGGTTTTTCTAGTGACCCCTTTTTGATTTCTAACTTAATTCCATGAAGAGCCCTGTATTAGTCTGTTTTGGCCTACTGTTATAAATACCATAGACTAGCTGATAAACAAAAGAAAGTTGTTTCTTGTAGTCTTGGAGGCTGGGGAGTCCCAAGATCACTGGCAAGTGCCACGTCTGGTGAGGCCTGTTTCCTGGTTCCTAGACTGCCTGCTGCTTCTCCCTGTCCTCGCAGCACAGGAGCCCATTCCCTCGTGGCTTGACCCCTCCCAGAGTCTCTGCCTCCTAGGATCATCATCACGTGTGGGGTGAAATTTGAGGGCACATAAACCGTCAGCCCATCGCATTCTGTAAGTATACCCTGCATTATATCAGTCCTTTGAAATAATTTGAGCTTTCCTAATGGCCCAATATACTTTTTGTTATGTGTTCCTTGGGCTCTTGAAAATAATATCTATCAGTGGGAATGCAGTGTTCTGTGTGTATCAGTCAGATCAGGCTTGTCACTCATGTAATTCAGATTCTGGTAGCCACGCTGAGTAAAAGCAGAAGTAGGTGAAATTACCTGTAATATATTTCATTTTAATACACTCAAAATATTATCATTTCAGTGTGTAATCAACATGATAAAACCTAATGAAATAGTTCACCTTCTTTTT
Organism: Bos indicus; assembly: GCF_029378745.1. Lineage (NCBI taxonomy): Eukaryota > Metazoa > Chordata > Mammalia > Artiodactyla > Bovidae > Bos > Bos indicus. Next base: position 237,558 of record NC_091772.1, on the reverse strand, counting down.
TTCATGCTGAGTCTTTAAAACCCAGTCTGTGTTTCCTGCTTGCAGCACATCTCATTGTAGAGCCAGCTGCATTTCAGGTACTTCATGGCTGCAGGTGACTTCATACCAGGGAGCCCAGTTCCACGAGAGATGTGTCTTTAACGTCTCCCACTGGGATTATGAACTTGGCTGTTACTCCTTTTCTATTTCTGTCGGTTTTTATGTATTGACATTTTGAGGTTATGTTATTAGGTACATTCAAATTTAGAATCCTCATCTTGCTAGACTGAACTTGTATCAGTATGAGATGCTCCTTTTTATCACTAGTAATGCTTCTTTCTTTAGACACTATTTGACAGTCGTATTGCCACATCAGTTTTCTGTCCTTGTTTGCCTGGGTATCTTTTACTTTCACCTGTCTAAAAGATCTTCCATCTTAACATGTATCTCTGTGAATAGTGTATATATCTCTGTGTATAGTTTTCATTGTAATCAGTTTGACACTTTATCTTTTAATGAGAGTATTTGCTCTGTTTATAATGTTGATTTTTCAGTGGGTAGACACCATGTTGCTGTTTGTTTTCTGTTTGTCCCACCTGTTCTGTGTTCTTTTCTTTTGCCTTCTTTTAGAAGTATGAAGTGTTTTTCTAGTTCTGTGCTCCTCTGTCAGGTTGTTGGGCGTACATTCACAGATACAGCGTGTGTTTTACATTCAGGTCTAACTTAGTACTTTTACTGCCTCCCTGACATGACAGTTTCCTTCTTGTCACTGTTATACTTTAAATTGTTAGGTATATTTTTTGCATTAAATCATTGTTTTGTAGAGTTAATATTTACCCACAGAGTTACCTCATTGTTGGTCTTTATTTGTTTTTTATTTTTCCATCAGAGACTACTTTTATTTTTCCCAAAGTACTGCCTTAATATTTTTTTTAGCTCATGTCTGTGGGTAATGAGTTGTCTCATTTCCATTTGCCCTAAAGGTGTTTATTTTGCTTTCACTTTCGAAGAGTGTTTTTCTTGGGTATAGAATTCCAGGTTGGTGGTTATTTGTTCTTCAGCATTTTACAGATGCCAGTCCATTATCTTCTGACTTCCTCGTTCTTGAAAAGTCAGCTCTCGGTGTTGTTGTGACATTAAAAACCACACCTTTTTTTCCTCTGAGCGCTTGAACATTTTCTTCTTGCCTTAGGCACCCACAGAGGAGCTGAAACCAATGTGTGGTTTTCATTTTTGAGTCAGTGGTCTGATTCTTGAACCAACTCTTGTCACTGTCCCTGTCAGTCAGTCAGTCGCTCAGTGTCTGACCCGTTGCGACCCCATGAACTGCAGGACGCCAGGCTTCCCTGTCCATCACCAACTCCCGGAGCTTGCTCAAGCTCATGTCTATCGAGTTGGTGATGCCATTCAACCAGCTCATACTCTGTTGTCCCCTTCTCCTCCTGCCTTCAGTCTTCCCCATCATCAGGTTCTTTTCCATTGAGTCAGTTCTTTGCATCAGGTGGCCAAAGTATTGGAGCTTCAGCATCAGTCTTTCCAATGAATATGCAGGACTGATTTGCTTTAGGATTGACTGATTGGATCTCTTAGCAGTCCACGGGGCTCTCAATAGTCTTCTGCAACTCCACAGTTCAGAAGCATTGATTCTTCAGCGTTCAGCCTTCTTCATGGGCCAACTCTCACATGCATACATGACTACTGGAAAAACCATAGCTTTGACTAAATGAACTTTGTTGGCAAAGTAATGTCTCTGCTTTTTAATGTGCTGTCTAGGTTTGTCATAGCTTTCCTTCCAAGGAGCAAGCATCTTTTAATTTCACCGTCTGCAGTAATTTTGGAGCCCAAGGAAATAAAGTCTGTCACTGTTGCCATTGTTTCCCTATTTATTTGCCATGAAGTGATGGGGCCAGATGCCATGATCTTAATTTTTTGAATGTTGAGTTTTATGCCAGCTTTTTCACTCTCCTCTTTCACTTTCATTAAGAGGCTCTTTAGTTTCAACCCCTGGAGGCATTTCTTATTCCCCTTTCTGTCTTTTCTCCACAATGAGGGTCCCCATTTATAGTTTTTAACAACATAGTTTAACAAAGGGCTCCTTCAATATATTCTTTACTTTTTTCCCTCATATATATATATATATATATATATATATATATATATATATTTTAACCAATCCATCCTTCAATTCACTGATCCTCTTCAGCTATGTCCAATTTGATGTTAAACCCAGAGACTGAGTTCTTAAATTCAGTCACTGTTTTTGTAAAGTTCTAGAGTTGGTTTTGATTCTCAGAAATTTTGCCTTTTGTCAAGTATATTTTTGAACAGCTGACGTTTGCATCTGATGTGCTGATATACATCTGATACCTCTGGATCTGGTTCAGTTCTTTTTCTCTTGGTCCTGTTTGTTGTTACACCTTTTTTTTTTTTTTTTTTTTTTGCTTTTTTTGGTTGCATGTTGGACATTATGTTTGGAAAACCCTAGAGGTTCTGAGTGATGCTATCTTCTCCAGAGTTTCATCTGACGTAGACCTCCAGTGGGGACAGAGCTGTCTGTTCACTCAGGGCCTGAGGGACTTGAAGCTGGGGGGTCCTTGTAAGCTCAGTCTCAGCAGCCTTCACCCACCTTCCCCCCCGACCCCAGGGAGGAGCTTTGCAGTGTCTCGGTCTGGAAGCCTGGGCTGCCTCCCAGGCCACCCCGCTTCTCGGCACATCCTGAAGCCCACCGTCTGTCTCCTGAGTACCATGAGGTGACTGATACTCAGTGCTTAGCTGGTTTGGGCAGAGTGTTGGGTACGTTTTCTGACATCCAGACTGACTCGTCAGGCTTGTGCTCAAATTTTTGTCTTCCCAGCCCAAGGAACCATCCAGACCTGTGTTAGCCAGTCCTCTCTGCTTGACTTTTCCCCTGCCTTTTCTTCACAGAGTCAGCTTTGTTCAGATGCCCCGAGGGAAGGAGCAGCCCTCTCAGTCTCCAGCTCCCTCACTGGGCTTCCCTTTTGTTTGAAATCTTGGATTGTGGCTGCCAGAGATGGCAGAGCCTGGAGGGCTGCCGTCTATGGGATCGCACAGAGTTGGACACAACTGAAGTGACCTAGCAGCAGCAGCAAGGACCTCTTTTAAACTATATTTAGCTTTTCTAGCTCTTGGTAGGCTGACCTACTAGCTGCTTGTGTCTGTCACTGGAAGTGGGGACGCCCTGGGTGTCTTCTGTCATCTGAAGCCACATGTAACAGTCACAGTAATTGTATTGATCATCTTTATTTGATACCGAGGAAACCAAGAACCAGGGGTCCTTGCTTGGTACCCACGGTTGTGTTTCTGATCAGAATCCCTGGCTTGCCTGGGCTGTTTCAGTGCCACATAAACTTGGGAAGGAGGTGGAGCAAGCGGCCCATGTGGCCTGGAGACAGAGGAGCCAGTCTGCCCTCTTCCCCTGCTCCTGCCAGCCCAGGGCAGGCCTTGTGATGACGGGCTGCTGGTGGTGGAGGAGAAGGCTCAGGAGGGAGGGATTATGTGACCTGTATGCTGTGACATGGTCACATGTAGTTTTCTTTTTCAATTTGAAAAAAAAAATGACTGCTTTTAGTCTTCCCTCCAGTTTCACTTTAAGGTTGAAAATGAAGATTTTATTCTTAACGTTGAGCACAGTGATTTTACAGTCTTTTTGAAAGCAACAGTTGATGTTTTAAAAAGACATCTCAGAGAACTCCAGTAGATAAAGCCAAAAAAAAGAGAATGTGTTCAGGGTGAACTGCGGGCGGGACCCCAAACTGTACTCTATCTCTCCCAGAGTCTATAATCGCTGAGATGGGTAGATACAGGACCCCAAGCACCCTGGGGACTGAGGTCCTCAAGTGACAGCAGAGGTCCGGGCTGAGCCAGTAGTGTGGCCTGTGCCCTGGTGAGTGGAGAGCCGCAAGGGTGGGAGTGGAGCCAGGAGAGGGGTGGGAGACTCGGGGGTGGAGGGTGGGGCAGTACCTGGCGGGGTCTAGGAGGCACTTGCTGTCGAGGCTCGAGGCAGGGACACCCCTGAACCTCCACCGTGCAGCCCCCATGGAGCAGAGTCGTCTGGCAGCCCAGGGTTGAAGTTAAGAGGGCGAATTTGCAGTGGGTTGAATGAACCCCTGTACCCACTGTGGGTTCATTTTAAGTGCCTGGAGCGAGGTTGGTCAAGCCCTTGATGAGCTCGAGTGAGGGAGTTAGTCAGGGAGGACCGAGCTCAGGGTGAGAGTGAGGGGCAGCTAGCGTGGTGAGTCCTCTTTAGCTGGGTGGGTTCTGGGGATGCCCTTGAGTTCAGGAGTGCCCTTTCAGTAGCCTCACTAGAGGCTTGTTTGGGGGGTAGAGGGGGCAGAAGCCCAGTTAAAAGACTTGCTCATTCCCAGGGGTGGTAGTTTCTGAAGCAGTTTATACTGGTCGGCTCGACTGTGACCCAGCATCTTGCAGGGTCATGTTTGACAGGGGGCCTGAGCCGTAGGCATGGCCTTCCTTCTCCAGCACCTCACACTCACCTGTCGTCTTTTTGGCAGCCCCTCCCCCCTCTCTGCACCCTTGACAGTGGGCCTGAGCCCAGCCCCGCTGTTACCACGAAACCCCTTGTGACTGAGCAGGTTCCAGTTCCGGGCTCCTGGGAGACGTGCTGGAGGCAGAGCCTTTGTGCCATTTGGTGGTCATAGTGTGAGAGCAGTGATCATAGTGTGAGAGCGGTGTGTGTGAGAGTGGTGTGTGAGAGCAGTGTGTGTGAGAGCAGTTGTCATAGTGTGAATAGCGGTGGTCGTAGTGTGAGATCGGTGGTGATAGCTCGGTAGCCGAGGTATCCTACCGTGAAACAGTGGTTGCCCCCGAGTTGGGGGCTGCCCACATCTGCAAGGATGGGTCACAGAAGGGCCTGCCTGTGGCCGTTATTCCAGCGCTGCAACCCCAAGGCAAAGGCCAAGACTAGGAAGGACTTGGCCTCGGCCCAAGTCATGGAAGCAGAGTGGCCTGAGGTGAGAGCAGCCAGGGGCTGGGCCCGTCAGATTGCCCCTCACCCAGTGAAGCGTTGGGGTTGTGTTTCATTTTGTTAGCATGGTTGTGGGCCCTGCCGGCCAGGGCGTTTTGGCCTTAGTGGGCAGGATCGACCCCAGCAGGTTTACCTTGTAAGAGGTTGTGCAGTTGCTGCGTGGAGGATGGGCGGGGGGCCCACAAGAAGGGAACACTGGCTGGAGGAGTCACTGGGCACGTGGACTGAGCTATAGAGTCAGTCGTTGAAGCAGAAAGGCTAAGCCCCTTAATGTCTCCCTTCTTCCAAAGAAAGGATATGCGGGCTGGAGGAATCTCTGGGGCATTAAGATCAAGCTAGAGAGTCAGTCCTTGAAGTAGAAAGGCTAAGCCCTTAATGTCTCCCATCTTACAAAGCACAGACCAGTGTGTCCAGTATTTTAATGATGGGTACCTACTGCTTACGTGTATGACATACACCCTCATAGCTTCACATGTCTACTACATTCCTCTTACAAGTGCTGGGCACTTTTCTGGGTGCTGAACACACAGTATGTAGTAGGGGATATGTAGCCCAGGATTTTTTTATTTCTGCAAAGAAAAATAGAAGAACAAAAGACTCCGTGTAGTTCAGTTTGAGCAAGTTCACCACGTGGATGGCCCCCCATGCATGCAAATTGTGGTAAAATACATATAACATAAATTTAACATTTTAACCTGTTGATTGAACGACTGGGTGACTTCAGTGGAGTCAGGCTAACAGATGGCCTTGGGGTGCCATCAGCCTTTTTCCCAGAGGAACACTCCAAAGCTTGGTGGCCTTGTAGACCTTCCCTTTTTTCTTCACTCTCCCCAGTGGCTCTAGGTCACTGGTCTGTGTGTCATTTAAGAATCTCTTTATCCACTTTGTTGTTAGGCTTATGTTTTGGAAAGCTCCTCAGATGTTCCTGGGTCTTGAGAAGGTAGGCTTGGATTCTGGGTTTTCCCCTGCCGCATGCCTGCCAGGTTGAGGTGGAGGCTGAAGGCCAGTCTCAGTTGTGGTGGTCTGTGTGGTCTTGGGGTCAGTGGACCCCTCTTCACTGTAGGGGCCTGGAGATCCTTTGTGTGGAGCCTAGAGAGACTTGACAGGGTCAGTCTTCACTGTCTCGCTCTCTTTAATTTATGTTTGCATTTAGTTTCTCATTTAACTTTTCTAGGAGTTTCCAACTCCTACTGAAGAACTAAAAATATGCAGGGAGCAGCTTCTTAAAAGAGAAGAAGAAATCGCTGAGCTGAAAGCGGAAAGAAACAACACCAGAGTCAGTAGGGGGATTCTCACGTGTTGACATTTGCCCCGTAGGGGTCACCGCTGGCCTCCGTGTTGCTGTCTTTAAACTTTGTCTGATTTTCAAGTCATTTTTCACATCTTCCCCCTGGGCAGACCGGGGTGGATCAGTTCGGGGTTCTCATAGCTTGCTTCAAATTTATGATGAGAGCTAATGTAATCTTAGTACATTTGAGGGGGGAGTTCTCTTAACTTAAATTTTTGTCCATGCTACACTTTGTGTGGGATCTTAGTTCCCCAACCAGGGATTAAAACCCATGAGCCCTGCAGAAGTGTGGAGTCTTAACTACTGGGGCACTGGGGAAGTCCACTCTTAACTTTAGACAGAACTGGCGGGATTCTGACTTGCCTTAGCATGGTTTCAGCTTTAGCGTGAGGCTGAGAGGAGTTATCGGCCCTGAATTCAAGCATGAGGTTGAAGGTGCTCCTTTGGCCCTGCCCTGCAGCTGCTGCTGGAGCACCTGGAGTGCCTGGTTTCCTGGTATGTGCCATCCCTCTGGATGATGGCGGGCAAGTGGCAGGCGCAGTCCCCAGCCGGCATGACCAGTGAGGTGGAGGTGCTCAGGGCGCTGAAATTGCTGTTTGAGCACCACAAGGCCCTGGACGAGAAGGTACCAGCCACCCGGCCGTCCTGGATTTGTACACTTGCTGCCTTGTTAGGTGGATGATGCACGTATTTATATAACTAGTTGACTTTTGAGCTTCTTGAATTCTTATATATACATTTTTTCTGTAAGAAGTCAGAGTTTTATATGGTTAAAAAGCGTTGCCTGCGTATATGCTCAGTCATGTCTGAATCTTTGCGACCCTGTGGACTGTAGCCCACCATGCTCCTCTCTTCATGGGGCTTCCCAGGTATGAATACTAGAGTGGGTGGCCGTCTTCTAATCCAGGGGATCTTCCCAACCCAGGGGTCGAACCTGCCCTCTTGCATTGGCAGGCGGATTCTTTACCACTGAGCCACCTGGGAAGCCCCCAGTTAAAAAGTATTAGTTGGCATGAATGTCTCAAGATTTATTATATTCTGTATATCAATTTGCAGTTAAAAACTGGGTAATAATTAATTTAGGAGAACATTTTGTTCTCTCAAACTTAGAATTTAAAGCTGTTAACAACCAGATTCTCTTGACATTAAGATCAATGAGAGACATTAAAGGTATTCTGTGACAGTATCCATGTATTAGGGTGAGTATACACTAAGAAGTGTACTAACGTATATACACACATCAACACACAGTGACTCGGCCCCTTTTATTTGAGTTGAGAGCATGATTACGAGTAGCACTCGAAAGGTGTAGTTTGTTAGAAGAAGAATTAGGTGCCACACATAAAGAGGTAAGTTTGATCAGTCATCGTGTAATTTCAGTTAAAGGTTTGTCATTTACATCCTTTCATTTTAAAAAAGATTGAAGGCTGTAGTGGTGGGCATCAGATGTTATTTATCTTTCTGATTGAGGACCCGCCCACCTGGGTTATTTTAATGACTAATAAAGTAGACTTGTGGCTCAGAGCTGCAGGATCTTTTAAGTACCCCTTTGTCCAGTAGAAGACAAATTCTGACTCTAATCACCTGGTTGTATTCGGGATGGATAGCATCACCATGTATTTTCTTTTTATGTTGCGTTTTCAGTTTAAAGTTGAATTTTTCCAGGTGGAGTTTTGCTGTCTTTACTTATTTTTTACTCTGATTCTTTTTTTTTTTTTTGGTTTTAGCAGATGATTCTTAAAGAGCAGAATAACCAGGAAAAGATACTAACGGACAGGGTGCTTGATGTAAATCATGAGCCAGAAAACATGCCAAGCGCCAGTGGAAAGGCAAGTCTCAATCTTGCTCTCTGTCTGGTTCTCGTCTTACCATCCAGTCTGTGTGGGGCTGTTGGGACCTCTCACCAATGCACCATGTAGGTCTGAGTGTCCGTGAGGGTCGTGTGAGCTCCCAGAGCGCAGAAGGCAGTTTTGACCTCACCAATTTCCCGTAAATGCTGCGTTCCCTCCCTCCCAAAACAAGGCTGTCTAAGGCTTCCTTTCCCCCTTAGAGACCCTCCGACAGCTCTCTAAGCCACGAGGAAGACCTGGCTAAGGTGATCGAGCTCCAGGAAGTCATAGACAGGCAGTCGCGGGAGCAGAGCCAGATGAAGGAAACCCTGGCAGCCCTCTCTGCCCACGTGAAAAAGCTGGAGGTGGACCTGGACACAGCCATGAAGGACCTCCTCAAGTCCGAGGATGTGAACACGAGACTGCAGCGGGACATCCGTGAAATGAGTGATGGCGGCCGTGTCTGTTGTTCTGAGGTGGAATGTGGGTCCCTTTTTCTCCCAGTGGTCTCAGCCTTGGGATGGCTGCGTGAGCAAGAGCAGAGCTCTGGCAAGACCGCAACTGGCTGCCTCCCCGCCTCTGTGTCGAGGTCTCTGGGGTAGAAGAGGCCTGGTCCAGGCGGTCCGTTGGCAGTGGACCAACATGAGGGCAGCCCTGGCGCTGTGCTGCACCCTGAGTGTGGACTCCTCATTTCCACAAGTTCTAGGGGACCCAGTGTACTCCTTTTTTAAAAAAATTCATTCATCCATTCATTCATTTATTGGTGTGTAGTTGCTTTACACTGCTGTTTCAATTTCTGCTGTGCAGCAAAGTGAATCAGTCATCTATCTATCTATCTATCTATGTTATCTCCCTCTCTTTTAGATTTCCTGCCCATTTACTTCACCACAGAGCACTGAGTAGACTTCTCTGTGCTGTACACTAGGTCCTTACTCGTTGACTTTATGCATAGTATCAGTACTGTATATATGTCAACCCCAGTCTCCTGGTTCATCCCCCCGCCGCCTGCCTGTCGAATGTGTTCCTGATGATGCTGAAGTTTCCTTCTGATTCACTCAGGTGAGTCTGGTGACGTCTGTGGAGCCCATTCTCTCGGAGAGATGGGAGCATGCTGTATGGGCTCTGCTGAGGCAGCTTTCCTGGCCATCTTCTCTAGTTTTCTGAGGTTCTGCTCCTTGAAGGGGTGTGTGACAGTGATATCGGCCATCAGACAAGTCGAGTGGCATTTGCTCACCCTCAGATCCTCAGGTCCGAGCTGTGTAACCATGTGGAATCATAATGTTTCTGGCAGTCGTGTCTGCGGGTGTCGTGATTTATGAGAAACTCCCTAGCGGTCACTGTGAAAACAGAAGAGTGCTGGGGGTTCAGGCCTCCTCCTATGAGCCTTGCCTCACCTCTGTGCACAGACAGACAACACCCACCCTGTCCTCCCCCCACCGCCGTGAGACTATCTCAGAGAGAACCCCTCCAACATGTGGTACAGCAGGTGTACTTGTTTAGTAGCTTGGTGTGAGTGATTCTGTGTGAAAACTGAAAATAGAAATATTTGCACAAGTTTGTATAACCTATTCACACTACTCTTTGGCAACAGGAGATTAGGTGGCAGAGTTTAATACGTATAGAATTCTGGAAAAAGCATTTTTAAGACCTTTCACTTTTAATGTTAGGACTTTGCCCACATTGGTTACTTAGTGACCAGGGAGGGACCTGAAATGGATTTTGAGCAGGCAGACAGGAGTTGCACTAGCAGCAAGTTCTGGTCCTGGTTTGAGCATTTTATATATGTGGTGTAACTGCTTTAGAAGAACTAGGCTTGAGAAGGCTGTGCTCAGTTGTGTTACACTTTGACTTCTGTTTCCACTCGTTAATATTCTTTAATTCTGAGGAAATTGCATGAGATTTTTCCAACTTTTATCCGAAGAAACAAGCATCAGAGCTCCCCATTGGCTCTGTTGAAGGTCCCTCCCTGTTCTGGGTCAAGCCTGCCTGTAAGGTGTAGCAGACAGAGGTCCTGACTTCATGCCAGATACCTTCCCTCCTGGAATTCTTGCAATAACAGGGTAGTTTTGTATACTTTTTGTTTGCTGTTTGGGTTTATTTTGTAGAAAAGAAGCTTGGTAAACCGAGTGGCTGGACAGAACGTTAAGACAGATGGGTGCCAATCGTGGCAAATGTGACCTTTGAGGTAGGCGTGTTTTTGCTCACGTCTGAGAAAACTGCCATGTCTAGGACTTTAATTTTGAGGACGTTAACTTTATGTTTGATTTGAAACTGAGGATGACCTCAATGATAAACTTGAAAATGAAATTGCAAATAAGGATTCCGTGCATCGACAGGTAATGGCCTTTACTGAACTGTTTCTGACTTTTATTGTAGTGAATAACTGAGGAAGGAAGTTAAAGACCTTTTCATGTGACTCCCATGTTGGAAATCAAGTCCCAGTGTAACATTCTTATGACCCTAAAATATTGCATTCAAAAGTGTGGATGTACCTAATGGTAAATCAGCTGTACTGGAAGGAAATACATTTTTAAAAAAATGGGGGTGACTGTAACTTACAGGTTTGAATTATTTGAGACTTGGTTTAACCATTTTGCGGAATTCCACTCCACTGCCCGAGGTGGAGGCCGAGCTGGCACAGAGGGTGGCTGCGCTCTCCAAGGTGCTGCTCTGGGTTCCCCGCAGGGGGTGGGGGGGTGGGGGTAGGGGGGCGAGCGCGGGGAGGGCCTGTTCCCGTGCTGTCCCACCACACCCCTGCCCGTGCTGCTCAGTCCACACAGGAGCGTAGACGCTGGGGTCATGCTGCCTATCTGAGATGGGAGTGCTCCCCGAGTGTCAGGCAGCCCCCACTTCTGTATCATCCCTCCATTAATTTCCCTCCAGTTTTGTCCCGTGTTCTGTGTGTCCCCAGGATGCTTCAGCTCCGAGTCACTGCCTCTCAGAGTTCAGTCAGCCACTCAAAGCCTAGCAGGATAGAGACCTAGAAAAATCCCATTCTCGTTTAAGAGATGGCCAGAATAGCTCTGTAATGAACACAGTTTTAAGTCATTATCCATACACTTGTTGAAGAAGTCACAGTGGGGCACGTGCAGACCCAGGGCCCCACTCCCAGCTCGCTGTCCCGGAGCCCGCGGGTGAGAGGCCGCCTCCTGGGGATGTGGCACTGCTGGGGGCATCATCCCCACTGCCAGCCAGCCAGCCACCCTGTCCTTCTGGCGGGAAAGATGTTGCCCCGTGCTGCCGGTGGGCACTGGCTGGGCATGGAGAGTCAGGTCGGGCTTGTGCTGGGGCGGCTGACGGGAGCATTGCCCGGAGGCTGAGGGGCCTCTGGTCGCCGGCGGCCAGCAGTGTCGGGTGCTCACAGACCCTCCCAGAGCAGGGTCACTAATAGCCACCAGGGGACGCCCTTCTGCCTGTGATCTTCCTCTCCAGGCTTGGTTTCTCCTCTCCCCTGGCATCTCTGCTGTCCGTCCCCAGTCAGCCTTGTAGTCCTACCTTTTGTCTTCCGGAAGCTCTGCCACTAAGGAGGCTAAATGGTTCAAACTTACTTCCCAGCTTAGGAAGGTAGAACGTGTGCCTTGCGTGTCTTGCACTTGCTGATGCCTGCTGCTTGCACTGGCTCACCACAGCAGTCCAAGGAGGGGGCGCAGCGGCCACGGGTGCGGGCCTGGGGCTGGGGGGAGCACGTCTCCTCTCACAAGCTGGTCACCAGCACCCTCCATGAGCCACGTGTCACACATGAAGCCGCGCAGGGGCCCGTGGGCCCGTGGTCCGCACAAAGCATGGCCTGCTTGCCGCCCCTGCAGTCACAGGCCGCGTGCCGTCAGGACAGGGTCATTGTAAGAGGAGCTGATGCTGTTCTTGGTCGACAGGTGGGAGAGAGACATGGCAGCATCGAGGAGAGGCTGCGCAAGATGGAGGCCCAACTGGAGGAGAAGAACAAGGAGCTGCAGCAGGTGTGTGTGCTGACGGGGAGGCCGCGTCTGAGCAGGAGACACAGCTTGGGTGGGGGCCAGCGCTGCCTTTCTCCGCCGCTCCCATCTCTGCCACCGAGTGTGTGTGTGTGTGGTCCCATCTGCTGATCCGGGCACCCACCTCCTTGGGAGCAGGGCCAGAGGTGGTCACCCATAGGTGGTGGGCAGGGGCCAGGGCGTCCCCACATTCAGAGGCTGCTTGTTGCTCTGACCAGCCAGTCTGGGGAGCTGCTTGGGATACAGGTGGACCTCACGACTGCCCCTCAGACAAATCTGAGGGTGCCAGCCCGGGGCCCATGAAACTGAAGGCATGGCGCCCAGATGTGGAGCCTGCTTGCCTTGGACGTGGCGCTGGAGTCCCACATGCCAAACTGCTGACCCAGACATGGTGTGTGTGTAGGATGGCTGCTCCTAGGCAGGAGGAGAAGCATAGTTGTGCTACAACAGAAGGCGCGTCAGGAAAGGGTGATGGTGGAGGCTCGCATCACCGAGTCCTGAGAGAGGTTTCCCGGAAAGGTTGGCCATAGGGTGATACAGACCATCCAGGAAATGGAGTAGGGATTCCTGGTCCAGCCTCATGTGTCAGTACTGTCGTCACTATGCCTGTGTTCTTGGGCCTGGACTGCAGAGCCTCACAGGCAGGCTTCCAGGGGGCAGTGGTTCTGACTCCCATCATGAGACCCACGGTGAGGCGCCCTCCCCACTTAGGCAGAGAGCTCAATGTCTCCCAATCAGGGGTGCACTTCCTTACTTTCAGAACTGATGCTCAGAGGCTGTTGAGATCGGGATGCTGTTTATGACTAAGCTAATTCAAAGTAAACTTTTGTTTTGCTTTAAAAATATTTGAATGCCGATGCCTTATTGTGGAAGCTGTGACAGATTTTGTTTCCTTGGGCTCAAAAATCACTGCAGATGGTGACTGCAGCCATGAGATTAAAAAATGCTTGCTCCTTGGAAAGCTATGACAAACACAGATAGCATATTGAAAAGCAGAGACATCACTTTGCCGACAAAAGTCCATATAGTCAAAGCTATGGCTTTTCCGGTAGTCATGTGTGGGTGTGAGAGTTGGACCATAAAGAAGGCTGAGCACTGAAGAATTGATGCTTTCAAATTGTGTTGCTGGAGAAGACTCTGTTTTAACAGAATATATTTAACAAAATATAAACTTTTTAAATGTATTATGATGGAAAATTTCAAACAGGGACAAAAGTGGATGGAGTAGTATAATAAATACCCATAACCTGTCAATTAGTCTCAGCAATTTCTAACACAGAACCAATCTCAAATAGATCATTCTTTTGTCTTCTCTCCATTTTTTTTTATACAGTAGGTCCTAAAACAGCTTTCTAAACATTGAAATTGATGCTCATTTTATAAAACACAGACTTGCCACCTTTGTTATTACATTTAAAAATTGCTTAAGGTAATTATTTCCAGTTTTTTAATATGAATTTTCATATTGGAAAAGACCCTGATGCTGGGAAAGATTGAAGGCAGGAAGAGAGTGGATGACAGAGGATGAGATGGTTGGACGGTATCACCAACTCAATGGACATGAGTTTGAGCAGATGCTTAGCAGAAGTCAAGTTACATTTTCCTTATGGCTAATCCACTGCTGTAACACGTATAGCATTTCTGGTTTTGAACACTGAGTGTGTTTGCATTATAGATGGATTTAGAGTGTGTGGCTGTTGTGTGTGGTTCAGAATTCTGAGTAGTCCTTTTTGGGTTCACCTGAAAGCTGAGACAAAGTGTGAGCCTTTCACGTGGACTGTGCTGTGCATCAGAAAAATAATACGAGCCACATACACAATCTAAAATGTCCTAAAAACCAATGGGCTACTTGACGTCCTTCTTTCACTGCGAGTCTTGAAATCTTCTGTGTGATTTCCACATCGAGCTTTGCACCAGCCTGTCTCATGTGCTCAGGGACTGCACGAGGTGAGTGACTGTCATGGCCGACAGCATAGAGCTGCCAGGTTGAGTCAAGTTACTCGGAAACTTGGCCCGTTTGACGTGTTTTACCCCGTGAGAAAGTGAAGTGGGCTGTAGAGGAATGAATGTGAGGAATGCCCAGGAATGCAGGTGAGCTCCATGGAGGCAGTTTAAAGCAATGAGAGGAGTGAGGACAATAGAGTGAGTCATGTCCCCCTGACCCGAACCCCCTCCCCAAGTCCAGCTTCTCTCTACAGACTTCATCGTTGGTAATGGCTTGCCATGTTTCCTCCAGAGAAAGCTTTTCTACACCTGAGATGGAACTTCCTCTTCATTATGGTTTATAAGGGTTAATATTGTTCTGAGTGTTTATATTTGCTATGGGACTCTTAGAAAATATTTTCTCAGAATTAAAATGTTCGGAGTTGATACCTACTCACATAACCTGTTCTGCACATTTTGGTGCAAGTCATTTTACATCCGGAAAGTAAGTGGTGCAGGCTGTGTCATTTGCTGTTTTGTGGGAACAGCTGATTCTAAACCTGGAAACCCTGAGAGCCGAACTGTACCAGACGAGACTGCGAGGGGCTCCCTTCCACCACGGGTAGACTGCTCCCCCAGGTAGTTCCCCTCAGCGCTGTCAAGTGTGACAAGGGCCTGTCTTGTGTGTGGACAGTATGACTGGGTGTCACTCATGGTCGCATCTCAAGGAGCCTGTAGCTTCGTGGCCAGTGAAAGGGAAGAGACAAGCATTGTTCCTTAGGGTCCAGCTTGGTACCACGGAGTGGTAGTCACAGTATTGACAACACTCAAAACCACAGGCAGAGGTTTGGAAGTGGGGGGCCGACCAGTTGATATTTGGGTGTATTCATTTGAGGGGCCTGACAGACTGTGACACTGATGTTTCTGAAGAGTCGAAGAAGGTTAATGACCTGTAGTCTTTTTTACGTGAATGGAGACTGAGACATGACTTGCCGTTGACTGTGGTGGGAGGAATCACCTGGCTTGTGAATGAGGCGAGCAGATTACTGAGCATCCTGATTTTTTCTTACTCAATATTATAGGGGCAGTAATTCTATTAAGTATTTAAATGTTTCTTTGGCTTCTTCACGGAAAATTGTCACAAGTGAGAGATAAACTTGAGCAAAGGTTATTAAGTGCTTAACTGGTGACATTCATTCATCTGTAGGAAATTGACTACTGCTTGAATCCTGAGTTAGGAGACAGTTTGAAGCCCATACGCATATTTCTGTGTTTGTGTGCTTAGGGGATCCTCTCAGTCCAGGGCCCCCACCCAGCCTTCTTCTAGAGTAAGGGGGTATCATTTGAGACAAAGGCAGAGCCAGAAACTGGCCCTGTGTCTGAAACCATGACGGGTGGAGTTCAAGGAGAGCACGTGCCCTGCAGAACAGATAGGAGACATGGCCAAACTTGCTGGCAGAGCTCCTCCATGGTGAGGGGCTGGTGCTGTCAGAGGTGGGGAACCCCTGCTCCCAGGGTAAACAAGGTGAGTGTGAGGAGGACTGCTTAGACAGTGGAGGAAGAGGAGGTGGACACAGCCTCCTGCTCTTGGGGGTTTTTGGGTAATGAGGAGGTCCCTGGTGCCCAGACCCGAGGCCTGGCTCACTTGTGGAGTTCAGATGGAAAGCCTGGGGCCTGGTCACCAGTCCCCTGTGTGTCAGTGAGAGTGAGGGATGAGAAGAGGAAGCAGCCACAGGGCGGGAGGGGCCTCTGTGCTCTGAAGACAGTGGGCCGCAGCAGCTGGTGCGAGGGAGGGGTGTCTCCAGGAGGCAGCTCTCAAGGGGTCATGGCAGTGACTTAGCAGCACAGGTGGGGCCTCAGAGTGGGGTTTGCGGGCAGTGTGGGCTGGGTGGGGGGCACTATGCTGGCTCAGGAGGGAGGGAGTGGGGACTTAAAACCTGGCTCACAGGCAGGGCAGACAAGGCGTATTTGGTGGGACCTCCCAGAGGAATTGGTCACCTTGTCTCTGAGACCTTCTCCCAGAGGAAAGAGCTTAGGGTGAGGAGGGGGAGAGAGATGGAGGCTACACCCCGCGAGGGGACTGGGAGGTGATGGTTGGGGGGCGACCCAACCAGGAGGCCTCTGTGGCCCTCAGAGGACCCACGAGGGTCCGCAGTCCATGGCGGGACTGTGTCGTACCCCTGACCCAGTTCCCAAGTGTGCTCTGGCCCCAGGCCCTTGGGTAGAAGTGGAGCAGAGAAAGGATTGGTTCTGGCAGGAGGGAAGGGAGACGGGAGGGATACAGGCGTGGCTCGGGGAGATTCCAGACCTCCATCTCCTGTTCAGCACAGTTTTCCTTGCAAAACCATGGAGCAGAGCAGAGTGTGACCCCAAGCAGGCTGAGCTGGTGGTTGGCCCTGGCCGCTCTGCAGACATATGGGGTGTCCTGGGAGGGCTCTGTCTCCCGAGTTTATGGACTCCTGCACGTGAAGGCGCCACCCTCTTCCCAGAGAGAAGACTGAGCAGAGCCCAGGTGGTCCTGCAGTGCAGGCCACTCATAGTCAAGGCAGGGCCGCCCTGCCTCTCAGCAGGCCCCTGCTGACTGAGTTCCTGGCACCGGGAGGCCCAGACCTTAGTACTCAGGGCCTGAGCATCTGTGCTGGGCCTTGTTCAGCCCAGAGTCTGGTGACATGCTACCTCTGCTTTAATGGGAGACACCAATGTGGCTTAGCTCCGAGCTGTGGGTCCAAGGCCTTTCTGCTGTGGGTTGTCTGAGGCCACTTTAGAAGCACGGAGAGTGGTGCAGACAGTGTTCCAGGCAGAGAGGTGATTGTGATCCACAGACTTCATGCGGGAAAGGGAGGTCTGAGCAGGCATGGGCCGGAGGGGAGGTAGGATGCCAAGGAGAAAGCAGAGCAGGTGCAGTCTCCGCCCTGGGACCTGAGGGTGGGCTCCGGGGGGACCCTGAACTCCCCAACCCCAGACAGCTGATCCTGTCCTAGTCAGCTCCACACCCTCGTGTCAGCAGTGCCTTCTCCACATGCGGGAGTTTTCCAGCTGGTGGGGATGAGCCCTGAGTGTTTGCAGAGCAGTGGGCGGCCTGTTGCTATTGGAGCCAGGAGGGCAGTGCCCTCTCGGGGGCCCTTTTGCTGTGAAATTGCCAATCTTCCAAATTGACAGGCTCTGGCTTGACTGACAGAGTGAGCTCTCTTTTCTTCTAAAAGCGCTGTTCTTTCCCATGTGTTTCAGCTGACCCTACTTGGGTAGCACCCTGGACCTCAGGTTCCCTGTGGCGGACTGGCCAGCAGACTCCTCCTGCAATGGGGTGGTGCTGCGGTGCCCTCAGAAAGGCCGGCTGGCAGCGCTGCACGATGAGCCGTCCAAGGCAAGGACCCCCGCCGCCCCCTTCCCGTCCCTGGTGGGCACCTTGTGAGGCACCTGCCCCCTCACACTGTGGTCCTGAGGTGGGTTTGGAACAAAGCATTGATAGATCGCTTACATCTTCCCATTTTCCTTTTTCTGGCTAAGAGTTTACTTTTAAGGCATGCTTTTTTTTTTCCTTAAAATAACCAATTTTTATAACTTGTGGCCTAATGTGAGGCCCAGCATGGTACTAATTAGCACAGTTTTGAAATCGTCCTACGAGTAAATGGATACACATATCCATCAGCTTATAGTAAGGAGAATTCTCATTGGAAGTTTAAGTGCCTTATATTTTCACCTCATTCATGGCATGTATTTTTTCATACAGGCCTGTGTTTTGAGCTTCCGTATTCAGTGAGCAGTTAGTTTGGGCCAGACATCGTCAGAAGTAGGACTCCAGCAGTGAATTAAAAACCGTGTGCATTCTTTATCCACTGCTACGTAATGGATCACTGCCAAGCTTAGTGACTTCCCAGTGAACAGCTCACAGTCCACAGTTCCTATGCATTGTAGCAGGCGGGCCTGGTTCAGGGCCTCCTGAAGGCACAGACACAGGAAGGCCCCACAGGGCTGGATGGCAGGCTTCCAGACTCACCTGGCTGCTGGGGATAGGCCCAGGTCGCTGCTGTGTGGACCTCTTCATGGCCTGGCTTTCCTTGGAACACCCTCTGAGAGCGAGAGCGTGGGGTGTAGCCCAGGGCCTTTTGCACCCCAGTCTCAAAGCTGCACACCTTCACTTCTGTTTGCGAGAGTGAGCTGTGAAGTCCTGCCTCGCTCAGGGGCTGAGCAGGAGTTGCCCCTTCTGCCTCTTGAAGGGAGGAGGATGGAAGAATTTGTGGACCCCGTTTTAAACCCGCACAACCTGTCAGACAGTAATGAGCAGGGAAAGGAGACCAGAGTGCCCGAGTTGTCCGAGGAGGAGGGGACGATCATGTGTGAACAGGGTGGCCAGCAAGGTGACACCAGGAGGGTGACCTTGAACCAGAGACCCGGAGGCAGGAAAAGAAGTAGCTACTCAGAGATAGAAAAAGGGTCGTGTCAGCCAGCGGGGACAAGGGAGAGAGCGGGCCGTATCAGGGAGGACCCCAGGCTCAGGCCTGAGCAGCTCGAGGCCAGATCCTTTTTTTTGAGGTGAGGAGGGTTGCTGGGGTGGGGAGCTAAGAGCCAGACCTCAGCCCTGCTGAGGTGGACGAGCCCATGAGGTATCCAGGGGACGTGTCAGGAGAGCAGCTGAGTGTTCTGGCCTGCATCGGGGAGAGGACTCACTCAGCTCAGGGTGAACTTGGGGTCGTGGGCATACAGATGGCATTTAAAGGCACAAGCACGGTAAAGTCACCAGGCGGGTGCCAGTGGAGAGAGATGGGGTGCAAGGGTAGAGCTGTGGGGCACCCTGCATTCCAAAGCTGAGAAGGGGTACAAGGGAATGAAGAATAACCCCAGGGAGGGCGGGGCCTGGAGCCCAGGGAGAGACATGCTGGGGGGGCATGGTGGAGGGCAAGGAGGGGAGGGGGCTTGGTAACATGGGTTCCTCGAGCCCCCGGGGAGCTGCCCTGCGGGGCGGGGCACACCGCCTGCTGGCAGAGAGCTGGAGACCGGGCGGGGATGGGGACAGTAGAGGCTGCTCCCAGGGAGCTTTCAGAGACCCGCAGTGGGCGCTGCAGGGAGCCCTGGAGGAGGAATCTGCTGATTCCTGTTGTGTGATTGGAAGGCGAGAGAAGGGAGAGGACCTGCTGACCGGGCTGATGGGGGTGAACCCATAGGCAGCTAGTTCGCTGGAGCAGAGCAGGAATGATGGCAGGTGGTTTTGGAGCCAGTGAAGGAGGTGGTCCAGCCCTGGGGCGGGGTCGTGATGAAGACAGGGGGCGAGAGCACTGGCCACCGGGGACAGGGAGCTGGTAAGCCAGCACCTCAAGGCTGCCCCTCAGTTGCTTTTAGATCATGTCTTGGAAAAGCAGGCAGGACCTGGGTGACAGTGTGGCAGGGGGAGGTTTGCAGAGAGAAGGGTGTGAGGTTTGAGAGCAGGAGGGTGGAGCAGGGCCCCGTGGGCACTCTCCTGTGTGTGATGACAGAGCCACCCTTGCGGTGTGAGGGGATGTCCCCCAGAACAGCCCGAGGGCCTGTGCCCTGAGGAGAGCCGCGGGGGGCTGGCCCTCCCATCCCCTGGCTGTCCCTTCTTGCTCCTGTGTGTTGGTGTTCAGACCAGCCTGGAAACGGAGGGCTGGGAGCCTGCGAGGACGGCACTCCTCAGTGAACCAGGACCAGTGATGACCACTGAGGGAGACCCAGCAGCTGCCGAGCTGAAGGATTCTTTTTTCTTATTTTCCTCCAGCCTGGCTGATGGAGGCATGAATGTATTTTTTTTTTTAATTTTCAGTTTTTGTCTCTGACTCCATCAGCCCACCCTTGTGAATAACCTCATAGGATTGCCTTCCGTCCACACTAAGACCTGAGTGTCACCAGGCCATCTAGGAACTGGATTCTCCTCCTGCCCGTTTCTTTAGTGCTGCTCGTTTAAGAGATGGCAGTGTCTCATGAGCATGGCCCATTTATCCACAGTCAAGGCTTCCATGTAAAATTGTGTTCAGTTCCTGCCCTGAATGTCTTTGACGAGACATGGTCCTCTCATGCCCAGGTGCAGACCCTGAAGGAGCAGGACTGAGAGCGGGTGCAGCAAGCCAGCGTGCTGGCCAACGTGGCCCAGGTGTTCGAGAGTGATGAGGGCATGTCTCTGGCAAGGGCGACAGGGTCACCCTTTTCAGCTGGGCCACTCAGCTGTCACCCAGCGGGCAGGCCCATGCCAAGACTCCGACTGTGATGCTGCAGGAGCAGCTGGACGCCATCAATGAAGAGATCAGGTGGGTGCACCTGAACTCAGCTCACCGGAAACTCGGTTTCCCTGAGGAGCTGTCTTCTCCTAGGGAAGTCTGAGTGTTCCATAGTAAGAAACCTGACTTCAGGTCTGCTTCAAGAATTTTCAGTTTTGAGATTGCCCTTGATTATAGAGCTCAGTCAGCTAGGGCATTCTGTCCATGATGTGGTGTCAGCACTCTGTGAGGGGGTGTTGTGGGGTGTCCTCCCCAGCTCTGAGCCCCTAGGTGGGTGAGGTGCTGAGGTGGTGTCCCCTGTGGCCCATGCACCCTCCCTCGGAGCCTCCCACGTTCTGGTGAAAAGCCACCTGGAACAGAAAAGTTGGGGTTTTGGGTTTGGCAAATTCCCACTCAGATCTGCATTTTCCTTTTTAACTTAATACAGTGTGAAGATTGCCTTGTTGTAAGACAGTGGTCCAAGGACATGTGTTTGAGTTTTTCTCATCTCATCAGTATATTTAAGATGTTTTCTTTAGACACCGTCTTGGCAGTTATAACAATTTACAAAACGGATAGAATCCAAAGGCCCGCCTCGTGGTGAGCATGGGGCCTTGGGGCTGGGTGCAGCCGGGTGGCTGGGGGCCCCAAGGCCTGCCTGGTGCCACACCCGCACAGCTATGCCCATGTCCCAAGTCCATGTTCAGAGTGGCCGCAGGCCAGTGACCCTGCACAGGACTTGGCAGAGCTGCTGCTCAGACTGTTCTCGTCACGTCGGCCCAGGCCGAGAGGCCCGTTCCTGTCGGCCAAGTGCGGGGGGCCTGGGGGAAAGGCAGGGGGTGAACGGGACAACCAGCAAATGCAGGTGGTGCCGCCTGCCCATTTGACGCTGAGACAGATGGCTTTGTGGGCCGTGTTTGAGCACAGATGAGCTCAGAAAGATTGTCTTTCCCTGTCCCCGCAGGAAATATGGCATGGTTATATATTGATATTTTTATTTTTACAGCATGTTGTCAAGTAAAAGTGATTTTTCCTTATGCAACAAGTTGACTTGATGTAAATGGTAAATTCTGTCCATCAACTTGTTATCAACAGTGAAAAACTTTCAAGATGTATAAGTAGAAGTGAAACTGGAGGGTTTACTTCCTGTAAGAATCTTGTATTTTAATTTGAAAATCATTTTATTTGCATGATCATGTATTTAAACTGCTATATAAAATCATCCACGATGCATTAGGGGAGAAGAGCAGAAACCGTGAATTCTAGGTTAATGCAGCACATTGACATGAATCCAGAAACTCACACAAAGCTGGTGGAGAACTTCATCGAGTGATGCGTTTGTACATATACAACCTTAAAAAAACAAAAATAAAAACAAAAAACAGGATCAACTCAGCACTTCATCTGGTCTGGAGACTTGTGTTTATAAACTCCAGCTTGTTCACGAATTGCTTTTTTGATTGTACAGAGTTCCCGATTCCCAGTGGAAAAGACTTGAGGCACTGACGTGCATCTCTGCCCTGAGAGCAGGGAAGGTAAAGGTTGTCAACTTGAGGTATCTCCTCACAAGAAGAGAGTCGCCACCAGGGCCCCTTCAGAATGTTAGAGTAAAGAAGTGAAATCAAACGTGAATGATCAGGGGCCAGTTTGTAAGACTCAATGCTAAGTTATTCTAAGTTTGAGAATATTCAAAAGAGGAAAAGTCAAACTTTTTTGCTGAGATGTTAATTGAGCAACTATTTCTTGAATTTGCTAATCGTGACACAGAATGCCAGCCCAAATTTGTTGTCCAGACATGTTCCTCTGCTGACAGAGGCAGGTGACAGGTTTTATTATATTTTAGGTTGATCAAAGAAGAGAAGGAGAACACAGAGCAGTGGGCCGAGGAGACTGAGAGCATGGAGGGCAGGCGGAGCCTAGGCAACCTCCGTCGTTTTAAATCAGTGAGCTCCCTCAACCGGCATCCTGCCTCCTGCCCGCCCAGCAGTGGGCGCTCCAAGCCCGGAAGGAGGCGGCACAGCCCAGCGCAAGAGGGAGACTGGCTGGGCATCATGACTCGTATGTGTCTGCCTCCTCCCTGCCATATCCCTCCCTCAGCACACTGATTTTCTTTTTTGTTTGTTTGTTTTTGTTTTTTCTCTTTTTACCCAGAAGAAAATCAGGTACATTTGCTATGCTCGGAGATCTAAAATTTTTTAAACTGCCTAGTCTTGAATCATTCCACAATGTCACAGTGACAAATTAGTCTTGATATTTGGACCACCGGCTTAGCACATCATCATGAACTCAGCCAGAGCCTGCCTCTGTAACGTTGGGCCTGGCCTGTGCTGGGCACAGCAGCTGCAGGGAAGTTTCTGTTCTCAGGGAGCAGACAGCTTCATGAAAGTAACCATAGGCAGCTCTCATGGAGCGTGAAAGCCGTGCAGCACATTTTCCATTGGGGATGCCTGGTTGCAGGGTATGCGATGGGAACAAAACCAAGAATCTAAACTGGTCTGCTTGCTAATGGACCTGGCTGTGCGCTCAGGCCAGCTTTGCGTGTGAAACCAGGTTAAAAGCCCGGTGCCCAGGGCCCCAGGGTAGACGTCGGGCTGCCTCACTTTTCCGAGTCTAAAAACGGATGACGACCTAGGGCTTTTGGTGACAGAGTGTGTGGCTCTAAAGCACATGTTTCAGCTTTCTTCCATGTTTAGCTTAGGTTTTGTGAGTGCATTGCTATTTACCCCATGAAATCATGTATACAATACTCTGCTTTATAACTGCACTTGTATTATCACTTTTTTTCTGTTACCACCCATTTCATGTTAGTTGCATTGTTAGTCAGCTAATAATTAAATTAACCGTGAATCTTTTAGAGGCATGTGAAGTGGTAACTAGTCCATTTTGTGGTCTTTTGACACACTGTTTTTATAATTTGCATCATTGGCTAATTAGTTGATATTTAAAATTCTTTGATGATTTCTCTGTGGTTTCATGCTTAATTTCTTTCCAAGTATTTGTAAAAGAACAGTTCTGTGTATGTTTTCCTTGCTGTTGGAGTTCTCTGACGGTGTGTCTGCTTTCATCATTGGTTTTGATTTCCTGTCTCATCCTGTTGTCTGCTTAGTCATCGTCAATCCAGAACCCCCACCCCCAAGGCTGTAGTTTACCCATCCATCTTCCTTCCCCTGTTGCCCCATTTGCTCTGGTCATAGCCGTGCTGTGGTCCACAGCATGTGTCCCTTTAGTCGGGTTGTGCTTTTTCTTCATGTCTCATTAAATGGTGTTTTTCCCCCATAGCAGTAAGTTTGAATTGGTGTATCACTATGCAGTTACAGGAGAAGGCAATGGCAACCCACTCCAGTACTCTTGCCTGGAAAATCCCATGGATGGAGGAGCCTGGTAGGCTGCAGTCCATGGGGTCGCACAGAGTCAGACACGACTGAAGCGACTTAGCAGCAGCAGCAGCAGCAGCATGCAGTTACAAGCATAATGTAGATGGATCCTAAACTACAAATCATGTGTAATTCATAAATGAGATTATCCTTACATAAAGAAATGATCCTCTTAAGTGTAGAATTAGTGGAATTTTAGATATGCAGATGACACTACCCTTAAGGCAGAAAGTGAAGAACTAAAAAGCCTCTTGATGAAAGTGAAAGAGGAGAGTGAAAAAGTTGGCTTCAAGCTCAACATTCAGAAAACCAAGATCATGGCATCTGGTCCCATCGCTTCATGGGAAATAGATGGGAAACAGTGGAAACAGTGTCAGACTTTATTTTTTGGGGTTCCAAAATCACTGCAGATGGTAATTGCAGCCATGAAATTAAAAGATGCTTACTCCTTGGAAGGAAAGTTATGACCAACCTAGACAGCATATTCAAAAGCAGAGACATTAGTTTGCCAACAAAGTTTCGTCTAGTCAAGGCTATGGTTTTTCCTGTGGTCATGTATGGATGTGAAAGTTGGACTATGAAGAAAGCTGAGCCCGAAGAATTGATGCATTTGAACTGTGGTGTTGGAGAAGACTATTGAGAGTCCCTTGGACTGCAAGGAGATCCAACCAGTCCATTCTAAAGGAGATCAGTCCTGGGTGTTCTTTGGAAGGACTGATACTAAAGCTGAAAACTCCAATACTTTGGCCACCTTATGCGAAAAGCTGACTCATTGGAAAAGACTCTGATGCTGGGAGGGATGGGGGGCAGGAGAAGAAGGGGATGACAGAGGATGAGATGGCTGGCTGGCATCACTGACTCGATGGACATGAGTTTGGGTGAACTCTGGGAGTTGGTGATGGACAAGGAGGTCTGGTGTGCTGTGATTCCTGGGGTCGTGAAGAGTCGGACATGACTGAGCGACTGAACTGAACTGAACTGAACTGACACAATATCCTTTCTGTGTTGGTGCTTGTATTTAAGACTGTGAATCTCATCAGCTTTTGCACAGTTAATGTCTCTATTAAACTCTTAAAAAGTATCTTCTATGGCTAATAAAATGTAAAGACTGCACCTGCTATTAAGCTAGCTTTCATTCTTACATATTTTCACAGGGAACCTCTTTAATGAATTTATTTTGAGAAGTTTTAAATAAAATTCTATGTCAGGATTTTACATTAATGTCCAGTAGGTGGTTAGATTTGTTCAATGTTAAAATAGGTATTATGGTAAATTCCTCATCAGTTAAATTACTAATTTAAAGTATAACATGTTTTTTATTAAGAGAAACTAACTTATAGAGAAGTTTGGCTAAGAATAGACAACTGCTAAGGCCCTTTGTTGTACAGAATTCTGTGCTTTAATAAATCATGATGTTGTAATAGAATTGTATCTTCCTGAGTAATAATTTATAGTGTTTCTCTAGTAAATCTTGAATAGCTTATTTAACTTCTGTGGTCAAAAAAAAATGTTCTGTTTCCAGTCACATGTTCTCTAAATCTTCATCTCGCTTATATGCTTGCCATCATATTTGCTTTACTGTATTTGCCTATACTGATTCTTGGTAGAATTCAGCTGTGAAGCCGTCTGGACCGGGGCTTTTGTTTGCTGGAAGATTTTTGATTACAGTTTCAATTTCCATGCTTGTGATGGGTCTGTTAAGATTTTATATTTCTTCCTGGTCGAGTTTTGGAAAGTTGTACTTTTCTAAGAATTTGTCCATTTCTTCCACGTTGTCCATTTTATTGGCATATAGTTGTTGATAGTAGTCTCTTATGATCCTTTGTATTTCTGTGTTGTCTGTTGTGATCTCTCCATTTTCGTTTCTAATTTTGTTGATTTGATTTTTCTCCCTTTGTTTCTTGATGAGTCTGGCTAATGGTTTGTCAATTTTATTTATCCTTTCAAAGAACCAGCTTTTGGCTTTGTTGATTTTTGCTATGGTCTCTTTTGTTTCTTTTGCATTTATTTCTGCTCTAATTTTTAAGATTTCTTTCCTTCTACTAACCCTGGGGTTCTTCATTTCTTCCTTTTCTAGTTGCTTTAGGTGTAGAGTTAGGTTATTTATTTGACTTTTTTCTTGTTTCTTGAGGTGTGCCTGTATTGCTATGAACTTTCCCCTTAGGACTGCTTTTACCGTGTCCCACAGGTTTTGGGTTGTTGTGTTTTCATTTTCATTCGTTTCTATGCAAATTTTGATTTCTTTTTTGATTTCTTCTGTGATTTGTTGGTGATTCAGAAGCGTGTTATTCAGCCTCCATATGTTGGAATTTTTAATAGTTTTTCTCCTGTAATTGAGATCTAATCTTACTGCATTGTGGTCAGAAAAGATGCTTGGAATGATTTCTATTTTTTTGAATTTACCAAGGCTAGCTTTATGGCCCAGGATGTGATCTATCCTGGAGAAGGTTCCATGTGAGCTTGAGAAAAAGGTGAAATTCATTGTTTTGGGATGAAATGCCCTATAGATATCAATTAGGTCTAACTGGTCTATTGTATCATTTAAAGTTTGTGTTTCCTTGTTAATTTTCTGTTTAGTTGATCTATCCATGGGTGTGAGTGGGGTATTAAAGTCTCCCACTATTATTGTGTTATTGTTAATTTCTCCTTTCATACTTGTTAGCATTTGTCTTACGTACTGTGGTGCTCCCGTGTTGGGTGCATATATATTTATAATTGTTATATCTTCTTGGATTGATCCTTTGATCATTATGTAGTGACCTTCTTTGTCTCTTTTCACAGCCTTTGTTTTAAAGTCTATTTTATCTGATATGAGTATTGGTACTCCTGCTTTCTTTTGGTCCCTATTTGCATGGAAAATCTTTTTCCAGCCCTTCACTTTCAGTCTGTATGTGTCCCCTGTTTTGAGGTGGGTCTCTTGTAGACAACATATGTAGGGGTCTTGTTTTTGTATCCATTCAGCCAGTCTTTGTCTTTTGGTTGGGGCATCCAACCCATTTACGTTTAAGGTAATTACTGATAAGTATGATCCCGTTGCCATTTACTTTATTGTTTTGGGTTCGAGTTTATACACTGTTTTTGTGTTTCCTGTCTAGACAATATCCTTTAGTATTTGTTGGAGAGCTGGTTTGGTGGTGCAGAATTCTCTCAGCTTTTGCTTGTCTGAAAAGCTTTTGATTTCTCCTTCATACTTGAATGAGATCCTTGCTGGGTACAATAATCTGGACTGTAGGTTATTTTCTTTCATCATTTTAAGTATGTCTTGCCATTCCCTCCTGGCTTGAAGAGTTTCTATTGAAAGATCAGCTGTTATCCTTATGGGAATTCCCTTGTGTGTTATTTGTTGTTTTTCCCTTGCTGCTTTTAATATTTGTTCTTTGTGTTTGATCTTTGTTAATTTGATTAATATGTGTCTTGGGGTGTTTCTCCTTGGGTTTATCCTGTTTGGGACTCTCTGGGTTTCTTGGACTTGATTCTTGAATTTTTAGCTTCAAAGTCGCAATAAATCTAGTTTCTCTTCATTTCTTTGCATGCATCTATCAGCCTAGTGATTTAAGGAAGCAGCGTCAAAAGGTAAACTGTTTAGTAATTTAGCATGCCTTTGTTTCTCTGTGAAGTATTAAAGAGTCCTTATCGTTAACAAGAATGAACACTGTGTGGTTATGTACTGGTGAATAATTGACGTTTTAATAGAAGTAATGAAACTCACCCACCACTTAAAATGTGCTGATGGTTCTGTTGAAAATTGGTCATTCGTTGAGACAGTTATAACAGTTTGCCTTTCTCCCACTTGTTTACCTTCTGATCATCTCATGCTTGTTTATAATAGACATAGTATTATTTATTATATTTAAAATTTTCTTTACTTATTTTTTTGGCCATGCTGCACAGCTTATGGGATCTTAGTTCTCCAGCCAGGGATCAGACCAGTGTCCTGGCAGTGAAAGTGCCAAGTCTTAACCTCTGGACCACCGTGGAATTTCCGCTTAGTGTTTTCTTATAAGAAATGACTGAATCAGAGCCATAGATGTTCGATTTGCGGGAGGCCAATTTAATGATGGTGGGTAGCAGTGTGCAGGAGACTCTGTGCGCCAGGCACGTGCTTTCCGAGTCTGTCATCTCATCCCCAGGTGAGGTCCAGGCTGCTGCTATCCCCATTCAGCAGACGTGGACACTAAGGCGTAGCAAGGCCAGGTACCCTGATCTCTGGTTTATAATTAATATTAAATAATAAATTAATATTTCACACTAGCATACTAAAAATTGATGTTAACTTATTTATAAGAACTCATATATTACATATATCACACAGTATATTTAAATGTGATAAAATTTTTCTTCATACTATTTATCTAAGATTAGAATTTAGTTATTATGCTTTCAAGGAATATTAAATTTGAACAATGAGAAAGGATTATAATTTATAGATTTGTTTGTTTTATCTGATAGAACATATATCTGTTTAATTATTAAATATCTTCTCTTAAAGAACTTACTCATTCTATACATTTCTACAGATTTAAGAAAGTCTTAAAAATGACAAGAAGGAAGTTAAGTGAATATGAAAATGGAGAGCTTAGTTTCCATGGAGATTTAAAAGACAGTCAAACTGAAATGGATATTCAAATTAATATGCTAAAACATAAGGTGATTTTTAATCAGTTTTAGAACCCCCAAATCACTTAATTTTGGGAAATATAAATCATTCCATGCTTTGAGCAGTGAAACACAGATTTGTCTGTTAATTTTTTAGGTTGGACACCAGTAAAAAAGACAACTTTTCCTTATATCATTTTGAGATAAAAAGGGCACACTCTTGACTCTCTCTGTCTTGAACCCTGGCTGGTGATCTGAAGCTAAGCAGCACAGCATTAATGACCCCAAAGCATCCGTTGTTTTTGGTGACAGGTTTGTTGAAATCTAATGAACATACCATGCAGTTCATTCATTTAAATTGTACAGTTCAGTGACTTTATTGTGTTTAAAGAGTTATACAGGCATTACCACGTTAGAACATTTTAATCACTCTCCAAAGAAGGGTGCCAGTTTTCCCTTCCTGATCTTCTCAGCCTGAGGGAGCCATGACTCCACTCACTGACTGTGTAGATGTCCCTTTTCTGGACATTTCGTGTCAGTGGAATCACACAATATGGGATCCTTTGTGACTGCCTTCTTTCATTTAGTGTAATATCTTCAAGGTACATCTAACATGTATCAGTATTTCCTTGATTTTATTGCTCAATAATATCCTATTGTATGGACATACCACATTGTATTTATCCATTCATCATCTGATGGACCTTTGGGGTTTTTCTACTTTTTGGCTAATGTCAATAATGTTACTGTGAATATTTATGTCTAAGTTTTGATGTGAATGTGTTTTTTCATTTCTTTTGGGAAAACAGTTATGAATAGAATTGCTGTATTAAACAGCAACTCTGTTTAACCTTTTGAGGACCTGCCATACTGTTTTCCAGCATGGCTGCATCATTTTATATTTTTATCCAAAGTATGTGAAACGTTCCCATTTCTATACATTCCTGTCAACACTAGTCATTACCTGTCTCTGTGAGTATAGCCATCCTAGCAAGTATGAAGTGGCATCTTGTGGTGTTTTATTTCTCTCTCTGAGGAGAGGACAATGAAGATTGAGTTCTAGATTAGTAACTACTCAAAGCTACCCATCTCTTTTAGAATTTTAGTAAATTGAGATGAGGTCAAAAGTCTGATTTTGGTAATTAAACTATTTCTAGTTATTTCTTATAGTTCAAATCATATGCCTCATTGCTTACTAGTCTTCATTGTTTTCAAACTTGAGCAGAAATTCTAAGGAGTCACAACTGCCTATGTGTAAGAAATTGTAATTGAAGGGAACCCTGAAAAAACTTCTTCCTGAATAGTCCTTAAGTCTTCCTTCTAGTTATATGCTTCTTCTCATCAACATTGTCATTAAAAATCTCACCCTTTATTATATTCCACTTTATAGGAGACCAGTTCCTACCTGCATTTAAGTTATGTTTCTTTATTTTCTCTTTTTCAAAAATCCATTTTTCTGTTTTTTTTCCTAATCAGCTTTAAGTTTAGTGGCTTCAATAAACAACATTGGTTTCATTCAAAACCTACACTTAGGAAAAGGTGGCCAGGATGGCTGGCTTCTCATCCCCTCGGCTTCAGGTGGGGCAGCTTGAGGGCTGGGGGCTGGAATCGGGTGAAGGTGTGTTCATGCCCATGTCTGATAGTTGGTGTCTGTGGTCGGCTGGACTTTGGTGAAGGCAGACAAGTGAAACACCTACCCTGAACACCTAGGCTCTCTTTGCAGCCTGGGCTTACTCGCAACATGGAGCCTGGTTCCCAGGTTGAGAGCCAGGCAGAAGCTCTGCTGCCTTGTCTAACCTCGCTTTGCAGTTCACACAGCATCACTTTCATCATCTTCTGTTCAATAGGAGCAAGTCACTTATACTTGGCCTATATTCTACCTCTCTTACAGAATAAAGTTTTTTAAAACTAATGGGTACATTTAAAAACTAGCACAGTTACTCACTGGCCACAATTTTTTATATTCCTTCCAATGAAAAGTACCCTTTTCCCTACCCGTTCCCTCACAAGTCTCAGTTGTTAACAGTGTCAGGTCCAGGCTCAAGTAGAGGTCTTGCCATCTTCATCAGGTACAGATGGCACATGGGGATGAGGTTTCTGGGTGTGATTTCTAGAATGTGACCCTGTGAGCACAACCCTCTCAGTACTAAGCCTTGAGAACTAAAGGGACAAGTTATCTTCCACCCACACTCCCACCATTCTGCTGAATGACTAGACTCTCCTGTTCAGAAATGGGAAACGGGAGGCACCGTAGTCCATAGCAGCTCTGAGGTCCAGTTTGGTGCTGCCAGCTCTGTGATGAGGACTTGGTCCTACCCATAGGAGTGCTTCTCCTTTGCTCTACCCTCTGAGCTCTGTGTGCTGTCCTTTTCATAAGAAATGACCTCTGTCTGTAGCTGAGTCATGTTTCTTAAGCCACTTCCTCTTCATTGAACTTCTAAGAAAATCCTAAAGGCCTATTCTCATTTGTATGTCTTGGTCTCTGTTAGGTCAAGCATCGTTTTTTTGCTGCCAAGGTTCTCTTTAAAGCTTTTAGTGTCCTGTGAATTGGATTGGGATTCACATTATTGGAGAGGCTACCCTCACAAATCTTTTTTGAGAGAAGCTCTGCACCTTGGGCTTCTTGTGAAGCTTTGTAGGATGATGCCTTTAAAATTCTTATGCCCTTAAGATCTTTAAAGGAATTTGAGGCACCACCTTAAGTCTTCCCATGGTCCTAATGAAGGATTTTATAGTCTACAGGCTTCACCTTTAGTCCATGTTTTCCTGGCAGCACCCTAGATTTGATCTTAGCCCAGTAGCTGTTTTTCTCTTTTAGCATCATGTGACCACTGGACATGTGAAGATGCTGTAAAGGAGATAACAGATATTGAACCCAAATATAATTGAGCCTGGTTCCTTTATATTTAATAGTCCCCCCCCCTTTTTTTTGATGGCTTATCCTTCTCATTGATGTTACTTTCAACTGGTTCATAGGAAGAGTCTCCTTTCCCCTGTGTTTCAGTGTCATTTTCTTCTCTTGCCTAGAAGCTGTCACCAACAGCCTCTTTAAGGGCCATCAGGATTCAGTTTACAATGTCATGAAGCCCTTTGGGTTTTCATTTCTTTCTATGAGTCCATTCAGATCTCACCTACCTCCAGGTTGAAAGACATTCTCACATCTTTTAGTTCTTTTTTAATGGCATTTTTAATATCAGTATCTGTGCCAGGTATTTATTGCCAGCAAATTGTATAATAAAGCACGTCAAAGCGTAGTGGCTCAAAACAGCATTTACTTTGTTTGAAAAGTTGTGTTGGGGCAAAGCTTAGTGAGTGAGGCCAGCACGTTTCTTTTCCAGTCAGCATCAGCTGGGATGTCATGAAGGTGGGGGCCAGAGTCATCTGAAAATTAGCTCATGCACATGTCTGGCAGTTGGAGCTGGCTTTTGGATGGGGCATTAGTTGGGAGCGGTCATTGGAGGCACTGACAAGGTGCTCAGTATGTGGTCTTGGCTTCTTCACAGCATAGTGACTGATGCTAAGGGTGGGCTTTCCCACAGAGCAAAAGTCAGGTTCCCCAGACTCTGTCCAGTAGAAATCAGTTACTGAGGCCAACACATATTTAAGGGGAGGGAATTGCAGAGAAAAGTGTCAAAGAATTTGTAGACAGTTTCAATACCACCACCTCCACTCACCTCGACTTACTGAGTAATCATTCTGTCTAAAGGAAAGTTCTTTGCAACTCGGTGTCACTGAAATTCCCGCAAATTTTGTTTGTTGTTTTGTTTGATATATTCTGTTCTGTGAAGAGTAACAAATGGTTACAAAAATAAGGCATTTTTGTTGTTGTTGTTCAGAAAAATGTATGGATCATCTCACTAAGCTATTAAGAGATGGGATTTCTTTAACCTTTTGAATTATTTTTCTTTGGAATGCAGTTCAAATTAGCAAAAACTATTTAGTTCAGAAAAAGATTTATGGGATTAGAATCCATATTTACAAGATTTATTAATGAGAGTCTTATTTTCACAATCTTCTTTTGGGAAGCGTTTATTAACTCAGCCCTAGATAACTCAATACAGTATCCCTCAAACTTCTTTAAAACATGGGGCATTAAGATGGGGGGAAGGAGTAGAGACATTCTACTAAGAGGTGACTTGTAGTCATTTTATGGAGAAAAAAATAGAAAAGAGTGTAAAATCAAGTGCAAATGTTGTGTGACAAAGATGATCACAGTGAAGAATATATGTTGTGACTCTTGGTGGTTTGAACTTCTCTCTTGATTCTCTGAGTAATCCCTGGTCCTACGTTCTACCATACAGATACCATCGTATCTATTTGATCCTGGGTTTGAGTTAGGCTGTGCTCAGTCCACTTGCCTCATTACCAAACAGTATTGTTTTATTCTTGCAGATTGAGGATCTTACAGCAGAGCTGGAAACTGCATTGTCAAAATGTCTGCACCTGGATGCAAAAAATCAGTTCTTCAAGAGGAGTTATTATCTATGAAAGGAATGTAAAAGAAATGTGAAAAACTAGAGAAGAATAAAAAGAATTTGGAGCAAGAAGTAGTGAACCTCAGAAGTTATATATAAATGTATATTGTAGAACACAGTCAAGTAGAGCAGTATAAATGGGAGATTGAAGAAAGGGCTAAACAGGATCTCGTAGAGAAATTAAACTGAGTCAACCTATTTTTGCAGGTTAATTTGTTCATCTGTCATGTGCTTGAATTCACCTCATTGTAAATTACGTTTTGGATCTATACAGCTTATGTGTTTCCTCTACTTCCCTTTGAGCAATTGGCTTGGTAGTTTTCTGGAAGGAAGGGGACACTTGTTTCTCCCTTTAAATATTTCTGTTTCCATCACAGTTATCACCAAATTGACCTATCAGAATGATTCTCACTAGAAAATCCTTTCATTTATAAGACCAATTGGTATAAAACAAGACTACCAAGAGGAAAAGAAAATAGTGTGGTTTAGAACTGGTACCATCCTCTTGAATTATTTTTAAGTTGTCTTGTTAATTTTTAAAAAATTTTTAAGTTGATCCTCTTGTTCTTTGAATTATCAGATTATATAAGCACCACTATAACAATAATTCCACTTTAATTTTATAATTCACATTTAATTCACTTCACATTGATGATAATTGTTCTAAACTTCTGCTCTTTTTTTTTTAACCTTTAAAATTGCTTTCTGAATCACTGACTCAAAACTAAAGGGAGCAAATATCATTTTCAGGTTAATGATTATTTTTAAAATGTTATCTTTTTAAATTGGCCTTAGATAAAAGCAGCTCTCAGGATAACTTAGAGCAGTTACAATAGAAGAATAATGCTTCCATAAGAAGTCAGATGGAACTCAGAATTAAAGACTTGGAATCTGAACTCTCCAAGATGAAAACTTTGCAAGATTCTCATAAAGCAGAGTTGGAAAAATATAAGCAACTCTACCTAGTAGAAGTAGAAGTTAGAAAGTCATTGGAAGGTAAACTAGACAAGTGAAAACACAGAATCACAGAAAGTAAATTTAGTTTGTTAATTTGTCTCTAAAGCCTAATTTTTATAGAGCACAGTTCATGAGATTAGTAGAAATGGAAAGCTAACTAGATGGTCAGTGCTAGAGGGCGCCCTAATATAAACTATTAATATTGTGTCCTTTTAAGTTTTACCACACAGAGTCGGAAACGACTGGAGTGACTTAGCAGCAGCAGCACACTGCATAAAGGCATGTGAAATTGGGGGCAATTAACACTGGAGTGAAAGGCAGGATAATTCACAGAGTGGCTAGAAATAGTATGTCAGTATGACATACTGTCATACTGTCATAATAGTCAGTATGACCTGACTGAGCGGGGGTGTGGACGATGGAAAGGGCAGATGGCACCTCCAGTGCCTAGTCCAGGTTTTCCCACTGTCTGAAAGCAGAGCACTCCTAGGAAGCCTTTCATAAGCCAAAACAGCATACAGCAAAGAAGCAGGTACCCGAGGTCATATTCTCCTAGTTAAAGCCTAAAATGAATATGCACAAGTGAAGCACAGGTGCTCCCAGACAGGGTTCAGGGTTGTGGTGACTTGACACTGAGATGTGGGGTGTGGCTTCCAGGGAAGGAGCTCAGTGGGGCCAGTCTCCCTGCTTGGGGAGCGCGATGCCTCTCACTGTAAAACGTACACTGAACCTTTTTATGTGAAATCAAAAAGTCTCTTAAAAAAAATTTTTTTTTTTGATTATCAAAAAAGATGCTGACGTAGGCCTTTCCTAGAAGTGAAGTAACATAAAGTGAACTTTGGAAAAGTAGGGGATACTTGTAATTGTTCCTGGGGCTGTTTTAGCTCTTTTCAATCACGCATTGACTTTCTTGTCCTCCCCTCTAGATTGTGACTCTAGATGATTCCTCAGAGGCAAAAGCTTAATTTCTCTGAGGTCATGAGTGAAATGTGTATACAAGCGTGGTGAAAGCAAATGCTTGAAAGTGGCTTTGTGGGATGGGGTGTTTCTTCATCCCTGAACTGTTTCCTGGAGGCAGGTGTCCCAGAGGGCAGCAGGTGTCACTGTGTGAGGCCACCTCCCTCTCTCTCTGATGCCCTTTCTCTCCTCTCCCAACTGTGACTTGTTACTTGAGAAGCCCTAGACACATGTGTACTTCTTTAGAACAGGATTACAGCTATCATTGTTTACAGGAGGTCTGCTCTGTGTTTTCAGTGTTCAAACAGTTTATTGGGAATTCCATTTACTATATGGCAACTTTAAAAATGCAGATCATTAAGTTGGTGTTTTTCATCTTCCTCAGGACTCATGAGAGACTGGCAGTTAGCAGCAGCAAACTTGAGGTGGAGAAAGAGCAGAACAAATCTTTACTTGGCACTCTTAGCACGAGGCCAGTCCTGGAGCCCCCTTGTGTTGGAAATTTCAGTAATCCTTTAGTGCTCAATGGAAATCTTACTCCAAGAGCAAACGCAGGGTTTTCTACCTCAATTCCACACCCTTTGAATAACAGCATGGAGACTCACTTGACCAAAGTTAGTTCTATTATCTTTTTTCCACTGGGTTTCAGATTTCTGATATGAATGATCCTTGTTTTTAATTTCGTGAACTTCTGAGTTGTTTATTTGACTTAATGCACACTAAGTAAAAGTCATAATTAGCTGTGCTAATAAAGGAGACAGAAATGTTATGATTTTTTTTTGTCCCAGAGTTCTTGATTTTAAGAGATACTTACTACATTATTAAATTTCTTGAAAAACTGCGTTTAAATTCTACTTTAGAAATGAAATCTTATTGCCTAGTAATCAAAAGTATTCTTTCAGATATTTCACTTCCTTTCTAATTGATTTCAGTTGGCAATGGTTCATAATCATTTCCAAGCTCTGCTGTACCCAACAAAGTTTTTCTGTCTCTAAGCATAAGTGAATCACTGGCATCTAAACACTAACCACATATGGATGCTTTTTGTTTAAAGGAATCCTAGATAAATCCTTTTTATGAATTAAATAAACTTACAATACTAAACCAAAACATTAATTTCTAGTTTTAGCTTAACATTTTTTTGTCATTTTCTTACATTAATGTCATTTCTTACAAAAATGACATTTTTATAAGTTTCTTTAATTGCTTTTTTTACCTATAGCATTTTTATTTAAAATTAAAAAAAAATCTTGCTGAGCATTTCTAGATTTGTAGTTAATTCAAACATTTTAAACATTATAAATGAAGCTCACTTCATCTCTATCTTGACATCACCTGGATGAATTGTATCTAAGATAGCAATGATGGGGAGTCTTTAAATTGCAACCAGTTTTCACTGTTGAATCATTGTGATTAAAATATCTATTTCAGTCAGTGCACACAGGTTTATAGTTTTAATGGTGTTTTCCTGATGTTTGTGATGCACGGAAAAGTAGCCCTTGTTAAATGCAGTCTCAACCTGTTTTCTCATTTGACTTCTTGCCATCATAGGAGAACAATTTAGGTTTCTTTCACAGCACTGCATCTACATTGGGTCTTAGTACTTGAGAGCTATGGAACTGGAGGATGTGCTTTAGCTGTGCAGTCACAGTGGGCCTCCGAACACTTCATCCCAAGTTAGACACTTCCCCACACAGGCCTAAGAGGAGGAAGCAAATGCTTGACCCCTGTCCCAGACACAGGTTGCCTACTGCACACCCAAGTTCACGGTGCTGTGGGCACATACATCTTTTCAAAGTAGAGGAACCAAGCAAGCCCTTCTCCCAAACTCACCGGTTAGGTAAATCTCCTCACCTCTCATAAGGAGGGTAGGAGTATAAGTCCTCACCTTGAAACTTTTCTCCTTCAAGTTCCCTGTCGTGTGTTTTTTAAAAAATTTATGCTTCATAAATTAACTATATCAACTGACTGCTACCTATAGAAGTTTGACATTAATTTATTCTTGTTCTTGCCTTTAAAACAGATTTAGTTAGAAAGCTACTATGTCATGTCATGCCACAAGCATTATTGAACTATGTAATAAAGTTTTACATATTCATTTTCTCTGCATTATAGTTAAAAATACATGTGTTTTTTCTTAATCTGAGGAAGTAGCTGGCATAGGACTCTGGACTCAGTAAGAAAGTCATTACCTTTCTTACTTCTTTTGTAGAATTACAAACTTTGCCTAAATCATGACTCTCATACCTTAAAAAAAGTTTGTTTGTATTTTTTCAAAGAAAACAACCTTTATTAAAAAAAAAAAAAAAAACTTTTGTGTGGAACCATATTATATAAAACAGAGACAAGTATAAAGCCTTTTAGCCAAAGGAATGGCCAGAGGTCCTGTACTTGTGACTTCTCAGTTCCTCAACCCTGCAGTGACCCCTGTGGGACCTTTCCCTTCTATGGGACATAGTTCAGAAACTAACAGTTCTGTGTTAATCCTTCTCACTAAACACCTTTAGAATACAAACTTGCTGGTTCATTGTTTTATTGTGTATAACTTTCTCACCTTTCTGTGTTTTTGTTAAATGGAAAAGTTCAAAGAAAATTGCAGGTGTGTTCTCCTTAATAATATTCATCTCAAACTACTTCCTCCATTTGAACAGGATCCTCACCTAGAAATCAAAATAAAGGTCTCAGAAGTATGTATTTAGGGCAGGAGCTGTTAAGGGGAGAAGATAGTAATCTTGTGGGTCATTCCTAGGATCATGGGTCATTCTCTAATTCTTTGAAATTATGTATACTTGATAGACTGATATTTATTGTACTTTTTATCAGATTAACCTTCCATATATATGTTCTCTGTTATTTATAAGCGGAATAAGTAGGAATGCATTCTTTTATTTATGTGATTATTTTTCTACTTAAGTAATCTTCAAGTTAGGTCTAGTCTCTAAAAGTATTATTTATTTATTTTTAAATTTTATTTTATTTTTAAACTTTACAATATTGTATTGATTTTGCCAAATATCAAAATGAATCCGCCACAGGTATACATGTGTTCCCCATCCTGAACCCTCCTCCCTCCTCCCTCCCCATACCATCCCTCTGCGTCCTCCCAGTGCACCAGCCCCAAGCATCCAGTATCGTGCATCGAACCTGGACTGGCGACTCGTTCCATATATGATATTATATGTAGTTCAATGCCATTCTCCCAAATCATAAAAATATTATTTAAATGTCACATTTAGTAATCTGTATAACATTCCTATGATAATATCTCTTGCTTAACTTAAAGATAAATAATATTTGACTTATTTCAGATGTGGCAGGAGTTGGACAGGAGTATAACTAGAGAACTAAGAGAAGGTATGTTGCCAAAATGTATGAATTAAATTTAGATATTGATTTCTGAAATACACTGTAAACAATAAATGGCATCTCTTTCCATTGTTTGGATAACAGATGCTATGTTAATTTTTTTTCTTATACATAGCTAATGAAAAATGTGAAAGCATGACCAGTCATAGTGAAAAATATTCTTCTTCCTCATTTATTCATCATGTTCCATAGTTTAAAAAAAACTCAAAAGGTCTATGTAGTTCTATTTATTTCTGGCTGTATCCTTTCTCTACTACTGCCATCCCTGTGGAACTGTCCATCTGCACCCTGACACCATTTTCAGAAAGCATGGAGTTCATCAGTGTCTCAAGTGTCTGGTAGTGGTTAAGGCTAGAACACCCAGACTCAAGCAGTTATGTTTGCATACCTGTCACTTGGTGGGCGACTTTATAATTTCTGTGTCATTGACTTTGTCACTAGTTTATCTCTTGCCCTCAGGAAAAGCTCCAAACACCTGCATCAATTTGGGTCCTTCCAAAGTAGTTGGCCTTATCTTATCTCTTTACCACCTTATTCTGCCGCTTAGCTGTGCATCTAACCAGCCAGACTGTGTAGGATCCCACAGATTCGTTTCCTCACCTCTGGTCTTTGTATGTGCTTCTCCCCTCTGACTCTTGTACTTTTTCCTGTCATTCAGGTAGCTACTTCCATAACACCTCCACCAAAAAGGAGGCTGTCCCTTCTTAGTGTTCCTTGTTCCATATTGTATACGTGTCTTAGTATTTATGACTCTATGGAAATTGTCTGTTCATCTGTTTTTATATTTTATGACATTATCATTTCTCAGGGTGACTGGGTCACTTTCATCTTGTAATTCCAGTGTTTGTCACAGCACCTTAGCAGATAGTTATTGAGTAAATGAATGAAGAATGAGAAAGCCACAAGCTCTGATACTCAGCCGCATATGGGACCATGGGCTGATTATATAATTGTAATCTTGTATTTTGTTTTCTGTCATTTATAGCTATGTTTCATTTTTCAGAGCACCTAGAAATGTCTTAGGCTTTTTTTTTGTTTTGTTTTGTTTTGTTTTGTTTTTAACTAATACTGAGTTAACTCAAGTATTTTAGATAAAGGACATAATCCTTTTTCTTTCCAGCTGCTGCTGAATTTGAATCTGAGTCCTATGGATTGTCTCCTCTAGGAGCTACAGATGGGTCAAATCTGTCTCAGGACCTGCTTTTGAAAACATCACAAGAATGTGTACAGATTTTGAAGAAAAAAAAATATATGATCTGAAAGATAAATAGTAAAAATTTCCCCTCTTTTCTGTTTTCATGACATTTTAGTTGTTTCTCATTAAACATGATGAGAAAATCTTTATAAAAGGGAAATACTTTTGTGTGTATGATGAAAATTTATATGGTATTTTAAAAATACTACTTTTAAGTAGTATTAATACTACTTTTAAACAGTAGTATCCAAGTACTTTTGGTACTAAGTATTTTCTCTGCAGCTAACTTAAGCAATTTAAAAACCAGCACTGTTAAGTTTTCCATATTCAAATTGAAAGTGTTAGTCACTCAGTCGTGTCTGACTCTGCGACCAATGGACTGCAGCCCACCAGCCTCCTCTGTCCTCCACTATCTTGTGGGGTTAGCTCAAGTTCATGCCCATTGAGTTGGTGATGCTATCCAATCCTCTCGTCCTCTGTTGTCCCCTTTCTCCTCCTGCCTTCCATCTTTCCCAGCATAAGAGTCTTTTCTGATGAGTCAGCTCTTCACATCAAGTGGCTGAAGTATTGGAGCTTCAGCCTCAACATCAGTCCTTCCAATGAGTATTCAGGATTGATTTCCTTTAGGATTGACTGGTTTAATCTCCTTGCAGTCCAAAGACTCTTGAGAGTCTACTCCCAACACCACAGTTCAAAAGCATTAATTCTTTGGCAGTCAGCCTTCTTTATTGTATAACTCTCATATCCATACATGACTACTAGAAAATAGTGTATATATGTTAACCCCAATCTCCTAATTTGTCCTTCCCCTCATGTTTCCCCTTTCATAACCATAATTTGATTTTCATATATTTTGAGTTGTTTTCTGTTGTGTAAATAAGTTTATTTTTATTAAATTCCACGTGTAAGTAATGTGATACTTGTTTTTCTCTGAGTTACCTCACTAGTATTGTAATTTTGAGATCCATCTGTGTTGCTGCAAATGCCATTATTATTTCTTTTTATGGCCGAGTAATATTCCATTTTCATTGTGTCTGTGTGTGTGTGTGTGTGTATACCACATCTTCTTTATCCATTCTTCTGTTGATGGACACTTAGGTTGCTTTAATGTCTTTGCTATTGTAAATGGTTCTGCAGTGAACATTGGGGTGCATGTACCTTTTTGAATTATGGTTTTCTCCAGATATATGCCCAGGACTGAGATTGCTGAATCATATGGCAACTCTATATTTAGTTTTTATAGCAACCTTTATAGAGTTTTCTACAGTGGGTGTACCTAGTTACATTCCATAAGTGGTGTAGAAGGATTCCCTTTTCTCTACACTCTCTCCAGCATTTATTGTTTGTATATTTTTTGATGGTGGCTATTCTGATTGGAGAAGGGAATGGAAAACCACTTCAATATTCTTGCATTGAGAACCCCATGAACAGTATGAAAAGGCAAAATGATAGGATACTGAAAGAGAAACTCCCCAGGTCAGTAGGTGCCCAATATGCTACTGGAGATCAGTGGAGAAATAACTCCAGAAAGAATGAAGGGATGGAGCCAAAGCAAAAAGAAGACCCAGCTGTGGATGTGTCTGGTGATAGAAGCAAGGTCCGATGCTGTAAAGAGCAATATTGCATAGGAACCTAGAATGTCAGGTCCAAGAATCAAGGCAAATTGGAAGTGGTCAAACAAGAGATGGCAAGAGTGAATGTCGACATTCTAGGAATCAGCGAACTCAAATGGACTGGAATGGGTGAATTTAATTCAGATGATCAATTTATCTACTACTGCGGGCAGGAATCCCTCAGAAGAAATGGAGTAGCCATCATGGTCAAAAAAAGAGTCTGAAATGCAGTACTTGGATGCAATCTCATAAACGACAGAATGATCTCTGTTTGTTTCCAAGGCAAACCATTCAATATCACAGTAATCCAAGTCTATGCCCCAACCAGTAACACTGAAGAAGCTGAAGTTGAAGCTCCTATGAAGACCTACAAGACCTTTCAGAACTAACACCCCCAAAAGATGTCCTTTTCATTATAGGGGACTGGAATGCAAAAGTAGGAAGTCAAGAAACACCTGGAGTAACAGGCAAATTTGGCCTTGGAATACAGAATGAAGCAGGGCAAAGACTAATAGAGTTTTGACAAGAAAATGCACTGGTCATAACAAACACCCTCTTCCAACAACACAAGAGAAGACTCTACACATGGACATCACCAGATGGTCAACATCGAAATCAGATTGATTATGTTCCTTGCAGCCAAAGATGGAGAAGCTCTATACAGTCAGCAAAAACAAGACCAGGAGCTGACTGTGGCTCAGACCATGAACTCCTTATTGCCAAATTCAGACTTAAGTTGAAGAAAGTAGGGAAAACCACCAGACCATTCAGGTATGACCTAAATCAAATTCCTTATGATTATACAGTGGAAGTGAGAAATAGATTTAAGGGCCTAGATCTCATAGAGTGCCTGATGAACTATGGAATGAGGTTTGTGACATTGTACAGGAGGCAGGGATCAACACCATCCCCATGGAAAAGAAATGCAAAAAAGAAAAATGGCTGTCTGGGAAGGCCTTACAAATAGCTGTGAAAAGCAAAGGAGAAAAAGAAAGATATAAACATCTGAATGCAGAGTTCCAAAGAATAGCAAGAAGAGATAAGAAAGCCTTCTTCAGCGATCAATGCAAAGAAATAGAGGAAAACAACAGAATGGGAAAGACTAGGGATCTCTTCAAGAAAATCACAGATACCAAAGGAGCATTTCATGCAAAGATGGGCTCAATTAAGGACAGAAATGGTATGGACCTAACAGAAGAAGAAGATATTAAGAACAGATGGCAAGAATACACAGAAGAACTGTACAAAAAAAATCTTCACGACCAAGATAATCACGATGGTGTGATCACTCACCTAGAGCCAGACATCCTGGAATGCAAAGTCAAGTAGGCCTTAGAAAGCATCACTACAAACAAAGCTAGTGGAGGTGATAGAATTCCATTTGAGCTCTTCCAAATCCTGAAAGATGATGCTGTGAAAGTGCTGCACTCAATATGCCAGCAAATTTGGAAAACTCAGCAGTGGCCACAGGACTGGAAAAGGTCATTTCATTCCAATCCCAAAGAAAGGCAATGCCAAAGAATGCTCCAACTACTGCACAACTGCACTCATCTCACACGCTAGTAAAGTAATGCTCAAAATTCTTCAAGCCAGCCTTCAGCAATATGTGAACCATAAACTTCCTGATATTCAAGCTGGTTTTAGAAAAGGCAGAGGAACCAGAGATCAAATTGCCAACATCTGCTCGATCATGGAAAAAGCAAGAGAGTTCCAGAAAAACATCTATTTCTGCTTTATTGACTATGCCAAAGCCTTTGACTGTGTGGATCATAATCAACTGTGGAAAATTCTGAAAGAGATGGGAATACCAGACCACCTGATCTGCCTCTTGAGAAATTTGTATGCAGGTCAGGAAGCAACAGTTAGAACTGGACATGGAACAACAGACTGGTTCCAAATAGGAAAAGGAGTACATCAAGGCTGTATATTGTCACCCTGCTTGTTTAACTTATATGCAGAGTACATCATGAGAAATGCTGGACTGGAAGAAACACAAACTGGAATCAAGATTGCTGGGAGAAATATCAATAACCTCAGATATGCAGATGACACCACCCTTATGGCAGAAAGTGAAGAGGAACTAAAAAGCCTCTTGATGAAAGTGAAAGAGGAGAATGAAAAAGTTGGCTTAAAGCTCAACATTCAGAAAATGAAGATCATGGCATCCAGTCCCATCACTTCATGGGAAATAGATGGGGAAACAGTGGAAACCGTGTCAGACTTTATTTTTCTGGGCTCCAAAATCACTGCAGATGGTGACTGTAGCCATGAAATTAAAAGATGCTTACTCCTTGGAAGGAAAGTTATGACCAACCTAGATAGCATATTCAAAAGCAGAGACACTACTTTGCTAACAAAGGTCCGGCTAGTTAAGGCTATGGTTTTTCCTGTGGTCATGTATGGATGTGAGAATTCGACTGTAAAGAAGGCTGAGCGCCGAAGAATTGATGCTTTTGAACTATGGCGTTGGAGAAGACTCTTGAGAGTCCGTTGGTCTGCAAGGAGATCCAACCAGTCCATTCTGAAGGAGCTCAGCCCTGGGATTTCTTTGGAAGGAATGATGCTAAAGCTGAAACTCCAGTATTTTGGCCACCTCATGCAGAGTTGACTCATTGGAAAAGGCTCTGATGCTGGAAGAGATTGAGGGCAAGAGGAGAAGGGGACGACAGAGGATGAGATGGCTGGATGGCATCACTGACTCAATGGATGTGAGTCTGGGTGATCTCCGGGAGTTGGTGACGGACAGGGAGGCCTGTCATGCTGCGATTCATGGGGTCGCAAAGAGTCGGACACGAGTGAGTGACTGATCTGATCTGATTCTGATTGGTGTGAAATGATAGCTTATTA
This sequence comes from Bos indicus, assembly GCF_029378745.1. Taxonomy (NCBI): domain Eukaryota; kingdom Metazoa; phylum Chordata; class Mammalia; order Artiodactyla; family Bovidae; genus Bos; species Bos indicus. The sequence continues at coordinate 193,980 of NC_091772.1, read as the reverse complement.
TAGTATTTCTGAATTTCTATAGTAAATAGTGATGTGGAGCATCCTTTCTGAGCATCCCTCATGTGCTTTTTGGTTGTCTATAGGTGTTCCTTATAGAAATGTGTATTTAGATCTTATACTCATTTTTTTATCAGGTTGTTTGTTTTTTTATATTGAGTTCTTTGAGATGTTTGAATATGTTGGAGATTAATCCCTTGTCAATTACATCATTTGCAAATATTGTCTCCCATTCTGTGGGTTGTTGTCTGTCTTGTTTATGATTTCCTGCTCTGCACAAAAACTTTTACGTTTGATTATATCCCATTTGCTTATTTCTGTTTTTATTTTCATTACTCTAAGAGGTGGATGAAAAAAGATCCTGCTGTAATTTATGTCAGAGTGTGTTCTGCCTATATTCTCCTCTGAGTCTTACAGGACCTGTCTTATATTTAGGTGCTTAATCCATTTTGAGTTTATTTTTGTGTATGATGTTAGGGAGTATTCTGATTTCCTTCTTATACATGTAGCTGTTGAGTTTTCTCAGAACTACTTATTGAAGGGCCTGTCTTTTCTCCTTTGTACAGTCTTGCCTCCTTTATCCTAGAATAATTGACCACAGGTATGTAGGTTTCCCTCTGGACTTTCTGTCTTGTTCTGTTGATCATTCAATATATTTCTGTTTTTGTGCTAGTACTGTGTTTTGATTGCTGAAACTTGCAGAGTAGTCTGCAGTCAGGGTACCTGATTCTGTTGGCTCTTTGCTTTTATTTCTCAAGATTGCTTTGTCTATTTGGGGTCTTTTGTTTCCATACACACTGTAAAAATTTTTTGTTCTAGTTGTGTGAAAAATGCCACTGGTAGTTTAATAGAAATTGCACTGAATCTGTAGGTTGCTTTGGATACTATAGTTATTTTGACAGTTATATAGGTATAATGTCACTTTCATTTTTGTATTTCAGTTTCCTCTCTTTCCTTCTGAGTTTAGGTAAGGGTTTATTGATATTGTTTGTTTCTTTCAGGAAATAAACTTATAGTTCTTGCATATGAGCACTGGGCTGGCACACCAGGCCTCTGTGGGCAATGTGTTTAGAGGTGTTGCTTAGCAATGATCATTCTGGGATCAAAGATCTCAAACCGTTGAGCTTCCCAGCCGGGAGGTTGTGGCGGGATGGCTCTGGCTTACCTGTAGTGCTTGTGTTGGGTTTAGGGGACTGTGACGAGCCGAGGGAGAGGTGAGGTGTATTTGGAGTCCATAGGCTCTACAATGAAGAAGATTTTTGGCTTTGGGAGTAAGAAGGATGTGTTGCCCTTTGGCTCCTCCATCAACCCAGTGAGAGACAGCAGTCATGGAATCAACTTCCAGCCCAGGTACCGCATCTGAGACAAAGTCCTCAGAAAGATCCAGAAAGCTGCCATTGTGGGCAACATAGCCAAAGTGCAGCATTTGGAAAAAATGGCCTGAACGACAGGGACAAGATGAACAGGTAAGCGAGGTGGAAGGGCCTGGCAGACATTCCTCCAAGGCTCCTGGATACCTTCCTGGGATCCAGCACCCCGCAGACTTTATAGGCAGCAAAAAGCCTTAGCTGGTTTTGGACCCACTTATAATTCCCCTTATAGAGCTTTACTGATAGTTTTGAAGTCATTTAACTGAATGTTGGTAATCACAGAAATGTAATGAAACATGGTTAGCATCTGTTTTTCCTTTCTTCCTCCTACTTTTTATTTGCATGGGTTAGCATGATGTACTCATGAGTAAAAGCTCTCAAATTATATAGCCTTCAAGAAATCATCTGAACCTTATGGCTCTCACATTTTTTCTCATGTGATTTATGAAAACACTTCTTCATGGATCGCCTATTGTAGATTATGGCAGTGGACAGATTTCTGATGTTGTCAATATCTTATTTTTAATGTATATATTTTTTATACAGTAAGGTTATATATTACAGACAACTGCATAGGGAGCAAAATAATTCCCATGCCAAATCAATTTCTGGATTAAAAATTCTTCAGATACAATTCAATATCTATTTATATCAGTGTACACTTAGATATATGTGTTTTTTTCTGAAGGACCTTAGAAGACAGTTTTGAAGTAGGAAGCTGGCTGTGTCCTTGAATAGGAAGACATTTTCTTAGGATGTATGTTCTTTCTATATTTAAACCAAATCAACATTTGATGGTTTTAAAGATTTTGGGTTACATATGCTGTCTTTAATTGTTGTGGTGAAATTAAAAGTTTTGTATAGTAGAAGATTTGCCCTTCCAGATATCAAAATGTGCTATAAGTGCCCACAAAGTGTTCATTTACTAACAACTGAAAAGATATATAAATGAATGGAACAGAATGCCAAACACCCACATGTATGTAAAACTTTAGAACTTGAAAATGATGACCTTTTCTGTTAGAAATGATAAACTGTGTGTAGATGGTGGAGAAATAAGCTGGTAAAAGAGAAAAGTAACTCGATTTTTATCTCACCAAAAACTTTCAGATAGAGTATGGATCAAACATTTCAAATATACACAGTGAGAAAAGTACCAGAAAAAAACTCAGATTCCTATTTATACATTTTTTATCTGCTGACAAAACCTTCTGTTTTTTCTATTTCTGCTATTTCTTAACCTTAATTTTTTTTTTAATTGGAGAATAATTGCTTTACCATGTTGTGTAGTTTTCTGTTGTATAACATCATAAATCAGTTGTAAGTATACATATATCCCCTTCCTTGTGAGCCTCCCTCCCACCCCAAAGACCTTTCTAAAAATGATTTCAAAAGTAAGAATTCTGTAGTTTCCTGGATTTTGACACACACACACACACACCAAATGAAAGAAAAAAGAAAAGAAGTCTGGATGTTGATTTAACATTTTAAGAACACAAAAAATTTAAAACTCTCTGTAGATCAAGCTGTCTATAGGCAAGTCGGATTAGCAGACAGGGCTTGTCTTTTTGGCACTAATAGGAATGTGGCACAGAAAAAAAAAATGATTTATCACTTTCAATTTTTTTTTAGAATTTTTTTTGAGGATTAATATTTTCTGACAATTTTCAGAAGTCAAGGGAGTCTAGGGAGTTCCTTGGTCATCCAGTGGTTAAGACTCACTGCTGTGGGCCCAGGGTTTGATACCTGGTGGGGGAACTAAAATCCTGCCAGGAACTGGGATGTATTGTACAACATGGGGATATAGCAAATATCATATAATAACTTTTAATGGAGTATGACCTATAAAAATTGTGAATCACTATGTTGTGTACCTGTAATATACAATAATATGAAAAACATCTATTTGTGCTTAATTGACTATGCCAAAGCCTTTGACTGTGTGGATCACAATCAACTGTGGAAAATTCTGAAAGAGATGGGAATACCAGACCACCTGACCTGCCTCTTGAGAAATTTGTATGCAGGTCAGGAAGCAACAGTTAGAACTGGACATGGAACAACAGACTGGTTCCAAATAGGAAAAGGAGTACGTCAAGGCTGTATATTGTCACCCTGCTTATTTAACTTATATGCAGAGTACATCATGAGAAACGCTGGACTGGAAGAAACACAAGCTGAAATCAAGATTGCTGGGAGAAATATCAATCACCTCAGATATGCAGATGACACCACCCTTATGGCAGAAAGTGAAGAGGAACTCAAAAGCCTCTTGATGAAAGTGAAAGTGGAGAGTGACAAAGTTGGCTTAAAGCTCAACATTCAGAAAACGAAGATCATGGCATCTGGTCCCATCATTTCATGGGAAATAGATGGGGAAACAGTGGAAACAGTGTCAGACTTTATTTTTCTGGGCCCCCAAATCACTGCAGATGGTGACTGTAGCCATGAAATTAAAAGATGCTTAGTCCTTGGAAGGAAAGTTATGACCAACCTAGATAGCATATTCAAAAGCAGAGACATTACTTTGCCAACAAAGATTCGTCTAATCAAGGCTATGGTTTTTCCTGTGGTCATGTATGGATGTGAGAGTTGGACTGTGAAGAATGCTGAGCACCGAAGAATTGATGCTTTTGAACTGTGGCGTTGGAGAAGACTCTTGAGAGTCCCTTGGTCTGCAAGGAGATCCAACCAGTCCATTCTGAAGGCATCAGCTCTGGGATTTCTTTGGAAGGAATGATGCTAAAGCTGAAACTCTAGTACTTTGGCCACCTAATGCGAAGAGTTGAATCATTGGAAAAGACTCTGATGCTGGGAGGGATTGGGGGCAGGAGGAGAAGGGGACGACAGAGGATGAGATGGCTGGATGGCATCTCTGACTCGATGGACGTGAGTCTCAGTGAACTCCGGGAGTTGGTGTTGGACAGGGAGGCCTGGCGTGCTGCGATTCATGGGATCGCAAAGAGTCAGACACGACTGAGTGACTGATCTGATCTGATCTGATATTTTAACTAAAAAGAAGCAACCTTAGGCAAAAAAGACCTTATGCTAATTAGATCAACGGGAAAAATGAGAAATGAGCAAACAAAAATGCTACCAATTATAGTTGTACAGGCATCGTGAATTATAAATTTCATTCCAATGTCAGAGACGTTAAAATGTCAGAAAAGGAAGGTATTAGAATCATTGAAGCACAGTGTTGTCTCTAATCCTCAAAATGTATCTGCAAAGGAGGTATGATATCCTTTGACTTCACTGAGATGTTGTCCTTGTTAAATCAGAGAAGGCAATGGCACCCCACTCTAGTACTCTTGCCTGGAGAATCCCAGGGACAGGGCTGCCGTCTCTGGGGTCGCACAGAGTCGGACACGACTGCGGCGACTTAGCAGCAGCAGCAGCAGCAGCAATAGTATGATTATATTACCTAACAGTTACTGAGCTGTTACCTGTGCCAGGAACGGTTCTAAACTCTTGCATGGATCTCATTTAAGCATCGCAGTGCTGTCCTGTGAGAGAACTACTTCTCTCTCTCCATTTTGCTGATGAGAAAATTGAGGCACAGAGAGGCTGAGCGACAGCTAAGTGACAGAGTGAAAGTCAGATTCAAAGCCAAGTTGAGCTGAATCTCAAGGTCATGGCATTCTATTCAAGTAAATTGTTCTTTCATTACTGTGTTTAAAAGAGTTAATGCTAATATATAATGTTCTTTCTCCAGAAGGAAACAAAATATTTGTGTTAGAGGGATAGGAATAGCATGCTATTGAATGTTTTCAATCACAGAAACAATTATTTGTTTTGAAACAGTAACACTAGTTTCCTGAAAACTCCTCTTGCTTTCTTGGGACTGTCCTCCACTTGGCCTGTGCCAATGGCCATTCAGCGGTGGTCACTCTGCTCCTGGAAAGAAAATGCCTACTTAACCTCTGTGACAATGAAAACAGGACAGCACTGATGAAGGTATGGGGCAGCGAACCGTGTCCACACGAGGTGGATGTGATTTAACTACTAAGACTAAAAGTGAATTCATCTCATTTAGATATAGCAAACCGGGGAAGCTTGTGGACTGTTTACTTGGAATTCCTAGAATTTACACTCTGTATCTTGGCACATCACTGACAGGCCATAGAATGTTAAGAAGAGGAGTGTGCAGCATGGTGCTGACCCAAATGTCATGAACGTCTGTGGGAACACCGCTCTCCACTACGCTGTTTTTTGCCAGAATATATCACTTGCAGCAAAGCTGCTTTCCTGCGACACCAATATAGAAGCCAGGAACAAGGTATATCTCAACTAGCTTTATTTTCAAAATATTTGCAAAGCCTTTTTTTAAGCTGCTGCTGCTGCTGCTAAGTTGCTTCAGTCCTATCTCACTCTGTGCGACCCCATAGACGGCAGCCCACCAGGCTCCCTCATTCCTGGGATTCTCCAGGCAAGAACACTGGAGTGGGTTGCCATTTCCTTCTCCAATGCACAAAAGTGGAAAGTGAAAGTGAAGTCGCTCAGTCGTGTCTGACTCTTTGCGACCCCCATGGACTGCAGCCTACCAGGCTCCTCCATCCATGGGATTTTCCAGGCAAGAGTAGAAGTGTTTTATTTCTAACTATGTAAATAGGTAAAGTGAATAGTGTCCATCAAGCCCTGTTACCATGGAAACAACTCCAAAGCCACTGCAGGAAGAAAAATGTTGGAGCCCACAGAGAGGGCAAAGCTGTGTCTCCCAGCCAGCCGTCTACCCCAGAAGGAAGATTTCCCATCAGAACATGCCCAGGAGTGGGTGGTAGACTCAGAGCCCACAAATAATGAAGACCTGGGGGGAGTAAAGTGATGTGAGAAGTGGCTGCTTCCAGGGGCTCAAAGAATGGGTGCCCCTGGGGGTGGGTGGGAGGAGGAAGAAGACTCAGTGCCCATGAGGGGGAGCCAGGTGAGTGCAAGTGGGCCTGGGAGGCAGCAGGCCTGGAGCCCTGAGCCCTCCAGGACCCAGGTTCTGAGATCTGGCCAAGAAGGTCAGGTCATGTTTGACTCCAAGCAAGGGTGTTCACTTGTGCTGGTGACAACTTGGTTCGCGATGTACACCTCAGGGTCTCCCGTGCTCAGCCCTGGGGAGCTGCTCGGTGGGGTTGCAGCTGTGTGTGTGGAGCTGGTGATGGCGAAGCCACCCCTCCTGCTTTATCCAGGACACACGTGACGTCCTGCAGCTGCAGCCCCGCCAGGAACTCCCTCCACTCTTACAGGTGGGCTGCTTTCCTTCTTTGGAAGCTCCAGCCTTCCCTGAGTGAAAGTATTTTGAAGGAACAAAATTGTCTAAGATTTCACTTTAAATCATGATATTTCTCAAGCATTAGAGAGTAAAACATTTATTTATGCGTTTATGGCTGGTATTCATGATAACACTGCACTTGTTAAAGGTAAAACATTTTCCAAATATTTTCCCCCAATTAAGGTTTTTTTTTTTTTTTTTTTTTTTTTGGTAATCAGTCTAAAATAACACAGTAAAGCAAAATTTGGCTCAGTAGACTTTGTCTTAAAATTCAAACATAACGAAAGCATTTTACAACATATTAGAAATCTTGCTGCTGTTCACAAATTCCCATTTTATGAAAAATGGTTATATAAATACAGTTTTTCTCTCATTGCCCAAGTCTTAAGAGAGTAAAAGGAAAGGAAAAGGAACAAGCAAGTGAAAAGTGCAAGTCAAGCTGGAATTTTGGCAGTTGGGAAATGCCAAAAAGAGGATTTATTTATTTTAATATTTATTTATTTGGCTGAGCTGGGCTTCGTTTCAGCATGTAGGATCTAGTTTCCTGACCAGGGGTCGAACCCAGGCCCTCTTTCCTGAGAGCACTGAGACCCAGCCACAGGACCACCACAGAAGTCCTGAGATTTTGGGTTGTGCTTTTTATTCCCTTCAGTTTATATATTTCTTATATGCTTTTCCATTTTCAGGGATAATAGTTGTTATTTTGAAAAAGAGTGTGAGTGAATTGTAAACTTGCCTAGGTGCCAGTTTTAAGAAGACTGATCAAAACAGACTGACAGTGAACAGGTGGTGATTAAGTGGGAATTAAGAGAGAAGAACAAATAACTACCTGATTTATCCTATTCTGGCAGAACCATCCACGTAGATAAGAATCTAGACTCTGCTCTCTCATCTAGAATGTCTTGATGGGAAGGAAGTAAGGGGTTTATAAATAATGAGATCAGGTTGCCTTTTGGGTTTACTAGTCCCTGTTCTACCACTGTTTACCCAGGAAAATTTTTAAAAATTGCTGTTTTGATGACTCTTGCCTCTTACTTTTCTTTTTTATTCAAACCTTCACATAAGAGAAGGAATTGGCCATGTGAGTAAGAGATGAGACTGGAGTGGTTGCTGCACTAATTCTCAGCTATATTCTGCTGGTGAGCCACAATTATTTGGGAAAACTTATTTTAAAAATGTATAAGCCTAGGCTGTTCATTGTAGATTCTGACTGAGTAAATCGAGGAACACTTGGACGTGTGTATTTAGAACTATTCCCTTGAGATTCTGATCCAATCCTGATGAATAACTATGAAGTGAATACATCTAATTTCTAAATGCACCCTTCAAAGAAGAAAGTAGTCTCCTGAGGCATTGGAGTTTGATCAATGCTAGCTATGTCCATCAGCTCCCTTCTTTCCAAAAATATTAGCCTGACTTTTTCTCTGCCCCTGTGCTTGAGATATTAAAGGAGTGTTTTTGGCAATATCTATGGGCTTGAACGATAACTCCTTTTCCTTCCAACCACTCATCATTCAGTGACACTCCGAGAGTCTTTAGCGATTTGCTCATGGTGAAGTCACTTCGTCTGCAGAGTCTGACCCTTTAAGGATTTTGCACCTTCACTTATCATCCAGGTTATTAGGTCAACAGATGTTTGTTACCAATAGGGTTTTCCTGACTGCAGTAATAGTAACTCACGAGCCTTTTTTGGTGTCAGCTGCAGGACAGACTCTTGCAGTATGTCTGTTAGAATTGCTGATCCCTGGCATAAGCAGATGAGAGCTTTAAAACCCATGAAGTTAGTAACAGTACAGAGGGGAATTGTTTTCAGCATTTATTTTGAGCAGGCTTGGAAACTCGTGATCCATTTTATTAACAATCTAGAAGAATTCTAGAGATAGACTGTAGTTTCAACAGGCAGTGGAAACATTCTTGACTGTGCATTATGAGTCTTTTTAAAAGAATTTATGTTTAATTGAATTATGAGTCTTAATAGCCATATTTATTACATATTGGGACCCAGTTTTTTTGTGAAACATATGATACTAAAGAAAGGAAAGGTTTCACATACAAATATTTGCTTTATACCCACCTGTTTGAAAACAGCAAACATAAAACCAAAAGTGGGCCATAAACCAAACATGGCCCTTGGATATGCTTAGTTTACCTCCATACATTGAGTCAACATTTCAAATTTAGAAGGCTCATGCAGAAGTTCAGGACCAAATCTGGACCCCCTTGAGCCCATCCTACTGTTTGGTCTGCATGCAGAGGCCACCCCTTCTGTGTGGGACATGTGTTTTTGGAGTTACTGGTCTCACCTGGATTTTTCTCTTACTCAGGTCATCAGCTTTCCATCCATAAGCATTTGAGTTCCCAATTGTTGGTTTATAGTTTATTTTGATAAATATTTGAAGGTTTTTAAAAACAGTCTAATTAATCTATAATTGATTTCATAATTTAAAAATCTTTTAAGAATGGGATTGAATTTTTAAATTAGAATTTTTAAGTTGGTTGTGGCTGTTTTGCACTGAATAACTCTCACAAACACACAAGATTATAATAGACAGTGGAGGAATAGCTGGTGGCAGAGCAAATCCCTGAGAAAATGTTGAGCATGTATTTATTGGTAATTTTATGTTGCAATCTTTAACTAAAAGCAGTAAAGCAAGACAGCCACCAGAACTCTAGGATTTTGGAAGATTTCTTCTGATAGTCTGGAGGGAATCACATAAGAGTCATCAAGAAGGGTCTTTGAAGATAAGGTGGGGAGGGTGCTCATTCTCCATGCAGTTAGCATCTAGCTAATGCTGACCTCTCAGCCAGAATGTCTAACTTAAGGAAGTGTGGTAGAAAGAGCAAGCAAGGGAGAGAGAATGAGTAAGATTAAATTCCAGGAGACATTTCTGAGAAAGCAGTAAAACAGGGTTCCCACAGTTGACTTTTTGAAAAAGAAAAAAAAAAAAGTTTCTCTCTTTGCATGTTCATGTAGAGAATAATATTCCCACTGGAATGTCTGTAAAACTTTTGAGTTTACTCATGGTCATCCTTGGATAGGTTATGCATGCTACAGATAGTATTATATATTTCTGCCTCAGCATTGTCCCTAAAATATGCAGTTGATACAGTAGCTTAATGATACCCACACCCCCTGCATTGGGAACTTGACACTTAGCCACTGGACCACCAGGGAAGGCCCAGAGGAGGAGCATATTAAAGAGAAAGAAGATGCACAGGGCAATGAGGAGGGGGCTCTCTTTCATTTACTTTCTGACTTTTATTTTTAAGTTCAGAGAATCTATTGCACGATTTTAATTTCAGTTTAGTAATAGGTTAACTGTGTACATTAGAAATGGTTTTCCCTGTTTTACAGGATGACCTGACACCACTGTTACTTGCGATATGTGAAAGGAGAGGGCAAATGGTGGAGTTTTTAGTTAAGAAAGAAGCAAATATACATGCGGTTGATAAATGAGAAGGTACCGTTGTTGTTTTTCTTTTTAAAACCCTTAGTGCTGTTCTAGGATGGTAATATCAAGATTTAACGAATAAGAGGATTCATTTGTGATCTACTTAGGTAGAAAATCAATTATTCTGACCAGGAATCATGAACAATATATAGCAGGAATGTATGCTGCTGCTGCTGCTAAGTTGCTTCAGTCGTGTCCGGCTCTGTGCGACCCCAGAGACGGCAGCCCACCAGGCTCCACCATCCCTGGGATTCTCCAGGCAAGAACATTGGAGCAGGTTGCCATATCCTTCTCCAATGCATGAAAGTGAAAAGTGAAAGTGAAGTCGCTCAGTCGAGTCCGATTCTTAGCGACCCCATGAACTGCAGCCTACCAGGCTTCACCATCCATGGGATTTTCCAGGCAAGAGAACTAGAGTGGGGTGCCATTGCCTTCTCCAGGATTCATATTCCTTTATAATATTGACCGATGTCATATTCAGCCTCTTTTTGTTTGGTTGGTTGATCTTGTAATAGCTGAGGTATTTCAAATTAGTTTTATTAGCTTTGTGAAATATGGATTCCGCTTTTGAGTTTACCTCATGACAGTATCGAGTTTCTTAATTCTTTTAAAAGAATTCTTTAACCTCTACTTTGTATGTATATATTTTTTAAAGATGCATAGTAAAACTAAAAGACTTGATTTTGCCTTTTGGATAACTCTTTGCTTTAAATTACTACTTTGTTTGAAGAATGCTGATGTTACTAGGTTACAAAAGAGTCAGATAAAACATAGCAACTAAAGAACAACAGCCACAAAAATGTGATTATTACTCACGGTCATCTGATCCTGTGGCTCATCAGTTTTTATGCTTTCTCATTTTAGTACATTTTGATATTTTTGTTTTTAATGCAGGTAGAAGCAAGAAAGATAGCTTTGATCAGATAAACAGTTCCTTTAACCAAGACAAGTCAGAGGTGAATGAAACAGAAGAAAATGATGGGCTTTAGATTCAGGCTAGGTTCAATTCCTAGGTTTCCTACCAATTAGGATTATCATCAGCAAATAAGTTTCCTGATACAAAAGGCAAATAGTAATGCATCTTTCAAAGGTGCCTGTGTGTAAGAAAGGTTTTATATATAGTATTTCATTTTTAGTGCCTAGCACATGCTTGTCCACATCATTAACTGACACCATGACTATTTGTATTCCCATTATTATCAATATTTTTGATTTAAACCTGCAAGTAGCCTTTCCTTAACCCAACCTCTAGCTGACTTTGAAGCTGAATATATCAGACTAAGGAGGAAATAGGGAATTTAACCCTTAAATAGTCATCTGCCTCAGATAAGTGACCTCAGCATCATTTCTTTTCCATCAAGGACTTTATTATTATTTTTAAAAAACATTTATTTATTTGGATACATGGGGTCCTAGTTGTGGGAACTCTTAGTTGCAGCATATGGGATCAAGTTCCCTGACCAGGGATGGAACCTAGGCCCCCTGCATTGGGAGCCTGGAGTCTTATCCACTGGCCCACCAGGGAAGTCCCCATCAAGGACTTTTGAAATAGTAAGTGCTGCTACATGGCATCCCAGTGGGATAGGAGGCTTCTTTTCTGTCCCTTCATTTTAGCATTGGAGGTAATTTGCAAAGATGAACACTTGAGCCTGTAAATGGTCAGTTCTTCATGAAAGGGCAAGACATTCAGTTGGTAAAGCATATCAAATTAACTGTTTTAAGTAAGTCAACTCAACTTCCTGAGGCTGAAGTCATCTCTCTGTTGTTTTAGAACAGCCCTCATGCTTGCTGTCAAGTATGAATCAACAAATGTCGTCAGACTTCTTCTTCAACCATGTGCTGACATCTTTTCTCAAGATGTTTTTGGGTGGACTACAGAAGAATATGCTGTTATTAGTGGTTTTAATATGTAACTGTTCACATTAAAATGCCAGTTCTCACTAAACTGCAGCCAAAAATAATTTTAACTGTTAACTTTCTATGTGACCAGTGAGAGTTCCAGTTTGGTGCAGGCAGTTTGGAGAATGGTGGTGAGATGTTCCCCCTCAAGAGCTGAAAGCCAAGCAAAGGCCAATTAGTGACTCTTGGCTGTGGGCTCGGGGTGCTTTATCTCAGGACATGTAGACCTTGATCCTTAGAAAGCTTGACATTAGCTATTTCATTCCAAGTGTGACCCCTTGATATGGCGTATGAACAGTGTCACAGTTGTGATATTTCTAACTAGTTCTTTGGGTCTTGAAATATTTATTTCAGCAGCAAATCCTGTTTTCCCTTGAGGGCTTGCCTCTCTATACACTTCTGCTTGAATTTTCCAAGAACCTGGAGGATTCCCTAAGATCAACAAAATAGTCCTCTTCCACAAGTCATTTGAGGGGAGAAAATAGTTCCTTCTCATCATTCTATTCCTTGCATTGATTCTACTGCTGCAGCACTGCTGCTACAGCTGGTCTTGACAGGGTCTGCTTGGCAGCTGGATCTGCAGTCTGGATGTGGCTCTATAAAGACCTTCAATAAAATCATTTTAAAAGGAAAAAAAAAAAAAACCTTCATCCTGCAGTGGGCTCATGATTAACCTTTGCTCCCAGGCCGCCCCTCTGGGTCCAGGTTCCCCAGCCTTTAAGGTGATGCACATCTCGACTTCAGAGTGAGAGCTCCTTTCTTCTCATATGTATGCTTGTCACTCAGTCACTGCTGCAAACAAAGCTCCAGCACCCGGTTTGGGCAGCTGGGCTGCCTAGCTTTCGCCCTCACTCAGAGACCTTATGTGGAGACCACGTGGAAGCCTAGATCTTCATGATAAGGTGCTCTTGAGGCTCTTATTTATCTTTTCTTCTAGCAGATGTCAGTGGGGACCATTTTAGGCTGTCAGAGAGGGTCAAGTGCTCTTGCAGGGATTGAGCAGACTTCCCTTTCTCCTTTGTATCTAGACTTGAACCTCAAGGTGGCTTTCTGTCCTGTGGGGGCACCTTTTCTTAGGTCACAGGTTCCCTGTCATCCTTCCCAGAGTAGTGGGTGCCAGCTTGTCTGAGATTCCCTAATTATGCTTGGCCCCTCATGGGATCCATTTCTGTAATAATGAAAATCTTCCAACGGATTTCTGTCTGCCTCCAACTTAAATGTTTTCAGAATCTGCCCCTTAAGGAACCCATTCAACATAAATCCCTAAATCTCAAGTAAGATAGTTGAAATTCAGAGAGGTAAGCCCTGTCTAGAACTCTCAAGTACCCACTGTAAGAGTAGGGATATGTCTTCCAAGTGAATTGGAGAGGAACATGGAGATTAAACATCATTGTCAGAAAGATCTGCTGGTTCAGAGTTTGAGTAGGTAGAGAAGGAAGAGTGGTGGTCCAGGCCAGGTCTTGATTGTGATTAGTTTTCTGCTCTTGGTGTAATTATCTGCAATAATGGGGGTTCATTATGTTCTCTAATGCAGTGAATTCATATGTTGTAAATAAATTTAGGTACACATTATCTAAAAGCTGAGATTCCCTAAATTACAAACAACAAAGAACAGCTAATCACCAGAATTAATAACAGTTTCATACAACACTTGAATGTTAGATGCATGAAAAAGCACACATTGGGATTTACTTGGAATTCCAAAGTAGTTACAGCAATAAAGTTGAAGATGGAATTATTCCACTCTTTGTTTCTGCAAGCATTTTGGGGGTATATTATCTCATTACATCCTATTAATCCTCTTTTGAAATAAGATAGTAATATCCCAGTTGTGTAGAGGAAGGACTTTGAACTGAAGAGAAACAACTCCTCCAGGAACAAAGAGCAGTTGGTTATAGAGGTAGGATTTGCAAGCTCGAGAGATTTTTCATATGCCAAGCTAAATCTAGTTAATTATTGGAGCTGTACTGCCCTGAGATCAGGACTACTTCATTTTCCTTTTCTTTCTCCTTTCAGTTCAGTTCAGTTGCTCAGTTGTGTTTGACTCTTTGGGACCCCATGAACTGCAGCACGCCCAGCCTCCCTGTCCATCACCAACTCCCAGAGTTTACCCTAAATCATGTCCATTGAGTCGGTAATGCCATCCAACCATCTCATCCTCTGTTGTCCCATTCTCCTCCTGCCTTCAATCTTTTCCAGCATCAGGGTCTTTTCAAATGAGTCTGCTCTTCGCATCAGGTGGCCAAAATATTGGAGTTTCAGCTTCAACATCAGTCCTTCCAATGAACACCCAGGACTCATTTCCTTTAGGATGGACTGGTTGGATCTCCTTGCAGTCCAAGGGACTCTCAAGTATCTTTTCCAAGACTGCAGTTCAGAAGCATCAATTCTCCTGTGCTCAGCTTTCTTTATAGTCCAACTCTCACATCCGTACATGACTACTGGAAAAACCATAACCTTGATTAGATGGACCTATGTTGAGAAAGTAATATCTCTGCTTTTGAATATGCTAAGTTGGTCTAACTTGCTTCCCATGGAGTAAGCATCTTTTAATTTCATGGCTGCAGTCACCATCTGCAGTGATTTGGGAGCCCAAAAAAAACAAAGTCATTCACTGTTTCCCCATCTATTTGCCATGAAGTGATGGGACCAGATGCCATGATCTTCGTTTTCTGAATGTTGAGCTTTAAGCCAACTTTTTCACTCTCTTCTTTCACTTTCATCAAGAGGCTTTTTAGTTTTTCACTTTCTGCCGTAAGGGTGGTGTCATCTGCATATCTGAGGTTATTGATATTTCTCCTGGCAATCTTGATTCCAGCTTGTGCTTCATCCTGCCCAGTGTTTCTCATGATGCACTCTGCGTATAAATTAAATAAGCAGAGTGAAAATATACCTTTACTTTTTCCTTTACTACATGCTAAATATAAGTTTATAGAACTTAGAAACTTGAAATGTATATGACAATTGAAGTTTTGATATTATCTCTGACATTGTCTGAAATGATCTAAGAATTTGATAGTTGTTTTTCGTATCAGTGTTAAAATATTATTTATCACATTTTTAATACATAGCTTTTGCCAACTGATTTCTGAATATAAAGAAAAGAGATCTAAAACTTCTCCTGAAAATAGCAACCCAGGTACGTCATCTGATACCGAATTACTCTCGGTGATTCTACCATAGATAAAGTAGGAATGAGGAAGTTTCAATAATGAAAGAACTATGACAAAAGTAGTGTAAATTGCATGTGAATTTCATTTTTTAATTAATTTCTTTATACTCTAGTATTCAGAATTCTTTAACAAGTTAATTGTAATTGATTTAACATCAAAGACAGTACTATTTGAAAAGAAATCCATCTCTTTAATATGGCCCCTAAAGTCCTATATTAGATCTTTGTGTAAATCAGAAAAAAAAAAATTAAGTGAGTATGATGTATATTTCATCTATAGTCATAATACAGCAGATTGGATGCCTTATGAAAGTGAACTTTCATTTTTAGAAATGGTTTGCATTTAGTGAATGATGGCTCAGATGGTAAAGCGCCTGTCTACAATGCAGGAGACCCGGGTTCGATCCCTGGGTCGGGAAGATCCCCTGGAGAAGGAAATGGCAATCCACTCCAGCATTATTGCCTGGAAAATCCCAAGGACAGAGGAGTCTGGTAGGCTACAGTCCATGGGGTCGCAAAGAGGCGGACAGGACTGAGTGACTTGACTTTCACTGTGTAGTGATTAGTCTCACTAAAATAGTTACCATCATTAAAACTGGGAACTTAAATAATCCCTTCCTGGTAGGATAAGAAATGATAAACAATAACTGCAAAGCTGAGGCAGTGTGCAGCATAGTAGTGAGAGATTATTTCTGAAAGATACCTACCAATTGTACAGAAGGCAGAAAAGCAATGCCTGGTTGAGAACCAGTTATTTTGCCTGTTGTACCAAGCAGGTCTAGATTACCAACTTCTTTCCTTACAGATCCAGAGAGAGTGAGATAGGTTGACTTCATTAGGATCGGATATTTTCTTTTGTGTGTTGGCCAATTGTCATGAGAGTATAGTTTTGTAAGAACAAGATATTCTCTTGCCATCAGTTAAAAGATTATCATAAAAGATATTCTTGGGACTTGGGACAACTTGGGAATCTGCAGGTTCTAATAAAAGCACAAAAATACTTTGCATTAACAAAAACAGCATTAGGTCCACTGGATGTGGCATCTAGCACATTGTACAGGGTATCCAAGGATACCTTTAACTGAGTAGACCTCTGTCTAATCAAAGGGTGCTTCCCAGGTGGCTCAGTAGTAAAGAATCCACCTGCCAATGCAGGAGATACGGCTTGATCCCTGTGTCGGGAAGATCCCATGGAGAAGAAAATGGCAACACACTCCTATACTCTTGCTTGGGAAATCCCATGGACAGAAGGGCCTGGTTAGCTGTAGTCCATGGGATCACAAGAGTCAGACACGATTTGGTGACTGAACCACAAAAACGTCTATCAAAGAACTGTAGGTTGGTTTACTACACTAGTCAGAGGAGATACAGAGATGACAGTGTCTTGGTCTTCAATACGCTCAGAATAGAGTTTTTCTCTGGTTAATTTCTGTATTTTTCTAAATAAATTTTCAAAGAAAACATGCTTATTTATTTGTTCATTTGTTCACTAAACAGATACATTTCAAGTGTCTTTTATGTACTAAGCATTGTTCTGATGTCACAGGGTGAAAACATTTAAAAATCACTGCCCCTGCTCTCCTTGCTCAAGCTTGCAGTGCTCCTCTCCCCGTGGAGTCACTGCATGTGTGTCATCCCTCCAGCATCAGATCATGACGACCCTGGGAAATGTCCAACAGCACCAGAGTCCATGGTTCCCTCCATCCCTCCCTCCCTCCCCTAGTTCATCAGTTTAGGGTGTGATGATATATGCTTTCCAAGCTTAAAAAGCATGATTTCTATAAATATTTGCCATATAATGGGAAGGACTGATATAATTATATCCTTCACTAGTAAACAGCACTCTTTGGACCATCCTGATCTGTGTGGTCCAGATACTCTTGAGTAATGGGAGGAGATAGTCTCAAGAGATTCTTTTTGAACATGTTAGTATGTATGTGTATACACACACACACATAGAAGCTGAACTTTTTAAAAAAGTTTTAAAAATGTTTTCTAAAAAGTTCCATATATATTTATGGAACTTTTTAAAAAAGTTCAGCTTCTGTGTACCCTACTTCATGCTCACCACTACAAAGTCTAGTCCCCATTCTCACCACTGAATTTAGCCCCTTTACCCATTTGCTCACCCCCACCTGCCTTTCAAGAGATTATCCTTACTAAACCTGGAATCACTACATATTTCATACTTCTCTTGCCTTTGGAAAGAGGGCCAGGAAGAGAAGACTTTTGTTTCCAGTGTTTTACCTTGCTCTGAGGTCCAGTGCCTTTGACCAAGCTTCCCTGTGATAGGGCGTTTTCATTGTGAACTGAAGATCCAGAGTAGTCATGTCCCAGCAAGACACCTATAGTCTCTGTTCAGTCCTCCAGGCAATAGAAATCCAGAAATACCACGCTGTTTAAGTGTGCTATTGTCAGCTTATAGTAGTTATTGTATTAATGGTATAGTATCATTTTCTGTCAGTCTCCTGGAGTTTGGTTAGGTCATTGTAAACAGCAATTCTTTTCTTTGTTGTTTTGTTTTGCATTTGATGACTATAAAGGTGAAGAGTGATTCTTAGGCATTAGTGGCCTACCAGTATAGTACAACCACTGTTCCCTTCCTCTAGTGTGGCCTCCAGGTGTGGTTTGAAAGGAATGCTTTTAAACAAAGCCTCAGTCTTGAG
This sequence comes from Bos indicus, assembly GCF_029378745.1. Lineage (NCBI taxonomy): Eukaryota > Metazoa > Chordata > Mammalia > Artiodactyla > Bovidae > Bos > Bos indicus. Next base: position 176,167 of record NC_091772.1, on the reverse strand, counting down.
ATTTTAATATTCTGTATTTTTCTTCCATTGATTTAAAATGTATCTTGCTTTTTTCTTTAATAGTGGATGAGAGTTCTGAAGAGGACTCTTCAAGGAGGTAGGATTTTATGGATGTTTTAAATTATATGTTTAACTAAGGGAAAATGGACAAGAGAAACTAATGGTTGTTGAGTGTTCTACTCTGGGTTAGACACTGCATTATGTGCTTAACATTTGTGACCTCATAGAGTCATCACAGCAGCTTTGTAAAGTAGCTGTGTCCTACTTTTACTTAATTAGGCAACTGTGGTTTCAGGAGGTTAATGAATTGACCCTGGTTTAAATGAGCTGACCTGTAATTTGACAATTGGCCTTCCTTACTCTCATGTACACTCCCATGGCCCTCAGCAGAGACTCAGAAGTTCCCATGTAGCATATAATTTAAAGATATCAATTAGTTTTTTGGCTTGTGTACATTTTAATTTTCGACATTGTGGGGAAACTCCTTGTACTCCCTTAGAGTAAAGGAGAGAAGTGGTGCCATCTCAGTAAGTGGTATCCCTGCTGATGGACCAATACTCCCATTTTGGATGGACTCAGATTTGTCTCTGAACCTTGAAAAGAAAATGGAGAAGGAAAAGCCTATTCTTCCACTTTGTTTTAAGTCATCAGGTTTATTCCAGTTTGGACAAACAAGAATTATTTCAATCCATCAACTGAATTTTCAGTTCAGCTATTAGAACTTTTAGTGAAAAATTATTTTTAGGCTCTGCTGATACATTGGCTGTCACTCTCTGTTATGGAAACTAAGAATGAGTGTTAACTACATATTTCATAGGTTGGGAGAGATGAATGCAGAAATAGGTAACGAAAAACTTTCCTGGAGACTTCCCTGGGGGTGCAGTGGTTAAGATGGTTAGTAAGACATCTTCCAGTGTAGGCAGTGTGGGTTTGATACTTGGTCAGAGAAGCTAAGATCTCACATGACCCAGGGTCAGACAGCCAAAACATAAAATAGAAGCACCATTGGAACTATTTCAGTAAAGACTTTAAAAGTGGTCCACATCAAGAAATCTTTAAAAAAAAAATTTTTTTTTAAGCTGTTTTAAAACAGGCTAATTGTATTCAGGCCAAATTGTCAATAAAGTTCATTTAATATATAGACAAACTTTAACTTGTTTTTTTTTTTTTTTCTTTTGTTCAATGACATGAGCTCACTCATTTTTATTGTATGTTTTTGCTTTAAAGGTTTCCCAACAAACCTGGCATTGATTTAGGGCCTACATCAAATGATGAAGTCTTAGATTTTAAAACCAAGGTGAAGTGTTCTGTTGTGAAATTAGTTTTCCTGCTCTGAAATTAGTTTCATGTAGTGTTTACTCTTATGATTAGACAGTGGAAGTGACAAATAGATTCAAGGGATTAGATCTGATAAACAGAGTGCCTGAAGAACTATGGATGGAGATTCGTGACATTGTATAAGAGGCAGTTATCAAGACCATCCCCAAGAAAAAGAAAAGCAAAAAGGCAAAATGGTTGTCTGAGGAGGCCTTCTAAATACCTGAGGAAAGAAGAGAAGCAAAAGGCAAAGGAGAAATGGAAAGATATACCCATTTGAATGCAGAGTTCCAAAGAATAGCAAAGAGAGATAAGAAAGCCTTTCTCAGTGATGAATGCAAAGAAATTGAGGAAACAATAGAATGGGAAAGGCTAGAGATCTCTTGAAGAAAATTAGAGATACCATGGGGACATTTCATGCAAAGAAGGACACCATAAATTACGAAATGGTATGGACCTAAGAGAAGCAGAAAATATTAAGATGAGGTGGCAAGAATACACAGAACTCTACAAAAAAGATCTTTATAATCCAGATAACCAGGATGGTGTTATCACTCACCTAGAGCCAAACATCTTGGAATGCGAAGTCAAGAAGGCCTTAAGAAGCATCACTATTACCAAAGCTAGTGGAGGTAATGGAATTGCAGTTGAGCTATTTCAAATCCTCAAAGATGATGCTGTGAAAGTGCTGCACTCAATATGCCAGCAAATCTGGAAAACTCATCAGTGGCCACAGGACTGGAAAAGGTCAGTTTTCCTTCCAATCCCAAAGAAAGGCAATGCCAAAGAACGTTCAAACTACCACATAATTTCACACATCTCACATGCTAGCAAAGTAATGCTCAAAATTTTCCAAGCCAGGCTTCAAGAGTATGTGAACCATGAACTTCAGATGTTCAAGCTGGATTTAGAAAAGGCAGAGGAACAAGAGATGGGAATATCAGACCATGTGACCTGCCTCCGGAGAAATCTGTATACAGGACAAGAAGCAACAGTTAGAACTGGATATGGAACAGTAGACTGGTTCCAAATCAGGAAAGGAGTACATCAAGGATATAAATTGTCACCCTGCTTATTTTACTTATATGCAGAGGACATCATGCGAAATGCCAGGCTGGATGAAGCACAAGCTGGAATCAAGATAGCTAGAAGAAATATCAATAACTTCAGATATGCAGATAACACCATCATGATGGCAGAAATTGAAGAACTAAAGAACTTTTGATGAAAATGAAAGAGGAGAGTGAAAAAGTTGACTTACAACAAAACATTCAGAAAACTAAGATCATGGCATCTGATCCCATCACTTCATGGCAAATAGATGGGGAAACAATGGAAACGGTGACAGACTTCTTTTGGGGGGCTTCAAAATCACTGCAGATGGTGACTGCAGCCATGAAATTAAAGGACGCTTGCTCCTTGGATGAAAAGCTATGCACAACCTAGACAGCAGATTGAAAAGCAGGGACATTACTTTGCCAGCAAAGTTCTGTCTAGTCTAAGCTATGGTTTTTATAGTAGTCACGTATGGATGTGAGAGTTGGACTATAAAGCAGGCTGAGCACCGAATAATTGCTGCTTTTGAACTGTGGTATTGGAGAAGACTCTTCAGATTCCCTTGGACTGCAAGGAGATCTAATTAGTCCATTCTAAAGGAAATCAGTCCTGAATAGTCATTGAAAGGACTGATGCTGAAGCTGAAACTCCAATAGTTTGGTGATGCGAAGAATCGACTCATTGGAAAATACCAGTTCTGGGAAAGTTTGAAGGCTGGAGAAGGGGACGACAGAGGATGAGATGGTTGGATGGCATCCCCGACTCCATGGACCAGAGTTTGTAAAACCTCTGGGAGTTGGTGATGAACAGGGAAGCCTGGTGTACTGCAGTCCATGGGATTGCAGAGAGTTGCACACAACTGTGCAACTGAACTGAGCTGAACTGATGTTGATATTTTCATAAAATTTGAAGAACAGTGTAGATGCATAAAAATATATTAATAAAATCATATGAAATGGAGGCTTTGCTCATAGTATATCCTTAATAATACTGATATGTTACTGATCTATTGTATATAAAGTCTAAATATATGTGTTTCTCCACATACCTTATTATACTTTTTTTTTTTCTGTAAAGTTTGTTCTTGACTAGGAATGCCTCATTTTTTCCTTTCTTCTTCCTCTTCTACCTTTTAAAAAAAATTTTTATATTTACTGTTAACCTAATTTTTCCTTGCAGAACACATTTCTTCAGTGTCTGTTCTTTCACTCCATCTCTCTCTGTCTCTCTTTTTTTTAAATTTTATTTTATTTTTAAACTTTACATAATTGTATTAGTTTTGCCAAACATCAAAATGAATCCATTTGTGAACATGTTTGCTTATGGCTTTCTACTTAGAGTGTGGCTTTCATTCATAATCATTGCCCTATGGGTTTAACCTTGTTTTTTCCCTGTTTCATGGAAGCAGCTGAATTTTTTCCCCTGTTTCACTGGTCTCTAGCTGTTTTACAAACAGAATAGAAGTAGCTTGTTGTGTTTGCAGTTCTAGCCCATTTAAATAAGGTTCTGTTAAAACCTAAACTTTCATATTTCCCTTCACAAGTGATAATCCATGTATATATTAATCATGGAAGCAAATTTCAAAATATAGCAATTAATTTAAATGTATTAGATTTTCAATAGTGCTCTAAACTACGGGGATAAATTATTACTCTAGAACATTTTGGTAGAGAAAGTAATCTAGTGGGTGTCCTAGTATTTGTATAGCAGTCAATTAGGGGTAAGGAGAGGAACATCTGGGGCTTCTGATGTCATCTGTCATAATCCTTTCCCCATGAGCAGGTCAGTCAGTGAAAGAACTGGGATTTGAATCCACATCTGAATGACTCCAGAGCCTGTGCTCTTTGTGTAAGATCATAGAGGAATGGGGGATGTTATAATTCTTTTATTCAGGTTGATACTTGTTATATTCTTCAAGCTCTTATTTTCTTCTCCAGCATGTCCTGAAGTCAAAGTTAACGAAGCTAATGAAGGCTTCTCAGCAATCCAAGAGAAACAGTAAGTTATTTGAAGACTGTCCTGGTGTTATTCCTTGATTTGAAATGACACATGTTCTCATGTACTGTCTCTTTTTTTCACTGTACTAAAAGCAAAATGTGGCATTTTGAGACCAGAGAGTACAACTTTCTCTCAGGACAATAATTCTGATAGTAACATTGAAGATGTGGTTGAAACATTTCCCAAACCATCACCCTGGTTTGAGGGCATTTGTCATCCTGCCTTCCCATCGCCTGAGCCTGTTTCAAAACTTCTCAAGTCTGTAGCAGGCCTTGGTCGTACAAAGGTAAGTTGTTCCGTTTGTAACTCTTCTTTCCCTGTATTTGTTCACATATCAGTCCCCTGATCCTTATGGTGACAAAAAGGATCCCACCACAGAAATAGAAGCCCTCAAAGTCACGATATGAAATGGTGTGATAATAAGAGCCGCACATGTGCATGATTCAGATTTATAAATATTGGCATACTAAGTATGCTGTTATGAAAGAAAAGAATTACAAAGCACTGAGGAAAAACAACTAGATGAATATGAAGATGGGGAGGAGAATAAAGGGGAAGAATTCATTTAAGAAGGACAAGATGAATATAAGATGAAATGAGGGTGAGGATGAGACAGAGATTATACAAAAACAACAGAAATAGTGGGGTCAGTCAGACCAGGAACTCTATATTATAAATATGTGAGAAATTATTTCAAATTCAACTTAAGAAGAGAAAGTGAGGTTGTAAAAAAAAAAAAAAACAATTCTCATACTCTTTTGAATGACATATAGCTTATTTTTATGAATAACTAAAAAAAAAATGTGTTCCTTATTTTTTTTTTGGTGGTTGTTTTCGAGGTTGATGGTGATTCCTGTTTTTTCGTTGAATTGAAGTGTAGTCAGTTTAAAATACTGTGTAATTTTCAGGTGTGCAGCAATGCGATTTGTTTATATTTGTGTATATATACATATATATATGTATATGTACATATATATGTATGTATGTATATATATATATTTAATATAGTTCCCTCTGGAAGTTCATTTAAATTTGAAGTGATTTCTCTTTTTTAAAAAATTCTAACTTTGAAATTAATGAAGTGATGTCTTCTATTTAACCTAGTAAAACTTTCATTTAGAGATAATTCAAGATGAGTCCTGTTTTAGGCCTTCGGAGATGTATTATGAACTAAGAATTTCTGGCCCTTCTGTTTCTCGTGGTTTCTAACTTCAGTTCAGTTCCGTTGCTCAGTCGTGTCCGACGCTAAATACTTAATGTACTTGTTGAATTTATCTTACTGTTCGCTATAACTTTGGTGGGTTAGATCTTTCTGAAAATAAAGAGGAAATACATAAGCATTTTATCTATTCTCTTTACTAAAATTATAATTTATAATTTTATAAATGAGATTCTTAATTTCTCTTCATTAAATGAAAAAAATTTTCAGCTGCAACAGTCCTAAAGAAGAAATGTAGAAGTATATTTTTTTCCTCTGGAGAGATTCTGATTTCTTTTTTCTGAATGTCAGCAAATAATGGGTAATTACATACATTAAATGAATGAAATCACGATTTATGCTTTTTTCTTATATAGACTGCTGCTGCTGCTGCTAAGTCGCTTCAGTCATGTCCAACTCTGTGTGACCCCATAGACGGCAGCCCACCAAGCTCCCCTGTCCCTGGGATTCTCCAGGCAAGAACACTGGAGTGGGTTGCCATTTATATAGACTACTTGTTATTATTAAACCATAAGGAAAGAAAACTTACCACCAGAGCTTATAAAATTATCTGTGGAAGATATGTTTTCTTTTACAAATATCTCTAGCAAGATGTACGTTCCACGTTATTTTTGTTTATTCATTTTTTATTTTAATTGGAGACTAGTTACTTTACAATATTATAGTGCTTTTGCCATACACGGACATGAATCAGCCATGGATGTACATGGGTTCCCCATCCTGAACTCCCCCCCTACCTCCCTCCCCATCCCATCCCTCTGGGTCATCCCAGTGCACCAGCCCTGAGCACCCTGTCTCATACATCAAACCTGGACTGGCGATCTGTTTCACATATGATAATATGCATGTTTCAATGCTATTCTCTCAAGTCATCCCACCCTTGCCTTCTCTCATATAGTCCAAAAGACTGTTTTTTACAACTGTGTCTCTTTTTCTGTCTTGCATATAGGGTTATCATTACCATCTTTCTAAATTCCATATATATGTGTTATTACTGTATTGGTGGTTTTCTTTCTGGCTTACTTCACTCTGTATAATAGGCTCCAGTTTCATCCACCTCATTAGAACTGATTTAAAAATATTCTTTTTAATGCCTGTGTAATATCCCATTGTGTATATGTACCACTGCTTTCTTATCCATTCGTCTGCTGATGGACATCAAGGTTGCTTCCATGTCCTGGCTATTATAAACAGTGCTGCAATGAACATTGGGGTACATGTGTCTCTTTCACTTCTGGTTTTCTCAGTGTGTATGCCCAGAAGTGGGATTGCTGGGTCATATGGCAGTTCTATTTCCAGTTTTTTAAGGAATCTCCACAGTGTTTTCCATAGTGGCTGTGCTAGTTCGCATTCCCACCAACAATGTAAGAGGGTTCCCTTTTCTCCACACTCTCTCCAGCATTTATTGTTTGTAGACTTTTGGATAGCAGCCATTCTGACTGGCGTGAGATGGTAACTCATAGTGGTTTTGATTTGCATTTTCCTGATAATGAGTGATGTTGAGCATCTTTTCATGTGTTTGTTAGCCATCTGCATGTCTTGTTTGGAGAAATGTCTATTTAGTTCTTTGGCCCATTTTTTGATTGGGTCGTTTATTTTTCTGGAATGAGGTGCAGGAGCTGCTTGTATATTTTTGAGATTAATTGTCAGTTGCTTCATTTGCTATTATTTTTTCCCATTCTGAAGGCTCTCTCTTCACCATCCTTATAGTTTCCTTCGTTGTGCAAAAACCTTTAAGTTTAATTAGGTCCCCTTTGTTTATTTTTGCTTTTATTTGCATGACTCTGGGAGGTGGGTCATAGAGGACCCTGCTGTGATTTATGTCGGAGAGTGTTTTACCTATGTTTTCCTATAGGAATTTTATAGTTTCTGGTCTTATGTTTAGATATTTAATCCATTTTTAGTTTATTTTTGTGTATGGTGTTAGAAAGTGCTCTAGTTTCATTCTTTGATAAGTGGTTGACCAGTTTTCCCAGCACCACTTGTTAAAGAGACTGTCTTTTGTTCATTGTATATTCTTGCCTTCTTTGTCATCAATAAGGTGTCCATATGTGCATGGATTTATCTCTGGGCTTTCTATTTTGTTCCACTGATCTATATTTCTGTCTTTGTGCCAGTACCATACTGTCTTGATGACTATAGCTTTGTAGTATAGCCTGAAGTCAAGCAGGTTGATTCCTCCCGTTCCATTCTTCTTTCACAAGATGGCTTTGGCTATTTGAAGTTTTTTTTTTTTTTTTTTTTTGTATTTCCGTACAAATTGTGATATTATTTGTTCTCGTTATGTGAAAAATGCCGTCGGTAGCTTGATAGCGATTGCATTGAATCTAGAGATTGCTTTGGGTAGTATACTCATTTTCACTGTATTGATTCTTCCAATCCATGAACATGGTATATTTCTCCATCTATTTGTGTCCTCTGATTTCTTTCAACAGTGTTTTATAGTTTTCTATATATAGGTCTTTTGTTTCTTTAGGTAGATATATTCTAAGTATTTTGTTCTTTTCGTTGCAATGGTGAATGGAATTGTTTTCTTAATTTCTCTTTCTGTTTTCTATTGTTCGTGTATAGGAATGCAAGGGATTTCTGTGTGTTAATTTTATATTCTGCAACTTTACTATATTCATTGATTAGCTCTAGTAATTTTCTAGTGGATTCTTTAGGGTTTTCTATGTAGCAGATCATGTCATCTGCAAACAGTGAAAGTTTTATTCTTCTTTTCCAATCTGGATTCCTTTTATTTCTTTTTCTGCTCTGATTGCTGTGGCCAGAACTATGTTGAATAGAGTGGGCACCCTTGTGGTGAGAGTGGGTACCCTTGTCTTGTTCCTGACTTGAGGGAAAATGCTTTCAATTTTTCACCACTGAGGATAATGTTTGCTGTGAGTTTGTCATATATAGCTTTTATTATGTTGAGGTATGTTCCTTCTGTTCCTGCTTTCTGGAAAGTTTTTATCATAAATGGATGTTGAATTTTGTCAAAGGCTTTCTCTGCATCTATTGAGATAATCATATGGATTTTATCTTTCAATTTGTTAATGTGGTGTATTACATTGATTAATTTCCGGATATTGAAGAATGCTTGCATCCCTGGGATAAAGCCCACTTGGTCATGATGTATGATCTTTTTTATATGTTGTTGGATTCTGTTTGCTAGAATTTTGTTAAGGATCCTTGCATCTATGTTCATCAGTGATATTGGCCTGTAGTTTTCGTTTTTTTTTTTTTTTTTTTTTTTGTGGCATCTTTGTCTGCTTTTGGTATTAGGGTGATGGTGACCTCCTAGATTGAGTTTGGAAGTTTACTTTCCTCTGTAATTTTCTGGAAGAGTTTGAGTAGGATAGGTGTTAGCTCTTCTCTAAATTTTTGGTAGAATTCAGCTGTGAAGCCGTCTGGACCTGCGCTTTTGTTTGCTGGAAGATTTCTGATTACAGTTTCAATTTCCATGCTTGTGATGGGTCTGTTAGGATTTTCTGTTTCTTCCTGGTTTAGTTTTAGAAAGTTATACTTTTCTAAGAATGTGTCCATTTCTTCCAAATTGTCCATTTTATTGGCATATAGTTGCTGATAGTAGTCTCTTATGATCATTTGTATTTCTATGCTGTCTGTTGTGATTTGTCCATTTTCATTTCTAAGTTTGTTGATTTGATTTTTCTCCCTTTGTTTTTTGATGAGTCTGGCTAATAGCTTGTCAATTTTATTTATCTTCTCAAAGAAGCAGCTTTTAGCTTTGTTCATTATGGTCTTTTTTGTTTCTTTTGAATTTCTTTCTGCCCTAATTTTTAAGATATTTTTCCTTCTAGTAACTCTGGGGTTCTTCATTTCTTCCTTTTCTAGTTGCTTTAGGTGTAGAGTTAGGTTATTTGACTTTTTTCTTGTTTCTTGAGGTAAGCCTGTATTGCTATGAGCCTTCCCCTTAACACTGCTTTTACAATGTCCCATAGGTTTTGGGTTGTGTTGTTTTCAGTTTCCTTCCTTTATATGCATATTTTGATTTCTTTTTTGATTTCTTCTGTGACTTGTTGGTTATTTAGAAGCATGTTGTTCAGCCTCCATATGTTGGAATTTGTAATAGTTTTTCTCCTATAATTGACATCTAATCTTACTGTATTGTGGTCAGAAAAGAGGTTTGGAATGATTTCAATTTTTTTTTTAATTTACCAAGGCTAGATTTATGACCCAGGATGTGATCTATCCTGGAGAAAGTTCCATGTGCACTTGAGAAAAAGGTGAAATTCATTGTTTTGTGGTGAAATGTCCTATGGATATCATTTAGGTCTAACTGGTCCATTACATCATTTAAAGTTTGTGTTTCCTGGTTAAGTTTCTGTTTAGTTGATCTATCCATAGGTGTGAGTGGGGTATTAAAATCTCCCACTATTATTGTGTTATTGTTAATTTCCACTTTCATACTTGTTAGCCTTTGCCTTACATATTGCCTTACATATCCTATTTTGGTGCATATATATTTATAATTGTTATATCTTCTTCTTGGATTGATCCATTGGTCATTATGTATTTTCCTTCTTTGTCTCTTTTCACAGACTTTATTTTAAAATCTATTTTATCTGATATGAGTATTGCTACTCCTGCTTTCTTTTGGTCTCCATTTGTGTCAAATAACTTTTTCCAGCCCTTCACTTCAGTCTGTATGTGTCCCCTGTTTTGAAGTGGTCTTTTCTAGACAACATATATAGGGGTCTAGTTTTTGTGTCCATTCAGCCAGTCTTTGTCTTTTGGTTGGGGCACTCAACCCACTTACATTTAAGTTAATTATTGATAAGTATGATCCTGTTGCCATTTACTTTGTTGTTTTGGATTCGAGTTTATACACCCTTTCTGTTTTTCCTGTCTAGAGAAGATCCTTTAGCATTTGTTGAAGAGCTGGTTTTGTGGTGCTGAATTCTCTCAGCTTTTGCTTATCTGTAAAGCTTTTGATTTCTCCTTCATATTTGAATGAGCTCCTTGCTGGTACAGTAATCTGGGTTGTAGGTTTTTCTCTTTCATCACTTTAAGTATGTCCTGCCATTCCCTTCTGGCCTGAAGAGTTTCTATCAAAAGATCAGCTGTAATCCTTATGGGAATCCTCTTGTGTGTTATTTATTGTTTTTCCCTTGCTGCTTTTAATATTTGTTCTTTGTGTTTGATCTTTGTTAATTTGATTAATATGTGTCTTGGGGTGTTTCGCCTTGGGTTTATCCTGTTTGGGACTCTCTGGGTTTCTTGGACTTGGATGACTATTTCCTTCCCCATTTTATGAAGTTTTCAACTATTATAACCTCAAGTATTTTCTCATGGCTTTTCTTTTTGTCTTCTTCTTCTGGGACTCCTCTGACTCGAATGTTGGGGTGTTTAGCATTGTCTCAGAGGTCTCTGTGGTTGTCCTCATTTCTTTTAATTCTTTTTTTTTTCTTTTCCTTTCTGCTTCATTTATTTCTACCATTCTATCTTCTACCTCACTTATCCTATCTTCTGCCTCTGCTATTCGACTGTTGGTTCCCTCCAGAGTGTTTTTTATCTCATTTGTTGCATTATTCATTATTGATTGACTCTTTTTTTATTTCTTCTTGGTCCTTGTTAAACTTGTCTTGCATTTTCTCAATCCTTGTCTCCAGGCTATTTATCTGTAACTACTTTTTCAGGTAGACTCCCTATCTCCTCCTCTTTTATCTGGTTTGGTGGGCATTTATCATGTTCCTTTACCTGATGAGTATTTCTCTGCTTTTTCTCCGTGTTTAGATTGCTCTGTTTGGGGTTGCCTTTCAGTATTCTGGCAGTTTTTGGTTCCTCTTTATTGTGGAGGTTCCTCGCTGTGGGTGGGGTTGGGTGGTTGGCTTGTCAAGATTTCCTTTTTAGGAAAGCTTTTGTCAGTGTTCTGGTGGGTGGAGCTGGATTTCTTCTGTCTGGAGTACAATGAAGTGCCCAGTAGTGAGTTTTGGGATGTCTATGGGTTTGGTGTGACTTTGGGCAGCCTGTGTATTGAACTTCAGGGCTATGTTCCTGCATTGCTGGAGAATTTGCATGGCTTGTCTTGCTCTGCAACTTGTTGGGTCTTGGGTGGTGCTTGGTTTCCATGAAGGTATGGAGGCTTTTGGATGAGCTCTCATCAATTAATGTTCCCAGAAGTCAGGAGTTCTCTGGTGTTCTCAGGTTTTGGACTTAAGCCTCCTGCCTCTAGTTTTCAGTCTTATTCTTACAGTAGCCTCAAGACTTCTCCATCTATACAGCACCAATGATAAAACATCTAGGTTAATGATGAAAAGCTCCTCCACAGTGAGTAACAGCTGGAGAGGTTCACAGAGTTACATGGGGAAGAAAAGGGGGAGAAGGAAGACAGAGGTGACCATGAGTAGAAGAGGGGGAATCAAAAGGGGAGAGATCAAGCTAACCAGTAATCAATTTCCTATGTGCTCTCCACAGTCTGGACCCCTTGGAGAAGTTCACGGAGCTACAAAGAGAAGAGAAGAGAAGAGGGAGGAAGGAGACAGAGGTGACCAGGAGAAGAAAAAGGTGAATGAAAAGGAGAGAGACAGATCCAGGCACTAATCAGGCCTGTAAGTATTCTCCACAGTCCGGAACACACAGAGTTGGGTAGAGAAAAGAAAGGGGAGGGAGGAGATACAGGCGACCTGGTGGAAACAAAGCAGAGTCAAAAAGGGGAGTAAGCAATCAAGCCAGTAATCACACTCCCAAGTAAAAATGGGTACTGAAGATTGAGTTCTTAAAGGTACAAAATTGATAACAAATACCAAAAAGCAAAGATTAAAAATCTAGAGTAGAGGTTAGACTCTGAAAAATACAATATTAGAAAAACAAAACAAAGTCACAAAAATTGTGAAATATATACATGAAGTTTGTTTTAAAAATAGGGTCTTTTTTTTGGCAAGGTAATAGTAGCTTATAAAAATGAAAATTAAAGGAGTAATGTCAGGGGACATTCAGCTTTAAGGAATTCAATATGTTATTCTTTTCTTTTGTGTGCATTTCTCAAGGATTCTCTATTCCTCATCAGTTGCTGCAGGAACGAGCAGAGCTGCACGCAGTTCTTGGGACTGAGATCCTGAGAAAGGGCACCTGCTTGGTCCCTTCAGTGACTCCCTCCAGTGACCTCACTGAAACATGATCTGCTCAGTTATGCGGACATGCAACATGCAATGCTTTCTGGACCTTTGAAGATTGTTATTTGCTTGGCTTTGTTTTTGTTCAGTTTTTTTTTTTTTTTTTTTTTTTTTACTGCCTAAAGCTACCTTGTATGAAGATATATAAACAGGCTTTTCTGCAAACAAAGCACCTTTGTTTCACTTGAAACTTGGGTCCCCTGCGTCCCTCTTCTCATTGACTCCAGTCCCCCAGATCCCAGTCTACAAAGACCATAACAGAGTAATAGAGAACTTAAAAATTTTTTAAAAAATTTAAATAATGATAATAGTAAAAATATATCTAGGAATTTCTCTGGAGCTGTTGTGGGCAGTGTGGGGTCAGTTCAGTTTCAGATAGTTCCTTGATCCATCTTATACTTCTCAAGATCTATAAGCCCCTTCCAATGTAGTCAGTGCTAACTACAGGGTTTTAATCTGTTGCACCTGTCACTTCCAAAGCAGTTCCCTCCGTTTATTTTAGCTTCTTCCGTTTGCTGTTCTCTTCAGTGTCTAATTTCTGTCCTGACACAAGGGAGCAAAGGTGGTCACTTATTTAGGCTCACTTGTTCAGTACTGCTATGGGGATAGAGGGACACTACCAACAAATATCACTGGCATGTGTGGGAAGTGCTTACAGTGTCTCGGCCACACTGGGTTTGCACCTGCTCATGGCGCATGCACTTTCCCACTCTACACTTCTCAGGCTCTAGGTTGCTCTGCCGGGGAACTATCTGAGGCGGGCCCTGGGTTGCGTGCACTTCTGAGGTCTAAGCCACTCAGGTTCAGGTTCTCAGGTAGTCCACAAAGGGGCAGACTCGGTTGGGCCTGCGTTTTTTGCCCTTCCCAGGTCCGAGCAGTTCAGGCGACCAGGTGCTTGGTGAGCGCTGTCTCCCCAGGTGGGGAATGCATCTTACCACCTCTCCGGTCCCAGCCACTCAGTTTCCTGGGTGGCAGCGGGTGCGCCCGTCTCCAGAGTGCCATATGTCTCTTTGGGGAGCTGATCTCTTGCTGCGACCCTCCTGGCAGAAGTCAACCATCCAGAATCCCACAGGGTTTTGGTTAGTGACTGGGTGACTGCTTGTAGCTTGGTAGAGGATGCCTCTCGGGGCTAAGTTTGCCTCTTTCCAGCTCTGGCTGCCCCCCATCCTGCCTCACTGTCTCCAGTGGGGGATGGGCCATCCCACAGCCATCTAGCTCTCCTCTGGTATTCGCTCAGTCCTTTGTTTTTTGAGCAGGCCTGACACTGCCTTAGGTTAGGGCTTTTCGCAGGATAGTTCTCTCTCTCTCTCTCTCTCTCTCTCTCTCTCTTTTTTTTTTTTTTTTTTCTGTCTCTCTCTCTCTGGCTGTCCCACAGTTTGGGTTGCTATCTCATGTTAGTTCCCTCAGATTGCCCCCTCAGGGCATTCAGGCCCAGTCCTTACCCTAAGCAGTGCAGCCCGTGCCTCTCTGTTCAGCCCCCACTTGCTGGTGGTGGATACAAGTGCAGGGAGTTCTGGTTAGGCACGTGATCTGTGTGTTTTATTTATTTATGTATTTTTTTTTTCTCTTGGTTATGTTGCCCTCTGAGATTTCAAAACGCCCCACAGACCTGCCGGTGAGAGTGTTTCCTGATGTTTGGAAACTTCTCCCCTTTTAAGACTCCCTCCCTGGGATCTCCATCCCTACCTTTTTTGTCTCTCTTTTTATCTTTTATATTTTGTCCTACCTCCTTTTGAAGACAATGGGCTGCCTTTCTGGGTGCCTGATGTCCTCTGCCAGCATTCAGAAGTTGTTTTGTGGAATTTGCTCAGCATTCAAATGTTCTTTCAATGAACTTGTGAGGGAGAAAGTGGTCTGCCCGTCCTATTCCTCTGCCATCTTAGTACCGCGCCCCCCCCCATATTATTTTTAAGAAACTTTATTAATTTCAGTGTTTATAAATGTTAAATTACCATATCAATTCTCTGTTATGTGAAACTAATGTGTAAAATATTCCATATAGAAAAGTTAGTCATTGTGGTTACTTGATTTTTTTAGTTGTTTTTTTCTTTCCTGATGTGAATATTGAGTCCTTGTTGATCATCATAAATGTATTTGAAAACTTTTAAACCTTCAACTTGGATAATCATAGTTTTACTCCTTTTTTAATATCTAGGTCATTCCTTTAATCTTTACCTGCCATTCCAGAAGACATAGATAAGAAGTTACAGTCGTTAGTATGCTGTTTATAGGGAAAGAGGCAGTAAACCATCTGAATGTTCAAATAGGGTTGTAAAAAATTCATTTATTCTTAAATGAAGGATAATTGCTTTCCAGAATTTTGTTGTTTTCTGTCAGACATCAACAAGAATCAGTCTTAGGTACACCCATGTCCCCTCCCTCCCAAACCCCCCTCCAATCTCCCTCTCCATCCCACCCTTCTAAATTGTTGAAGAGCCCCTCTTTGAGTTCCCTGAGTGATAGAGAAAATTCCCATTGGCTATCTATTTTACATATGGAATTATACGTTTCCATGTTACTCTTTCCATCCATCTTACCCTCTCCCTTCTTCCCCTTCACCCGTGTCTCTAAGTCTATTCTCTCTTTCTGTTTCTCTGTTGCTGCCCTGCAAATAAATTTGTCAGTACCATCTTTCTAGACTCCATACATATGCGTTAGTATCAGATATTTATATTTCTCTTTCTGACTTACTTCACTATGTATAATAGACTCTAGGTTCATCCACCTCAATAGAACTGACTCAAATGCCTTCCTTTTTACAGCTGAGTAATGTTCGTTTGTATATATGTACCACCACATCTTCATCCATTCATCTGTCGATGGCCATCTAAGTTACTTCCATGTTCTAGCTATCATAAACAGCACTGCAATGAATATTGGGATGCATGTGTCTCTTTCCATTTTGGTTTCCTCAGGGTATACTCCTAGGAGTGGGATTGCTGGGGCATATGGTGTTTTTATTCCTAGTTTCTTAAGGAACCTGCATACCATTTTCCATAGTGGTTGTATCAATTTACCTTGCCACCAGCAGTGCAAGAGGGTTCCCTTTCCCCCCACACCCTCTCCGGCATTCATTGTTTGTAGACTTTTTGATGATGGCCATTCTGACTGGTGTGAGGTGGTATCTCATTGTGGCTGAGCAGTAAAGAATCTGCCTTCAGTGGGAGACCTGGGTTTGATCCCTGAGTCGGGAAGGAGGGCATGACAACCTACTCCAGTATTCTTGCCTGGAGAATCCAATGGACAGGGGAGCCTGGAAGGCTTCAGTCCTAGGGTGGCACAGAGTCGGACATGACTGAAGCGACTAAGCAGCAGCAGAGGTAGCAGACTTTTGGATGATGGCCATTCTGCCTGGTGTGAGGTGGTATCTCATTTTAGTTTTGATTTTTATTTATACTGTGGTTTTTTACCAAATCGACATTGACAAGATACTGCTTGAGGCTTGAAAGTATTGCTACATTTGGATTGTCAAGTTGATCTGCAAGGAACATTTCAAGAGAAGCAAAAGCATGGGAAATAGTAGTAAATACATGGGGCTATAATAACAGCAGTTAGCTTTAGTGATGTTTTAGTAAGTGCAAACCATTTTGCATAGCTTAAGTAGCACGTGCAGAGTACCTTTATGGCAGCCGTACTTGAAGTAACATAAAGTAACGGTGCCCTGTTTGAAGGTGGCAGCTATGGAAGGAGATAAGAAGGGCCTGATCTCTTAAATGTGGCAGCCACTTCTTGGTGATGCAGCACCGTGTTTGAATTCAGCATCCTGGTTCTGTCATATAGCAACTGTGGGATCTTGCCAAAACCTGTCTTCACCAGGTTAAAAGTAGGGTATTTCTTCAAAAGTGATTAGGAAAACTTCATGCAACTCATTGTTATCATCCATTCTAGCAGAGTATCTCTGAGTGCCTTCCACAGAAGTATGTGGATCATTTATCTGGAACTGCTGGTCAAAAAGGAAAAAAGACATTAAATGGACAAGTGGAAGGTAAGAACTGTATTTTACAGAAAAATCGTTTGACAGAACATTGATTGAATTTGGGAATGCTGATACATTCTAATAGGCAAAGAAAATCACCTGTCGGATGGGTAGTGAGAAAAAAGATGAGAAAAGGAGGGCGATTATGTATCTTATCAGGTGTTGACCACAGATTAAATTGAGAATCCAGTTTAAGGAGCTAAATTATTAGTTCTTAGACTTACATCGCAGTCCAATGTTTAAGACTTTGTCCGGTTAAGACTCTCCAATGCAGGCGGTGCAGTTTTCATCCCTGCTCAGGGAATTAAGATTCCATGTGACACATGACCAAAAACAAATTATTAGTTCTCTTTTAAGATACTCTATGACCTAAGGAAAGTCAAGAAATAAGAGGTAAGAGGGAATGAAGGATGAGAGAGGCAGAGGGTACAGGGAGCAAATGAAGAAAAAGAAGCACAGGTCTGAGGGGGAATGGGGCAATAAGTAATGAAGGTCTTTAGATAAAGGGAGAGTATTTCACATGGACGGTGTATTTGAAGTGAGCTTCTGGCACCAAAACTTGTCGGAGTAGAACAGCAAAGTTCTCGCCTCTTCCTGTTTACTCGTTATTAGGAAGATGTTTGGAACTGCGGTCCCTGGGTGTGCAGAGCAGTGTGTCATCCTCTGGGGGAGCGTGGGCATAGGTGCTCAGCTGTAATGTGTGCAAATTGGTGTCATACGAAATGTTGCTACTTTCTAGCATAGTGTCACATGGGACAAAACAAGAGAGCTGGAAAGAAGGAGAGAGCAGGGGGCGTGATGGGGAGACCAAGGAACCCACAGCCTCATAGAGAGTCCACTGGAAGGTTTCCAACTTCTAATGCCATTTCAGTTTGTGGGGATGTGCTCACATGGGGAAACGGAGGCTGAGATTTCCAGAGAATGAATTAAAATTAAGTTGAAGTCATGTAGAAGCAGACTCCTTGTAGACCAGAGTTTCTCAATTTTAATTATTCACTTGGGGACCATGTGTAAAGTACACATGCTGAGCAGGAGGTCTGAGATTCTGTGTTTCTAACAAGCTCTCTGAGTAGCAAGGGTGTAGCCGTGCATATAGAGAAATCTGGAAGAAGAGCATTGGATAGTGCAGGACATAAGGATCAAGGAAAAGCATTATTTTATGTTTCTTTCTGAGCGTGTTTATAGCCAGAGGGAAGCAAAGAGTTGAAGTAGCAGTTATAGGTGTAAGATACCATTGCTAAGCAAAGAGGGAGAAATAAATGGTAGGTGTCAGGGAATGTTTAACTTTAGGACTCCTGTATGTTGTTTTCTGTTTCTCATGAACCCTTGGTTCCTTATCAGTCCCTGGTATACAGAAATAAGTGGAACAGCACACTGTTCCCAGGACGGAGGTCATGGGACGGAACACATACATGGATTTCCTTCAGTAACTTTTACCCTACAGTAAAAATCTTTAGTCACGACCCTCTTACTCAAGAGATGGATTGTCTTCTGGCCTCGTGGCGATTGTTATTCCTTGTTATTCCCTTGGTAACCATTGTTATACATCTGGCTTTTGTTCTTTTCTTAACTTTATTTTTTTGCCTAAAGCTTCCTTTTATAACAATATATAAACTTACACAAACATGAATAATGCACCCTTGTTCCACTAGAGACTTGGGTTTCCCGTGTCCTTTCTGGCTAGTTCTTTGGAGCATGGAGGCCTGCCGAGCTCACTTTCCTGCCCAGGCTTCCAAGACCTCCTTGAGAGTATGCCCTGTGCCTTAGTGAACGGTACAAGCCCTATTCTAGGGCTTTATTGGTTTTCCACGTAACCCAGGGAATTTAGGCTCTCTCTTTTGCTTTCTTTCCATTGACTCCAGTCCACCAGGCCCCAGTCTGTAAAGAAGACTGCAGGTAGGGATAATCCATAGAAAGGATGTCAAGGGGGAAGATTTAAGTCCACAGATCCAGAGATTACTACCCTTTGGATAGAAGAGAATCTAGTGAAAGGACAAAGGGAGGAAAGGAAGGCCTTAGGGAGGTGAGTTTGGAGTTGATGAGGACACTTGAGAGAAGTCCTTCTAGATGACTTCAGTGTATTTGCCCTGCAAAGGATAAGATCATTATTGCTCCAGAGAATCCTGGAGGTAGGAGGGGAGTAACTCTTAGGCATCAAAGATATATGTTGTGCTGGTATTTGTTATTCAAATTAGATTAATTTGAAAAAGGAGGCATTGACTTTTTATTTAAAGATAGCTGACTCTTTGAAACTTGTTTCATAGAAATCCTTTGAAGCATTAGCACCATGTACCAAACCAAACTAAATTTTGAAGCCAAACAGATGAATAGGGTTCATTCCCTAAATGCTAGAAATACATTTTATAAATACTACACTGATTTTGAAACATGCAAGATTTTTAATTTCTAATAATTCTGTGGCAATTAAATGTAGTATTTCCTTTTCACTATCTTTAGTGGATTCCTATGTCTGCCTTACCAGTGTCCTAAGATCCCCCTAAAAACAAGACACTAAAACTGTATGTATTCAGTGCCAAGGCTGAGCGCGAGGATTCTGCTCAGTACTAACTCTGCATGAATGTACAGCTGGCTTTCATATTTACATGTAATTAACTTTGTGTCCCTTTTTCCATTTAGATTCTCCTGGGAAATATTCTAACGTGAAGGTAAAAACGTTTATGATTTTATGTTGAATTCTGAACTGTGGATCGTCTCCTATGTACATTATTTAGTAATCAACTTTTTTCCAAATCCCATTCAGCCAGCAGTCAGAATGAAAGAGTCTGTTGCTAATAAAACAGAATGAAGGATTTACAAACATCCAGTTCAGGTAAATTTTGCAGTACACAGTTAACTCTGGAAAGAGGGACATCGAACTATTTGAAATGTTCAGTCTTCATACTTCTAATATTTTCTTTGCAAATTTAATTGAAGAATTGGACATACATAAACCAAATGTTATTGTTGATACCTGTGTTTTGAAACAAAAGATATTTACAAGGATAAGAACACACACACAAAAATTAAATTTTAAGTGTCCACTCGACATGTTTCTGTATATGCGTTGACACTCTGAAGTTTTCAGTTTGGAATCTCTATACTTCTCAGGAACTCTCCGAGATTAAACTTTAGACTCTAAGTTTTTTCCAATGTCCAAAAATGCTTGTTTGAACTCTAACCTTTCCCTAGAGTAAAACTTCACTTGCTAATATGTCAGTTGTATTTCAGCTTATAATTGTTTCATTATAGTATCGTTACACAGATGAATGTAGGCCAATAAGATGTTTTTATGAGCAGGCTGTGTGTGTGTGTGTGTTTGTATGTTCATGTGTTTGTGTGTGACTTTGTGGTGTTTTTGATTATTCGAAGTAGGGGAAGTAATCATACTTTAATGACTATTGGATAGACCTAATCTTTTGAAACAGTGATTCTGAAAGTTGTTGGCTTTAGGATCCTATTTTACTTCTAAAAATTTTTGAGAATTCCAAGGAACTTTTGTTTATGTATATTGATGTTTACTATATGGGAGTTCAGTTGAGTTCAGTTGCTCAGTCGTGTCTGACTCTTTGCGACCCCATGGACTGCAGCACACTAGGCTTCACTGTCCATCAGAACTCCTGGTGTTTACTCAGACTTGAGTCCATCGAGTTGGTGATGACATCCAACAATCTCATCCTCTGTCTTCCCCTTCTCCTACCACCTTCAGTCTTTGCCAGCATCAGGGTCTTTTCCAGTGAGTCAGTTCTTCACATTAGGTGCGCAAAATATTGGAGTTTCAGCTTCAGCATCAGTCTTTCAATGAATATTCAGGACTGAATTCCCTTCGGATGGAGTGGTTGGATATCCTTGCAGTCCAAGGGACTCTCAAAGGTCTTCTCCAACACTGCAATTCAAAATCATCAATTCTTTGGTGTGCAGCTTTCTGTACAGTCCAACTCTCACATCCGTACATGACTACTGGAAAAACCATAGCTTGGATGAGACAGACTGATGTTGGCAAATAATGTCTCTGCTTTTTAATATGCTGTCAAGGTCTGTCATAGCTTTTCTTCCAAGCAGCAAACGTCTTTTAATTTCATGGGTGCAGTCACCACCTGCAGTGATTTTGGAGCCCACCCCACCCCCCAAGTAAAGTCTGTCACTGTTTCCATTCTTTCCCCATCTATTTGCATGAAGGGATGGGACCGGATGTCATGATCTGAGTTTTTTGAATGTGGAGTTTTAAACCAACCCTTACACTCTCCTCTTTCACTTTCATCCAAAGGCTCTTAAGTTTTTCTTCGATTTCTGCTATAAGGCTGGTGTCATCTGCATATCTGTGGTTATTGATATTTCTTCCAGCTATCTTGATTTCCACTTGTGCTTCATTGAGCCCTGAATTTTGCATGATGTATTCTGTGTATAAGTTAAATAAGCAGGGTGACAATATACAGCCTTGACATACTCCTTTCCCTATTTGGAATCAGTCTGTTGTTCCGTGTCCATTTCTAAGTGTTGCTTCTTGACCTGCATACAGATTTCTCAGGAGGTAGGTCAGGTGGTCTGGTATTCCTATCTCTTTAAATATTTTTCCAGTTTGTTGTGATCCACACAGTTAAAGGCTTTGGGGTGGTCAATAAAGCAGAAGTAGATGTTTTTCTGGAGCTCTCTTGCTTTTTTGATGATCCAGTGGATGTTGTCAGTTTGATCTCTGGTTCCTCTGTCTTTTCTAAACACAGCTTGAATGTCTGGAAGTGCACGTTTCATGTTCTGTTGAGGCCTGGCCTGGAGAATTTTGAGTATTACTTTGCTAGCATGTGAGATGAGTGCAATTGTGTGGTAGTTTGAGCATTCTTTGGCATTGCCTTTCGTTGGTTTTGGAATGAAAACTGACCATCTCCAGTCTTGTAGCCACTGCTGAGATTTCCAGATTTGCTGGCATATTGAGTGCAGCACTTTCATAGCTTCATCTATTAGGATTTGAAGTAGCTCAACTGCAATTCCATCACCTCCACTAGCTTTGTTCGTAGTGATACTTCCTAAGGCCCACTTGACTTTGCATTCCAGGATGTCTGGCTCTAAGTAAAGGATCACACCATCGTGCTTATCTGGAGGATTAAGATCTTTTCTATATAGTTTTTATGTGTGTGTTCTTACCACCTCTTCTTAATATCTTCTGCATCTATTAGGTCCATACTATTTCTCTACTTTATTGTGCGCATTTTTGCATGAAATGGTCCCTTGGTATCTCTTACTCTCTTGAGGAGATCTCTAGTCTTTTGCATTCTATTATTTTCCTCTATTTCTTTGCACTGACCACTGAGAAAGGCTTTCTTATCCCTCCTTGCTATTTTTTGGAACTCTGCATTCAAATGGGTATATCTTTTCTGTTCTCCCTTGTCTTTAGCTTCTCTTCTTTTCTCAGCTATTTGTAAGGTCTCATCAGACAACCATTTCTCCTCTTTGCATTTATTTTTCTCTGGGATGTTCTTGATCAATGCCTCCTGTACAATGTCACAAATCTCCATCCATAGTTCTTCAGGCACTCTGTCTATCAAAACTAATCCCTTGAATCTATTTGTCACGTCCACTGTATGGGATTTGATTTAGGTCATACCTGGATGGTCTAGTGGTTTTCCCTACTTTCTTCGATTTAAGTTTGAATTTGGCAATAAGGAATTCATGATCTGAACCACAGTCAGCTCCTGGTCTTGTTTTTGCTGACTGTATAGAGCATCTCCATCTTTGGCTGCAAAGAATAGAATCAGTCTGATTTCATCATTGACCATCTGGTGATGTCCGTGTGTAGAGTCTTCTCTTGTGTTGTTGGAAGTGGGTGTTTGCTATGACCAGTATGTTCTCTTGGCAAAGCTCTGTTCACCTTTGTCCTGCTTCATTTTGTACTCCAAGGCCAAATTTACTTGTTACTCCAGGTATCTCATGAATTCCTTCTTGTACATTCCAGTCCCCTATATTGGAAAGAACATCTTTTTTCAGTGTTAGTTCTAGAAGGTCTTGTAGGTCATCATAGTGCTGGGAGCCAGCGTGAGGAACTCCACTCGTGGTGAAGGTCATGAGGAAGGAGGCTCAGCTTACGCAAAGGTGGGATTGAGCCTCAGGAGTCCCCCTGGAAATTCTCGAGCACTTACCCCCAAAACCAGTCTGCCTACTTTACTGCTTTGTGCTCTCACCTACACCTCTGACTTTATGGGGGGCTGTCCCCCACCACCTCTCTCTGAAAAAGAGTTAAATTACAGCTCCAGTTAATAAAGTTCCTGGGTGTGACAAGAGTGTTTTAGTTCACAACCGTGAGAGGCATGAGATGTTCTAAACTGTCTGAATACAGATTCCTTTGAGCAGTTAAAAGATTGACTAGAAATTGTATTGGTGAAGGATTTTTCACTTGTTTGGCCAATGTTTGCTGCTAAGTTTCCATATCCCTTACCTGCTGTGTCCCTGGCAGTGTATTGATTAATATAATTGGTGTAAGTAGTAGCTTTAATGTTTGTAACCTTGGACCCTTGAGTTAATTCTTTTTCTTGTTATAGCCCACCACACCTTTGCCTTATAGGAATGCAATTTTATCTAATGCTTTTGGAGGGTGGCACCTGACTAATCACCTTTAGAGAAAAATAAGTTTTCTGAAGAAATGTCTTAAAATGTCTTAAAATGTTAACAGGCCTCCTGGCCAGAAGATGATGCAAATCACCTAAACTTTTGCTTATGATAAAATTTCAGGAAGAAAGCCTGGCTTACTGCATGACTCTACCCCTTCCCCCATTATCCGCTATGCATAACTTACGGTATAAAAACTACTTTGGAAAATAAAGTGCGGGCCTTGTTCACGAAGCTTGGTCTCCCCATGTCATTCTTTCTCTCACCTTCTGGCTGAATTTCCATCTGGGGTGTGGAGGCTCGTCAAGCCTATTAACTATGCCTGGGCATCTAAGATCTGACTGGGAAGGCCTTAGTGTCTCCTCTCCTTTCGGGAAAATGGGAGGACGCCTGCAGCCTACGTAGGTGACGTAAATTCCTTATTTTGGAATTTTATTAGCTTTCCATGTAAACCAAGTTATTCAGCCTCTTTTCTCCACTGAATTTTCTCACTGAACTATCCTTATTTAACCACTCTTTATATCTTTAATTCTATCGTATCCTGATCGCTGAAGCCATCTCCCCTTCAAATTCCTGGATCCACTGGGGCTGGGCCCTGGCAATCATAGAACCGTTCAACTTCAGCTTGTTCAGTGTTACTGGTCAGAGCATAGACTTGCATTATTGTGATATTGAATGGTTTGCCTTGGAAATGAACAGATCATTCTGTCATTTTTGAGATTGCATCCAAGTACTGCATTTGGGACTCTTGTTGACTGTGATGGCTACACCATTTGCTTTAAGGGATTTTTGCCCACAGTAGTAGACATAATGGTCATCTGAGTTAAATTCACCCATTCCAGTCCATTTGTGAGCTTCCCTGGTATCTCAGTCGGTAAAGAATCTACCTGCCGTGCAGGAGACCCGAGTTCAATGCCTGGATCAGGAAGATCTCCTGAGGAAGGAAATGGTAACCCAGTCCAACATTCTTGCTTGGAAAATCCTATCGCCAGAGGAGTCTGGCGAGCTACAAATAGCCCATGGGGTCAGAAGCATCGGACATGACTTACAGCCTAAACCACAAACCAGTCCATTTTAGTTCACTGATTCCTAAAATGTTGATGTTCACTCTTGCCATCTCCTGCTTGACTGCTTGCAATTTGCCTTGATTCATGGACCTAACGTTCCAGGTTCCTACACAGTATTGCTCTTTACAGCCTTGGACGTGACTCCCATCACCAGTCACATCCACAGCTAGGTGTTGTTTTTGCTTTGGCTCCATCTCTTCATTCTTTCTGGATGTATTTCTCCACCGATCTCTAGTAGCATATTGGATACCTACTGACCTGCTGGTTGGGAATTCATCTTTCAGTGTCCTATCTTTTTGCCTTTTCATGCTGTTCATGGGGTTCTCAAGGCAAAAATACTGAAGTGGTTTGCCATTCCCTTCTCCAGTGGACCATGTTTTGTCAGAACGTTCCAGCATAACCCGTCTGTCTTGGATGGACCTTCATGGCATGGCTCACTCATAATTTCATTGAGTTAGACAAGTCTGTGGTCCATGTGATCAGTTTGGTTTGTTTTCTGTGACTGAAGTTTTCAGTCTGATGGATAAGGATAAGAGGCTTATGGAAACTTCCTGATGGGAAGGGGGACTGAGGGGGAAACTGGATCCTGTTCTGATGGGCGGGACCATGCTCAGTAAATCTTTAATGCAATTTTCTGTTGATGGGTGGGGCTGTGTTCCCTCCCTGTTGTTTGACCTGAGGCAAAACTGTGGTGGAGGTAATGAAGATAATGGCACCTCCTTAAACAGGTCCCATGCATGTACTGCTGCACTCAGTGACCCTGACCCTGCAGCAGACAACCACCAACTCTTGCCTCAGCCAGAAACTCCTGGAAAATAAAACTAAAAAAGGTTAAAATACAGGCACACACAATCATAATGGCTAATTCCATTAGTCATTAGAGTTCTGATATCACATATCCTGTCTCTGGAGATCTCCTGTGTGCACTCAGAACATAATTGAGCATGGGAGTAATGTTTAGAGTTTTCGTGAAAAGAGTTTTGACCTCTTGGATCCCCTGGCCCAGTGTATCTCTGGACTTTAGGAATTCTCAAGGCACACTACAGAACCACCATTTTAAACCATTGACATGGTTGGATGTGAAATGATAAAGGGACCCTTGTGTTGACATGGGGTTTAAAGTTTCACTTTTACATTTCTTACTTGTTTCTTTGATTTCTCTTAAGAAATTTAGACCTGAGAGTTCCTTTTTTTTTTTTTTTTTTTAAGCAAATATTTCTGTGTTGTGTTCATTCTTCCCTCACGGTGCTCTGTGCTCTTTGGATCCAGTGTGGTCCTAGACTTACCCTATTTTCACGTGGAAACAATTGTTCACCCACAAGACTATCATGTCTCATATAAGTTTATGATGTCTATCCAGGGCTTAAAAAATCAGTTCTGAAGATATTGATAATCTGAGGAAAGACCATCTCATTACCTTAAAGAAGTTTTCATTGGTGGTGGTGTTCAGTCACTAAGTCGGGTTCAACTCTTTGTGAGCCCATGGGCTGCAGCACACTAAGCCTCCCTGTGCTTCACCATCTCCTGGAGTTTGCCTGAGTTCATATACATTGCATCAGTGATGCTATACCACCATCTCGTCCTCTGCCGTCCCCTTCTCCTCCTGCCCTCAATCTTTCCCAACATCAGGGTCTTTTCCAATGATTCAGCTCTTCACATCAGGTGCCTGAAGTATTGAAGCTTTAGTTTCATCATCAGTCCTTCCAGTGAACATTCAGCATTGATTTCTCTTAGGATTGACTGGTTTGATTTCTTTGCTATCCAAGGGACTCTCAGATGTCTTCTCTAGCACCACTCTTTGAAAGCATCAATTCTTCAGCACTCAACCTTGTTTATGGTCCAACTCTAACATCTGTACATGACTACTGAAGAAACCATGGCTTTGGCTGTACGGACCTTTGTCAGCAAAGTGATGTCATTGCTTTTTAATGTTGTCTAGGTTTGTAACATTAATTAAAGTAGTAGCACTCATTAAAAGTGTTGTTAAGACCATGGTCTCTAGAGCACACAGTATTATAAGGCATAAATAAGTGCAAAATAAGGCAGATATACATTTTCTTAATAATATATTTGTATGTGGAAAAATAGTCATGTATGGATGTGAGAGCTGGACTATAAAGAAAGCTGAAAGCAGAAGAATTGATGCTTTTGAACTGTAGTGTTGGAGAAGACTCTTGAGAGTCCCTTGGACTGCACTGAGATCCATCCAGTCCATTCTAAAGGAAATCAGTCCTGGGAGTTCATTGGAAGGACTGATGTTGAAGCTGAAACTCCAATATTTTGGCTACCTGATGCGAAGAGCTGACTCATTTGAAAAGACCCTGATACTGGGAAAGATTGAGGGCAGGAGAAGGGGATGGCAGAGGACGAGATGATTGGATGGCATCACTGACACAATAGACATGACTTTGGGTAGACTCAGGAGTTGGTGATGTACGGGGAGGCCTGGCGTTCTGCAGTTCATGAGGTCACAAAGAGTTGGACATGACTGAGCGACTGAACTGAACTGAACTGATGTTGAAAAAATAATTATTGGTAAAGTTCTTATGGAATACAGAATATGTAATAGAAGTTGAGTGAATCAAAATCAGTAATACTAGGCAATTAAAAAGTAGAAGAAATGAGACACACTAGTTTACATCTCTTCATGAATGATGATGACATGTGAGATTCTTTAAGCTGTGAAGGACTAGTGAGTTCCAGGGGACAGGAGGGCATGGAACTGATTCTCTGAAGAAAGACTATGTACAAGTTAGTCAGAGTTATATTCTCACATTCTAATAAATGGAGACTTTGTTTTCACATTTTTCAAATTTGGCTTCTGCTGCTTTGAGCCTCAATAATGAGACTTGTCAAAGAGCCAGGCATTTGAAAGTTGATGGTCAGTGTGCGTTGGTGTCCCATTCAATGTCCAAAAATCAGTCAGCATCCACAGAATTTGGACAGAAGACCATAATAGATAAAATGAAGATGAAGACTGTAGTGGTGTTCCTGGTAGGGAATTACTCACTCTGTCAGCTATGCAAGTCGGAGCTGGCAGGAAACAGAGGAAGCAAAGAAGGTAATGCAGAAGCCCAGAGCACTCAGCCGTGGGCCACCTGGGCACAGCCTTACCATCCTTCTGATGGTTCCAAATTAGATTCTGTGGCAAAGTCTACCTTGTGCTGACTCTTTTTATGCAACCTACAGCCAATCAATACCCCTTAGCAAGGTGTTTGCATTCTCCCTCTGACCATAGTAATACAATAAATAACAAAGAGAGTTAGGAAAACGTAAGTTCATTCAGGCTGGTGTTTAGCATACACGTGAGAGTGGGTAGCAGGATTATGTTTAGAACTCTGGGACTAGTTGGGAGACTAGGTAGCCATCTAGAGACTGCCTTCTCAAAATAGGACTTCATAGCAATGTTTTTATAAGGCTGTCAATTCATAAGTATTAGTCATGATTATATTCAGTATAACAGCAAAAACAACTGGGATACCAAATACTAAAATATTTCTTGTGTTTTCTGTGACTTCATACTTTTTAGAATTGGCTTTCCCAGTGGGAATGGGAGTCATGGGAAATTTGCTACATAGTACCTCCTTCTCAGTTTGTGTTCACATAGTATATCAACTTGTTTTAGTATTTGTAATGAATTAAGAGTACACAAGGGAGGTTGGTATAAAGGAGTGGTGTATCACTTAAAAGCAGTATATAGAAAGTCAATTCTGATTCTACTAGGATGCCCAGTCCATTGAGTAACCACGTCTAAGAATGTGTTGTCCATAAATACTGATTAATTTACTGCCCTTAATCAGTCATACGGTCAGGAAATGTAAGAAATCATCCACTCTTTATTCACTCCTGAACTTTTTTCTTTTCTATCCTCACCTTGCATTTACAGAATATTCTCAGTTATCTCCTAGAATAGTGACTACAGGCTCTAAACTCACCGTGATTTTCTTTTCTTCTTTTAGTCTATACAACTGAGTCATTTGCTCTTGTCTCTCCATGAGCTTGGTAGATCCAGGAAAAACAAATTCATAAAAATGTGTACACGAGTCCCTTCAACACTGGACGATGTGAGATAAGAAAACCACAAAATAGATAGAAGCCACTTCAGTCAGTTCATGTTCATCATTTTCTTCTCAGTCAATCAGATGAGATCGGTCGCTCAGTCGTGTCTGACTCTTTGCAACCCCATGAATCACAGCACGCCAGGCCTCCCTGTCCATCACCAACTCCCAGAGTTCACCCAGACGCACGTCCATCGAGTCAGTGATGCCATCCAGCCATCTCATACTCCGTCGTCCCCTTTTCCTCCTGCCCCCAATCCCTCCCAGCATCAGAGTCTTTTCCAATGAGTCAACTCTTTGCATGAGGTGGCCAAAGTACTGGAGTTTCAGCTTTAGCATCATTCCTTCCAAAGAAATCCCAGGGCTGAGCTCCTTCACAATGAACTAGTTGGATCTCCTTGCAGTCCAAGGGACTCTCAAGAGTCTTCTCCAATACCACAGTTCAAAAGCATCAATTCTTTGGCGCTCAGCCTTCTTCACAGTCCAACTCTAGCATCCATACATGACCACAGGAAAAACCATGACCTTGACTAGATGAACCTTTGTTGGCAAAATAAGGTCTTTGCTTTTGAATATGCTATCTAGGTTGGTCATAACTTTCCTTCCAAGGAGTAAGCGTCTTTTAATTTCATGACTGCAGTCACCATCTGCAGTGATTTTGGAGCCCAGAAAAATAAAGTCTGACACTGTTTCTGCTGTTTCCCCATCTATTTCCCATGAAGTGATGAGACCAGATGTCATGATCTTCATTTTCTGAATGGTGAGCTTGAAGCCAACTTTTTCACTCTCCACTTTCACTTTCATCAAGAGGCTTTTGAGTGCCTCTTCACTTTCTGCCATAAGGGTGGTGTCATCTGCATATCTGAGGTTATTGATATTTCTCCGGGCAGTCTTGATTCCAGTTTGTGTTTCTTCCAGTCCAGCGTTTCTCATCATGTACTCTGCATATAAGTTAAATAAACAAGGTAACAATATACAGCCTTGACGAACTCCTTTTCCTATTTGGAACCAGTCTGTTGTTCCATGTCCAGTTCTAACTGTTGCTTCCTGACCTGCATACAAATTTCTCAAGAGGCAGATAAGGTGGTCTGGTATTCCCATCTCTTTCAGAATTTTCCACAGTTTATTGTAATGCACACAAAGGCTTTGGCATAGTCAATAAAGCAGAAATAGATGTTTTTCTGGAACTCTCCTGCTTTTCCCATGATCCAGCGGATGTTGGCAATTTGATCTCTGGTTCCTCTGCCTTTTCCAAAACCAGCTTGGACATCAGGAAGTTCACAGTTCACATATTGCTGAAGCCTGGCTTGGAGAATTTTGAGCATTACTTTTCTCAGTCAATACATTTTATAAAATAAAAAGCAGTTATTTTATCCTTCAGGGTCCCTGGATTTGTACATTTATTGGTTTCTTAAAGATTTATTCTATACTGTACCCTGAAAGTTTCATAATCTAAATATTTCTGTAAACACTCCCTCAGTTCAGGCCTGCATCACCTTGTTATTCCCAGTGTTAACACCTTCAGATTCGCCTTCCTCCAGTTATTAATATACCCACATATTCCTCCCTCCCGTGGTGTTTAGAGTCACCAATCTCAAAAGCACACGTGACCATGAGGCACTCTGAGTAACATTAATTTCTAGACCTCTTAAAGCACCATTGATGGTCTCATAATCTGACTTCTGTCTGACCCTCTGTCTCTAGCCCTTTCAGTCCTTTGCTGTCGAATTCTGAACTGCTGCTGGTGCCCTCGTCACTTGTCCCTGTTGTTGTTGTTCAGTTGCTCAGTCATGTCTGATTCTATGTGGCCCCAGGGACTGCAGCACACCAGGCTTCCCTGTCCTTCACCATCTCCCAGTGCTTGCTCAACTCACGTTCATGGAGTTGGTGATGCCATCCAACCATCTTATCCTCTGTCATTCCCTTCTCCTCCAGACTTCAACCTTTCCCAGCATCAGGGTCTTTTCTAATGAGTCAGCTCTTCAAATCTGGTGGCCAAAGTACTGGAGCTTCAGCGCCAGCGTCAGTCTTTCCAGTGAATGTTCAGAACTGATTTTGTTTAGGATTGACTGGTTGGATTTCCTTGCAGTCCAAGGGACTGTCATGAGTCTTTCCGAACACCACAGTTGAAAAGCATCAGTTCTTTGGTGCTCAATCTTCTTTTTGTTCCAACTCTCATATCCATACATGACTACTGGAAAAGCCTTTGCTTTGACTAGACGGACTTTTGTCGGCAAAGTAACATCTCTGCTTTTTAATACGCTAAGTTTTTCATATCTTTTCTCCCAAGGAGCAGGTGTCCTTTAATTTTATGACTGAAGTCACCATCTGCATTGATTTTGGAGCCCAAGAATATAAAAGTCCATTTCTGTTCTGATTGTGTCCCTGTCTCTTTGCCACGAAGTGATGAGACTGGATGCCATGACCTTCATCAGTCCCATCCCTTCACTTTGGACAAATATCTACCCTGTGGTATGTGTGCTTCTCTCCCCATCTTTCTACAGCCTGAAATGCTCTCCCTCTCCTGCCTTTTGTCCCCTTGAACTGTGTAAGTCTGCACTCAGGCATTATGTCTAGAAAAGCCATCCCTGACAACTTTTTCTACATTTTTTGTGAAACTCCAGTGTCTAGTACTGAGTGGAAACCCGATAAATAATTATTGAATAAGATACACTGGGGTTCTGTATCAACCTAGAGCAGTGGAATGGGGAGGGAGATGAGAAGGAGGTTCAAAATGGGCAATATATGTGTACCTATGGCTGATTCATGTTGAGGTTTGACAGAAAACAACAAAATTCTGTAAAGCAGTTATCCTTCAATAAAAAAATAAATAATAATAAAAAAACATGATATATATACCGAGGTGACTTTTAAGAGCTTGTCCTCTGCAGTCTAGGAGCCAAGAGGATAGAGATGTAAAGAAATAATTTACAGTTCAGGTCTATATCTATCACTAGGAAAATCTAGAAAGATACACTAGAAAAATCTTTAAAGTACTAAGGGAGCTAAAAGGAAAGGCATACCTCTTTATCAGGGGAAAGATGGCAGTAATCAAAGACAACTTCACAAAACAGGTTGAACCTTAAAAGATGAAAAGTAATTTGTTGGAAGAGTAGAGGGAAGCGTTTCAGATGAAGGAATTGATAAAAGCTAAAAAGCAAGAGGAATTTTGTAAACCATGAATAATTTTGCAGTTGATGCTTGGCATGTTGTTTAAAAGGTCATGTTATGAAGTAGAGAAGAGAATGTATGGTGACTTTATATGTCTGTCCTGTATTTTGTTTGGTTTCTGATTGTTTTGTTCACTTATGTTTGAATCAATCTGTGACTGAATCTTTGAGCTGTTTGTGTGCCTGTAACCTGGTGACATCTGGTATTTCCCAAATGGTTTGTTGAAGTTTTCAGGTCATTGGAAGTAGTTCTTAAGAAGTAAATATTCAGCTGAAGATTAAGATTGATTTAATCTGTCGTTTCATACAATGTTTTAGATATCTGTTTTAAGTGAGGATTATGTCTTTTATCTAAACATTCTAAGTAATTTTAACTAAACATACAGATCTGTCAAGAGAACTAGACTTGGAAATGATAACAGAGGAAGAACAAGAAAAACTTGATGAAGATGAAAATAACCATGCACAGGTATGTAAAATTGTAAATTTCAATATCTGGTGTAGTACTGTATGAGAAAATGTGTATCAAACAAGGCAAATTAGAATGGAAAGATAAGTTAACACCCATCACAAATGAGTTAAAGTAGAAGTTCAGTGAAATTTTGTGAGGAATACCAAATTTCCGTTTCTCCTGAAGAAGATCCACTATATGATAACCCTACAGAAGGAGCAAAACAAAAGGAAATATCTCCTAATCTCACAAATAATATACCTGATTGTGGGGAAAAAGATACATTTGGAGTATCTGTTTCTCTAATATTCCAAGCATTTCCTGAAGAAAAAGAACCCAGTCTCAAAAATGTTTTTCTGTGGTCTGTAAACTCTGGGTCCCTTGGAGAGACTTGTCGGTCATCTTCAAAGCTTTGTTTCCCTGAAAATAAAGTAGACTTTGAAAATGATCAACTAGACATTGAACATGTGTTTATGAAAATTGAGGAGATTTTTTATAACGATACAGAAAATAAAAAAGTAGGGGAGCTGGTAGTTATATTTGAAGTGAAAGACCAAGAGCTTGATATGCAAATGTCACAAAATATGAGGCAAGATCAAACTAATCAGAAATTAGACATGGGACAGGCATGTCATTCTAGTCTGTGGCTTGTCTACTCTGGTAAGATGAAACATAGAATTCAAATAAAAATTCACATTCCCCTTGCTGTTTTTAAAATACTGATCTGAAAAATAAAGCGATACAGGACTGGTTCCAGAAGCCACTGCATGCAGATAATTGCAGCGCTAGTGACAATAAAAGCATGGAACCCAAATTAGAAAATGGGAATTCTTCTCCACCTAATAGTCACAGCACATCTGAAGTGTATGTTAATGAAGAATAAGAGAAGGATATGTTGAGGTTTAAGAATGAAATAGACATGTTTAAAGTAGAGTTGCTGGCTCTGGAAAAAGAGAAAATTTAACTTCCAAAAGAGTTTTTCATTTTCTCTTGCTTTGGTTTTTCTCTTTCTTGATGATGTGGTCCATTTTGATTTTCCATTTATGAATAAAGCGGGGTCATCCAAAGAGGTAAGTGTGTAGAAATCAATTACTATCTTAATAACAGGAATTCAGGAAACTATTTTCATGGCTTTTGTCCTTCAATCAATTCTCATATCTAATTCTTCTCTGTCAGTCTTCGTATGAACTGGAAAACTCATTTAGCTATTTACCATGTGGGCTTCTGAGCCAGAATAAGCACCAAGGAAATTGCTTAAGAAGAATAATCAGCTAGGGTTTTGAGTATTTTTTTCCCCCCTTTAACTCTGTTGGGTTAAATATAAGTTATATTTCCATAGGATGGGAAGAAAGCACTGACTGGGAGATGGGATTTGAACATGTGTTCCCTCTAATCTCTTCATTGTGGTTGAATATGTGTGATCTTCTCTGCTTTCTGCAATCGATGGGCACTTAGATTTCCAGCATGGCCACTTCAGGATCTTTTTAATAACATACATGTGCTCCCACATATGCTTTAATCAGCACTCTCAGATGTTTCTTTTGAGACAGACCTTTCCATTATGTTGTTTACTAAAATGTAGAAAGTTTTCACATGTGTGATTTTGTTACATAGATTGTGTGTGTGTGTGTGTGTGTGTGTGTGTGTGTGTGTGTGTGTGTGAAAGTTGCTCAGTCATGTCCAACTCTTTGCAAACCTTTGGACTGTAGCCTGCCAGGCTCCTCTGCTCATGGAATTCCCCAGGCCAGAAAGAATGCCAGAGTGGCTAGCTGTTCCCTTCTCCAGAGGATCTTCCTAACCCAGAGATTGAACCCAGTTCTCCTGCATTGAAGGTGGATTCTTTAATATTTGAGCCACCAGGGAAGCCCACAGGTAGTATAAACCCTGAGCAAAAAAGAAAAAAAAAGTGTTTATTTACAAAGGAGTTCTGAGATGATGTGAGATTTTCTTTCTTCAGTAATAGGTTTTTAAAATTGTTTGTTTGCTTTTTTGTGTACGAGGTGCTTTGAGTGAGTTTGAACAATAGACAAAAAGACAAAAAAAAAAAAAAAAGAAACACAAAAACTTTATGTATTCTCCTGTTAATAAAAAAAAAAAGGGAGATGAGCCCTACCCCCAACTAAGGCATTGAGTTACTGTACCAAAGTCACACTTTTAACTTATCTGATTAATCTGATGAATTCACTTGGTAATATATATAATATTCAACATTCCAGAATTGTATCATCTCTTTTGGTGCCATAAAATGCTAGGGAGTGCCAGTTTAGGGGTCTTAAACAAAACCTTGAACATTTTTTTTTAAATGTTATTGCTGTTTTTGGTAAATAGTGGGGCAATACTAGGTAATTATTTCTATACCCTCTAGCTGTAAGGTTTGATGGTTATTGAATGTGGAATTGGGAAGCATTCCTTATATTCCAGAATTCCACACTAACTAACAACTCCTCAGTTTCATTCTGCTCCTTGTGTTTTGGTAAACTCTGGTTCATTTAATTTAGTGAATACTGTCACTTTTTTGCTATCTCCTGGATCCAAGTGAAAAAAGAATTGTAAAAGGCAGAGGGGAAAGAATATCTTTAGTGCAGAGAGAAGAATGTTTCCTTTCTGAGGCCCAGAGTTGTCACATCCTCTATATCCAGCTGTTAAATGGAAAATCCAGGTAGTAAAGACCAAAGAGGACAGATTTTGTGTCTTTGTCTTTTTATTGCTCTGTCTCTGCCAGTCAGATGGGGAAGACTGAATATGAATAATTGCCTCTTATTAAGAAAGGAATTTTTGAAATTTTGGGGAATTTTGTTTCTTTTCCTCAAACAGAAAGGAGCAGATTTTACAAAAATTTCAGTGACTTGTAAGTGATAAAATTAAAATAAGCCCAAAAATATTTTTATCACTTAAATTCAGGGTGAGCACTGAGTCAAATAATAAAATTGAAAACAAAGATCTTTATAATCAATACATAGCAATTATTCTTAGTGTCAAACTTCCATTAAAGGTTGAAGAAGAAAAGAAGCACAAAAGTAGTGAAGTGGAAGTATCAGAGAACATATGCGATGCTGCTGATGAGAGTGAATTGTTTCAGTAGAGAAAGAGTGGAGGAAACAGCAACCAGGAGTTTCCTGCTATGCATAATGAGGGTTCTGATAGGTAATCCTATATCAGTATTTAACAGCACATCCCTTGTTACATTCCTATAAAATAATTTCTAACTTGAGCTAAAGTTTGTGATGTACAGATTTTATATTTTACTAGATATATAGTTATTTTTAATACTCTTGTCCTAGCATTATTACTAGAGTTCCTTTGTTAACATAACACCATGTTACATATTAGAGTATTCTGGATTTGACTGCAATTTGCCTTAATTAGTGTGTTGTATATTTAAATTTGTTTTGTCACTAATGAACATCCTTTCATTTCGGTTTGAGGACTTCTTTCAGCATTTCTCATGAGGCGGGACTAGTGGTGATGAACTCCATCAGGTTTGCTTTGTCTGGGACAGTTTTTATTTCTCTTTTATTTCTGAAAGACTACTTTTCTGGAAAGAGTACTCTTGGCTGGCAGGTTTTTCTCACCTAGCACTTTGAGTATGTCCATGGAGGGAGGCCAAATTGCTGATAGTGGCGGGAGAACTGATGAGGCATCGGTCTTCCAGCCATGATGCTGCTGTCACTGCATCATGTGGGTGGTTTAAAAATGAGCTCTCCTACCCTGGCCAATATTTCCTTGGTTTCTTCTTTCATGGTATATGTGCCTCATGTCATTTAAAATACCACCTAAATTAAGTGTGGCTTTTTTCTGTGAATTCTCTTTTTCATTTATTTTTGGCTGTGCTGGGTGTTTGCCGCCACAGTGCTTGGGCTTCTCAGTGTGGTGGCTTCTCTTGATGCTGAGCGTGGGCTCTAGGGTGCTGGCTTCAGTAGCTGTGTAGCACGGTTTAGTTGCACACAGCTAATGCGGGATCTTCCCTGACCAGGAATGGAACGCCTTCCCCCTTTATTGGTAGGTGGACTCCTAAGCACTGGGCCACCAGGGAAGTCCCTAAATTCACCATTATTATATTTAGAAGCAAAACAAAAAAATATAGTGTAAATCTACTTATGACTCCCATGTCTAAGAGTCAAGGCACTTAGCCAGTGCACTCCAAGTTTTCAGTGTAGCCCTTGAGGTTCTTCACAGCGTCTTTCCAGATGCATCTCTTTACTTTCTTCCATGTATTTTGTGCTCTTCCTTCCAGATTCCTTGGAAACAACCCAGATGCCCTGTGCCCGATGTTTGTGCTCACATTCGAATCTCCAAGTAGAATGATTTTCTCCCTTTTGTGTTTCTCATGACCTCTCTTCACTTCTTCTGCAAGTCCTTCCTTATTTCACTTACCACTTTCATATGTCAAGTTTTATATATCATACTGTATCATAATCATATCTGTTTTTGAAGGAAGAATTTGTTTTCTTGCATATGGTTGGTACTCTATAACTGTTTTGTGAATTAATCAATGACTTAAGATGGATAAGAGTTGGAATTTTATAAGAATTGGTTGTTTTTTATTCTTTATCAGTTGAATTATTGGATAACATTGGCTTTTCTGTGGACTTTTTAAAGTAGCGATCCTGGTGTGCACAGGAAGGAAGTAAAGAAAAGGAATGTTGACAAATGGACGCCGGATGAACGTGTGATTGCACCAATATTTGAGAAGACCGATTCACTGACTGGTGGTCTGCTGCACGTGAATGATGACAGCATTTTAAGGGAAGTGGATCAGGGTGATGACAGGTATATTCTACAGATTCCTTGTCTGTAGGGGAAGAAATATTAGCACTGAATATTTCTTCCGGAAATAGAGCAGCATTATACAGTGCTCAGGTCAAGGCAAGAGATTGCTCAACTCTAGTGGACAAACACTGCTGAAAGGTTAAGGTGAGGACCAGTGCCTTTGGCCAGAAGTCATTTCAGTAAATAATGCCCTTGGAAGCTGGACTGTAATGAATGCATGTAAACATTCAGTAGGGAATGTTATTGGGACAGGCAATGAAGAACTGGATGGTAACTGAAGAGGAATGTGGAGTTCACAGGTGTTACTTGTTTTATGTTAAGAAGGGAGCTTTTAGAGTATGTATGCTATTGGAGGGAGACGGCAATGGCAACCCACTCCAGTACTCTTGCCTGGAAAATCCCATGGGCGGAGGAGCCTGGTAGGCTGAAGTCCATGGGGTCGCTAAGAGTCAGATA
Organism: Bos indicus; assembly: GCF_029378745.1. Classification (NCBI taxonomy): domain Eukaryota; kingdom Metazoa; phylum Chordata; class Mammalia; order Artiodactyla; family Bovidae; genus Bos; species Bos indicus. Next base: position 138,917 of record NC_091772.1, on the reverse strand, counting down.
CGACCGAGCTACTTCACTTTCACTTTTCACTTTCATGCATTGGAGAAGAAAATGGCATCCCACTCCAGTGTTCTTGCCTGGAGAATCCCAGGGACAGGGGAGCCTGGTGGGCTGCCGTCTATAGGGTCGCACAGAGTCGGACACGACTGAAGTGACTTACCAGTAGCAGCAGCATGCTATTGGAAATGAGCCAGCAGACGGCGTGTTTATTTAGTTTAGTCTTGTTTGCATTTCCAATACTAGGAAGCTTATTGATTGTATGACATTATCTTTAAACTATTACGGTGAACTAATTGTACATACTACTTCTGTTCATGTATAGTTTTATGGTAAGGGCTTGTTCATTGGTTCTGAAGTGTAATATTTCTACATAATGGAATATGCAGATGATTGCTTAAGTTAATTCTATCATATATAGATTTTCAAAAATTACATAATTGTGAATTTACAAACACTTAGGCTATACTGAATAAGATATCGTCATTCCCTGATGATTCTAGTTGATAGTAACATGATGAGTAGCTATAATTTTGTAAGGTGCTCTGAAACATCACATCATATTAACTTCATAGTTGTTTATAGATTCCAGGGAAAAGGGGAAGATTTTATTTATATTCAATAGAAAAACATTATTAGCAGTCTTTCAGAAATTATTCCTTTTTCATGATAAAGATCTAAGTGACAAAACCCGTGCTTCCTTTACTAAGGGTGTCATTAGCACATATTATGTGCTCAATACATGTATGTCAGATGCATGAAGAAACAGCAGAATGGGTGAATGAGTGCCTATTAATGAATTTCTTTACAGAAAACAAAACTTTATTGACAGTAGATTTGCAGGCTTGCCTACCTCTGAAGTCTTTTTAATTTTTGAGAAATATGTTTTAAGATTCAGAAATCATTATTTATAGCTATAGCTAGACCTGAAATAATACTATAGATTCATTTGCTATCATATTACTTATAAAGACTTTTCAATATTACTTTCTCAGCATATTTTGGAAGAGCAGTGTTGAAGCCAGACTTCGTGGGTTTGAATTCTGGGTCTGTTGTTGACATGCTGAGTGGGCTTGGGCAAGTTCCTCAGCCTTTGTGTGCTCCATTTCTTCCTATACCTATCTCCCAGAATGACTGTGGGAATGAAAATGCCTTTAGGACATATCAGGTGCTTCTAATAATGCATGGCCGATGCATAGGACGTCCTCAAAAAGCTAATATCTTGGTTATTCAAATGGATTTCTTTCTTAGAAGGACTGAAGGAATACCTCCCAGATAGATCGTATTGCCATAAAAGTTAGCTCTTATTGAAAAGGACAGGTGCAAAAACACTGGTATACTGTTTCCTATCACACAATGCAAGTAACTTTATGTTTTTCCTTTTCTTTGGATCTAACTTTAATACTTTATTAATATTACTGATATATTTTCTGTGTCCTTTAATGCTGCTCTTATTTATTTCTGCATCCTTTATAGACAATTACTTGCCAATGCAAAGAGTTTGTATTAAAAAAAAGTTTAGGTATTGTTTGTATTTTTGAATATTTAATATTGGCCTGAAAAGAATTATTTGTTCTTTTAGGCCTGCAAGGAAAACACAGTATGAAAATAAGAAGGTACAGTAAAAAAAAAAAAAAAAAAGAACTTTCAAAAATATTATCCTTGTCGAAAATACTTTGTCAAAGGAATAGTGGCAAAATATAAAATCTTCCTTTGTTGTAGAGAAGTCTACTTTGAACACATCATTTAGAACACTTGATAAAGTTATCCTTTTGATAAAAATCTCTTCTTTTAAGAAATGTCTGTTTTTGTTTTGATACAGAGATTTATTACCTCTGTACACTTGGTGTATTTTTACATATTTTAAGGACACTGTAAAACAGTATTGTTTACATGTAGGTTAAAGAACAAATTAATTACGTGAACGAACTGGACGACTTAACTCAGTTGCCCGAGACTGTTTCTGAGGATGGTGATGTGTTTTACTCTACGAACTCCATGTTGCAATTAGAACCTCTCAACGTGGGGTGTAAAGGTAGGACCACAGTGTAAATGTTAATGGAAAGCCTGTCTGTGTATAGAGTATTGATATATGCACACCTTGTCAGTACTTCTCTAGAGCCAGGGATATGTTACAGTGCTGTACATCTCAGAAGTTTGTTTTGCATTAAAAGGACATGAAAGTGAGTGTGTACTGTGAGCCACAGACCTATGATACTCTCACTCACTGTACTTTCTGTTGACTCTTCTTCTTTCCTATGCCTTCACTCACAGTCAGGTCAGCATCATTTTCCTCCTAGAGTAACAAAAATAATCTCAGGACTTCTTTCCCTGCCACTCCACCTGGCAGAACCTCGGTCTGCACAGCAACTGTAATTATTGCCTATTTTTAAACATTCAGGTCTCATCATGCTACCCCCTTGCTTCAAGCTCAACTGTTGCCTCTCTTTGCTGCATGGTTAAAGGTCACAATTGTGTGGTTCCATCTGGTTTTACTTTTTACCTTTCTTTCTACATGAATTCTAGAATCAGCTTGACAGTTCCCTAAAATGTCTGCTGGTCTTAACGTTTCATTTTCCTTCAGTTCAAAATACTTTGTACTTTCTCTTTTCATTACCTTTTTGATCCAAGCATTATTTAGATCCATGTGATTTAGTTTCCCAATATTGTGAGTTTCCAGAGATCCTTCTGTGGCTCTTGCTTCTCATGATTCACTAGGTGCATCCAGAGGGGTTCTGGGGCTAGGGCTGATGATTTCCAGCCTTGGAGGCAAGACCTTGCTGACTACCCTGTTCATTCTACTGGTTCCTGGGAATTTTCCAGCCTGGCTCATGAGAATAGATAGAATTCCTGGGACTGAGTGACCACCAGTCGCAGGTCCCTATAGTCTTTTCAGATGGTTTCTCCCTGGTCTCAGGTGGTTTCTCCCAGATGGGCTCTGTTCCTTCCTCTGCTGAATACCCAAGGGGCTCCTCCTCAGATCTACAGGGTCCTTTTCCTCTCTGTTCCACTCTCTCCTCTCCATGGTTCTAATCTGTGATCTCTGCACACTTTGGTTCACCAGACTGTCAGCTTCATCACCTCCTGTCAGGGAGTCTGGCTAACTCAGCTTCCATTCCTTCTCCTCGTGTTGGGGCCTGGAAATTCTCTCAAGGCAGTGAGCTGGGGCATTCCTTAGGCTAACCTCATGTGTTTCTGGGATCATTGTCTTTCATTCCCTGAAGTCCTTTGTCATGAAAATCATTGTTTAATGTATTTTGTCAGCATTGTTTTTGCTCATTCCACTCAGGAACGTAAATCAGTAGCTGTTCACTCTGTCTTGGTTAAAAACATAATGGCAAATGTATTCTTTTTAATGGCTGAGTAATACTGCATTGTGTATATGTACCATAGCTGTCTTATCCATTCATCTGCTGATGGACATCTAGGTTGCTTCCATTCCTGGCTATTATAAACAGTGCTGTGATGAACATTGGGGTACATGTGTCTGTTTCAATTCTGGTTTCCTCAGTGTGTATGCCCAGCACTGGGATTGCTGGATCATAAGGCAATTCTATTTCCAGTTTTTTAAGGAATCTCCACACTGTTCTCCATAGTGGCTGTACTAGTTTGCATTCCCACCAACAGTGTAGGAGGATTCCCTTTTCTCCACACCCTCTCCATTTGAATCAGTTCTAATGAGGTGGATGAAACTGGAGCCTATTATACAGAATGAAGTAAGCCAGAAAGAAAAACACCAATACAGTATACTAATGCATATATATGGAATTTAGAAAGATGGTAACGATAACCCTGTATATGAGACAGCAAAAGAGACACTGATGTATAGAACAGACTTTTTAACTCTGTGGGAGAGGGAGAGTGTGGGATGATTTGGGAGGATGGCATTGAAACATGTATAATATTATATATGAAACGAGTCACCAATCCTGGTTTGATGCACGATACTGGATACTTGGGGGTGGTGCACTGGGACGACCCAGAGGGTTGGTATGGTGAGGGAGGAGGGAGGAGGGTTCAGGATGGGGAACACATGTATACCTGTGGCAGATTCATTTTGATATATGGCAAAACCAATACAATATTGTAAAGCTAAAAAATAAAATAAAATTTATTTAAAAATAAATAAATAAATAAATAAACATAATGGCAGCTGGAGACTGTCCACAGGGTTGTTCTTCCTACTCTACTTACTACTTCCTGCTCATCCTTCATTTCTTAGTGTGACATCTCTTACCTAGGGAAATCTTTCCTGGACCCAGTCTATGTCAAGTTGTTATGTGATCATAGAACTCTCTTTTCTTAGAGTATCTATCTGAGTTCATAATTATTTTATTCATCTTTGTCTTCTACTAAACTTCAAGCTAAACAAGACCCAGGGGAATCTGTCTTATTTGCAGAGTTTTAGAATAATGTCTTCCACATTATAGACCCTTAATACTTGTTCAGTGTGTGGATGAGTGAACGTGAAAGGCACAGTCCTTTATACTCAAAAATTACTCACATAAAGTTTTGTTTGTTTGTTTCTATCTTTGTTTTCTTCATCATGCAGATTCTGTTGGCTTGTTGAATATTCAGGATACAATTCTTTTGCATTAAAATTAGTAGATTTTCAAAGAAGCCACTGTGAACTACTTAGAGGAGAATTTTACAGAATGAAAAGTAAGGTTTGTGGGCTACAAAAAGAGCTGTCAGAAACCAAAGTGAAATCACAGTTAGAGCATCAGAAAGTGGAGTGGGAACGAGAGCTCAGCAGCTTGAGGTACTGTACACCTCGCTTTTAAAGAAATATGTGAACTATTGTTTCCATTAATACTGCAGAGACGTAGACGTGTTATAAGGACTAACTTACCCTCTAGAATTTTACAGAGGAGAAAGTGTTACTAGTACTGTGGAATGTTAAATTCTTGGAAATAATACAGCAGGTTATTAACAGTGAATGCTTCTAATAACTTAATGTATATTTTTCCAAACCATCATTTTCATGAGCATACAGAAGTCCACCATAATGGAAACCCCATTAAATATTTACCAAATTGACTTTCAGTTGTTTTTCACGTTTCTGTATTCTATTTAATACTGCAAGGAACACCTTTTCTATAAATTCATTTCTACCTTTCTAATTATTTTAAATACGTTTTCCTTAATATCATATAATTTGGTCAAATTATGAGAACTTAAAAATGGTCTGTGACCTATATTTCTAAACTATTCTTAGTAAAGTTTATATTACTTTACATTCCCACCTGCAAATTTATGAAGTAATCATTTTTCTCAAGAGAAAATGAAAACAAAATTTATGCAGTTTTATTCTTAACCCTCTGTCTGAAAACAGTGACCATTATATTGTACTCCCCACAAGTTTACTATTTTAAACATTGTGAAGAGGGACCGAAAGTTATTGCAGCAGTGAATAATCTCATGATTTTCTAAGAAGAGTTTTAAATTTTGCAGATTCACCTTAAAGCAAGAAGAAGAGAATAGAAGGAATGACAAGATGTTATATGAAAAAATGAGGGAGGATTTAAGAAGAAAAGAAGACCAATATAGTAAAGAAGTTGAAGTGAAAGAGCACCTAGAACTCACTTTGCAAGCAGTAGAAGTGAAAGTGAAGACTGAGAGAAATAATCTGAATCAGGTAGAGTAATCTTTGGTGAAAATTTCAAATTTCTAGCACTATTTTATCAATATTATTTATAATATCCCCTTTTTAAAAAATACCATTTATTTAGTGTCATTTAGAAGGCAATGGCACCCCACTCCAGTATTCTTGCCTGGAAAATCCCATGGATGGAGGAGCCTGGTGGGCTGCAGTCCATGGGGTCGCTAAGAGTCGGACACGACTGAGCGACTTCACTTCCACTTTTCACTTTCATGCATTGGAGAAGGAAATGGCAACCCACTCCAGTGTTCTTGCCTGGAGAATCCCAGGGACAGGGGAGCCTGGTGGGCTACCGTCTATGGGATCGCACAGAGTTGGACAGGACTGAAGTGACTTAGCAGTAGCAGTAGCAGTTCTTTAGTGTTATAGGAAATTTTAGGTTAATTATTAAAAACAAAAGAAAATAAATTCAAAGTTCCCAAAGTAAAAAGGCCAGAAATAAGAATTACATGATCCTGACCAAAGCAACATTTCATGCAAAGATGAGCTTGATAAAGGACAGAAATGGTATGGACCTAACAGAAGCAGAAAATATTAAGAAGAGATGGCAAGAATACACAGAAGAACTGTACAAAAAAAGATCTTCACGACACAGATAATCACGATGGTGTGATCACTCACCTAGAGCCAGACATCCTGGAATGTGAAGTCAAGTGGGCCTTAGAAAGCATCACTACGAACAAAGCTAGTGGAGGTGATGGAATTCCAGTTGAGCTCTTCCAAATCCTGAAAGATGATGCTGTGAAAGTGCTGCACTCAATATGCCAGCAAATTTGGAAAACTCAGTAGTGGCCACAGGACTGGAAAAGGTCAGTTTTCATTCCAATCCCAAAGAAAGGCAATGCCAAAGAATGCTCAAACTACCACACAATTGCACTCATCTCACACGCTAGTAAAGTAATGCTCAAAATTCTCCAAGCCAGGCTTCAGCAATATGTGAACCGTGAACTTCCTGATGTTCAAGCTGGTTTTAGAAAAGGCAGAGGAACCAGAGATCAAATTGCCAACATCCGCTGGGTCATAGAAAAAGCAAGAGAGTTCCAGAAAAACATCTATTTCTGCTTTATTGACTATGCCAAAGCCTTTGACTGTGTGGATCACAGTCAACTGTGGAAAATTCTTCAAGAGATGGGAATACCAGACCACCTGATCTGCCTCTTGAGAAATTTCTATGCAGGTCAGGAAGCAACAGTTAGAACTGGACATGGAACAACAGACTGGTTCCAAATAGGAAAAGGAGTTCGTCAAGGCTGTATATTGTCACCCTGCTTATTTAACTTATATGCAGAGTACATCATGAGAAATGCTGGACTGGAAGAAACACAAACTGGAATCAAGATTTCCAGGAGACATATCAATAACCTCAGATATGCAGATGACACCACCCTTATGGCAGAAAGTGAAGAGGAACTCAAAAGCCTCTTGAGGAAAGTGAGATTGGAGAATGAAAAAGTTGGCTTAAAGCTCAACATTCAGAAAACGAAGGTCATGGCATCCAGTCCCACCACTTCATGGGAAATAGATGGGGAAACAGTGGAAACAGTGTCAGACTTTATTTTTCTGGGCTCCAAAATCACTGCAGATGGTGACTGCAGCCATGAAATTAAAAGATGCTTATTCCTTGGAAGGAAAGTTATGACCAACCTAGATAGCATATTCAAAAGCAGAGACATTACTTTGCCAACAAAGATTCGTCTAATCAAGGCTATGGTTTTTCAAGTAGTCATGTATGGATGTGAGAGTTGGACTGTGAAGAAGGCTGAGCGCCGAAGAATTGATGCTTTTGAACTGTGGTGTTGGAGAAGACTCTTGAGAGTCCCTTCGTCTGCAAGGAGATCCAACCAGTCCATTCTGAAGGAGCTCAGCCCTGGGATTTCTTTGGAAGGAATGATGCTAAAGCTGAAGCTCCAGTACTTTGGCCACCTCATGCGAAGAGTTGACTCATTGGAAAAGACTCTGATGCTGGGAGGGATTGGGGGCAGGAGGAGAAGGGGATGACAGAGGATGAGATGGCTGGATGGCATCACTGACTCAATGGACGTGAGTCTGGGTGAACTCCGGGAGTTGGTGATGGGCAGGGAGGCCTGGCGTGCTACGATACATGAGGTTGCAAAGGGTCGGACATGACTGAGCGACTGATCAGATCAGAAGCTGAGGCACAGGATTTGAAGAACAATTGTAAACTACTACAACTACGTCAACTCACAAGTCAGGTATGTATGAAATTGAACGTGTTAACAGTTAATATGTAGGATAAAGTATTTTAGGACACTCATATTCCTGGTCAGCTTTCTTCTGTATTTTTGTTACAACTAACTTACTACAATTTTCTTATCTTTATAATGCACTCGTTCCTTAAACTCCGACTTTCATCCTACCATTTGCATTATATTATTTACCCTTAGGAAAGTTGAGAATTGTGCCTCATTATTCACATAAGTTGACAGCCTTTTTTTTTTTCTTTGAAACAATACTTTTTTAAGTGATAGCTGTATTACCATGATGAGGCAAGCCAGATTAAAATCAGAGGATATTAGTTTAATGGAACATTCAGAAAATTATCATTTCTCATCTTTCCTTTTGTGAATGGCTGTAGAGTTCTGTATATATTTATTTCATGGATTTCAGAATAACTTGTGCAGAAAGGGTATTATACAAACCAGTTGAAGTTTAGGCATTGCCTTCTTTCCTTTTCATTTTAAGGATATTGTAAAAGCATGGAGTTACTCAGATGGTGTAGAATATGTACATCCAAACTAGAGAATTAAGAAGATTATCTGGATCCTGCCATTGGATTTTTTAAAAAGCTATTGAGGTATAAGTGATGTATCATAGAATTCATCCATGCAACATGTGTATGTAGTTCAGTAGCTCTTAGTCTAGAGAGGTGTAACCGGTGACTACAGTCAATTTTAGACCATTCGCATCACCCGCTAAAAGAAACCCTGCACCCCTTAGCCACCACCTATGGCCTCCCATCTCTCTCAGCCCCAGGCAACCCCCAGTCTAATATCTGTCTCTGTAGACATGCCTGTCCTCCGTGTTTTATATAAATGGAATCATGCAGTATGCTCCTTTGGGATTAGCTTTGCTCATTTGATGTCGTGTTTTTACAGTTCATCCATGTGATAACAAGTATCAGTTCTTCCATTTCTGTTGGTTGTCAATGGTAAGCTAAGCCATGTATCCATCATCACTTGATGGAGCTTTGGGTTGTTTCTGCTTATTAATAATGCTGTTGTGAACATTGATTTCCATGATTCTGTGTGTACATGTTTTTATTTCCCTGTGGTTGGATCTTATCCTCAGTTAGCTGGCTGATTTCACCTTTTCTTGGCCCTTGCTCAGACTGTCCTTTCTGTCTTTAGTTTCTTTTCCTATTGGGTAGTCCTTCATTATTTCAGACCCAGCGCCCAGTCTCTCCTCCTTCATGGAGCTTTCATGACTGTCCAGCTCTTTGAGCCTTTTCACATCAGCACTTTTTACCTAGTCTTTGAGGAACAGTGTAACCCCTAATTTTACACTGTTGACATTTCTTCCATGAGGGGGAATCTTGGCTAAGTATACATTGGTGTAACGGAATATTCATTGATATGCACAGCACTTGTCTTGCATAAATGGACAGTAACAAAGGATTACAAGAATGAGGCATTTTTTGTTGTTGCTGTTCAGAAAAGTGAGTGGATCATCTCTGTAAACTGTTAGGAAATGGGATTTCTTTAACTTTGCAAATAATTTTCTTGGGAATGCAGTTCAAATTAGCAAAGTCTTTGTACTTCAGAAAAAGGCATATGGGATTAGAATCCATATTTACAAGATTTATTAATTAGAGTCTTATTCTCACAGTCTTCTTTTGGGAGGGACTTAGCCCTAGATAACTCAATACAGTATCCCTCAAACTTCTTTAAAATCCTGGGACATTAAGATGGGAGGAGGAGTAAGAGACATTCTACTAAGAGGTGACTTGTAGTCATTTTATGAAGAAAGATAGAAAAACATTATTATAGAACAATAAAACAGTGTAAAATCAAGTGCAATTGTTTGACAAAGATGACAGTGAAGAACATATTTTGTGACTCTTGGCTTGAATTTCTTTCTTGATTCTCTGAGTAATCTCTGGTCCTACATTCTACAATACAGATACCATTGTATTTATTTCATCCTGGGTTTGAGTTAGGCTGTGCTCAGTCCACTTTCTTCACTAGCAAACAGTATCTTTTTATTCTTTAAGACTGCTGATTTTCCAGCAGAGCTGGAAACTACATCTTCAAAATGTCTGCACCTGGATGCAAAAAATCAAGTTTTTCAACATGAGTTATTATCTATGAAACTAATGCAAAAGAAATTTTAAAAACTAGGGAAGAAGAAAAAGAAGTTGGAGCAAGAAGTAGTGAACCTCAGAAGTCATATAGAAATGAATATGATAGAACACAGTCAAGTAGAGCAATATCAACAGGAGACTGAAGAAAGACTGAGACAGGATCTTGTAGAGAAATGAAAAGAAGTCAACCTATTTTTGCAGGTTAATTTGTTGATCTGTCATATGCTTGTATTCACTTTCACTGTACATTACATTTTGGATCTATACAGCTTAACATGTTTCCTCTACCTCCCTTAGAGCAGTTAGTTTTGTAGATTTCTGGAAGGAAGGGAGGCACTTGTTTTTCCTTTAAATATTTCAGTTTCCATCACAGTTGTCACTAAATTGATCTTTCAGAATGATTCTCACTAGAGAATCCTTTTACTTATAAGACCAAGTAAAAAACAAGATCATTGGTAAGAAAAGAAAATATTGTGGTTTAAAACCTGTACCATCCTCTTGAATTATTCTTAAGTTGTCTTGCTCAATTTTTAAAATTTTAAGTTGATCCTCTTATTCTTTGAATTATCAGATTATATAAGTATTACTATAATAGTGATTCCACTTTAATTTTATAATTCAAATTTAATTCACTTCACATTAATGACAATTGTTTTAAACTTTTACTCTTTTTTTTTTTTCACCTTTGAAATTGCTCTCTGAATCACTGACTCAAAACTAAAGGGAACAAGTATAATTTTCTAGGTTAATGATTATTTTAAAAATGTTATCTTTTTCAATTTGCCTTAGACACAAGCTGAATTTCAACAGATGGAACTCAGAATTAAAGACTTGGAATCTGAACTCTCCAAAATGAAAAGTTTGAAAGAAGATTCTAATAAAGCAGAGTTGGAAAAATATAAGCAACTCTACTTATTAGAATGTGAAGTTAGGAAGTCATTGGAAGATAAACTAGAACAGTAAGTCAAAACACAGAATCACAGAAACTAAATTTAGTTCGTCAATTTGTCTCTAAAGCCTAATTTTTATAGAGTGGGGTACATGAGATTAGTAGGAAGTGAAAGCTAACTACACGGTCACTGCTAAGGGGACGCCTTAAGACAAACTATTAGTACTGTATCAAGTTTTTCCACACTATGTAAAGGCATACTTATGAAATAGGGGGAAATTAACACATGGGTTAAAGGCAGGGTAAATCACAAAGTGGCTAAAAGTAATATAGTGACCTGACTGAGGGGTCTGGAGACTGGAAAGAGCAGATCCCACATGCAGTGCCTAGTCCAAGTTTTCCCAACTATCTGAAAGCACAGCACTCCTAGGAAGCCTTTCATAAGCCAAAGCAGCATAAAGCAAAGAAGCAGGTACCCAAGGACACATTCTGCTAGTCGATACATAAAATGAATATGCACAAGTGAAGCACAGGTGCTCCCAGACAGGGCTTAGGGCTGTGGCGACTTGATGCTGAGATGTGGGGTGTGGTTTCCAGGGAAGCCACTCGGTGGGGCCAGTCTCCCTTTTTGGGGAGTGTGATGCCTCTCGCTGTAAAACCGTACACTGAACAGTGTTTAGAGTTTTAGCTTTTTAAATGAGACCAGAAATTGTCTTCAGATTTTTTTTTTCTTCTCTATCATCAAAAACAGATACTGACCTAGGCCCTTCGTAGAAGTGAAGTAACATAAAATGAACTTTGGAAAAGCAGGGGATACTTGTAATTGATCCTGGGGCTGTTTTAGCTCTTTTCAGCCTCACCCTTTGACTTTCTCATCCTCCCTTGAGATTGTGGCTCTAAGTGATACCTCAGAGCCAAAAGCTTAATTTCTCCGAGGTCATGAGTGAAACGTGTATTCAAGAATGGTGAAAGCAAACGCTTGAAAGTGGCTTTGTGGGTGTTTCTTTTTGGGTGTTTTTTCATTTCTGAACTGTTTCCTGGAGGCAGGTGTGTCCCAGAGGGCAGCAGGTGTCAGCGTGAGGCCACCTCCCTTTCTCTCTGATGCCCTTTCTTTCCTCTTCCAACTGTGATTTGTTACTTGAGGAGCCCTAGACACATGTGTACTTCTTTAGAAGAAGGTTACAACTATCATTGTTTACAGGAGGTCTGCTCTGTTTTTTCAGTGTTCAAACAGTTTATTGGGAATTCCATTTACTATGTGGCAACTTTAAAAATGCAGATAATTTAGGGAAACATGAGTAAAGTTGGTGTTTTCCATCTTCCCCAGGACTCATGAGAAGCTGGCAGTGATCACCAACAAACTTGAGGTGAAGAAAGAGCACAACAGATCTTTACTCAGCCCTCTTAGCACAAGGCCAGTCCTGGAGCCCCCTTGTGTTGTCAATTTCAGTAATCCTTTAGTGCTCAATGGAAATCTTACTCCAAGAGCAAACATAGGCTTTTCTACCTCACTTCCATGCCCTTTGAATAACAGCATGGAGACTTACTTGACCAAGGTTAGTTCTATTATCCTTTGTTCATTGGGTTTCAGATTTCTGATATGAATGATCCTTGTTTTTAATTTGGTGAACTTCTGAGTTGTTTATTTGACTTATGCACACTAAGTAAAACTGTCATTAACTGTGCTAATCAAGGAGACATGTAATGATTTTTTTTTGTCCTAGATTTCTGTTTTTAAGAGATACTTTTTAAATTTCTTGAAAAGCTGCATTGAAATTCTACTTTAGAAATGAAATCTTATTGCCAGTAACTGAAAGTATACTTTAAGATGTTTGACTTACTTTCTAATTGATTTCACTTTAGCAGTGGTTCATAATCATTTCCAAGTTTTGCTGCACCCACCACAATTTATCTACTCCTAAGCATAAGTGACAATGGCAACCCACTCCAATACTTTTGCCAGGAAAATCCCATGGACAGAGGAACCTGGTAGGCTGCAGTCCATGGGGTCATGAAGAGTCGGACATGACTGAGCGACTTCACTTTCACTTTTCATTTTCATGCATTGGAGAAGGAAATTGCAACCCACTCAAGTGTTCTTGGCTGGAGAATCCCAGGGATGGGGGACCCTGGTGGGCTGCAGCCTATGGGGTCGCACAAAGTCGGACATGACTAAAGCGACTTAGCAGAAGCAAGCATAAGTGAATCACTGGCATCTAAACACTAACCACATATGGATGTGTTTTTATTTGAAAGAATCCTAGATAAATCCTTTTTATGAATTAAACAAACTTGTAATACTAAATCAGAAGATTAGTTTCTAGTTTTAGGTTAACATTTTTTGTTATTTTCTTGTACAAGAGTATGTCTTTAATTGCTATTTTACTTATAGAATTTTGATTTAAATTTCTAAAAACTATCTTGCTGAGCAGTTGTAGAATGTTTCTAAATTTGTAGTTAATGAAAACATTTAAAAATTATAAATGAAGCTCACTTTATCTCTATCTTGACATCATCTGGATGAATGGTATGGGAGTCTTGAAATTGCAACCAGTTTTCTTTTTTTAAAATTTTATTTTATTTTTAAATTTTACAATATTGTATTAGTTTTGCCAAATATCGAAATGAATCCGCCACAGGTATACCCGCGTTCCCCATCTTGAACCCTCCTCCCTCCCCTACCCTCCCTCTGGGTCGTCCCAGTGCACCAGCCCCAAGCATCCAGTACCGTGCATCGAATGAAAACTGGTTGCGAATCATGTATGAAATGAGTCGCAACCAGTTTTCATTGTGTAATCATTGTGGTTAAAATATCCGTTTCAATCTGTACACACGGGTTTATCATTTTGATAGTGTTTCTGTGATGTTGGTGATGCAGAGACAAGTAGCCCTTGTTAAATGCAGTCTCAACCTGTTTTCTCATTTGACATCTTGCCGTCATAGAAAAGCAACCTAAAGTTTCTTCAACAGCACTGAGGCTATGTTGGGTCTTAGTACTTGAGAGCCGTGAAACTGGAGGATGTGCTTTAGGTGTGCAGTGACAGCGGGCCTCTGAAAACTTCATCCCAAGTCAGACACTTCCCCATGCAGGCCTAAGTGGAGGAAGCAAATGCTTGACCCTCATCCCAGACACAGGCTGCCTACTGCAGACCCAAGTTCACAGTGCTGTGGGCACATCTTTTCAAGGAAGAGATTTGGAACCAAGCAAGCACTTCTTAGTTCCTTGTCCCAAACTCACCCGTTAGATAAATCTCCTCTCCTCTCATATGGAGGGTAGGACTATAAGTCCTCGCCTTGAAACTTTAGGCTGAGGAAATGAAGTTCAACTGTAATTTCTGACCAGATTTAGATTATAATTGAGCTTACACTCATGCTTTTTGTATAAACAAACTAATGATGAGAGCTTGGGTAGAAGTATGCTAGACAGTAAAGAGAGATATGTTGCATGTTTTAAAGTTTGCTCTACATAACCCAAAATGTGGATAATTCAATGTTGACTGATTTTAGTTAATCAGGTTTTATCTGGAGGAAATGAACATCCTTTTAAGGACGACTCTCTTCAGTTTTGGCCTGCTTGATTCAAATAAAGATTTTCTCCTTCAAGTTCTCTGTCTTGTTTTTAAAAAATATTTATACTTTCTAAATTAACTATATCAACTGCTACAAATAGGAGTTTGCTATTGATTTATTCTTATTTATGCATTTAAAGCACATAATTTAGTTAGAAAGTCATGTCATGCCACAAGCATTTTTAATTATGTAAGAAGGATTTATATATTCATTTTGTCCATGTTATAGTTAAAAATCTATGTGTTTTTTTCTTAACCTGTGGAAGTAGCTGGCACAGGACTAAGTAAGAATGCCATTGGCTTTGTTACTTCTTTTGTAGAATTAGGAACTTTGAGTAAATCAGTGAGTCTCATACCTTACAAAAGTTTTTTTTTTTTTTTTCAAAGAAAACAACCTTCTAAAAAAAATCTTTTGCATGGAACCATGTTATATAAAATGGAGACAAGTATAGAACCATTTAGCCAGAGTGGCCAGAGCCCCTGCAGCTGTGACTTCTCTGTTCCTCAATCTTGCAGTGACCTCTGTGGGACCTTCCCCTTCTATGGGACGTAGTTTGGAAACTAACACTTATGAGAGAATTCTTCTCACTAAACATCTTCAGAATTAAATCATGCTGGCATGATTTATATGTATTATATGTATTTATATGTATATTATACAACACATATATATATATATGTATATACATTATATACATTTTCTTGTATATAATTTTCTCACCTTTCTGTGTTTTCGCTAAATGGAAAAAGTTTAAAGAAAATCACAGATGTGTTCTCCTTATTAATATTCGACTCAAACTACTTCTGCCATTTGAACAGGATCCTCACCTAGAAATCAAAATAAAGTCTCAGAAGTACATATATAGGCCAGGAGCTTTTAGGGGAGACGATAGTAATCTTATGGATCATTTGATGGGTCATTCCCTAATTCTCTGAAATTATGTGTACTTGATAGACTGATATTTATTGTACTTTTTATCAAGTTAATCTAAATAGCATTCCATATGTATGTTCTCTGTTATCTATAAGCAGAATAAGTAGGAATTCATTTTCTTTTTTTAATGTGATTTTTTTTTTCTACTGAGGTAATCTTCAGGTTAGGTCTAGTCTCTAAAAGTATTATTTAAAAGTCACATTTAATAAGTTATAAACATATAACTTGTTTATCTTAAAGATAAATATTCGACTCATTTCAGATGCAGCGGAAGTTGGACAGGAGTATAGCTAGAGCATTAAGAGAACGTATGTTGCCAAAATGTATGAATTAAATTTAGACATTGATTCCTGAAATACACTGTAAACAACAAATGGCATCTCTTTCCATTGTTTGGATAACAGATGCTATGTTAAATATTGTTTTATATACATAGCTAATGAAAAATGTGAAAACATGAGCAGTCATAGTGACAAATATCCTTCTTCATTTATTCATCATGTACCATAGCTTGAAAAACAGTCTCTGAAGGTCTGTGTATTTCTTTTTATTCCTAGCTGTATCCTTCTTCTACTTCCTCCATCCCTGTGGAGCTATCTTCCTACACCCTGACACGATTCTCAGAAAACATGCCGCTCATCAACTTCTCAAGTGTCTGGTAGTGGTTAAGGGACTCAAGCAGTCACGTTTGTGTAACTGTCACTTGGTGGGTGACTTTAAAATTTCTCTGTCACTAGATACATCACCAGTTTATCTTTTAGCCTCAGGAAATGCTCCAAACACCCACATCAGTTTGGGTCCTGCCAAAGTAGTTGGCCTTATCTCTTTACCACCTTACTCTGCTGCTTAGCTCTGCATCTAACCAGACAGACTACGTAGGATCCCACAGATTCGCTTGCTCACCTCCAGTCTTTGTATGTGCTTCTCCCCTCTATCTCTTGTACTTTTTCCTGTCCTTCAGGTAGCTACATACATATCACCTCCACCAAAAAGCTTGCAGTATTGACACAAAGCTGGCTTCCCCTCCTGAGTGTTACTTGTGCCATCTTTTATATCTTAGTAATTGTGAATCTGTATGGAAATTGCCTGTTTGTTTTTCTAGTTTAGGACATATCGTTTTTCAGGGTGGACTGGGTCACCTTCATCTTGTAATTCCAGTGCTTGTCACAGAACTTTGCATGAATACATGAGTATTCATCATTTCACTCAATTGCATGAGTACATGAATGAAGAATGAGAAAACCAGGAGCTTTGATACTCAGCCCCACATGCGACCATAAGCAAATTATAAAATTGTAATCTTGATTAGTATTTTATGTTGTATCATCTATAGATATATTTCATTTTTCATAATACTAGGAAAGGTCCCAGGGTTTGTTTGTTTGTTTGTTTTACTAATCTTAGTTAACCCAAGTATTTTAGGTAAAAAATATAATTCTTTCCTTTTCTTTCAGTTGATGCTCAGTTTGCATCTGATGCCTTTAGAGTGTCTTCTTGAGGATCTACAGATGGGTCAAATGTGTGTGATGACCTACTTTTGTAAACAGATGAACAAGATATACAGACTTGGAAGGAAAAATACATGATTTAGAAAGATAAATAGAAAAAGTTTCTCTACTGGACCGTTTCCATGATATTTCATTGTTTCCCATTAAACATGATGAGAAAATCTTTATTAAAGGAAAATATTTTTGTATTATGTGTGTATGATGAAAATTTATATAGCATTTTAAGTGATGTTTCTCTGCATCTAAGTTACTTTTTAGCAGATTTAAACATCAGCACTGTTGAATTTCCCATATTGTAAATGATAGTGTTAGTCACTCAATTGTTTCTGACTCTGTGTGACCCCATGGACTGTAGCCCACCAGGTTCCTCTGTCCATGGAATTCTCCAGGCAAGAATACTGGAATGGGGAGCCATTCCCTTCTCAAGGGGATCTTCTAGATCCTGGGATCAAACAGAGGTCACCTGCATGGCAGGTGGATTCTTTACCATTTTAGCCACCAGGGACGCCCTTTACAAACTCAGACTGAGCTCTAATACCAGCTATTTAAACAGCACCCAAACAAGCAGACTTGTCATTAATATTTAGTGGTGTTGATTGATAACATTTTTGTATTTTCCAGTTTTTATCACTACCTAAAGATTTAGACATTGCTGTTATGGCTTCTGTCAATGTTTTGATGTGTTACAATTGTTAATAGTGGCATAAAACTTAGTATATGTAACTTTAAACACAGCTTCATAGGCCTTTCCTCATGGAGAAAAAAGATTTGCATGAGTTTTTGCCTTTTAAATGATTAACTTTTTATAATTTTTATTCTTAATTAGAGGATAATTACTTTACAATATTGTGATGGTTTCTGCCAAACATTGACTTGAATTGGCCATAGGTATGCATATGGCCCCTCCCTCTTGAACCTCCCTCCCCATTCCACCCCTCTAGTTTGTCACAAAGCACCAACTTTGGGTTCCCTGCATCATACAGCAAATTCCAAAAAGACACATGTACCCCAGTGTTCATTGCAGCACTATGTACAGTAGCTAGGACATGGAAGTAACCTAGATGTCCATCAACAGATGAATGAATAAAGAAGCTGTGTATTATTTAAGTATAGAAAGGAATGCATTTGAGTCAGTTTTAATTGACTTTTGATTTACTTTTGGAGGAAGTGTTAAAATTAGAGAAAGTTACTCTAGATAAATAAGATTTGCCTATGACTTTTCACCTTATCTTTACCTATCTACCAATCTATCTATTTTTGCTTTGCCTTTTGGAAAAAGTCTTGGAAGACTTTTTTTTTTTTCTTTTTTTGAGAAAGCACCAGACAAACAGACATTATCACAAAACTCCCCTAACTTCCATATATCTTCCTAAGGTACCATTTATCCTTCCTAAATGTTATTTGTTCTCCCATAAGTACCTCGCCCAAGTCACCTGTTATTCAGAAGATGCCTTTTTCTCCTACTCCTTATCATTTATTAAGTAGTATATCAACTCCCAGTAATTCCATTAATGCTGAAGAAGCTGATGTTGAATGTTCTTTGAAGACCTGCAAGACCTTCTGGAACTAACACCCAAAAAAGATGTCCTTTTCATTGTAGGGGACTGGAATGAAAAAGTAGGAAGCCATGAGATACCTGGAGTAACAGGAAAGTTTGGCCTTGGAGTCCACAACGAAGCAAGCAAAGGCTAACAGAGTTTTGCCAAGGGAATGCACTGGTCATAGCAAACACCCTCTTCCACCTACATAAGACAAGACTCTACACATGGACATCACCAGATGGTCAATACTGAAATGAGATTGATTACATTCTTTGCAGCCATTCAGGTATGACCTAAATCAAATCCCTTATGATTATACAGTAGAAGCGACAAATAGATTTAAGTGATTAAATCCAATAGAGTGCCTGAAGAACTATGGATGGAGGTTCATGATATTATAGAAGAGACAGTGATCAAGACCATCCCCAAGAAAAAGAAATGCAAAAAGGAAAAATGGTTATCTGAGTAGGGCTTACAAATAGCTGAGAAAAGAAGAGAAGCTAAAGGTAAAGGAAAAAAGGAAATATATACCCTCCTCAATACAGAGTTCCAAAGAATAGCAAGAAGAGATAAGAAAGTCTTCCTTAGTGATCAATACAAAGAAATAGAGGAAAACAATAAAATAGGAAAGACGAGATCTCTTCCAGAAAATTAGAGATACCAAGGGAACATTTCATGCAAAGATGGGTGCAATAAAGGACGGAAATGGTATGGACCTAACAGAATCAGAAGATATTAAGAAGAGGTGGCAAGAATACACAGAAGAACTGAATAAAAAAGATCTTCATGACCCAGATAACCACAAAGGTGTGACCACTCCTCTAGAGCCAGACATCCTGGAATGTGAAGTCACAGCCTTAGGAAGCATCACTACAAACAAAGCTAGTGGAGGTGCTTAAATTCCGGTTGAGCTATTTCAAATCCTAAAAGATGATGCTATTACAATGCTGCACTAAACATGTCAGCAAATTTGGAAAACTCAGCAGTGGCCACAGGACTGGAAAAGGTCCATTTTCATTCCAATCCCAAAGAAAGGCAATGCCAAAACTTGTTCGAACTACTGCACAACTCATCTCACACACTAGCAAAGTAATGCTCAAAATTCTCTAAGCTAGGTTTCAATAGTATGTGAACCTTGAACTTCCAAATGTTCAAGCTGGATTTAGAAAAAGCAGAGGAACTAGAGATCAAATGGCCAACATTCAGTGGATCATCGAAAAAGCAAGAGAGTTCCAGAAAACATCTACTTCTGCTTTATTGACTACACCAAAGTGTTTGACTGTGTGGATCACAAAAAAACTCTGGAAAATTCTTTAAGAGATGGGAATACTGAATCACCTGACCTGCATCTAAGAAATCTGTATGCAGGTCAAGAAGCAATAACTGGACATGGAACAACAGGACATGTTCCAAATCAGGAAAGGGGTATGTCAAGGCTTTACATTGTCACTCTGCTTATTTAACTTATATGCAGAGCACATTATGCAAAATGCTGGGCTGGTCAAGAAGCAATAACCGGACATGGAACAACATACTGGTTCCAAATCAGGAAAGGAGTGCATCAAGGCTGTGTATATTGTCACCCTACTTATTTAACTTATATGCAGAGTACATCATGCAAAATGCTGAGCTGGATGAAGCACAAGCTGGAATCAAGATTGCTGGGAAAATATCAATAATCTCAGATATGCATATGACACCACCCTTATGTCAGAAAACGAAGAAAAACTAAAGAGCCTCTTAATGAAAGTGAAAGAGGAGAGTGAAAAAGTTGGCTTAAAACTCAAGATTCAGAAACCTAAGATCATGGCATCTGGTCCCACCACTTCAGTGCAAATAGATGGAGAAACAATGGAAACAGTAAGAGACTTTATTTTTCTGGGCTCCAAAATATCTGCAGATGGTGACTGCAGCCTTGAAATTAAAAGATGCTTCCTCCTTGGAAGAAAAATATATGACCAACCTGGACAGCATATTAGAAAGCAGAGACATTACTTAGCCGACAAAGTTCTGTCTCGTCAAAGCTATGGTTTTTTCAGTGGTCATGTATGTATGTGAGAGTTGGACTAAAAAGAAAGCCGAGCACCGAAGTATTGATGCTTTTGAATTGTGGTGTTGGAGAGGACTCTTGAGAGGTCCTTGGACTGCAAAGAGATCCAACAAATCAATCCTAAAGGAAATCAGTCCTGAATATTCATTGGAAGGACTGATGCTAAAGTTGAAACTCTAATACTTTGGCCATCTGATTTGAAGAACTGACTAACTGGGAAAGACCCTAATGCTGGGAAAGACTGAAGGCGGGAGGAAAAGGGGATGACAGAGATGAGATGGTTAGATGGCATCACTGACTTGATGGACATGAGTTTGAATAAGTTCTGGGAGTTGGTGATGGACAGGGAAGCCTGGCGTGGCGCAGTCCATACGGTCACAAAGAGTCAGACACGACTGAGCTACTGAACTGACTGATATCAACCCCCAGGTGTAGTCACCCCTTACAGTCACGTTTCTTTGTGAACCTCTGTGTGTTATTGTTTCATTGCTCAGTCGTGTCCAACTCTGTGACCCCATCAACTGCAACACGCCTTGCTTCCCTGTCCTTTACCATCTCCTGGAGTTTGCTTAAACATGTCTATTGAATCGATCAGATCAGATTAGTCACTCAGTCATGTCCGACTCTTTGTGACCCCATGAATCGCAGCATGCCAGGCCTCCCTGTCCATCACCAACTCCCGGAGTTCACCCAGACTCATGTCCATCAAGTCAGTGATGCCACCCAGCCATCTCATCCTCTGTCATCCCGTTTTCTTCCTGCCCGCAATCCCTCCCAGCATCAGAGTCTTTTCCAATGAGTCAACTCTTTGCATGAGGTGGCCAAAGTACTGGAGTTTCAGCTTTAGCATCATTCCTTCCAAAGAAATCCCAGGGCTGATCTCCTTCAGAATGGACTGGTTGGATCTCCTTGCAGTCCAAGGGACTCTCAAGAGTGTTCTCCAACACCACAGTTCAAAAGCATCAGTTCTTTGGCACTCAGCTTTCTTTATGGTCCAACTTGCACATGTGTACATGACTCCTGGAAAGCTTGAATATTTTGGAGATTAATCTCCTGCCATTGCATCACTTGCAAATATTGTCCCCCATTCTGTGGGTTGTCTTCTGTCTTGTTTATGATATCCTGTGCTGTACAAAAGCTTGTAAGTTTAATGAGGTCCAATGTGCTTATTTTTGTTTTTATTTTCATTACTCTTAAGAGATGGGTCAAAAAAGATATTGCTATAATTTGTGGCAGAGAGTGTTCTGCTTATGTTCTCATTTAAGAGTTTTATAATGTCTATCCTTACATTTTGATCTTGAATCCATTTTGAGTTTATTTTTGTGGATGGTGTTACGGAGTGTTCTGATTTCATTCTTATACATATAGCTGTCCAGTTTTCTCAGCACTGCTTATTGAGGAGGCTGTCTTTTCTCCATTGTATAGCCCTGCTTCCTTTCTGCTAGATTAATTGACCACAGGTCTGTGGGTTTCTCACTGGACTTCCTATCCTATCCCATTGAACTATGCAATATATTTTGATTTTTGTGGCAGTACCAGTGTTTTGATTACTATAGCTTGTGGTATAATCTGAAGTCACGGAGCCTGATCCTGTCAGCTCCTGCTCTTCTTTCTCAAGATTGTTTTGGCTCTTCAGGGTGTTTTGTATTTCCATACACACTATAAAATTTTTTGTTCTAGTTCTATGAGAAACACCATTTGTTATTTGATACAGATTGCATTGAATCTGTAGATTGCTTTGGTTAGTGCAGTTATTTTGACAGCAGGAAATGGTTTATTCAGAGTGGTTCTAGGGATGCGGTGGCCACCTTAAATTAAATTAGATTCAATCAGATTCATTAAATCAGATCTGATTTTCCCAGCCTGTGGCTCTTTGTGTCCTGAAGAAGGTGCCAAATGACTGGCCAGGGCTCTGATGCTTTGGAAAACATGAGATGTAATTCTAAAAGGCCAGCATCTTAAAGCATTCAGTGGTCTGTCTGCAACCCTTCCTTTTGCTTCATTTTAGTGTAATGTGGGTCAAAAGGAGAAGCAGACAGAAAAATGGTTGCCTCTCCTGGCATGTGGTAATACTGTGGAATATGAAAATGTGAATCAAACACAGAGACAGCCCAGTCAAGAAGCACCTAAACACACAGGATGTGAGTGTGTACTTAGTGTTCTGAAAAAGATTATACAGTAAAGAATGGAAGTTATGAAACATACTTCAAATAAAAAAGTTAAAGAGAAAATATTTTAGAAAAAAATATGAAAAGAATAAAAAGTTGGAGATGAAAGAGAGAGGAGAGCTCAAGGGAGCAAGATGCCAGGGAAGGTGGATAAAAGTACTGACATGGGAACTCCAGGAGGTAAGATCCTATTCCTCTATTTCTCGCAGTTATAATAATAATAACAATAATTGAATTTCAGATGAATTTCATTTAAGAAGAGAACAAGAAAAAATACACCAGCTCATTTGAAACCAATGGAATTCTTTATTTCAAGGGACTCTATATAATTTTTGTATATTATATTTTACATATATCTTACAGACTGCATTGTATGTATATATATGTATATATGTATGTGTGTGTATATATAGATATAGATATCGATATAGATATATCAGATTAGATCAGATCAGTCGCTCAGTCGTGTCCGACTCTTTGCAACCCCATGAATCGCAGCACGGCAGGCCTCCCTGTCCGTCATCAACTCCCAGAGTTCACCCAGACTCACGTCCATCGAGTCAGTGATGCCATCCAACCATCTCATCCTCTGTCGTCCCCTTCTCCTCCTACCCCCAATCCCTCCCAGCATCAGAGTCTTTTCCAATGAGTCAACTCTTCCCATGAGGTGGCCAAAGTACTGGAGTTTCAGCTTTAGCACCATTCCTTCCAAAGAAATCCCAGGGCTGAGCTCCTTCACAATGGACTGGTTGGATCTCCTTGCAGTCCAAGGGACTCTCAAGAGTCTTCTCCAACACCACAGTTCAAAAGCATCAATTCTTCAGCTCTCAGCCTTCTTCACGGTCCAACTTTCACATCCATACATGACCACAGGAAAAACCATAGCCTTGACTAGACGAACCTTTGTTGGCAAAGTAATGTCTCTGCTTTCGAATATGCTATCTAAGTTGGTCATAACTTTCCTTCCAAGGAGTAAGCGTCTTTTAATTTCATGACTGCAGTCACAATCTGCAGTGATTTGGGAGCCCAGAAAAACAAAGTCTGACACTGTTTCCACTGTTTCCCCATCTATTTCCCATGAAGTGATGGGACCGGATGCCATAATCTTCGTTTTCTGAATGTTGAGCTTGAAGCCAACTTTTTCACTCTCCACTTTCACTTTCATCAAGAGGCTTTTGAGTTACTCTTCACTTTCTGCCATAAGGGTGGTGTCATCTGCATATCTGAGGTTATTGATACGTCTCCCAGCAATCTTCATTCCAGCCTGTGTTTCTTCCAGTCCAGCGTTTCTCATGATGTACTCTGCATATAAGTTAAATAAACAGGGTGACAATATACAGACTTGATGAACTCTTTTTCCTATTTGGAACCAGTCTGTTGTTCCATGTCCAGTTCTAACTGTTGCGCCCTGACCTGCATACAAATGTCTCAAGAGGCAGATCAAGTGGTCTGGCATTCCCATCTCTTGAAGAATTTTCCACAGTTGATTGTGATCCACACAGTCAAAGGCTTTGGCCTAGTCAATAAAGCAGAAATAGATGTTTTTCTGAAACTCTCTTGCTTTTTCCATGATCCAGCGGATGTTGGCAATTTGATCTCTGGTTCCTCTGCCTTTTCTAAAACCAGCTTGACCATCAGGAAGTTCACGGTTCACATATTGCTGAAGCCTGGCTTGGAGAATTTTGAGCATTACTTTACTAGCATGTGAGATGAGTGCAATTGTGTGGTAGTTTGAGCACTCTTTGGCATTGCCTTTCTTTGGGATTGGAATGAAAACTGACCTTTTCCAGTCCTGTGGCCACTGCTGAGTTTTCCAAATTTGCTGGCATACTGAGTGCAGCACTTTCACAGCATCATCTTTCAGGATTTGGAAGAGCTCAAGTGGAATTCCATCACCTCCACTAGCTTTGTTCATAGTGATACTTTCTTAGGCCCACTTGACTTCACATTCCATAGATAGATAGATAGATAGATAGATGGATAAATGTGTGCTGCTGCTGCTGCTGCCAAGTTGACTCAGTCATGTCTGACTCTGTGCGACCCCACAGATGGCAGCACACCAGGCTCCCCCATCCCTGGGATTCTCCAGTCAAGAACACTGGAGTGGGTTGCCATTTCCTTCTCCAATGCATGAAAGTGAAAAGTGAAAGGGCAGTCACTCAGTCGTGTCTGACTCTTCGAAACCCCATGGACTGAAGCCTACCAGGCTTCTCTGCCCATGGGCATTTCCAGGCAAGTGCGCTGTAGTGTGATGCCATGGCCTTCTCCATATGTGTGTGTGTGTGTGTGTATATACACAACACAATGAGAAAGACTAGAGATCTCTTCAAGAAAATTAGAGATACCAAGGGAACATTTCATGCAAAGATGGGCTTGATAAAGGACAGAAATGGTATGGACATAACAGGAGCAGAAGATATTAAGAAGAGATGATGAGAATACACAGAAGAACTGTACAAAAAAGGTCTTCACCACCCAGATAATCACAATGGTGTGATCACTCACCTAGAGCCAGACATCCTGGAATGTGAAATCAAGTGGGCCTTAGAAAGCATCACTACGAACAAAGCTAGTGGAGGTGATGGAATTCCAGTTGAGCTCTTCCAAATCCTGAAAGATGATGCTGTGAAGTGCTGCACTCAGTATGCCAGCAAATTTGGAAAACTCAGTAGTGGCCACAGGACTGGAAAAGGTCAGTTTTCATTCCAATCCCAAAGAAAGGCAATGCCAAAGAGTGCTCAAACTACCACACAATTGCACTCATCTCACATGCTAGTAAAGTAATGCTCAAAATTCTCCAAGCCAGGCTTCAGCAATATGTGAACCGTGAACTTCCTGATGGTCAAGCTGGTTTTAGAAAAGGCAGAGGAACCAGAGATCAAATTGCCAACATCCGCTGGATCATGGAAAAAGCAAGAGAGTTTCAGAAAAACATCTATTTCTGCTTTATTGACTAGGCCAAAGCCTTTGACTGTGTGGATCACAATAAACTGTGGAAAATTCTGAAAGAGATGGGAGTACCAGACCACCTGATCTGCCTCTTGAGAAATCTGTATGCAGGTCAGGGCGCAACAGTTAGAACTGGACATGGAACAACAGACTGGTTCCAAATAGGAAAAGGAGTACGTCAAGGCTGTATATTGTCACCCTGCTTATTTAACTTATATGCAGAGTACATCATGAGAAATGCTGGCCTGGAAGAAGCACAAGCTGAAGATTGCTGGGAGCCCATGTGAGGAACTCCGCCCAGGACAAAGGTCATGAGGAAGGAGGCTTGGCATATGCAAAGGCGGGATCAAGCCTCAGGAGTTCCCCTGGAAATTCTCAAGCATGTATCCCCAAAAACAGAGTCTGCCTACTTTACTGCGCTGTGCTCTCACCTACACCTCTGACTTCATGAGGGTCTGTCCCCCACCACCATCTCTCTCCTGAATAGGTTCTTCCAGCCAAGAGAGGCATGAGATGTTCTAAACTGTCTAAATACAGATTCCTTTTAGCAGTTAAAAGATTGATTAGAAATTGTATTGGTGAAGGGTTTTTCACTTGTTGGACCAATGTTTACTGCTAAGTTTTCATATCCCTTACCTGCTGTGTCCCTGGCAGTGTATTGATTAATATAATTGTTGTAAGTAGTAGTTGTAACCTTGGACCCTTGAGTTAATTCTTTTTCTTGTAGCCCACCACACCTTTGCCCTATAGGAATGCAACTTTATCTAATGCTTTTTGAGGGTGGCGCCTGACTAATCACCTTTAGAGAAAAATAAGTTTTCTGAAGAAAGGGTCTTAAAATGTTAATAGGCCTCTGGGCCAGAAGATTATGCAAATCACCTAAACTTTTGTATATGGTAAGTTTGCAGGAAGAAAGCCTGGCTTACTGCATGACTCTACCCCTTCCCCTATTATCCTCTATGCATAACTTAAGGTATAAAAACTACTTTGGAAAATAAAGTGTGGGCCTTGTTCACTGAAGCTTGGTCTCCCCATTTCATTATTTCTCTCACCTTCTGGCTGAATTATTCAGCCTCTTTTCTCCACTAAATTTTCTCACTGAGCTATCCTTATTTAACCACTCTTTATATCCTTAATTGATGTTTAATTAAGCAGTTCTTTCCTGATCCTCGCCAATGCCATCCCCACTTCGAATTCCCTGGATCCACCGGGGCTGGACCCTGGCAGAAGATTGCCGGGAGAAATATCAATAACCTCAGATACGCAGATGACACCACCCTTGTGGCAGAAAGTGAAGAGGAACTCAAAAGCCTCTTGATGTAAGTGAAAGTGGAGAGTGAAAAAGTTGGCTTCAAGCTCAACATTCAGAAAACGAAAATCATGGCATCCGGTCCCATCACTTCATGGGAAATAGATGGGGAAACAGTGGAAACAGTGTCAGACTTTATTTTTCTGAGCTCCAAAATCACTGCAGATGGTGACTGCAGCCATGAAATTAAAAGATGCTTACTCCTTGGACGGAAAGTTATGACCAACCTAGACAGCATGTTCAAAAGCAGAGACATTACTTTGCCAACAAAGGTTCGTCTAGTCAAGGCTATGGTGTTTCCTGTGGTCATGTATGGATGTGAGAGTTGGACTTTAACTGTGGTGTTGGAGAAGACTTTTGAGAGTCCCTTGGTCTGCAAGGAGATCCAACCAGTCCATTGTGAAGGAGCTCAGCCCTGGGATTTCTTTGGAAGGAATGATGCTAAAGCTGAAACTCCAGTACTTTGGCCACCTCATGGGAAGAGTTGACTCATTGGAAAAGACTCTGATGCTGGGAGGGATTGGGGGCAGGAGGAGAAGGGAACGTCAGAGGATGAGATGGCTGGATGGCATCACTGACTTGATGGACGTGAGTCTGGGTGAACTCTGGGAGTTGGTGATGGACAGGGAGGCCTGGCGTGCTGCGATTAATGGGGTTGCAGAGAGTTGGACACGACTGAGCGACTGAACTGATATATATATACATATATATATATATATATATATATATATATATATATATATATATGACAGTGTCAGGTGGTAAGTTTCAAATTTTCAGTGATACCAAAGAGAGTGTTTCAGGAATTTAGGAGGAAGTTGTGTTGATATGCACTACTATGGTCGGGAGAGAAGGACAGCAGCTCTGGGAGGGACTGGGACATGGTCTGGGCCCTGACTGATGGGAAGTGAACAGGATATTTGAGATGAATAAACAAATTTGCTTCCTATGACAGTTGTTTGGCAAGGACATTATGAACATCCATAAATCTACACTAAATATAGAGTGGCAATACATGGCCAGAGATTAAAAGAATAATCTTTTTCACTACCTCAGAGCAGTTATAATGGATGAGAAGCCAGAAGTTCCTGATTCAGCAACATCATCTCAGTGTTTTTTCAGTGTTCTGGTGCCAATAGTGCCATTAAAAAAAAAAGTTTAATAAGTTGATAAATGATAGGAAAGCTTGACATGGCATTTATTATATATATATATATACATATATATATATATATATATATATATATATAGTATTGTATATATATATATATATCCTGCTTGATGCTTTAAAAAGTTAAAATTATGATCATAAGATACATGAAGGTTGTAGACAATTAGCATCTTAAGACCAGTATCAAGACTATTTGAAACCAAAGGAGGAGGATTAGTCTAATTAAAAGTTACTTCTTGTTTAATAAAGAGAAGTATATTCCTCAAGACTTACGCTTAGACATATTATTATTTTTAGCTATATTTGCCTATCTCATTGCATGAAAGAAATTTTAATCTAGTTACTGTGTTTTCTTTACCCAGGTCTTCTTCCCCATCCCTCTTTCAAAGCATTAAAAACAAAATATTTGAGCTGATTTTGTCCAGGAATTTTCACCGTGCATGTAGAGCATCCTGCTTGTGGCCTCCCTGTGTGGTGTTTATTCCCTGGTACTTTACTGATGTTAAGGTTTCTCTGAACCTTTACGTCTAGAACACATGACCTGAAGTGCTGAGAGATCTCCCTCTTCAGTTCAGTTGCTCAGCTGTGTCCAGCTCTTTGCGACCCCATGGACTGCAGCAGGCCAGGCCTCCCTGTCCATCACCAACTCCTGGAGTTCACTCAAACTCATGTCCATTGAGTCATGCCATCCAACCATTCCATCTTCTGTTGTCCCCTTCTCCTCCCGCCTTCAATCTTTCTCAGCATCAGGGTCTTTTCCAATGAGTCACTTCTTCACATCAGGTGGCCAAAGTATTGGAGTTTCAGCTTCAGTATCAGTCCTTCCAATGAATATTCAGGACTGATTTCCTTTAGGACAGACTGGTTTGATCTCCTTGCAGTCCAAGGGACTCTCAAGAGTCTTATCCAACACCACAGTTCGAAAGCATCAATTCTTCAGCACTCAGCTTTCTTTATAATCCAACTCTCACATCCATACATGACCACTGGAAATACCATAGCTTTGACTAGACAGACCTTTGTTGGCAAAGTAATGTCTCTGCTTTTTAATAGGATCTCTAGGTTGGTCTCCAGTAGTATATTGGGCACCTACTGACCTGGGGAGTTTCTCTTTCAGTATCCTATCATTTTGCCTTTTCATACTGTTCATGGGGTTCTCAAGGCAAGAATACTGAAGTGGTTTGCCATTCCCTTCTCCAGTGGACCACATTCTGTCAGATCTCTCTACCATGACCCACCCATCTTGGGTTGACCCACAGGCATGGCTTAGCTTCATTGAGTTAGACAATGCTGTGGTCCTAGTGTGATTAGATTGACTAGTTTTCTGTGAGTATGGTTTCAGTGTGTCTGCCCTCTGATGCCCTCTAGCAACACCAACCGTCTTACTTGGGTTTCTCTTACCTTGGGCGTGGGGTATCTCTTCATGGCTGCTCCAGCAAAGTGCAGCCATTGCTCTTTAGCTTGGACGAGGGGTATCTCCTCACCGCTGTCCTTCCTGACCTTCAATGTGGGGTAACTCCTCTAGGCCCTCCTGCGCCTGCACAGCCACGGCTCCTTGGACATGGGGTTGGTCCTCTCGGCCACAGCCCCTGGCCTCAGGCATGGGTTGCTCCTCCCGCCCGCCGCCCCTGGCCTCGGATGCTGGGTATCTCCTCTTGGCCACCCCCACCCCCACCCCCAACCAATATGCTACCGGAGATCAGTGGAGAAATAACTCCAGAAAGAATGAAGGGATGGAGCCAAAGCAAAAACAATACACAGCTGTGGATGTGACTGGTGATAGAAGCAAGGTCCGATGCTGTAAAGAGCAATATTGCATAGGAACCTGGAATGTCAGGTCCATGAATTAAGGCAAATTGGAAGTTGTCAAACAATAGATGGCAAGAGTGAATGTCGACATTCTAGGAATCAGCGAACTCAAATGGACTGGAAAGGGTGAATTTAACTCAGATGACCATTATATCTACTACTGTGGGCAGGTATCCCTCAGAAGAAATGGAGTAGCCATCATGGTCAACAAAAGAGTCCAAAATGCAGTACCTGGATGCAATCTCAAAAACGACAGAATGATCTCTGTTTGTTTCCAAGGCAAACCATTCAATATCACACTAACCCAAGTCTATGCCCCAACCAGTAACGCTGAAGAAGCTAAAGTTGAATGCTTCTATGAAGACTTACAAGACTTGTTAGAACTAACACCCCCAAAAGATGTCCTTTTCATTATAGGGGACTGGAATGCAAAAGTAGGAAGTCAAGAAACACCTGGAGTAACAGGCAAATTTGGCCTTGGAATACGGAATGAAGCAGGGCAAAGACTAACAGAGTTTTGCCAAGAAAATGAACTGGTCATAAAAAACACCCTCTTCCAACAACACAAGAGAAGACTCTATACATGGACATCACCAAATGGTCAACACCGAATTCAGATTGATTATATTCTTTGCAGCCAAATATGGAGAAGCTCTATAAAGTCAGCAAAATCAAGACCAGGAGCTTACTGTGGCTCAGACCATGAACTCCTTATTGCCAAATTCAGACTTAAATTCAGGTACACCCTAAATCAAATCCCTTATGATTATAAGTGGAAGTGAGAAATAGATTTAAGTGACTAGATGTGATAGATAGAGTGCCTGATGAACTACGGAATGAGGTTCATGACATTGGACAGCAGAAAGGGATCAAGACCATCCCCAAGGAAAAGAAATGCAAAAAAGCAAAATGGCTGCCTGGGGAGGCCTTACAAATAGCTGTGCAAAGAAGAAAAGTGAAAAGCAAAGGAGAAAAGGAAAGATATAAACATCTGAATGCAGAGTTCCAAAGAACAGCAAGAAGAGATAAGAAAGCCTTCTTTAGCAATCAATGCAAAGAAATAGAGGAAAACAACAGAACGGGAAAGACTAGACATCGCTTCAAGAAAATCAGAGATTCAAAGGGAACATTTCATGCAAAGATGAGCTCAATAAAGGACAGAAATGGTATGGACCTAACAGAAGTAGAAGATACTAAGACGAGATGGCAAGAATACACAGAAGATCTGTACAAAAAAGATCTTCATGACCCAGATAATCACGATGGTGTGATCACTGACCTAGAGCCAGACATCCTGGAATATGAAGCCAGGTGGGCCTTAGAAAGTATCACTACAAACAATGCTGGTGGAGGTGATAGAATTCCAGTTGAGCTCTTCCAAATCCTGAAAGATGATGCTGTGAAAGTGCTGCACTCAATATGCCAGCAAATTTGGAAAACACAGCAGTGGCCACAGGACTGGAAAAGGTCAGTTTTCATTCCAATCCCAAAGAAAACAATGCCAAAGAATGCTCAAACTACCACACAATTGCACTCATCTCACATGCTAGTAAAGTAATGCTCAAAATTCTCCAAGCCAGCCTTCAGCAATATGTGAACCATGAACTTCCTGATGTTCAAGCTGGTTTAAGAAAAGGCAGAGGAACCAGAGATCAAATTGCCAACATCCGCTGTATCATGGAAAAAGCAAGAGAGTTTCAGAAAAACATCTATTTCTGCTTTATTGACTATGCCAAAGCCTTTGACTGTGTGGATCACAATCAACTGTGGAAAATTCTTCAAGAGATGGGAATACCAGACCACCTGATCTGCCTCTTGAGAAATTTGTATGCAGGTCAGGAAGCAACAGTTAGAACTGGACAAGGAACAACAGACTGGTTCCAAATAGGAAAAGGAGTACGCCAAGGCTGTATATTGTCACCGTGCTTATTTAACTTATATGTAGAGTACATCATGAGAAACGCTGGACTGGAAGAAACACAAGCTGGAATCAAGATTGCTGGGAGAAATATCAATAACCTCAGATATGCAGATGACACCACACTTATGGCAGAAAGTGAAAAGGAACTCAAAAGCCTCTTGATGAAAGTGAAAGTGGAGAGTGAAAAAGTTGGCTTCAAGCTCAACATTCAGAAAACGAAGATCGTGGCATCTGGCCCCATCACTTCATGGGAAATAGATGGGGAAACAGTGGAAACAGTGTCAGACTTTGTTTTTCCTGGGCTCCAAAATCACTGCAGATGGTGGCTCCAGCCATGAAATTAAAAGACGCTTACTCCTTGGAAGGAAAGTTATGACCAACCTAGATAGCATATTCAAAAGCAGAGACATTACTTTGCCAACAAAGATTCGTCTAGTCAAGGCTATGGTTTTTCCTGTGGTCATGTATGTTTGTGAGAGTTGGACTGTGAAGAAGGCTGAGCGCTGAAAGAATAGATGCTTTTGAACTGTGGTGTTGGAGAAGACTTTTGAGAGTCCCTTGGACTGCAAGGAGATCCAACCAGTCCATTGTGAAGGAGCTCAGCCCTGGGATTTCTTTGGAAGGAATGATGCTAAAGCTGAAACTCCAGTACTTTGGCCACCTCATGCGAAGAGTTGACTCATTGGAAAAGAATTTGATGCTGGGAGGGATTGGGGGCAAGAAGAGAAGGGGACGACAGAGGATAAGATGGCTGGATGGCATCACTGACTTGATGGACATGAGTCTGGGTGAACTCCAGGAGTTGGTGATGGACAGGGAGGCCTGGCATGCTGCAATTCTTGGGGTCACAAGAAGTCGGATATGATTGATTGACTGATCTGTTCTGATCTAGTTTGGTCATAACTTTTCCTCTAAGGAGCAAGCATCTTTTGATTTCATGGCTGCAGTCAACATCTGCAGTGATTTTGGAGCCCCCCAAAATAAAGTCTGGCACTGTTTCCACTGTCTCCCCATCTATTTGCCATGAAGTGATGGGACCAGATGCCATGGTCTTAGTTTTCTGAATGTTGAGTTTAAGCCAACTCTTTTTACTTTCTTCTTTTCGGTTTCCTCAAGAGGCTCTTTAGTTCTTAGCTTTCCGCCATAAGGTTGGTGTCATCTGCATAAATGAGGTTATTGATATTACTCCCAGCAATCTTGATTCCCACTTGTGCTTCATTCACCCAGCATTTCTCATGATGTACTCTGCATATAAGTTAAATAAGCAGGGTGACAATATACAGCTTTGATGTACTCCTTTCCCTGTAGGCAAACGATTTAATTTCTTCTCCCCTTTTCTTCCCATAAAAGGGAGTTTAGGAGAACAATTTCCCAGGAAATCTTCACTGGTTTAAAGATCAAAGACGGATTTTGATGCCTTATCTCATTCCTTACAGCTGTTTTGAGTTCTGTTCTCCTCGGTTAGGAGAAGCTTTTTAAAAGCATTGGTTATTTTGCAGGTTCACACTTGTCATTCTTCCCTGTAACTTCCAGCTGAGTCTCCATCTGGAGCGCGGAACCCACCACGCTTCCTAATTATGCCTGGGCTGCTAAGACCCACTCGAGAAGGTGTCTAGGGTGAGGCACCTTCCGCTATTTGAGAGGGCGCCTGCGGCCTACGTAAGTGGTGCAAACTTCTTGTCTTGAAGATTTATTGGTCTCCCGCGTAAACCAAGCTACTCAGTCCCTTTTCTCCACCGAATGTTCCTACTGAGCTATCCTCATACTATTATTCTTGATATCTCTGATTAGCATATAAATAGTCGCCTAGGCCATCTCTCTTCGAATACCCTGGATCAGCTGGGGCTGGACCACGGCAGGTGGCGCCCGAACAGGGACCTCAGGAGGCAATACTCATAGAGCTGAGCAGACACGAACCACGCAATCAGCAGGCAATAAGCATGGAGCTCAGCAGTGACGAATCATGCTGCTCAACTGGCAATAATCAAGCAGGTGACCAGGCAGGAATCACTCAGCTCAGCTGGCAATTGTCAAGCAGATGAGCCGGCAGGAATCACGCAGCTCAGCTGGCAAATGTCATGCAGATGAGCCGGCAGGAATCACGCAGCTCAGCAGGGCCTGATCACGTAACTCTGCAGGCACTGATCACGTGGCTGATCAAGTACAGATCACGTGACTGAGCATGCACTGATCCGGTGGCTATCATTCACTGATCACGTGACTGCGAATGCACTGATGACGTGGCTGATGGGGCACTGATCACGTGGCTCATCATGCACTGATCCCGTGTTTATCAGGCAGTGATGAGTGACTGACAGGGGCTGATCATGGGACTGTGCACGTACTGATCACGTGGCTGATCAGGAGCTGACCACCTGACTGCGCACGCAGTGATCAGGTGGCTGATCGTTCACTGATCACGTGTTTATCATACGGAGATCACATGACTGAGAGGGGCTGATCACGTGACTGTGCAGTCAGTGATCACGTGGCTGATCATGCACTGATATCGTGACTGAGCATCCACTGATCATGTGCCGGGAGCCGGTGAGGCATTCCACTCTGGACAAAGGTCATGAGGAAGGAGGCTCGGCATACGCAAATGCGGGATCCAGCCTCAAGAGTCCACCCGGATATTCTCGAGCATCTCCCCCCCCAAAAAACCAGAGTCTGCCTACTTTCTTGCTTTGTGTTCACACCTCTGATTTCACTGGGGGCTGTCCCCCACCACCATCTCGCTCTCCCTGTCAAAGAGTTAACTTACAGCTTCAATTCATAAAGTTCCTTGTCATTCTTCCCTTCAACTTCCAGCTGAGTCTCCATCTGGAGCGCGGAACCCACCATGCTTACTAATAATGCCTGAGCTGCTAAGACCCACTCGAGAAGGTGTCTAGGGTGAGGCATGTTCCGCTATTTGAGAGGGCGCCTGCGGCCTAGATAAGTGGTGCAAACTTCTTGTCTTGAAGTTTTATTGGTTTTCCTCGCAAACCAAGCAACTCAGTCTGTTTTCTCCACCGAATTTTCCTACTGAGCGATCCTCATACTATTATTCTTGATATCTCTGATTAGCATATAAATAGTCGCCTAGGCTATCTCTCCTTCCAATACCCTGGATCAGCTGGGGCTGGTCCCCGGCAGGTGGCGCCCGAACAGGGACCTCAGGAGGCAATACTCAAAGAGCTGAGCA
The DNA here is from genome assembly GCF_029378745.1 of Bos indicus. Taxonomy (NCBI): domain Eukaryota; kingdom Metazoa; phylum Chordata; class Mammalia; order Artiodactyla; family Bovidae; genus Bos; species Bos indicus. Next base: position 103,932 of record NC_091772.1, on the reverse strand, counting down.
GACACGAATAACGCAATCAGCAGGCAATAAGCATGGAGCTCAGCAGTGACGAATCATGCTGCTCAACTGGCAATAAACAAGCAGGTAACCAGGCAGGAATCACGCAGCTCAGCTGGCAGTTGTCAAGCAGATGAGCCCACAGGAATCACGCAGCTCAGCTGGCAATTGTCATGCAGATGAGCCGGCAGGAATCACGCAGCTCAGCTGGAAATTGTCATGCAGATGAGCCGACAGGAATCACGCAGCTCAGCAGGCCCTGATCACGTGACTCTGCAGGCACTGATCACCTGGCTGATCAAGTACAGATCCGGTGACTGAGCATGCACTGATCACGTGGCTATCATGCACTGATCACGTGACTGCGCATGCACTGATGACGTGGCTGATCAGGCACTGATCACGTGGCTCATCATGCACTGATCACGTGTTTATCAGGCAATGATCAGTGACTGACAGGCGCTGATCATGGGACTGTGCACGCACTGATCACGTGGCTATCATGCACTGATCACATGACTGCGCATGCCCTGATGACATGGCTGATCTGGCACTGATCATGTGTTTATCAGGCAGTGATCAGTGACTGACAGGCGCTGATCATGGGACTGTACACGCACTGATCACGTGACTGCGCATGCACTGATGACGTGGCTGATCGGGCACTGATCACGTGTTTATCAGGCAGTGATCAGTGACTGACAGGCGCTGAGCATGGGACTGTGCACGCACTGATCACGTGGCTGATCAGGAACTGACCACCTGAATGCGCATGCAGTGATCACGTGGCTGGTCGTTCACTGATCACGTGTTTATCATTCAGTGATCCCGTGACTGAGAGGCGCTGATCCCGTGACTGTGCCATCAGTGATCACGTGGCTGATCCTGCACTGATATCGTGACTGAGCATGCACTGATCATGTGCCGGGAGCCGGGGAGGCATTCCACTCTGGACAAAGGTCATGAGGAAGGAGGCTCGGCATACGCAAATGCGGGATCGAGCCTCAGGAGTCCACCCGGATATTCTCGAGCATCTCCCCCCCAACAAAACCAGAGTCTGCCTACTGTATTGCTTTGTGCTCTCACCTCTGATTTCACTGGGGGCTGTCCCCCACCAGCATCCCGCTCTCTCTCTCAAAGTGTTAACTTACAGCTCCAATTCATAAAGTTCCTTGTCATTCTTCCCTTTAACTTCCAGCTGAGTCTCCATCTGGAGCGGGGAACCCAACACGCTTCCTAATTATGCCTGGGCTGCTAAGACCCACTCGAGAAGGTGTCTAGGGTGAGGCACCTTCCGCTATTCAAGAGGGCGCCTGCAGCCTACGTAAGTGGTGCAAACTTCTTGTCTTGAAGTTGATTGGTCTCCCACGTAAACCAAGCTACTCAGTCTCTTTTCTCCACCGAATTTTCCTACTGAGCTCTCCTCATACTATTATTCTTGACATCTCTGATTAGCATATAAATAGTCGCCTAGGCCATCTCTCCTTCGAATACCCTGGATCAGCTGGGGCTGGACCACAGCAGGTGGCGCCCGAACAGGGACCTCAGGAGGCAATACTCAAAGAGCTGAGCAGACACGAACCACGCAATCAGCAGGCAATAAGCATGGAGCTCAGCAGTGACGAATCATGCTGCTCAACTGGCAATAATCAAGCAGGTGACCAGGCAGGAATCACGGAGCTCAGCTGGCAATTGTCAAGCAGATGAGCCGACAGGAATCACACAGCTCAGCTGGCAATTGTAATGCAGATGAGCCGGCAGGAATCACGCAGCTCAGCAGGCCCTGATCACGTGACTGAGCATGCACTGATCACGTGGCTATCATGCACTGATCCCGTGACTGCGCATGCAGTGATCACGTGGCTGGTCGTTCACTATTCACGTGTTTATCCTACGGTGATAACGTGACTGAGAGCCGCTGATCACATGACTGTGCCGTCAGTGATCACGTGGCTGATCATGCACTGATATCGTGACTGAGCATGCACAGATCATGTGCCGGGAGCCGGGGAGGCATTCCATTCTGGACAAAGGTCATGAGGAAGGAGGCTCGGCATACGCAAATGTGGGATCGAGCCTCAGGAGTCCACCCGGATATTTTCAAGCATCTCCCCCCAAAAAAACCCAGAGTCTGCCTACTGTATTGCTTTGTGCTCTCACCTCTGATTTCACTGGGGGCTGTCCCCCACCACCATCTCGCTCTCTCTGTCAAAGAGTTAACTTACAGCTCCAATTCATAAAGTTCCTTGTCATTCTTCCCTTCAACTTCCATCTGAGTCTCCATCTGGAGCGAGGAACCCACCACGCTTCCTAATTATGCCTGGGCTGCTAAGACCCACTCGAGAAGGTGTCTAGGGTGAGGCACCTTCCGCTATTCGAGAGGGCGCCTGCGGCCTACGTAAGTGGTGCAAACTTCTTGTCTTGAAGTTTGATTGGTCTCCCGCGTAAACCAAGCTACTCAGTCTCTTTTCTCCACCGAATTTTCCTACTGAGCTATCCTCATACTATTATTCTTGACATCTCTGTTTAGCATATAAATAGTCGGCTAGGCCATCTTTCTTCGAATACCCTGGATCAGCTGGGGCTGGACCACGGCAGGTGGCGCCCGAACAGGGACCTCAGGAGGCAGTACTCAAAGAGATGAGCAGACACGAACCACGCAATCAGCAGGCAATAAGCATGGAGATGAGCAGTGACGAATCATGCTACTCAACTGGCAATAATCAAGCAGGTGACCAGGCAGGAATCACTCAGCTCAGCTGGCAATTGTCAAGCATATGAGCCAACAGGAATCACGAAGCTCAGCTGGCAATTGTCATGCAGATGAGCCGGCAGGAATCACGCAGCTCAGCAGGCCCTGATCACGTGACTCTGCAGGCACTGATCACCTGGCTGATCAAGTACAGATCCGGTGACTGAGCATGCACTGATCACGTGGCTATCATGCAATGATCACGTGACTGCGCATGCACTGATGACGTGGCTGATCAGGCACTGATCACGTGGCTCATCATGCACTGATCACGTGTTTATCAGGCAATGATCAGTGACTGACAGGCACTGATCATGGGACTGTACACGCACTGATCACGTGACTGCGCATGCACTGATGACGTGGCTGATCGGGCACTGATCACGTGTTTATCAGGCAGTGATCAGTGACTGACAGGCGCTGAGCATGGGACTGTACACGCACTGATCACGTGACTGCGCATGCACTGATGACGTGGCTGATCGGGCACTGATCACGTGTTTATCAGGCAGTGATCAGTGACTGACAGGCGCTGAGCATGGGACTGTGCACGCACTGATCACGTGGCTGATCAGGAACTGACCACCTGACTGCGCATGCAGTGATCACGTGGCTGGTCGTTCACTGATCACGTGTTTATCATTCGGTGATCACGTGACTGAGAGGCGCTGATCCCGTGACTGTGCCATCAGTGATCACGTGGCTGATCCTGCACTGATATCGTGACTGAGCATGCACTGATCATGTGCCGGGAGCCGGGGAGGCATTCCACTCTGGACAAAGGTCATGAGGAAGGAGGCTGGGCATACGCAAATGCGGGATCGAGCCTCAGGAGTCCACCCGGATATTCTCGAGCATCTCCCCCCCAAAAAAACCAGAGTCTGCCTTCTGTATTGCTTTGTGCTCTCACCTCTGATTTCACTGGGGGCTGTCCCCCATCACCATCTCGATCTCTCTGTCAAAGAGTTAACTTACAGCTCCAATTCATAAAGTTCCTTGTCATTCTTCCCTTTAACTTCCAGCTGAGTCTCCATCTGGAGCTCGGAACACACCACGCTTCCTAATTATGCCTGGGCTGCTAAGACCCACTGGAGAAGATGTCTAGGGTGAGGCACCTTCCGCTATTCGAGAGGGCGCCTGGGGCCTACGTAAGTGGTGCAAACTTCTTGTCTTGAAGTTTCAATGGTCTCCCGCGTAAACCAAGCTACTCAGTCCCTTTTCTCCACCGAATTTTCCTACTGAGCTCTCCTCATACTATTATTCTTGACATCTCTGATGAGCATATAAATAGTCGCCTAGGCCATCTCTCCTTCGAATACCCTGGATCAGCTGGGGCTGGTCCCCGGCAGGTAGCGCCTGAACTGGGACCTCAGGAGGCAATACTCAAAGAGCTGAGCAGACACGAACCACGCAATCAGCAGGCAATAAGCATGGAGCTCAGCAGTGACGAATCATGCTGCTCAACTGGCAATAAGCAAGCAGGTGACCAGGCAGGAATCACTCAGCTCAGCTGGCAAATGTCAAGCAGATGAGCCGACAGGAATCACGCAGCTCAGCCGGCAAATGTCATGCAGATGAGACGGCAGGAATCACGCAGCTCAGCAGGCCCTGATTAAGTGACTCTGCAGGCACTGATCACGTGGCTGATCAAGTACAGATCACGTGACTGAGCATGCACTGATGACGTGGCTGATCAGGCACTGATCACATGGCTCATCATGCACTGATCACGTGTTTCTCCAGCAATGATCAGTGATTGACAGGCGCTGATCATGGGACTGTGCACTCACTGATCACGTTGCTATCATGCACTGATCACGTGACTGCGCATGCACTGATGACGTGGCTGATCCGGCACGGATCACGTGTTTATCAGGCAGTGATCAGTGACTGACAGGCGCTCATCATGGGACTGTGCACGCACTGATCATGTGGCTGATCAGTAACTGACCACCTGACTGCGCATGCAGTGATCACGTGGCTCGTCGTTCACTGATCACGTGTTTATCATACGGTGATCACGTGACTGAGAGGCGCTGATCACGTGACTGTGCCGTCAGTGATCACGTGGCTGATCATGCATTGATATCGTGACTGAGCATGCCCTGATCATGTTTCGGGAGCCGAGGAGTCATTCCACTCTGGACAAAGTCATGACGAAGGAGACTCGGCATACGCAAATGCGGGATCGAGCCTCAGGAGTCCACCCGGATATTCTCGAGCATCTCTCCCCCCAAAAAACCAGAGTCTGCCTACTGTATTGCTTTGTGCTCTCACCTCTGATTTCCCCGGGAGCTGTCCCCCACCACCATCTCGCTCTCTCTCTCAAAGGGTTAACTTACAGCTCCAATTCATGAAGTTCCTTGTCATTCTTCCCTTTAACTTCCAGCTGAGTCTCCATTTGGAGCGAGGAACCCACCACGCTTCCTAATTATGCCTGGGCTGCTAAGACCCACTCGAGAAGGTGTCTAGGGTGAGGCACCTTCCGCTATTCGAGAGGGCGCCTGCGGCCTACGTAAGTGGTGCAAACTTCTTGTCTTGAAGTTTGATTGGTCTCCCGAGTAAACCAAGCTACTCAGTCTCTTTTCTCCACCGAATTTTCGTACTGAGCTATCCTCATACTATTATTCTTGACATCTCTGTTTAGCATATAAATAGTCGCCTAGGCCATCTTTCTTCGAATACCCTGGATCAGCTGGGGCTGGACCACAGCAGGTGGCGCCCGAACAGGGACCTCAGGAGGCAGTACTCAAAGAGATGAGCAGACACGAACCACGCAATCAGCAGGCAATAAGCATGGAGCTCAGCAGTGACGAATCATGCTACTCAACTGGCAATAATCAAGCAGGTGACCAGGCAGGAATCACTCAGCTCAGCTGGCAATTGTAAAACAGATGAGCCGACAGGAATCACGCAGCTCAGCAGGCCCTGATCACGTGACTCTGCAGGCACTGATGACGTGGCTGATCAAGTACTGATCACGTGACTGAGCATGCACTGATCACGTGGCTATCATGCACTGATCACGTGACTGCGCATGCACTGATGACGTGGCTGATCAGGCACTGATCACATGGCTCATCATGCACTGATCACGTGTTTATCAGGCAATGATCAGTGACTGACAGGCACTGATCATGGGACTGTGCACGCACTGATCACGTGGCTATCATGCACTGATCACCTGACTGGGCATGCACTGATGACGTGGCTGATCGGGCACTGATCACGTGTTTATCAGGCAGATATCAGTGACTGACAGGAGCTGATCATGGGACTGTGCACGCACTGATCACGTGGCTGATCAGGAACTGACCACCTGACTACGCATGCAGTAATCACGTGGCTGGTCGTTCACTGATCACGTGTTTATCATACGGTGATCACGTGACTGAGAGGCGCTGATCACGTGACTGTGCCGTCAGTGATCACGTGGCTGATCATGCACTGATATCGTGACTGAGCATGCACTGATCATGTGCCGGGAGCCGGGGAGGCATTCCACTCTGGACAAAGGTCATGAGGAAGGAGGCTCGGCATACGCAAATGCGGGATCGAGCCTCAGGAGTCCACCCGGATATTCTCGAGCATCTACCCCCAACAAAACCGGAGTCTGCCTACTGTATTGCTTTCTGCTCTCACCTCTGATTTCACTGGGGGCTGTCCCCCCCAGCATCTCGCTCTCTCTCTCAAAGAGTTAACTTACAGCTCCAATTCATAAAGTTCCTTGTCATTCTTCCCTTTAACTTCCAACTGAGTCTCCGTCTGGAGCCCGGAACCCACCACGCTTCCTAATTATGCCTGGGCTGCTAAGACCCACTTGAGAAGGTGTGTAGGGTGAGGCACCTTCCGCTATTCGAGAGGGCGCCTGCGGCCTACGTAAGTGGTGCAAACTTCTTGTCTTGAAGTTGATTGGTCTCTCGCTTAAACCAAGCTACTCAGTCTCTTTTCTCCACCGAATTTTCCTACTGAGCTGTCCTCATACTATTATACTTGACATCTCTGATTAGCATATAAATAGTGGCCTAGGCCACCTCTCCTTCGAATACCCTGGATCAGCTGGGGCTGGACCACGGCAAGTGGTGCCCGAACAGGAACCTCAGAAGGCAATATTCAAAGAAATGAGCAGGCACGAACCACGCAATCAGCAGGCAATAAGCATGGAGCTCAGCAGTGACGAATCATGCTGCTCAACTGGCAATAATCAAGCACGTGACCAGGAAGGAATCACTCAGCTCAGCTGGCAATTATCAAGCATATGAGCCAAGAGGAATCACGAAGCTCAGCTGGCAATTGTCATGCAGATGAGCCGGCAGGAATCACGCAGCTCAGCAGGCCCTGATCACGTGACTCTGCAGGCACTGATCACCTGGCTGATCAAGTACAGATCCGGTGACTGAGCATGCACTGATCACGTGGCTATCATGCACTGATCACGTGACTGCGCATGCACTGATGACGTGGCTGATCAGGCACTGATCACGTGGTTCATCATGCACTGATCACGTGTTTATCAGGCAATGATCAGTGACTGACAGGCGCTGAACATGGGACTGTGCACGCACTGATCACGTGGCTATCATGCACTGATCACATGACTGCGCATGCACTGATGACATGGCTGATCTGGCACTGATCATGTGTTTATCAGGCAGTGATCAGTGACTGACAGGCGCTGATCATGGGACTGTACACGCACTGATCACGTGACTGCGCATGCACTGATGACGTGGCTGATCGGGCACTGATCACGTGTTTATCAGGCACTGATCAGTGACTGACAGGCGCTGAGCATGGGACTGTGCACGCACTGATCACGTGGCTATCAGGCACTGATCACGTGACTGGGCATGCACTGATGACGTGGCTGATCGGGCACTGATCACGTGTTTATCAGGCAGTGATCAGTGACTGACAGGCGCTGAGAATGGGACTGTGCACGCACTGATCACGTGGCTGATCAGGAACTGACCACCTGACTGCGCATGCAGTGATCACGTGGCTGGTCGTTCACTGATCACGTGTTTATCATTCGGTGATCACGTGACTGAGAGGCTCTGATCCCGTGACTGTGCCATCAGTGATCACGTGGCTGATCCTGCACTGATATCGTGACTGAGCATGCACTGATCATGTGCCGGGAGCCGGGGAGGCATTCCACTCTGGACAAAGGTCATGAGGAAGGAGGCTCGGCATACGCAAATGCGGGATCGAGCCTCAGGAGTCCACCCGGATATTCTCGAGCATCTCCCCCCCAAAAAAACCAGAGTCTGCCTTCTGTATTGCTTTGTGCTCTCACCTCTGATTTCACTGGGGGCTGTCCCCCATCACTATCTCGATCTCTCTGTCAAACAGTTAACTTACAGCTCCAATTCATAAAGTTCCTTGTCATTCTTCCCTTTAACTTCCAGCTGAGTCTCCATCTGGAGCTCAGAACACACCACGCTTCCTAATTATGCCTGGGCTGCTAAGACCCACTGGAGAAGATGTCTAGGGTGAGGCACCTTCCGCTATTCGAGAGGGCGCCTGGGGCCTACGTAAGTGGTGCAAACTTCTTGTCTTGAAGTTTCAATGGTCTCCCGCGTAAACCAAGCTACTCAGTCCCTTTTCTCCACCGAATTTTCCTACTGAGCTCTCCTCATACTATTATTCTTGACATCTCTGATGAGCATATAAATAGTCGCCTAGGCCATCTCTCCTTCGAATACCCTGGATCAGCTGGGGCTGGTCCCCGGCAGGTAGCGCCTGAACTGGGACCTCGGGAGGCAATACTCAAAGAGCTGAGCAGACACGAACCACGCAATCAGCAGGCAATAAGCATGGAGCTCAGCAGTGACGAATCATGCTGCTCAACTGGCAATAAGCAAGCAGGTGACCAGGCAGGAATCACTCAGCTCAGCTGGCAAATGTCAAGCAGATGAGCCGACAGGAATCACGCAGCTCAGCCGGCAAATTTCATGCAGATGAGACGGCAGGAATCACGCAGCTCAGCAGGCCCTGATTAAGTGACTCTGCAGGCACTGATCACGTGGCTGATCAAGTACAGATCACGTGACTGAGCATGCACTGATGACGTGGCTGATCAGGCACTGATCACATGGCTCATCATGCACTGATCACGTGTTTCTCCAGCAATGATCAGTGACTGACAGGCGCTGATCATGGGACTGTGCACTCACTGATCACGTTGCTATCATGCACTGATCACGTGACTGCGCATGCACTGATGACGTGGCTGATCGGGCACTGATCACGTGTTTATCAGGCAGTTATCAGTGACTGACAGGCGCTCATCATGGGACTGTGCACGCACTGATCATGTGGCTGATCAGGAACTGACCACCTGACTGCGCATGCAGTGATCACGTGGCTCGTCGTTCACTGATCACGTGTTTATCATACGGTGATCACGTGACTGAGAGGCGCTGATCACGTGACTGTGCCGTCAGTGATCACGTGGCTGATCATGCATTGATATCGTGACTGAGCATGCCCTGATCATGTTTCGGGAGCCGAGGAGTCATTCCACTCTGGACAAAGGTCATGAGGAAGGAGACTCGGCATACGCAAATGCGGGATCGAGCCTCAGGAGTCCACCCGGATATTCTCGAGCATCTCTCCCCCAAAAAAACCAGAGTCTGCCTACTGTATTGCTTTGTGCTCTCACCTCTGATTTCCCCGGGAGCTGTCCCCCACCACCATCTCGCTCTCTCTCTCAAAGGGTTAACTTACAGCTCCAATTCATGAAGTTCCTTGTCATTCTTCCCTTTAACTTCCAGCTGAGTCTCCATCTGGAGCGAGGAACCCACCACGCTTCCTAATTATGCCTGGGCTGCTAAGACCCACTCGAGAAGGTGTCTAGGGTGAGGCACCTTCCGCTATTCGAGAGGGCGCCTGCGGCCTACGTAAGTGGTGCAAACTTCTTGTCTTGAAGTTTGATTGGTCTCCCGAGTAAACCAAGCTACTCAGTCTCTTTTCTCCACCGAATTTTCCTACTGAGCTATCCTCATACTATTATTCTTGATATCTCTGATGAGCATATAAATAGTCGCCTAGGCCATCTTTCTTCGAATACCCTGGATCAGCTGGGGCTGGACCACGGCAGGTGGCGCCCGAACAGGGACCTCAGGAGGCAGTACTCAAAGAGATGAGCAGACACGAACCACGCAATCAGCAGGCAATAAGCATGGAGCTCAGCAGTGACGAATCATGCTACTCAACTGGCAATAATCAAGCAGGTGACCATGCAGGAATCACTCAGCTCAGCTGGCAATTGTAAAACAGATGAGCCGACAGGAATCACGCAGCTCAGCTGGCAATTGTCATGCAGATGAGCCGGCAGGAATCACGCAGCTCAGCAGGCCCTGATCACGTGACTCTGCAGGCACTGATGACGTGGCGGATCAAGTACAGATCACGTGACTGAGCATGCACTGATCACGTGGCTATCATGCACTGATCACGTGACTGCGCATGCACTGATGACGTGGCTGATCAGGCACTGATCACGTGGCTCATCATGCACTGATCACGTGTTTATCAGGCAATGATCAGTGACTGACAGGCACTGATCATGGGACTGTGCACGCACTGATCACGTGGCTATCATGCACTGATCACCTGACTGGGCATGCACTGATGACGTGGCTGATCGGGCACTGATCACGTGTTTATCAGGCAGGTATCAGTGACTGACAGGAGCTGATCATGGGACTCTGTACGCACTGGTCACGTGGCTGATCAGGAACTGACCACCTGACTGCGCATGCAGTAATCCCGTGGCTGGTCGTTCACTGATCACGTGTTTATCATACGGTGATCACGTGACTGAGAGGCGCTGATCACGTGACTGTGCCGTCAGTGATCACGTGGCTGATCATGCACTGATATCGTGACTGAGCATGCACTGATCATGTGCCGGGAGCCGGGGAGGCATTCCACTCTGGACAAAGGTCATGAGGAAGGAGGCTCGGCATACGCAAATGCGGGATCGAGCCTCAGGAGTCCACCCGGATATTCTCGAGCATCTACCCCCAACAAAACCGGAGTTTGCCTACTGTATTGCTTTCGGCTCTCACCTCTGATTTCACTGGGGGCTGTCCCCCACCAGCATCTCGCTCTCTCTCTCAAAGAGTTAACTTACAGCTCCAATTCATAAAGTTCCTTGTCATTCTTCCCTTTAACTTCCAGCTGAGTCTCCGTCTGGAGCCCGGAACCCACCACGCTTCCTAATTATGCCTGGGCTGCTAAGACCCACTTGAGAAGGTGTCTAGGGTGAGGCACCTTCCGCTATTCGAGAGGGCGCCTGTGGCCTACGTAAGTGGTGCAAACTTCTTGTCTTGAAGTTGATTGGTCTCTCGCGTAAACCAAGCTACTCAGTCTCTTTTCTCCACCGAATTTTCCTACTGAGCTGTCCTCATACTATTATACTTGACATCTCTGATTAGCATATAAATAGTGGCCTAGGCCACCTCTCCTTCGAATACCCTGGATCAGCTGGGGCTGGACCACGGCAAGTGGCGCCCGAACAGGAACGTCAGAAGGCAATATTCAAAGAAAGGAGCAGGCACGAACCACGCAATCAGCAGGCAATAAGCATGGAGCTCAGCAGTGACGAATCATGCTGCTCAACTGGCAATAATCAAGCAGGTGACCAGGCAGGAATCACTCAGCTCAGCTGGCAATTGTCAAGCATATGAGCCAAGAGGAATCACGAAGCTCAGCTGGCAATTGTCATGCAGATGAGCCGGCAGGAATCACCCAGCTCAGCAGGCCCTGATCACGTGACTCTGCAGGCACTGATGACGTGGCTGATCAAGTACAGATCACGTGACTGAGCATGCACTGATCACGTGGCTATCATGCACTGATCACGTACTGTGCATGCACTGATGACGTGGCTGATCAGTCACTGATCACGTGTTTATCAGGCAATGATCAGTGACTGACAGGCGCTGAACATGGGACTGTGCACGCACTGATCACGTGGCTATCATGCACTGATCACATGACTGCGCATGCACTGATGACGTGGCTGATCTGGCACTGATCATGTGTTTATCAGGCAGTGATCAGTGACTGACAGGCGCTGATCATGGGACTGTACACGCACTGATCACGTGACTGCGCATGCACTGATGACGTGGCTGATCGGGCACTGATCACGTGTTTATCAGGCAGTGATCAGTGACTGACAGGCGCTGAGCATGGGACTGTGCACTCACTGATCACGTTGCTATCATGCACTGATCACGTGACTGGGCATGCACTGATGACGTGGCTGATCGGGCACTGATCACGTGTTTATCAGGCAGTGATCAGTGACTGACAGGCGCTGAACATGGGACTGTGCACGCACTGATCACGTGGCTGATCAGGAACTGACCACCTGACTGCGCATGCAGTGATCACGTGGCTGGTCGTTCACTGATCACGTGTTTATCATTCGGTGATCACGTGACTGAGAGGCGCTGATCCCGTGACTGTGCCATCAGTGATCACGTGGCTGATCCTGCACTGATATCGTGACTGAGCATGCACTGATCATGTGCCGGGAGCCGGGGAGGCATTCCACTCTGGACAAAGGTCATGAGGAAGGAGGCTGGGCATACGCAAATGCGGGATCGAGCCTCAGGAGTCCACCCGGATATTCTCGAGCATCTCCCCCCCAAAAAAACCAGAGTCTGCCTTCTGTATTGCTTTGTGCTCTCACCTCTGATTTCCCTGGGGGCTGTCCCCCATCACCATCTCGCTCTCTCTGTCAAAGAGTTAACTTACAGCTCCAATTCATAAAGTTCCTTGTCATTCTTCACTTTAACTTCCAGCTGAGTCTCCATCTGGAGCTCGGAACACACCACGCTTCCTAATTATGCCTGGGCTGCTAAGACCCACTGGAGAAGATATCTAGGGTGAGGCACCTTCCGCTATTCGAGAGGGCGCCTGGGGCCTACGTAAGTGGTGCAAACTTCTTGTCTTGAAGTTTGATTGGTCTCCCGCGTAAACCAAGCTACTCAGTCTCTTTTCGCCACCGAATTTTCCTACTGAGCTATCCTCATACTATTATTCTTGACATCTCTGTTTAGCATATAAATAGTCGCCTAGGCCATCTTTCTTCGAATACCCTGGATCAGCTGGGGCTGGACCACGGCAGGTGGCGCCCGAACAGGGACCTCAGGAGGCAATACTCAAAGAGCTGAGCCGACACGAACCACGCAATCAGCAGGCAATAAGCATGGAGCTCAGCAGTGACGAATCATGCTGCTCAACTGGCAATAATCAAGCACGTGACCAGGCAGGAATCACGCAGCTCAGCTGGCAATTGTCAAGCAGATGAGCCGGCAGGAATCACGCAGCTCAGCAGGCCCTGATCACGTGATTCTGCAGGCACTGATCACGTGGCTGATCAAGTCCAGATCACGTGACTGAGCATGCACTGATCACGTGGCTATCATGCACTGATGACGTGACTGCGCATGCACTGATGACGTGGCTGATCAGGCACTGATCACATGGCTCATCATGCACTGATCACGTGTTTCTCCAGCAATGATCAGTGACTGACAGGCGCTGATCATGGGACTGTGCACGCACTGATCACGTGGCTATCATGCACTGATCACCTGACTGGGCATGCACTGATGACGTGGCTGATCGGGCACTGATCACGTGTTTATCAGGCAGGTATCAGTGACTGATAGGAGCTGATCATGGGACTCTGCACGCACTGGTCACGTGGCTGATCAGGAACTGACCACCTGACTGCGCATGCAGTAATCCCGTGGCTGGTCGTTCACTGATCACGTGTTTATCATACGGTGATCACGTGACTGAGAGGCGCTGATCACGTGACTGTGCCGTCAGTGATCACGTGGCTGATCATGCACTGATATCGTACTGAGTATGCACTGATCATGTGCCGGGAGCCGGGGAGGCATTCCACTCTGGACAAAGGTCATGAGGAAGGAGGCTCGGCATACGCAAATGCGGGATTGAGCCTCAGGAGTCCACCCGGATATTCTCGAGCATCTACCCCCAACAAAACCGGAGTCTGCCTACTGTATTGCTTTCGGCTCTCACCTCTGATTTCACTGGGGGCTGTCCCCCACCAGCATCTCGCTCTCTCTCTCAAAGAGTTAACTTACAGCTCCAATTCATAAAGTTCCTTGTCATTCTTCCCTTTAACTTCCAGCTGAGTCTCCGTCTGGAGCCCGGAACCCACCACGCTTCCTAATTATGCCTGGGCTGCTAAGACCCACTTGAGAAGGTGTCTAGGGTGAGGCACCTTCCGCTATTCGAGAGGGCGCCTGCGGCCTACGTAAGTGGTGCAAACTTCTTGTCTTGAAGTTGATTGGTCTCTCGCGTAAAGCAAGCTACTCAGTCTCTTTTCTCCACCGAATTTTCCTACTGAGCTGTCCTCATACTATTATACTTGACATCTCTGATTAGCATATAAATAGTGGCCTAGGCCACCTCTCCTTCGAATACCCTGGATCAGCTGGGGCTGGACCACGGCAAGTGGCGCCCGAACAGGAACCTCAGAAGGCAATATTCAAAGAAAGGAGCAGGCACGAACCACGCAATCAGCAGGCAATAAGCATGGAGCTCAGCAGTGACGAATCATGCTGCTCAACTGGCAATAATCAAGCAGGTGACCAGGCAGGAATCACTCAGCTCAGCTGGCAATTGTCAAGCATATGAGCCGACAGGAATCACACAGCTCAGCTGGCAATTGTCATGCAGATGAGCCGGCAGGAATCACGCAGCTCAGCAGGCCCTGATCACGTGACTCTGCAGGCACTGATGACGTGGCTGATCAAGTACAGATCACGTGACTGAGCATGCACTGATCACGTGGCTATCATGCACTGATCACGTGACTGTGCATGCACTGATGACGTGGCTGATCAGGCACTGATCACGTGGCTCATCATGCACTGATCACGTGTTTATCAGGCAATGATCAGTGACTGACAGGCACTGATCATGGGACTGTGCACGCACTGATCACGTGGCTATCATGCACTGATCACCTGACTGGGCATGCACTGATGACGTGGCTGATCGGGCACTGATCACGTGTTTATCAGGCAGATATCAGTGACTGACAGGAGCTGATCATGGGACTGTGCACGCACTGGTCACATGGCTGATCAGGAACTGACCACCTGACTGCGCATGCAGTAATCCCGTGGCTGGTCGTTCACTGATCACGTGTTTATCATACGGTGATCACGTGACTGAGAGGCGCTGATCACGTGACTGTGCCGTCAGTGATTACGTGGCTGATCATGCACTGATATCGTGACTGAGCATGCACTGATCATGTGCCGGGAGCCGGGGAGGCATTCCACTCTGGACAAAGGTCATGAGGAAGGAGGCTCGGCATACGCAAATGCGGGATCGAGCCTCAGGAGTCCACCCGGATATTCTCGAGCATCTACCCCCAACAAAACCAGAGTCTGCCTACTGTATTGCTTTCTGCTCTCACCTCTGATTTCACTGGGGGCTGTCCCCCACCAGCATCTCGCTCTCTCTCTCAAAGAGTTAACTTACAGCTCCAATTCATAAAGTTCCTTGTCATTCTTCCCTTTAACTTCCAGCTGAGTCTCCGTCTGGAGCCCGGAACCCACCACGCTTCCTAATTATGCCTGGGCTGCTAAGACCCACTTGAGAAGGTGTCTAGGGTGAGGCACCTTCCGCTATTCGAGAGGGCGCCTGTGGCCTACGTAAGTGGTGCAAACTTCTTGTCTTGAAGTTGATTGGTCTCTCGCGTAAACCAAGCTACTCAGTCTCTTTTCTCCACCGAATTTTCCTACTGAGCTGTCCTCATACTATTATCCTTGACATCTCTGATTAGCATATAAATAGTGGCCTAGGCCACCTCTCCTTCGAATACCCTGGATCAGCTGGGGCTGGACCACGGCAAGTGGCGCCCGAACAGGAACCTCAGAAGGCAATATTCAAAGAAATGAGCAGGCACGAACCACTCAATCAGCAGGCAATAAGCATGGAGCTCAGCAGTGACGAATCATGCTGCTCAACTGGCAATAATCAAGCACGTGACCAGGCAGGAATCACGCAGCTCAGCTGGCAATTGTCAAGCATATGAGCCAACAGGAATCACGAAGCTCAGCTGGCAATTGTCATGCAGATGAGCCGGCAGGAATCACGCAGCTCAGCAGGCCCTGATCACGGGACTCTGCAGGCACTGATCACCTGGCTGATCAAGTACAGATCCGGTGACTGAGCATGCACTGATCACGTGGCTATCATGCACTGATCACGTGACTGCGCATGCACTGATGACGTGGCTGATCAGTCACTGATCACGTGTTTATCAGGCAATGATCAGTGACTGACAGGCGCTGAACATGGGACTGTGCACGCACTGATCACGTGGCTATCATGCACTGATCACATGACTGCGCATGCACTGATGACGTGGCTGATCTGGCACTGATCATGTGTTTATCAGGCAGTGATCAGTGACTGACAGGCGCTGATCATGGGACTGTACACGCACTGATCACGTGACTGCGCATGCACTGATGACGTGGCTGATCGGGCACTGATCACGTGTTTATCAGGCAGTGATCAGTGACTGACAGGCGCTGATCATGGGACTGTGCACGCACTGATCACGTGGCTATCATGCACTGATCACGTGACTGGGCATGCACTGATGACGTGGCTGATCGGGCACTGATCACGTGTTTATCAGGCAGTGATCAGTGACTGACAGGCGCTGAACATGGGACTGTGCACGCACTGATCACGTGGCTGATCAGGAACTGACCACCTGACTGCGCATGCAGTGATCACGTGGCTGGTCGTTCACTGATCACGTGTTTATCATTCGGTGATCACGTGACTGAGAGGCGCTGATCCCGTGACTGTGCCATCAGTGATCACGTGGCTGATCCTGCACTGATATCGTGACTGAGCATGCACTGATCATGTGCCGGGAGCCGGGGAGGCATTCCACTCTGGACAAAGGTCATGAGGAAGGAGGCTGGGCATACGCAAATGCGGGATCGAGCCTCAGGAGTCCACCCGGATATTCTCGAGCATCTCCCCCCCAAAAAAACCAGAGTCTGCCTTCTGTATTGCTTTGTGCTCTCACCTCTGATTTCACTGGGGGCTGTCCCCCATCACCATCTCGATCTCTCTGTCAAAGAGTTAACTTACAGCTCCAATTCATAAAGTTCCTTGTCATTCTTCCCTTTAACTTCCAGCTGAGTCTCCATCTGGAGCTCGGAACACACCACGCTTCCTAATTATGCCTGGGCTGCTAAGACCCACTGGAGAAGATATCTAGGGTGAGGCACCTTCCGCTATTCGAGAGGGCGCCTGGGGCCTACGTAAGTGGTGCAAACTTCTTGTCTTGAAGTTTCAATGGTCTCCCGTGTAAACCAAGCTACTCAGTCCCTTTTCTCCACCGAATTTTCCTACTGAGCTCTCCTCATACTATTATTCTTGACATCTCTGATGAGCATATAAATAGTCGCCTACGCCATCTCTCCTTCGAATACCCTGGATCAGCTGGGGCTGGTCCCCGGCAGGTAGCGCCTGAACTGGGACCTCAGGAGGCAATACTCAAAGAGCTGAGCAGACACGAACCACGCAATCAGCAGGCAATAAGCATGGAGCTCAGCAGTGACGAATCATGCTGCTCAACTGGCAATAAGCAAGCAGGTGACCAGGCAGGAATCACTCAGCTCAGCTGGCAAATGTCAAGCAGATGAGCCGACAGGAATCACGCAGCTCAGCCGGCAAATGTCATGCAGATGAGCCGGCAGGAATCACGCAGCTCAGCAGGCCCTGATTAAGTGACTCTGCAGGCACTGATCACGTGGCTGATCAAGTACAGATCACGGGACTGAGCATGCACTGATGACGTGGCTGATCAGGCACTGATCACATGGCTCATCATGCACTGATCACGTGTTTATCAGGCAATGATCAGTGACTGACAGGCACTGATCATGGGACTGTGCACGCACTGATCACGTGGCTATCATGCACTGATCACCTGACTGGGCATGCAATGATGACGTGGCTGATCGGGCACTGATCACGTGTTCATCAGGCAGATATCAGTGACTGACAGGAGCTGATCATGGGACTGTGCACGCACTGGTCACATGGCTGATCAGGAACTGACCACCTGACTGCGCATGCAGTAATCCCGTGGCTGGTCGTTCACTGATCACGTGTTTATCATACGGTGATCACGTGACTGAGAGGCGCTGATCACGTGACTGTGCCGTCAGTGATCACGTGGCTGATCATGCACTGATATCGTGACTGAGCATGCACTGATCATGTGCCGGGAGCCGGGGAGGCATTCCACTCTGGACAAAGGTCATGAGGAAGGAGGCTCGGCATACGCAAATGGGGGATCGAGCCTCAGGAGTCCACCCGGATATTCTCGAGCATCTACCCCCAACAAAACCAGAGTCTGCCTACTGTATTGCTTTCTGCTCTCACCTCTGATTTCACTGGGGGCTGTCCCCCACCAGCATCTCGCTCTCTCTCTCAAAGAGTTAACTTACAGCTCCAATTCATAAAGTTCCTTGTCATTCTTCCCTTTAACTTCCAGCTAAGTCTCCGTCTGGAGCCCGGAACCCACCACGCTTCCTAATTATGCCTGGGCTGCTAAGACCCACTCGAGAAGGTGTCTAGGGTGAGGCACCTTCTGCTATTCGAGAGGGCGCCTGCGGCCTACGTAAGTGGTGCAAACTTCTTGTCTTGAAGTTGATTGGTCTCTCGCGTAAACCAAGCTACTCAGTCTCTTTTCTCCACCGAATTTTCCTACTGAGCTGTCCTCATACTATTATACTTGACATCTCTGATTAGCATATAAATAGTGGCCTAGGCCACCTCTCCTTCGAATACCCTGGATCAGCTGGGGCTGGACCACGGCAAGTGGCGCCCGAACAGGAAATTCAGAAGTCAATATTCAAAGAAATGAGCAGGCACGAACCACGCAATCAGCAGGCAATAAGCATGGAGCTCAGCAGTGACGAATCATGCTGCTTAACTGGCAATAATCAAGCACGTCACCAGGCAGGAATCACTCAGCTCAGCTGGCAATTGTAAAGCATATGAGCCAACAGGAATCACGAAGCTCAGCTGGCAATTGTCATGCAGATGAGCCGGCAGGAATCACGCAGCTCAGCAGGCCCTGATCACGTGCCTCTGCAGGCACTGATCACCTGGCTGATCAAGTACAGATCCGGTGACTGAGCATGCACTGATCACGTGGCTATCAAGCACTGATCACGTGACTGCGCATGCACTGATGACGTGGCTGATCAGGCACTGATCACGTGGCTCATCATGCACTGATCACGTGTTTATCAGGCAATGATCAGTGACTGACAGGCGCTGAACATGGGACTGTGCACGCACTGATCACGTGGCTATCATGCACTGATAACGTGACTGCGCATGCACTGATGACGTGGCTGATCGGGCACTGATCACGTGTTTATGAGGCACTGATCAGTGACTGACAGGCGCTGAGCATGGGACTGTGCACGCACTGATCACGTGGCTATCATGCACTGATAACGTGACTGCGCATGCACTGATGACGTGGCTGATCGGGCACTGATCACGTGTTTATCAGGCAGTGATCAGTGACTGACAGGCGCTGAGCATGGGACTGTGCACGCACTGATCACGTGGCTGATCAGGAACTGACCACCTGACTGCGCATGCAGTGATCACGTGGCTGGTCGTTCACTGATCACGTGTTTATCATTCGGTGATCACGTGACTGAGAGGCGCTGATCCCGTGACTGTGCCATCAGTGATCACGTGGCTGATCCTGCACTGATATCGTGACTGAGCATGCACTGATCATGTGCCGGGAGCCGGGGAGGCATTCCACTCTGGACAAAGGTCATGAGGAAGGAGGCTGGGCATACGCAAATGCGGGATCGAGCCTCAGGAGTCCACCCGGATATTCTCGAGCATCTCCCCCCCAAAAAAACCAGAGTCTGCCTTCTGTATTGCTTTGTGCTCTCACCTCTGATTTCACTGGGGGCTGTCCCCCACCAGCATCTCGCTCTCTCTGTCAAAGAGTTAACTTACAGCTCCAATTCATAAAGTTCCTTGTCATTCTTCCCTTTAACTTCCAGCTGAGTCTCCATCTGGAGCGGGGAATCCAACACGCTTCCTAATTATGCCTGGGCTGCTAAGACCCACTCGAGAAGGTGTCTAGGGTGAGGCACCTTCCGCTATTCAAGAGGGCGCCTTCGTCCTACGTAAGTGGTGCAAACTTCTTGTCTTGAAGTTGATTGGTCTCCCGGGTAAACCAAGCTACTCAGTCTCTTTTCTCCACCGAATTTTCCTACTGAGCTGTCCTCATACTATTATTCTTGACATCTCTGATTAGCATACAAATAGTCGCCTAGGCCATCTCTCCTTCGAATACCCTGGATCAGCTGGTGCTGGACCACAGCAGGTGGCCCCCAACAGGGACCTCAGGAGGCAATACTCAAAGATCTGAGCAGACACGAACCACGCAATCAGCAGGCAATAAGCATGGAGCTCAGCAGTGACGAATCATGCTGCTCAACTGGCAATAATCAAGCAGGTGACCAGGCAGGAATCACGGAGCTCAGCTGGCAATTGTCAAGCAGATGAGCCGACAGGAATCACACAGCTCAGCTGGCAATTGTAATGCAGATGAGCCGGCAGGAATCACGCAGCTCAGCAGGCCCTGATCACGTGACTGAGCATGCACTGATCACGTGGCTATCATGCACTGATCCCGTGACTGCGCATGCAGTGATCACGTGGCTGGTCGTTCACTATTCACGTGTTTATCCTACGGTGATAACGTGACTGAGAGCCGCTGATCACATGACTGTGCCGTCAGTGATCACGTGGCTGATCATGCACTTATATCGTGACTGAGCATGCACAGATCATGTGCCGGGAGCCGGGGAGGCATTCCACTCTGGACAAAGGTCATGAGGAAGGAGGCTCGGCATACGCAAATGTGGGATCGAGCCTCAGGAGTCCACCCGGATATTTTCAAGCATCTCCCCCCAAAAAAACCCAGAGTCTGCTACTGTATTGCTTTGTGCTCTCACCTCTTATTTCACTGGGGGCTGTCCCCCACCACCATCTCGCTCTCTCTCTCAAAGAGTTAACTTACAGCTCCAATTCATAAAGTTCCTTGTCATTCTTCCCTTCAACTTCCATCTGAGTCTCCATCTGGAGCGAGGAACCCACCACGCTTCCTAATTATGCCTGGGCTGCTAAGACCCACTCGAGAAGGTGTCTAGGGTGAGGCACCTTCCGCTATTCGAGAGGGCGCCTGGGGCCTACGTAAGTGGTGCAAACTTCTTGTCTTGAAGTTTGATTGGTCTCCCGCTTAAACCAAGCTACTCAGTCTCTTTTCTCCACCGAATTTTCCTACTGAGCTATCCTCATACTATTATTCTTGACATCTCTGTTTAGCATATAAATAGTCGCCTAGGCCATCTTTCTTCGAACACCCTGGATCAGCTGGGGCTGGACAACGGCAAGTGGCGCCCGAACAGGAACCTCAGAAGGCAATATTCAAAGAAATGAGCAGGCACGAACCACGCAATCAGCAGGCAATAAGCATGGAGCTCAGCAGTGACGAATCATGCTGCTCAACTGGCAATAATCAAGCACGTGACCAGGCAGGAATCACGCAGCTCAGCTGGCAATTGTCAAGCATATGAGCCAACAGGAATCACGCAGCTCAGCTGGCAATTGTCATGCAGATGAGCCGGCAGGAATCACGCAGCTCGGCAGGCCCTGATCACGTGACTCTGCAGGCACTGATCACCTGGCTGATCAAGTACAGATCCGGTGACTGAGCATGCACTGATCACGTGGCTATCATGCACTGATCACGTGACTGCGCATGCACTGATGACGTGGCTGATCAGGCACTGATCACGTGGCTCATCATGCACTGATCACGTGTTTATCAGGCAATGATCAGTGACTGACAGGCGCTGAACATGGGACTGTGCACGCACTGATCACGTGGCTGATCAGGAACTGACCACCTGACTGCGCATGCAGTGATCACGTGGCTGGTCGTTCACTGATCACGTGTTTATCATTCGGTGATCACGTGACTGAGAGGCGCTGATCCCGTGACTGTGCCATCAGTGATCACGTGGCTGATCCTGCACTGATATCGTGACTGAGCATGCACTGATCATGTGCCGGGAGCCGGGGAGGCATTCCACTCTGGACAAAGGTCATGAGGAAGGAGGCTGGGCATACGCAAATGCGGGATCGAGCCTCAGGAGTCCACCCGGATATTCTCGAGCATCTCCCCCCAAAAACAACCAGAGTCTGCCTTCTGTATTGCTTTGTGCTCTCACCTCTGATTTCACTGGGGGCTGTCCCCCATCACCATCTCGATCTCTCTGTCAAAGAGTTAACTTACAGCTCCAATTCATAAAGTTCCTTGTCATTCTTCCCTTTAACTTCCAGCTGAGTCTCCATCTGGAGCTCGGAACACACCACGCTTCCTAATTATGCCTGGGCTGCTAAGACCCACTGGAGAAGATGTCTAGGGTGAGGCAACTTCCGCTATTCGAGAGGGCGCTTGGGGCCTACGTAAGTGGTGCAAACTTCTTGTCTTGAAGTTTCAATGGTCTCCCGTGTAAACCAAGCTACTCAGTCCCTTTTCTCCACCGAATTTTCCTACTGAGCTCTCCTCATACTATTATTCTTGACATCTCTGATGAGCATATAAATAGTCGCCTAGGCCATCTCTCCTTCGAATACCCTGGATCAGCTGGGGCTGGTCCCCGGCAGGTAGCGCCTGAACTGGGACCTCAGGAGGCAATACTCAAAGAGCTGAGCAGACACGAACCACGCAATCAGCAGGCAATAAGCATGGAGCTCAGCAGTGACGAATCATGCTGCTCAACTGTCAATAAGCAAGCAGGTGACCAGGCAGGAATCACTCAGCTCAGCTGGCAAATGTCAAGCAGATGAGCTGACAGGAATCACGCAGCTCAGCCGGCAAATGTCATGCAGATGAGCCGGCAGGAATCACGCAGCTCAGCAGGCCCTGATTAAGTGACTCTGCAGGCACTGATCAAGTGGCTGATCAAGTACAGATCACGGGACTGAGCATGCACTGATGACGTGGCTGATCCGGCACGGATCACGTGTTTATCAGGCAGTGATCAGTGACTGACAGGCGCTCATCATGGGACTGTGCACGCACTGATCATGTGGCTGATCAGGAACTGACCACCTGACTGCGCATGCAGTGATCACGTGGCTCGTCGTTCACTGATCACGTGTTTATCATACGGTGATCACGTGACTGAGAGGCGCTGATCACGTGACTGTGCCGTCAGTGATCACCTGGCTGATCATGCATTGATATCGTGACTGAGCATGCCCTGATCATGTTTCGGGAGCCCAGGAGACATTCCACTCTGGACAAAGGTCATGACGAAGGAGACTCGGCATACGCAAATGGGGGATCGAGCCTCAGGAGTCCACCCGGATATTCTCGAGCATCTACCCCCAACAAAACCAGAGTCTGCCTACTGTATTGCTTTCTGCTCTCACCTCTGATTTCACTGGGGGCTGTCCCCCACCAGCATCTCGCTCTCTCTCTCAAAGAGTTAACTTACAGCTCCAATTCATAAAGTTCCTTGTCATTCTTCCCTTTAACTTCCAGCTGAGACTCCGTCTGGAGCCCGGAACCCACCACGCTTCCTAATTATGCCTGGGCTGCTAAGACCCACTTGAGAAGGTGTCTAGGGTGAGGCACCTTCCGCTATTCAAGAGGGCGCCTGTGGCCTACGTAAGTGGTGCAAACTTCTTGTCTTGAAGTTGATTGGTCTCTCGCGTAAACCAAGCTACTCAGTCTCTTTTCTCCACCGAATTTTCCTACTGAGCTGTCCTCATACTATTATCCTTGACATCTCTGATTAGCATATAAATAGTGGCCTAGGCCATCTCTCCTTCGAATACCCTGGATCAGCTGGGGCTGGACCACGGCAAGTGGCGCCCGAACAGAAAACTCAGAAGGCAATATTCAAAGAAATGAGCAGGCACGAACCACGCAATCAGCAGGCAATAAGCATGGAGCTCAGCAGTGACGAATCATGCTGCTCAACTGGCAATAATCAAGCACGTGACCAGGCAGGAATCACTCAGCTCAGCTAGCAATTGTCAAGCATATGAGCCAACAGGAATCACGAAGCTCAGCTGGCAATTGTCATGCAGATGAGCCGGCAGGAATCACGCAGCTCAGCAGGCCCTGATCACGTGACTCTGCAGGCACTGATCCCCTGGCTGATCAAGTACAGATCCGGTGACTGAGCATGCACTGATCACGTGGCTATCATGCACTGATCACGTGACTGCGCATGCACTGATGACGTGGCTGATCAGTCACTGATCACGTGTTTATCAGGCAATGATCAGTGACTGACAGGCGCTGAACATGGGACTGTGCACGCACTGATCACGTGGCTATCATGCACTGATCACATGACTGTGCATGCACTGATGACGTGGCTGATCTGGCACTGATCACGTGTTTATCAGGCAGTGATCAGTGACTGACAGGCGCTGATCATGGGACTGTACACGCACTGATCACGTGACTGCGCATGCACTGATGACGTGGCTGATCGGGCACTGATCACGTGTTTATCAGGCAGTGATCAGTGACTGACAGGCGCTGAGCATGGGACTGTGCACGCACTGATCACGTGGCTATCATGCACTGATCACGTGACTGGGCATGCACTGATGACGTGGCTGATCGGGCACTGATCACGTGTTTATCAGGCAGTGATCAGTGACTGACAGGCGCTGAACATGGGACTGTGCACGCACTGATCACGTGGCTGATCAGGAACTGACCACCTGACTGCGCATGCAGTGATCACGTGGCTGGTCGTTCACTGATCACGTGTTTATCATTCGGTGATCACGTGACTGAGAGGCGCTGATCCCGTGACTGTGCCATCAGTGATCACGTGGCTGATCCTGCACTGATATCGTGACTGAGCATGCACTGATCATGTGCCGGGAGCCGGGGAGGCATTCCACTCTGGACAAAGGTCATGAGGAAGGAGGCTGGGCATACGCAAATGCGGGATCGAGCCTCAGGAGTCCACCCGGATATTCTCGAGCATCTCCCCCCCAAAAAAACCAGAGTCTGCCTTCTGTATTGCTTTGTGCTCTCACCTCTGATTTCACTGGGGGCTGTCCCCCATCACCATCTCGATCTCTCTGTCAAAGAGTTAACTTACAGCTCCAATTCATAAAGTTCCTTGTCATTCTTCCCTTTAACTTCCAGCTGAGTCTCCATCTGGAGCTCGGAACCCACCACGCTTTCTAATTATGCTTGGGGTGCTAAGACCCACTGGAGAAGGTGTCTAGGGTGAGGCACCTTCCGCTATTCAAGAGGGCGCCTGGGGCCTACGTAAGAGGTGCAAACTGTTGTCTTGAAGTTTGATTGGTCTCCCGCGTAAACCAAGCTACTCAGTCTCTTTTCTCCACCAAATTTTCCTACTGAGCTCTACTTATACTATTATTCTTGACATCTCTGATTAGCATGTAAATAGTAGCCTAGGCCATCTCTCCTTCGAATACCCTTGATCAGCTTTGACTGATCCCCGGCAGGTGGGGCCCGAACAGGGACCTCAGGAGGCAATACTCAAGGAGCTGAGCAGACACGAACCACGCAATCAGCAGGCAATAAGCATGGAGCTCAGCAGTGACGAATCATGCTGCTGAACTGCCAATAACCAAGCAGGTGACCAGGCAGGAATCACTCAGCTCAGCTGTCAATTGTCATGCAGATGAGCCGGCAGGAATCACGCAGCTCAGCAGGCCCTGATCACGTGACTCGGCAGGCAATGATCACGTGGCTGATAAAGTACAGATCACGTGACTGAGCATGCACTGATCACGTGGCTATCATGCACTGATCACCTGTTTATCAGGCAGTGATCAGTGACTGACAGGCACTGATCATGGGACTGTGCACGAACTGATCACATGGCTATCATGCACTGATCACGAGACTGCGCATCCACTGGTGACGTGGCTGATCGGGCACTGATCACCTGGCTCATCCTGCACTGATCACGTGTTTATCAGGCAGTGATCAGTGACTGACAGGCGCTGATGATGGGACTGTGCACGCACTGATCACGTGGCTATCATGCACTGATCACGTGACTGCCCATGCACTCATGACGTGGCTGATCGGGCACTGATCACGTGTTTATCAGGCAGTGATCAGTGACTGACAGGAGCTGATCATGGAACTGTGCACGCACTGATCACATAGCTGATCAGGAGCTGACCACCTGACTGCGCATGCAGTGATCCCGTGGCTGGTCGTTCACTCATCCCGTGTTTATCATTCGGTGATCCCGTGACTGAGAGGCGCTGATCACGTTTACTGTGCAGTCAGTGATTACGTGGCTGATCATGCACTGATATCGTGGCTCAGCATGCACCGATCATGTGCAGGGAGCCAGTGAGGCATTCCAGTCTGGACAAAGGTCATGAGTAAGGAGGCTCGGCATACGCAAATGTGGGATCGAGCCTCGGGAGTCCACCCAGATGTTCTCGAGCATCTCCCCACCAACAAAACCAGAGTCTGCCTACTTTATTGCTTTGTGCTCTCACCTCTGATTTCACTGGGGGCTGTCCCCCAGCACCATCTCGCTGTCTATGTCAAACAGTTAACTTACAGCTCCAATTCATAAAGTTCCTTGTCATTCTTCCTTGTAACTTTCAGCTGAGTCAGCATCTGGAAGGCAGAACTCACCTCGATTACTAATTATGCCTGGGCTGCTAAGACCCACTCGAGAAGGTGTCTAGGGTGAGGCACCTTCCGCTATTCGAGAGGGCGCCTGCGGCCTACGTAAGTGGTGCAAACTTCTTGTCTTGAAGTTTTATTGGTCTCCCGTGTTATCCAAGCTACTCAGTCTCTTTTCTCCACCGAATTTTCCTACTGAGCTATCCTCATACTATTATTCTTGACATCTCTGATTAGCATAGAAATAGTCGCCTAGGCCATCTCTCCTTCGAATACCATGGATCAGCTGGGGCTGGTCCCCGGCAGTTGGCGCCCGAACAGGGACCTCAGGAGGCAATACTCAAAGAGCTGAGCAGACACGAACCACGCAATCAGCAGGCAATAAGCATGGAGCTCAGCAGTGACGAATCATGCTGCTCAACTGGCAATAATCAAGCAGGTGACCAGGCAGGAATCACTCAGCTCAGCTGGCAATTGTCAAGCATATGAGCCGACAGGAATCACACAGCTCAGCTGGCAATTGTCATGCAGATGAGCCGGCAGGAATCACGCAGCTCAGCAGGCCCTGATCACCTGACTCTGCAGGCAATGATCACGTGGCTGATCAAGTACAGATCACGTGACTGCGCATGCACTGATGACGTGGCTGATCAGTCACTGATCACGTGTTTATCAGGCAATGATCAGTGACTGACAGGCGCTGAACATGGGACTGTGCACGCACTGATCACGTGGCTATCATGCACTGATCACATGACTGCGCATGCACTGATGACGTGGCTGATCTGGCACTGATCATGTGTTTATCAGGCAGTGATCAGTGACTGACAGGCGCTGATCATGGGACTGTACACGCACTGATCACGTGACTGCGCATGCACTGATGACGTGGCTGATCGGGCACTGATCACGTGTTTATCAGGCAGTGATCAGTGACTGACAGGCGCTGAGCATGGGACTGTGCACGCACTGATCACGTGGCTATCATGCACTGATCACGTGACTGGGCATGCACTGATGACGTGGCTGATCGGGCACTGATCACGTGTTTATCAGGCAGTGATCAGTGACTGACAGGCGCTGAACATGGGACTGTGCACGCACTGATCACGTGGCTGATCAGGAACTGACCACCTGACTGCGCATGCAGTGATCACGTGGCTGGTCGTTCACTGATCACGTGTTTATCATTCGGTGATCACGTGACTGAGAGGCGCTGATCCCGTGACTGTGCCATCAGTGATCACGTGGCTGATCCTGCACTGATATCGTGACTGAGCATGCACTGATCATGTGCCGGGAGCCGGGGAGGCATTCCACTCTGGACAAAGGTCATGAGGAAGGAGGCTGGGCATACGCAAATGCGGGATCGAGCCTCAGGAGTCCACCCGGATATTCTCGAGCATCTCCCCCCAAAAAAAACCAGAGTCTGCCTTCTGTATTGCTTTGTGCTCTCACCTCTGATTTCACTGGGGGCTGTCCCCCATCACCATCTCGATCTCTCTGTCAAAGAGTTAACTTACAGCTCCAATTCATAAAGTTCCTTGTCATTCTTCCCTTTAACTTCCAGCTGAGTCTCCATCTGGAGCTCGGAACACACCACGCTTCCTAATTATGCCTGGGCTGCTAAGACCCACTCGAGAAGGTGTCTAGGGTGAGGCACCTTCCGCTATTCGAGAGGGCGCCTGGGGCCTACGTAAGTGGTGCAAACTTCTTGTCTTGAAGTTTCAATGGTCTCCCGCGTAAACCAAGCTACTCAGTCCCTTTTCTCCACCGAATTTTCCTACTGAGCTCTCCTCATACTATTATTCTTGACATCTCTGATGAGCATATAAATAGTCGCCTAGGCCATCTCTCCTTCGAATACCCTGGATCAGCTGGGGCTGGTCCCCGGCAGGTAGCGCCTGAACTGGGACCTCAGGAGGCAATACTCAAAGAGCTGAGCAGACACGAACCACGCAATCAGCAGGCAATAAGCATGGAGCTCAGCAGTGACGAATCATGCTGCTCAACTGGCAATAAGCAAGCAGGTGACCAGGCAGGAATCACTCAGCTCAGCTGGCAAATGTCAAGCAGATGAGCCGACAGGAATCACGCAGCTCAGCCGGCAAATGTCATGCAGATGAGCCGGCAGGAATCACGCAGCTCAGCAGGCCCTGATTAAGTGACTCTGCAGGCACTGATCACGTGGCTGATCAAGTACAGATCACGTGACTGAGCATGCACTGATGACGTGGCTGATCAGGCACTGATCACATGGCTCATCATGCACTGATCACGTGTTTCTCAAGCAAAGATCAGTGACTGACAGGCGCTGATCATGGGACTGTGCACTCACTGATCACGTTGCTATCATGCACTGATCACGTGACTGCGCATGCACTGATGACGTGGCTGATCCGGCACGGATCACGTGTTTATCAGGCAGTGATCAGTGACTGACAGGCGCTCATCATGGGACTGTGCACGCACTGATCATGTGGCTGATCAGGAACTGACCACCTGACTGCGCATGCAGTGATCACGTGGCTGGTCGTTCACTGATCACGTGTTTATCATACGGTGATCACGTGACTGAGAGGCGCTGATCACGTGACTGTGCCGTCAGTGATCACGTGGCTGATCATGCATTGATATCGTGACTGAGCATGCCCTGATCATGTTTTGGGAGCCGGGGAGTCATTCCACTCTGGACAAAGGTCATGACGAAGGAGACTCGGCATACGCAAATGCGGGATCGAGCCTCAGGAGTCCACCCGGATATTCTCGAGCATCTCCCTCCCAAAAAAACCAGAGTCTGCCTACTGTATTGCTTTGTGCTCTCACCTCTGATTTCCCCGGGAGCTGTCCCCCACCACCATTTCGCTCTCTCTCTCAAAGGGTTAACTTACAGCTCCAATTCATGAAGTTCCTTGTCATTCTTCCCTTTAACTTCCAGCTGAGTCTCCATCTGGAGCGCGGAACCCACCACGCTTTCTAATTATGCTTGGGGTGCTAAGACCCACTGGAGAAGGTGTCTAGGGTGAGGCACCTTCCGCTATTCGAGAGTGCGCCTGGGGCCTACGTAAGAGGTGCAAACTGTTGTCTTGAAGTTTGATTGGTCTCCCGCGTAAACCAAGCTACTCAGTCTCTTTTCTCCACCAAATTTTCCTACTGAGCTCTACTTATACTATTATTCTTGACATCTCTGATTAGCATGTAAATAGTAGCCTAGGCCATCTCTCCTTCGAATACCCTTGATCAGCTTTGACTGATCCCCGGCAGGTGGGGCCCGAACAGGGACCTCAGGAGGCAATACTCAAGGAGCTGAGCAGACACGAACCACGCAATCAGCAGGCAATAAGCATGGAGCTCAGCAGTGACGAATCATGCTGCTGAACTGCCAATAACCAAGCAGGTGACCAGGCAGGAATCACTCAGCTCAGCTGTCAATTGTCATGCAGATGAGCCGGCAGGAATCACGCAGCTCAGCAGGCCCTGATCACGTGACTCGGCAGGCAATGATCACGTGGCTGATAAAGTACAGATCACGTGACTGAGCATGCACTGATCACGTGGCTATCATGCACTGATCACCTGTTTATCAGGCAGTGATCAGTGACTGACAGGCACTGATCATGGGACTGTGCACGAACTGATCACATGGCTATCATGCACTGATCACGAGACTGCGCATCCACTGGTGACGTGGCTGATCGGGCACTG
Organism: Bos indicus; assembly: GCF_029378745.1. NCBI lineage: Eukaryota > Metazoa > Chordata > Mammalia > Artiodactyla > Bovidae > Bos > Bos indicus. The sequence continues at coordinate 73,660 of NC_091772.1, read as the reverse complement.
ATCACCTGGCTCATCCTGCACTGATCACGTGTTTATCAGGCAGTGATCAGTGACTGACAGGCGCTGATGATGGGACTGTGCACGCACTGATCACGTGGCTATCATGCACTGATCACGTGACTGCCCATGCACTCATGACGTGGCTGATCGGGCACTGATCACGTGTTTATCAGGCAGTGATCAGTGACTGACAGGAGCTGATCATGGAACTGTGCACGCACTGATCACATAGCTGATCAGGAGCTGACCACCTGACTGCGCATGCAGTGATCCCGTGGCTGGTCGTTCACTCATCCCGTGTTTATCATTCGGTGATCCCGTGACTGAGAGGCGCTGATCACGTTTACTGTGCAGTCAGTGATTACGTGGCTGATCATGCACTGATATCGTGGCTCAGCATGCACCGATCATGTGCAGGGAGCCAGTGAGGCATTCCAGTCTGGACAAAGGTCATGAGTAAGGAGGCTCGGCATACGCAAATGTGGGATCGAGCCTCGGGAGTCCACCCAGATGTTCTCGAGCATCTCCCCACCAACAAAACCAGAGTCTGCCTACTTTATTGCTTTGTGCTCTCACCTCTGATTTCACTGGGGGCTGTCCCCCAGCACCATCTCGCTGTCTATGTCAAACAGTTAACTTACAGCTCCAATTCATAAAGTTCCTTGTCATTCTTCCTTGTAACTTTCAGCTGAGTCAGCATCTGGAAGGCAGAACTCACCTCGATTACTAATTATGCCTGGGCTGCTAAGACCCACTCGAGAAGGTGTCTAGGGTGAGGCACCTTCCGCTATTCGAGAGGGCGCCTGCGGCCTACGTAAGTGGTGCAAACTTCTTGTCTTGAAGTTTTATTGGTCTCCCGTGTTATCCAAGCTACTCAGTCTCTTTTCTCCACCGAATTTTCCTACTGAGCTATCCTCATACTATTATTCTTGACATCTCTGATTAGCATAGAAATAGTCGCCTAGGCCATCTCTCCTTCGAATACCATGGATCAGCTGGGGCTGGTCCCCGGCAGTTGGCGCCCGAACAGGGACCTCAGGAGGCAATACTCAAAGAGCTGAGCAGACACGAACCACGCAATCAGCAGGCAATAAGCATGGAGCTCAGCAGTGACGAATCATGCTGCTCAACTGGCAATAATCAAGCAGGTGACCAGGCAGGAATCACTCAGCTCAGCTGGCAATTGTCAAGCATATGAGCCGACAGGAATCACACAGCTCAGCTGGCAATTGTCATGCAGATGAGCCGGCAGGAATCACGCAGCTCAGCAGGCCCTGATCACCTGACTCTGCAGGCAATGATCACGTGGCTGATCAAGTACAGATCACGTGACTGCGCATGCACTGATGACGTGGCTGATCAGTCACTGATCACGTGTTTATCAGGCAATGATCAGTGACTGACAGGCGCTGAACATGGGACTGTGCACGCACTGATCACGTGGCTATCATGCACTGATCACATGACTGCGCATGCACTGATGACGTGGCTGATCTGGCACTGATCATGTGTTTATCAGGCAGTGATCAGTGACTGACAGGCGCTGATCATGGGACTGTACACGCACTGATCACGTGACTGCGCATGCACTGATGACGTGGCTGATCGGGCACTGATCACGTGTTTATCAGGCAGTGATCAGTGACTGACAGGCGCTGAGCATGGGACTGTGCACGCACTGATCACGTGGCTATCATGCACTGATCACGTGACTGGGCATGCACTGATGACGTGGCTGATCGGGCACTGATCACGTGTTTATCAGGCAGTGATCAGTGACTGACAGGCGCTGAACATGGGACTGTGCACGCACTGATCACGTGGCTGATCAGGAACTGACCACCTGACTGCGCATGCAGTGATCACGTGGCTGGTCGTTCACTGATCACGTGTTTATCATTCGGTGATCACGTGACTGAGAGGCGCTGATCCCGTGACTGTGCCATCAGTGATCACGTGGCTGATCCTGCACTGATATCGTGACTGAGCATGCACTGATCATGTGCCGGGAGCCGGGGAGGCATTCCACTCTGGACAAAGGTCATGAGGAAGGAGGCTGGGCATACGCAAATGCGGGATCGAGCCTCAGGAGTCCACCCGGATATTCTCGAGCATCTCCCCCCCAAAAAAACCAGAGTCTGCCTTCTGTATTGCTTTGTGCTCTCACCTCTGATTTCACTGGGGGCTGTCCCCCATCACCATCTCGATCTCTCTGTCAAAGAGTTAACTTACAGCTCCAATTCATAAAGTTCCTTGTCATTCTTCCCTTTAACTTCCAGCTGAGTCTCCATCTGGAGCTCGGAACACACCACGCTTCCTAATTATGCCTGGGCTGCTAAGACCCACTCGAGAAGGTGTCTAGGGTGAGGCACCTTCCGCTATTCGAGAGGGCGCCTGGGGCCTACGTAAGTGGTGCAAACTTCTTGTCTTGAAGTTTCAATGGTCTCCCGCGTAAACCAAGCTACTCAGTCCCTTTTCTCCACCGAATTTTCCTACTGAGCTCTCCTCATACTATTATTCTTGACATCTCTGATGAGCATATAAATAGTCGCCTAGGCCATCTCTCCTTCGAATACCCTGGATCAGCTGGGGCTGGTCCCCGGCAGGTAGCGCCTGAACTGGGACCTCAGGAGGCAATACTCAAAGAGCTGAGCAGACACGAACCACGCAATCAGCAGGCAATAAGCATGGAGCTCAGCAGGGACGAATCATGCTGCTCAACTGGCAATAAGCAAGCAGGTGACCAGGCAGGAATCACTCAGCTCAGCTGGCAAATGTCAAGCAGATGAGCCGACAGGAATCACGCAGCTCAGCCGGCAAATGTCATGCAGATGAGCCGGCAGGAATCACGCAGCTCAGCAGGCCCTGATTAAGTGACTCTGCAGGCACTGATCACGTGGCTGATCAAGTACAGATCACGTGACTGAGCATGCACTGATGACGTGGCTGATCAGGCACTGATCACATGGCTCATCATGCACTGATCACGTGTTTCTCAAGCAAAGATCAGTGACTGACAGGCGCTGATCATGGGACTGTGCACTCACTGATCACGTTGCTATCATGCACTGATCACGTGACTGCGCATGCACTGATGACGTGGCTGATCCGGCACGGATCACGTGTTTATCAGGCAGTGATCAGTGACTGACAGGCGCTCATCATGGGACTGTGCACGCACTGATCATGTGGCTGATCAGGAACTGACCACCTGACTGCGCATGCAGTGATCACGTGGCTGGTCGTTCACTGATCACGTGTTTATCATACGGTGATCACGTGACTGAGAGGCGCTGATCACGTGACTGTGCCGTCAGTGATCACGTGGCTGATCATGCATTGATATCGTGACTGAGCATGCCCTGATCATGTTTTGGGAGCCGGGGAGTCATTCCACTCTGGACAAAGGTCATGACGAAGGAGACTCGGCATACGCAAATGCGGGATCGAGCCTCAGGAGTCCACCCGGATATTCTCGAGCATCTCCCTCCCAAAAAAACCAGAGTCTGCCTACTGTATTGCTTTGTGCTCTCACCTCTGATTTCCCCGGGAGCTGTCCCCCACCACCATTTCGCTCTCTCTCTCAAAGGGTTAACTTACAGCTCCAATTCATGAAGTTCCTTGTCATTCTTCCCTTTAACTTCCAGCTGAGTCTCCATCTGGAGCGCGGAACCCACCACGCTTTCTAATTATGCTTGGGGTGCTAAGACCCACTGGAGAAGGTGTCTAGGGTGAGGCACCTTCCGCTATTCGAGAGTGCGCCTGGGGCCTACGTAAGAGGTGCAAACTGTTGTCTTGAAGTTTGATTGGTCTCCCGCGTAAACCAAGCTACTCAGTCTCTTTTCTCCACCAAATTTTCCTACTGAGCTCTACTTATACTATTATTCTTGACATCTCTGATTAGCATGTAAATAGTAGCCTAGGCCATCTCTCCTTCGAATACCCTTGATCAGCTTTGACTGATCCCCGGCAGGTGGGGCCCGAACAGGGACCTCAGGAGGCAATACTCAAGGAGCTGAGCAGACACGAACCACGCAATCAGCAGGCAATAAGCATGGAGCTCAGCAGTGACGAATCATGCTGCTGAACTGCCAATAACCAAGCAGGTGACCAGGCAGGAATCACTCAGCTCAGCTGTCAATTGTCATGCAGATGAGCCGGCAGGAATCACGCAGCTCAGCAGGCCCTGATCACGTGACTCGGCAGGCAATGATCACGTGGCTGATAAAGTACAGATCACGTGACTGAGCATGCACTGATCACGTGGCTATCATGCACTGATCACCTGTTTATCAGGCAGTGATCAGTGACTGACAGGCACTGATCATGGGACTGTGCACGAACTGATCACATGGCTATCATGCACTGATCACGAGACTGCGCATCCACTGGTGACGTGGCTGATCGGGCACTGATCACCTGGCTCATCCTGCACTGATCACGTGTTTATCAGGCAGTGATCAGTGACTGACAGGCGCTGATGATGGGACTGTGCACGCACTGATCACGTGGCTATCATGCACTGATCACGTGACTGCCCATGCACTCATGACGTGGCTGATCGGGCACTGATCACGTGTTTATCAGGCAGTGATCAGTGACTGACAGGAGCTGATCATGGAACTGTGCACGCACTGATCACATAGCTGATCAGGAGCTGACCACCTGACTGCGCATGCAGTGATCCCGTGGCTGGTCGTTCACTCATCCCGTGTTTATCATTCGGTGATCCCGTGACTGAGAGGCGCTGATCACGTTTACTGTGCAGTCAGTGATTACGTGGCTGATCATGCACTGATATCGTGGCTCAGCATGCACCGATCATGTGCAGGGAGCCAGTGAGGCATTCCAGTCTGGACAAAGGTCATGAGTAAGGAGGCTCGGCATACGCAAATGTGGGATCGAGCCTCGGGAGTCCACCCAGATGTTCTCGAGCATCTCCCCACCAACAAAACCAGAGTCTGCCTACTTTATTGCTTTGTGCTCTCACCTCTGATTTCACTGGGGGCTGTCCCCCAGCACCATCTCGCTGTCTATGTCAAACAGTTAACTTACAGCTCCAATTCATAAAGTTCCTTGTCATTCTTCCTTGTAACTTTCAGCTGAGTCAGCATCTGGAAGGCAGAACTCACCTCGATTACTAATTATGCCTGGGCTGCTAAGACCCACTCGAGAAGGTGTCTAGGGTGAGGCACCTTCCGCTATTCGAGAGGGCGCCTGCGGCCTACGTAAGTGGTGCAAACTTCTTGTCTTGAAGTTTTATTGGTCTCCCGTGTTATCCAAGCTACTCAGTCTCTTTTCTCCACCGAATTTTCCTACTGAGCTCTCCTCATACTATTATTCTTGACATCTCTGATTAGCATAGAAATAGTCGCCTAGGCCATCTCTCCTTCGAATACCATGGATCAGCTGGGGCTGGTCCCCGGCAGTTGGCGCCCGAACAGGGACCTCAGGAGGCAATACTCAAAGAGCTGAGCAGACACGAACCACGCAATCAGCAGGCAATAAGCATGGAGCTCAGCAGGGACGAATCATGCTGCTCAACTGGCAATAAGCAAGCAGGTGACCAGGCAGGAATCACTCAGCTCAGCTGGCAATTGTCAAGCAGATGAGCCGACAGGAATCACGCAGCTCAGCCGGCAAATGTCATGCAGATGAGCCGGCAGGAATCACGCAGCTCAGCAGGCCCTGATCACCTGACTCTGCAGGCAATGATCACGTGGCTGATCAAGTACAGATCACGTGACTGCGCATGCACTGATGACGTGGCTGATCAGTCACTGATCACGTGTTTATCAGGCAATGATCAGTGACTGACAGGCGCTGAACATGGGACTGTGCACGCACTGATCACGTGGCTATCATGCACTGATCACATGACTGTGCATGCACTGATGACGTGGCTGATCTGGCACTGATCATGTGTTTATCAGGCAGTGATCAGTGACTGACAGGCGCTGATCATGGGACTGTACACGCACTGATCACGTGACTGCGCATGCACTGATGACGTGGCTGATCGGGCACTGATCACGTGTTTATCAGGCAGTGATCAGTGACTGACAGGCGCTGAGCATGGGACTGTGCACGCACTGATCACGTGGCTATCATGCACTGATCACGTGACTGGGCATGCACTGATGACGTGGCTGATCGGGCACTGATCACGTGTTTATCAGGCAGTGATCAGTGACTGACAGGCGCTGAACATGGGACTGTGCACGCACTGATCACGTGGCTGATCAGGAACTGACCACCTGACTGCGCATGCAGTGATCACGTGGCTGGTCGTTCACTGATCACGTGTTTATCATTCGGTGATCACGTGACTGAGAGGCGCTGATCCCGTGACTGTGCCATCAGTGATCACGTGGCTGATCCTGCACTGATATCGTGACTGAGCATGCACTGATCATGTGCCGGGAGCCGGGGAGGCATTCCACTCTGGACAAAGGTCATGAGGAAGGAGGCTGGGCATACGCAAATGCGGGATCGAGCCTCAGGAGTCCACCCGGATATTCTCGAGCATCTCCCCCCCAAAAAAACCAGAGTCTGCCTTCTGTATTGCTTTGTGCTCTCACCTCTGATTTCACTGGGGGCTGTCCCCCATCACCATCTCGATCTCTCTGTCAAAGAGTTAACTTACAGCTCCAATTCATAAAGTTCCTTGTCATTCTTCCCTTTAACTTCCAGCTGAGTCTCCATCTGGAGCTCGGAACACACCACGCTTCCTAATTATGCCTGGGCTGCTAAGACCCACTCGAGAAGGTGTCTAGGGTGAGGCACCTTCCGCTATTCGAGAGGGCGCCTGGGGCCTACGTAAGTGGTGCAAACTTCTTGTCTTGAAGTTTCAATGGTCTCCCGCGTAAACCAAGCTACTCAGTCCCTTTTCTCCACCGAATTTTCCTACTGAGCTCTCCTCATACTATTATTCTTGACATCTCTGATGAGCATATAAATAGTCGCCTAGGCCATCTCTCCTTCGAATACCCTGGATCAGCTGGGGCTGGTCCCCGGCAGGTAGCGCCTGAACTGGGACCTCAGGAGGCAATACTCAAAGAGCTGAGCAGACACGAACCACGCAATCAGCAGGCAATAAGCATGGAGCTCAGCAGGGACGAATCATGCTGCTCAACTGGCAATAAGCAAGCAGGTGACCAGGCAGGAATCACTCAGCTCAGCTGGCAAATGTCAAGCAGATGAGCCGACAGGAATCACGCAGCTCAGCCGGCAAATGTCATGCAGATGAGCCGGCAGGAATCACGCAGCTCAGCAGGCCCTGATTAAGTGACTCTGCAGGCACTGATCACGTGGCTGATCAAGTACAGATCACGTGACTGAGCATGCACTGATGACGTGGCTGATCAGGCACTGATCACATGGCTCATCATGCACTGATCACGTGTTTCTCAAGCAAAGATCAGTGACTGACAGGCGCTGATCATGGGACTGTGCACTCACTGATCACGTTGCTATCATGCACTGATCACGTGACTGCGCATGCACTGATGACGTGGCTGATCCGGCACGGATCACGTGTTTATCAGGCAGTGATCAGTGACTGACAGGCGCTCATCATGGGACTGTGCACGCACTGATCATGTGGCTGATCAGGAACTGACCACCTGACTGCGCATGCAGTGATCACGTGGCTGGTCGTTCACTGATCACGTGTTTATCATACGGTGATCACGTGACTGAGAGGCGCTGATCACGTGACTGTGCCGTCAGTGATCACGTGGCTGATCATGCATTGATATCGTGACTGAGCATGCCCTGATCATGTTTTGGGAGCCGGGGAGTCATTCCACTCTGGACAAAGGTCATGACGAAGGAGACTCGGCATACGCAAATGCGGGATCGAGCCTCAGGAGTCCACCCGGATATTCTCGAGCATCTCCCTCCCAAAAAAACCAGAGTCTGCCTACTGTATTGCTTTGTGCTCTCACCTCTGATTTCCCCGGGAGCTGTCCCCCACCACCATTTCGCTCTCTCTCTCAAAGGGTTAACTTACAGCTCCAATTCATGAAGTTCCTTGTCATTCTTCCCTTTAACTTCCAGCTGAGTCTCCATCTGGAGCGCGGAACCCACCACGCTTTCTAATTATGCTTGGGGTGCTAAGACCCACTGGAGAAGGTGTCTAGGGTGAGGCACCTTCCGCTATTCGAGAGTGCGCCTGGGGCCTACGTAAGAGGTGCAAACTGTTGTCTTGAAGTTTGATTGGTCTCCCGCGTAAACCAAGCTACTCAGTCTCTTTTCTCCACCAAATTTTCCTACTGAGCTCTACTTATACTATTATTCTTGACATCTCTGATTAGCATGTAAATAGTAGCCTAGGCCATCTCTCCTTCGAATACCCTTGATCAGCTTTGACTGATCCCCGGCAGGTGGGGCCCGAACAGGGACCTCAGGAGGCAATACTCAAGGAGCTGAGCAGACACGAACCACGCAATCAGCAGGCAATAAGCATGGAGCTCAGCAGTGACGAATCATGCTGCTGAACTGCCAATAACCAAGCAGGTGACCAGGCAGGAATCACTCAGCTCAGCTGTCAATTGTCATGCAGATGAGCCGGCAGGAATCACGCAGCTCAGCAGGCCCTGATCACGTGACTCGGCAGGCAATGATCACGTGGCTGATAAAGTACAGATCACGTGACTGAGCATGCACTGATCACGTGGCTATCATGCACTGATCACCTGTTTATCAGGCAGTGATCAGTGACTGACAGGCACTGATCATGGGACTGTGCACGAACTGATCACATGGCTATCATGCACTGATCACGAGACTGCGCATCCACTGGTGACGTGGCTGATCGGGCACTGATCACCTGGCTCATCCTGCACTGATCACGTGTTTATCAGGCAGTGATCAGTGACTGACAGGCGCTGATGATGGGACTGTGCACGCACTGATCACGTGGCTATCATGCACTGATCACGTGACTGCCCATGCACTCATGACGTGGCTGATCGGGCACTGATCACGTGTTTATCAGGCAGTGATCAGTGACTGACAGGAGCTGATCATGGAACTGTGCACGCACTGATCACATAGCTGATCAGGAGCTGACCACCTGACTGCGCATGCAGTGATCCCGTGGCTGGTCGTTCACTCATCACGTGTTTATCATTCGGTGATCCCGTGACTGAGAGGCGCTGATCACGTGACTGTGCAGTCAGTGATTACGTGGCTGATCATGCACTGATATCGTGGCTCAGCATGCACCGATCATGTGCAGGGAGCCAGTGAGGCATTCCAGTCTGGACAAAGGTCATGAGTAAGGAGGCTCGGCATACGCAAATGTGGGATCGAGCCTCGGGAGTCCACCCAGATGTTCTCGAGCATCTCCCCACCAACAAAACCAGAGTCTGCCTACTTTATTGCTTTGTGCTCTCACCTCTGATTTCACTGGGGGCTGTCCCCCAGCACCATCTCGCTGTCTATGTCAAACAGTTAACTTACAGCTCCAATTCATAAAGTTCCTTGTCATTCTTCCTTGTAACTTTCAGCTGAGTCAGCATCTGGAAGGCAGAACTCACCTCGATTACTAATTATGCCTGGGCTGCTAAGACCCACTCGAGAAGGTGTCTAGGGTGAGGCACCTTCCGCTATTCGAGAGGGCGCCTGCGGCCTACGTAAGTGGTGCAAACTTCTTGTCTTGAAGTTTTATTGGTCTCCCGTGTTATCCAAGCTACTCAGTCTCTTTTCTCCACCGAATTTTCCTACTGAGCTCTCCTCATACTATTATTCTTGACATCTCTGATTAGCATAGAAATAGTCGCCTAGGCCATCTCTCCTTCGAATACCATGGATCAGCTGGGGCTGGTCCCCGGCAGTTGGCGCCCGAACAGGGACCTCAGGAGGCAATACTCAAAGAGCTGAGCAGACACGAACCACGCAATCAGCAGGCAATAAGCATGGAGCTCAGCAGGGACGAATCATGCTGCTCAACTGGCAATAAGCAAGCAGGTGACCAGGCAGGAATCACTCAGCTCAGCTGGCAATTGTCAAGCAGATGAGCCGACAGGAATCACGCAGCTCAGCCGGCAAATGTCATGCAGATGAGCCGGCAGGAATCACGCAGCTCAGCAGGCCCTGATCACCTGACTCTGCAGGCAATGATCACGTGGCTGATCAAGTACAGATCACGTGACTGCGCATGCACTGATGACGTGGCTGATCAGTCACTGATCACGTGTTTATCAGGCAATGATCAGTGACTGACAGGCGCTGAACATGGGACTGTGCACGCACTGATCACGTGGCTATCATGCACTGATCACATGACTGTGCATGCACTGATGACGTGGCTGATCTGGCACTGATCATGTGTTTATCAGGCAGTGATCAGTGACTGACAGGCGCTGATCATGGGACTGTACACGCACTGATCACGTGACTGCGCATGCACTGATGACGTGGCTGATCGGGCACTGATCATGTGTTTATCAGGCAGTGATCAGTGACTGACAGGCGCTGAGCATGGGACTGTGCACGCACTGATCACGTGGCTATCATGCACTGATCACGTGACTGGGCATGCACTGATGACGTGGCTGATCGGGCACTGATCACGTGTTTATCAGGCAGTGATCAGTGACTGACAGGCGCTGAACATGGGACTGTGCACGCACTGATCACGTGGCTGATCAGGAACTGACCACCTGACTGCGCATGCAGTGATCACGTGGCTGGTCGTTCACTGATCACGTGTTTATCATTCGGTGATCACGTGACTGAGAGGCGCTGATCCCGTGACTGTGCCATCAGTGATCACGTGGCTGATCCTGCACTGATATCGTGACTGAGCATGCACTGATCATGTGCCGGGAGCCGGGGAGGCATTCCACTCTGGACAAAGGTCATGAGGAAGGAGGCTGGGCATACGCAAATGCGGGATCGAGCCTCAGGAGTCCACCCGGATATTCTCGAGCATCTCCCCCCCAAAAAAACCAGAGTCTGCCTTCTGTATTGCTTTGTGCTCTCACCTCTGATTTCACTGGGGGCTGTCCCCCATCACCATCTCGATCTCTCTGTCAAAGAGTTAACTTACAGCTCCAATTCATAAAGTTCCTTGTCATTCTTCCCTTTAACTTCCAGCTGAGTCTCCATCTGGAGCTCGGAACACACCACGCTTCCTAATTATGCCTGGGCTGCTAAGACCCACTGGAGAAGATATCTAGGGTGAGGCACCTTCCGCTATTCGAGAGGGCGCCTGGGGCCTACGTAAGTGGTGCAAACTTCTTGTCTTGAAGTTTCAATGGTCTCCCGCGTAAACCAAGCTACTCAGTCCCTTTTCTCCACCGAATTTTCCTACTGAGCTCTCCTCATACTATTATTCTTGACATCTCTGATGAGCATATAAATAGTCGCCTAGGCCATCTCTCCTTCGAATACCCTGGATCAGCTGGGGCTGGTCCCCGGCAGGTAGCGCCTGAACTGGGACCTCAGGAGGCAATACTCAAAGAGCTGAGCAGACACGAACCACGCAATCAGCAGGCAATAAGCATGGAGCTCAGCAGGGACGAATCATGCTGCTCAACTGGCAATAAGCAAGCAGGTGACCAGGCAGGAATCACTCAGCTCAGCTGGCAAATGTCAAGCAGATGAGCCGACAGGAATCACGCAGCTCAGCCGGCAAATGTCATGCAGATGAGCCGGCAGGAATCACGCAGCTCAGCAGGCCCTGATTAAGTGACTCTGCAGGCACTGATCACGTGGCTGATCAAGTACAGATCACGTGACTGAGCATGCACTGATGACGTGGCTGATCAGGCACTGATCACATGGCTCATCATGCACTGATCACGTGTTTCTCAAGCAAAGATCAGTGACTGACAGGCGCTGATCATGGGACTGTGCACTCACTGATCACGTTGCTATCATGCACTGATCACGTGACTGCGCATGCACTGATGACGTGGCTGATCCGGCACGGATCACGTGTTTATCAGGCAGTGATCAGTGACTGACAGGCGCTCATCATGGGACTGTGCACGCACTGATCATGTGGCTGATCAGGAACTGACCACCTGACTGCGCATGCAGTGATCACATGGCTGGTCGTTCACTGATCACGTGTTTATCATACGGTGATCACGTGACTGAGAGGCGCTGATCACGTGACTGTGCCGTCAGTGATCACGTGGCTGATCATGCATTGATATCGTGACTGAGCATGCCCTGATCATGTTTTGGGAGCCGGGGAGTCATTCCACTCTGGACAAAGGTCATGACGAAGGAGACTCGGCATACGCAAATGCGGGATCGAGCCTCAGGAGTCCACCCGGATATTCTCGAGCATCTCCCTCCCAAAAAAACCAGAGTCTGCCTACTGTATTGCTTTGTGCTCTCACCTCTGATTTCCCCGGGAGCTGTCCCCCACCACCATTTCGCTCTCTCTCTCAAAGGGTTAACTTACAGCTCCAATTCATGAAGTTCCTTGTCATTCTTCCCTTTAACTTCCAGCTGAGTCTCCATCTGGAGCGCGGAACCCACCACGCTTTCTAATTATGCTTGGGGTGCTAAGACCCACTGGAGAAGGTGTCTAGGGTGAGGCACCTTCCGCTATTCGAGAGTGCGCCTGGGGCCTACGTAAGAGGTGCAAACTGTTGTCTTGAAGTTTGATTGGTCTCCCGCGTAAACCAAGCTACTCAGTCTCTTTTCTCCACCAAATTTTCCTACTGAGCTCTACTTATACTATTATTCTTGACATCTCTGATTAGCATGTAAATAGTAGCCTAGGCCATCTCTCCTTCGAATACCCTTGATCAGCTTTGACTGATCCCCGGCAGGTGGGGCCCGAACAGGGACCTCAGGAGGCAATACTCAAGGAGCTGAGCAGACACGAACCACGCAATCAGCAGGCAATAAGCATGGAGCTCAGCAGTGACGAATCATGCTGCTGAACTGCCAATAACCAAGCAGGTGACCAGGCAGGAATCACTCAGCTCAGCTGTCAATTGTCATGCAGATGAGCCGGCAGGAATCACGCAGCTCAGCAGGCCCTGATCACGTGACTCGGCAGGCAATGATCACGTGGCTGATAAAGTACAGATCACGTGACTGAGCATGCACTGATCACGTGGCTATCATGCACTGATCACCTGTTTATCAGGCAGTGATCAGTGACTGACAGGCACTGATCATGGGACTGTGCACGAACTGATCACATGGCTATCATGCACTGATCACGAGACTGCGCATCCACTGGTGACGTGGCTGATCGGGCACTGATCACCTGGCTCATCCTGCACTGATCACGTGTTTATCAGGCAGTGATCAGTGACTGACAGGCGCTGATGATGGGACTGTGCACGCACTGATCACGTGGCTATCATGCACTGATCACGTGACTGCCCATGCACTCATGACGTGGCTGATCGGGCACTGATCACGTGTTTATCAGGCAGTGATCAGTGACTGACAGGAGCTGATCATGGAACTGTGCACGCACTGATCACATAGCTGATCAGGAGCTGACCACCTGACTGCGCATGCAGTGATCCCGTGGCTGGTCGTTCACTCATCACGTGTTTATCATTCGGTGATCCCGTGACTGAGAGGCGCTGATCACGTGACTGTGCAGTCAGTGATTACGTGGCTGATCATGCACTGATATCGTGGCTCAGCATGCACCGATCATGTGCAGGGAGCCAGTGAGGCATTCCAGTCTGGACAAAGGTCATGAGTAAGGAGGCTCGGCATACGCAAATGTGGGATCGAGCCTCGGGAGTCCACCCAGATGTTCTCGAGCATCTCCCCACCAACAAAACCAGAGTCTGCCTACTTTATTGCTTTGTGCTCTCACCTCTGATTTCACTGGGGGCTGTCCCCCAGCACCATCTCGCTGTCTATGTCAAACAGTTAACTTACAGCTCCAATTCATAAAGTTCCTTGTCATTCTTCCTTGTAACTTTCAGCTGAGTCAGCATCTGGAAGGCAGAACTCACCTCGATTACTAATTATGCCTGGGCTGCTAAGACCCACTCGAGAAGGTGTCTAGGGTGAGGCACCTTCCGCTATTCGAGAGGGCGCCTGCGGCCTACGTAAGTGGTGCAAACTTCTTGTCTTGAAGTTTTATTGGTCTCCCGTGTTATCCAAGCTACTCAGTCTCTTTTCTCCACCGAATTTTCCTACTGAGCTCTCCTCATACTATTATTCTTGACATCTCTGATTAGCATAGAAATAGTCGCCTAGGCCATCTCTCCTTCGAATACCATGGATCAGCTGGGGCTGGTCCCCGGCAGTTGGCGCCCGAACAGGGACCTCAGGAGGCAATACTCAAAGAGCTGAGCAGACACGAACCACGCAATCAGCAGGCAATAAGCATGGAGCTCAGCAGGGACGAATCATGCTGCTCAACTGGCAATAAGCAAGCAGGTGACCAGGCAGGAATCACTCAGCTCAGCTGGCAATTGTCAAGCAGATGAGCCGACAGGAATCACGCAGCTCAGCCGGCAAATGTCATGCAGATGAGCCGGCAGGAATCACGCAGCTCAGCAGGCCCTGATCACCTGACTCTGCAGGCAATGATCACGTGGCTGATCAAGTACAGATCACGTGACTGCGCATGCACTGATGACGTGGCTGATCAGTCACTGATCACGTGTTTATCAGGCAATGATCAGTGACTGACAGGCGCTGAACATGGGACTGTGCACGCACTGATCACGTGGCTATCATGCACTGATCACATGACTGTGCATGCACTGATGACGTGGCTGATCTGGCACTGATCATGTGTTTATCAGGCAGTGATCAGTGACTGACAGGCGCTGATCATGGGACTGTACACGCACTGATCACGTGACTGCGCATGCACTGATGACGTGGCTGATCGGGCACTGATCATGTGTTTATCAGGCAGTGATCAGTGACTGACAGGCGCTGAGCATGGGACTGTGCACGCACTGATCACGTGGCTATCATGCACTGATCACGTGACTGGGCATGCACTGATGACGTGGCTGATCGGGCACTGATCACGTGTTTATCAGGCAGTGATCAGTGACTGACAGGCGCTGAACATGGGACTGTGCACGCACTGATCACGTGGCTGATCAGGAACTGACCACCTGACTGCGCATGCAGTGATCACGTGGCTGGTCGTTCACTGATCACGTGTTTATCATTCGGTGATCACGTGACTGAGAGGCGCTGATCCCGTGACTGTGCCATCAGTGATCACGTGGCTGATCCTGCACTGATATCGTGACTGAGCATGCACTGATCATGTGCCGGGAGCCGGGGAGGCATTCCACTCTGGACAAAGGTCATGAGGAAGGAGGCTGGGCATACGCAAATGCGGGATCGAGCCTCAGGAGTCCACCCGGATATTCTCGAGCATCTCCCCCCCAAAAAAACCAGAGTCTGCCTTCTGTATTGCTTTGTGCTCTCACCTCTGATTTCACTGGGGGCTGTCCCCCATCACCATCTCGATCTCTCTGTCAAAGAGTTAACTTACAGCTCCAATTCATAAAGTTCCTTGTCATTCTTCCCTTTAACTTCCAGCTGAGTCTCCATCTGGAGCTCGGAACACACCACGCTTCCTAATTATGCCTGGGCTGCTAAGACCCACTGGAGAAGATATCTAGGGTGAGGCACCTTCCGCTATTCGAGAGGGCGCCTGGGGCCTACGTAAGTGGTGCAAACTTCTTGTCTTGAAGTTTCAATGGTCTCCCGCGTAAACCAAGCTACTCAGTCCCTTTTCTCCACCGAATTTTCCTACTGAGCTCTCCTCATACTATTATTCTTGACATCTCTGATGAGCATATAAATAGTCGCCTAGGCCATCTCTCCTTCGAATACCCTGGATCAGCTGGGGCTGGTCCCCGGCAGGTAGCGCCTGAACTGGGACCTCAGGAGGCAATACTCAAAGAGCTGAGCAGACACGAACCACGCAATCAGCAGGCAATAAGCATGGAGCTCAGCAGGGACGAATCATGCTGCTCAACTGGCAATAAGCAAGCAGGTGACCAGGCAGGAATCACTCAGCTCAGCTGGCAAATGTCAAGCAGATGAGCCGACAGGAATCACGCAGCTCAGCCGGCAAATGTCATGCAGATGAGCCGGCAGGAATCACGCAGCTCAGCAGGCCCTGATTAAGTGACTCTGCAGGCACTGATCACGTGGCTGATCAAGTACAGATCACGTGACTGAGCATGCACTGATGACGTGGCTGATCAGGCACTGATCACATGGCTCATCATGCACTGATCACGTGTTTCTCAAGCAAAGATCAGTGACTGACAGGCGCTGATCATGGGACTGTGCACTCACTGATCACGTTGCTATCATGCACTGATCACGTGACTGCGCATGCACTGATGACGTGGCTGATCCGGCACGGATCACGTGTTTATCAGGCAGTGATCAGTGACTGACAGGCGCTCATCATGGGACTGTGCACGCACTGATCATGTGGCTGATCAGGAACTGACCACCTGATTGCGCATGCAGTGATCACGTGGCTGGTCGTTCACTGATCACGTGTTTATCATACGGTGATCACGTGACTGAGAGGCGCTGATCACGTGACTGTGCCGTCAGCGATCACGTGGCTGATCATGCATTGATATCGTGACTGAGCATGCCCTGATCATGTTTTGGGAGCCGGGGAGTCATTCCACTCTGGACAAAGGTCATGACGAAGGAGACTCGGCATACGCAAATGCGGGATCGAGCCTCAGGAGTCCACCCGGATATTCTCGAGCATCTCCCCCCCAAAAAAACCAGAGTCTGCCTACTGTATTGCTTTGTGCTCTCACCTTTGATTTCCCCGGGAGCTGTCCCCCACCACCATTTCGCTCTCTCTCTCAAAGGGTTAACTTACAGCTCCAATTCATGAAGTTCCTTGTCATTCTTCCCTTTAACTTCCAGCTGAGTCTCCATCTGGAGCGCAGAACCCACCACGCTTTCTAATTATGCTTGGGGTGCTAAGACCCACTGGAGAAGGTGTCTAGGGTGAGGCACCTTCCGCTATTCGAGAGTGCGCCTGGGGCCTACGTAAGAGGTGCAAACTGTTGTCTTGAAGTTTGATTGGTCTCCCGCGTAAACCAAGCTACTCAGTCTCTTTTCTCCACCAAATTTTCCTACTGAGCTCTACTTATACTATTATTCTTGACATCTCTGATTAGCATGTAAATAGTAGCCTAGGCCATCTCTCCTTCGAATACCCTTGATCAGCTTTGACTGATCCCCGGCAGGTGGGGCCCGAACAGGGACCTCAGGAGGCAATACTCAAGGAGCTGAGCAGACACGAACCACGCAATCAGCAGGCAATAAGCATGGAGCTCAGCAGTGACGAATCATGCTGCTGAACTGCCAATAACCAAGCAGGTGACCAGGCAGGAATCACTCAGCTCAGCTGTCAATTGTCATGCAGATGAGCCGGCAGGAATCACGCAGCTCAGCAGGCCCTGATCACGTGACTCGGCAGGCAATGATCACGTGGCTGATAAAGTACAGATCACGTGACTGAGCATGCACTGATCACGTGGCTATCATGCACTGATCACCTGTTTATCAGGCAGTGATCAGTGACTGACAGGCACTGATCATGGGACTGTGCACGAACTGATCACATGGCTATCATGCACTGATCACGAGACTGCGCATCCACTGGTGACGTGGCTGATCGGGCACTGATCACCTGGCTCATCCTGCACTGATCACGTGTTTATCAGGCAGTGATCAGTGACTGACAGGCGCTGATGATGGGACTGTGCACGCACTGATCACGTGGCTATCATGCACTGATCACGTGACTGCCCATGCACTCATGACGTGGCTGATCGGGCACTGATCACGTGTTTATCAGGCAGTGATCAGTGACTGACAGGAGCTGATCATGGAACTGTGCACGCACTGATCACATAGCTGATCAGGAGCTGACCACCTGACTGCGCATGCAGTGATCCCGTGGCTGGTCGTTCACTCATCACGTGTTTATCATTCGGTGATCCCGTGACTGAGAGGCGCTGATCACGTGACTGTGCAGTCAGTGATTACGTGGCTGATCATGCACTGATATCGTGGCTCAGCATGCACCGATCATGTGCAGGGAGCCAGTGAGGCATTCCAGTCTGGACAAAGGTCATGAGTAAGGAGGCTCGGCATACGCAAATGTGGGATCGAGCCTCGGGAGTCCACCCAGATGTTCTCGAGCATCTCCCCACCAACAAAACCAGAGTCTGCCTACTTTATTGCTTTGTGCTCTCACCTCTGATTTCACTGGGGGCTGTCCCCCAGCACCATCTCGCTGTCTATGTCAAACAGTTAACTTACAGCTCCAATTCATAAAGTTCCTTGTCATTCTTCCTTGTAACTTTCAGCTGAGTCAGCATCTGGAAGGCAGAACTCACCTCGATTACTAATTATGCCTGGGCTGCTAAGACCCACTCGAGAAGGTGTCTAGGGTGAGGCACCTTCCGCTATTCGAGAGGGCGCCTGCGGCCTACGTAAGTGGTGCAAACTTCTTGTCTTGAAGTTTTATTGGTCTCCCGTGTTATCCAAGCTACTCAGTCTCTTTTCTCCACCGAATTTTCCTACTGAGCTCTCCTCATACTATTATTCTTGACATCTCTGATTAGCATAGAAATAGTCGCCTAGGCCATCTCTCCTTCGAATACCATGGATCAGCTGGGGCTGGTCCCCGGCAGTTGGCGCCCGAACAGGGACCTCAGGAGGCAATACTCAAAGAGCTGAGCAGACACGAACCACGCAATCAGCAGGCAATAAGCATGGAGCTCAGCAGGGACGAATCATGCTGCTCAACTGGCAATAAGCAAGCAGGTGACCAGGCAGGAATCACTCAGCTCAGCTGGCAATTGTCAAGCAGATGAGCCGACAGGAATCACGCAGCTCAGCCGGCAAATGTCATGCAGATGAGCCGGCAGGAATCACGCAGCTCAGCAGGCCCTGATCACCTGACTCTGCAGGCAATGATCACGTGGCTGATCAAGTACAGATCACGTGACTGCGCATGCACTGATGACGTGGCTGATCAGTCACTGATCACGTGTTTATCAGGCAATGATCAGTGACTGACAGGCGCTGAACATGGGACTGTGCACGCACTGATCACGTGGCTATCATGCACTGATCACATGACTGTGCATGCACTGATGACGTGGCTGATCTGGCACTGATCATGTGTTTATCAGGCAGTGATCAGTGACTGACAGGCGCTGATCATGGGACTGTACACGCACTGATCACGTGACTGCGCATGCACTGATGACGTGGCTGATCGGGCACTGATCATGTGTTTATCAGGCAGTGATCAGTGACTGACAGGCGCTGAGCATGGGACTGTGCATGCACTGATCACGTGGCTATCATGCACTGATCACGTGACTGGGCATGCACTGATGACGTGGCTGATCGGGCACTGATCACGTGTTTATCAGGCAGTGATCAGTGACTGACAGGCGCTGAACATGGGACTGTGCACGCACTGATCACGTGGCTGATCAGGAACTGACCACCTGACTGCGCATGCAGTGATCACGTGGCTGGTCGTTCACTGATCACGTGTTTATCATTCGGTGATCACGTGACTGAGAGGCGCTGATCCCGTGACTGTGCCATCAGTGATCACGTGGCTGATCATGCATTGATATCGTGACTGAGCATGCACTGATCATGTTTTGGGAGCCGGGGAGGCATTCCACTCTGGACAAAGGTCATGAGGACGGAGGCTGGGCATACGCAAATGCGGGATCGAGCCTCAGGAGTCCACCCGGATATTCTCGAGCATCTCCCCCCCAAAAAAACCAGAGTCTGCCTACTGTATTGCTTTGTGCTCTCACCTCTGATTTCACTGGGGGCTGTCCCCCACCACCATCTCGATCTCTCTGTCAAAGGGTTAACTTACAGCTCCAATTCATGAAGTTCCTTGTCATTCTTCCCTTTAACTTCCAGCTGAGTCTCCATCTGGAGCGCGGAACCCACCACGCTTTCTAATTATGCTTGGGGTGCTAAGACCCACTGGAGAAGGTGTCTAGGGTGAGGCACCTTCCGCTATTCGAGAGTGCGCCTGGGGCCTACGTAAGAGGTGCAAACTGTTGTCTTGAAGTTTGATTGGTCTCCCGCGTAAACCAAGCTACTCAGTCTCTTTTCTCCACCAAATTTTCCTACTGAGCTCTACTTATACTATTATTCTTGACATCTCTGATTAGCATGTAAATAGTAGCCTAGGCCATCTCTCCTTCGAATACCCTTGATCAGCTTTGACTGATCCCCGGCAGGTGGGGCCCGAACAGGGACCTCAGGAGGCAATACTCAAGGAGCTGAGCAGACACGAACCACGCAATCAGCAGGCAATAAGCATGGAGCTCAGCAGTGACGAATCATGCTACTGAACTGCCAATAACCAAGCAGGTGACCAGGCAGGAATCACTCAGCTCAGCTGTCAATTGTCATGCAGATGAGCCGGCACGAATCACGCAGCTCAGCAGGCCCTGATCACGTGACTCCGCAGGCAATGATCACGTGGCTGATAAAGTACAGATCACGTGACTGAGCATGCACTGATCACGTGGCTATCATGCACTGATCACCTGTTTATCAGGCAGTGATCAGTGACTGACAGGCACTGATCATGGGACTGTGCACGAACTGATCACATGGCTATCATGCACTGATCACAAGACTGCGCATGCACTGGTGACGTGGCTGATCGGGCACTGATCACCTGGCTCATCCTGCACTGATCACGTGTTTATCAGGCAGTGATCAGTGACTGACAGGCGCTGATGATGGGACTGTGCACGCACTGATCACGTGGCTGATCTGGAACTGACCACCTGACTGCGCATGCAGTGATCCCGTGGCTGGTCGTTCACTCATCACGTGTTTATCATTCGGTGATCCCGTGACTGAGAGGCGCTGATCACGTGACTGTGCAGTCAGTGATTACGTGGCTGATCATGCACTGATATCGTGGCTCAGCATGCACCGATCATGTGCAGGGAGCCAGTGAGGCATTCCAGTCTGGACAAAGGTCATGAGTAAGGAGGCTCGGCATACGCAAATGTGGGATCGAGCCTCGGGAGTCCACCCAGATGTTCTCGAGCATCTCCCCACCAACAAAACCAGAGTCTGCCTACTTTATTGCTTTGTGCTCTCACCTCTGATTTCACTGGGGGCTGTCCCCCAGCACCATCTCGCTGTCTATGTCAAACAGTTAACTTACAGCTCCAATTCATAAAGTTCCTTGTCATTCTTCCTTGTAACTTTCAGCTGAGTCAGCATCTGGAAGGCAGAACTCACCTCGATTACTAATTATGCCTGGGCTGCTAAGACCCACTCGAGAAGGTGTCTAGGGTGAGGCACCTTCCGCTATTCGAGAGGGCGCCTGCGGCCTACGTAAGTGGTGCAAACTTCTTGTCTTGAAGTTTGATTGGTCTCCCGTGTAAACCAAGCTACTCAGTCTCTTTTCTCCACCGAATTTTCCTACTGAGCTATCCTCATACTATTATTCTTGACATCTCTGATTAGCATAGAAATAGTCGCCTAGGCCATCTCTCCTTCGAATACCATGGATCAGCTGGGGCTGGTCCCCGGCAGTTGGCGCCCGAACAGGGACCTCAGGAGGCAATACTCAAAGAGCTGAGCAGACACGAACCACGCAATCAGCAGGCAATAAGCATGGAGCTCAGCAGTGACGAATCATGCTGCTCAACTGGCAATAATCAAGCAGGTGACCAGGCAGGAATCACTCAGCTCAGCTGGCAATTGTCAAGCATATGAGCCGACAGGAATCACACAGCTCAGCTGGCAATTGTCATGCAGATGAGCCGGCAGGAATCACGCAGCTCAGCAGGCCCTGATCACCTGACTCTGCAGGCAATGATCACGTGGCTGATCAAGTACAGATCACGTGACTGCGCATGCACTGATGACGTGGCTGATCAGTCACTGATCACGTGTTTATCAGGCAATGATCAGTGACTGACAGGCGCTGAACATGGGACTGTGCACGCACTGATCACGTGGCTATCATGCACTGATCACATGACTGTGCATGCACTGATGACGTGGCTGATCTGGCACTGATCATGTGTTTATCAGGCAGTGATCAGTGACTGACAGGCGCTGATCATGGGACTGTACACGCACTGATCACGTGACTGCGCATGCACTGATGACGTGGCTGATCGGGCACTGATCACGTGTTTATCAGGCAGTGATCAGTGACTGACAGGCGCTGAGCATGGGACTGTGCACGCACTGATCACGTGGCTATCATGCACTGATCACGTGACTGGGCATGCACTGATGACGTGGCTGATCGGGCACTGATCACGTGTTTATCAGGCAGTGATCAGTGACTGACAGGCGCTGAACATGGGACTGTGCACGCACTGATCACGTGGCTGATCAGGAACTGACCACCTGACTGCGCATGCAGTGATCACGTGGCTGGTCGTTCACTGATCACGTGTTTATCATTCGGTGATCACGTGACTGAGAGGCGCTGATCCCGTGACTGTGCCATCAGTGATCACGTGGCTGATCCTGCACTGATATCGTGACTGAGCATGCACTGATCATGTGCCGGGAGCCGGGGAGGCATTCCACTCTGGACAAAGGTCATGAGGAAGGAGGCTGGGCATACGCAAATGCGGGATCGAGCCTCAGGAGTCCACCCGGATATTCTCGAGCATCTCCCCCCCAAAAAAACCAGAGTCTGCCTTCTGTATTGCTTTGTGCTCTCACCTCTGATTTCACTGGGGGCTGTCCCCCATCACCATCTCGATCTCTCTGTCAAAGAGTTAACTTACAGCTCCAATTCATAAAGTTCCTTGTCATTCTTCCCTTTAACTTCCAGCTGAGTCTCCATCTGGAGCTCGGAACACACCACGCTTCCTAATTATGCCTGGGCTGCTAAGACCCACTCGAGAAGGTGTCTAGGGTGAGGCACCTTCCGCTATTCGAGAGGGCGCCTGGGGCCTACGTAAGTGGTGCAAACTTCTTGTCTTGAAGTTTCAATGGTCTCCCGCGTAAACCAAGCTACTCAGTCCCTTTTCTCCACCGAATTTTCCTACTGAGCTCTCCTCATACTATTATTCTTGACATCTCTGATGAGCATATAAATAGTCGCCTAGGCCATCTCTCCTTCGAATACCCTGGATCAGCTGGGGCTGGTCCCCGGCAGGTAGCGCCTGAACTGGGACCTCAGGAGGCAATACTCAAAGAGCTGAGCAGACACGAACCACGCAATCAGCAGGCAATAAGCATGGAGCTCAGCAGGGACGAATCATGCTGCTCAACTGGCAATAAGCAAGCAGGTGACCAGGCAGGAATCACTCAGCTCAGCTGGCAAATGTCAAGCAGATGAGCCGACAGGAATCACGCAGCTCAGCCGGCAAATGTCATGCAGATGAGCCGGCAGGAATCACGCAGCTCAGCAGGCCCTGATTAAGTGACTCTGCAGGCACTGATCACGTGGCTGATCAAGTACAGATCACGTGACTGAGCATGCACTGATGACGTGGCTGATCAGGCACTGATCACAAGGCTCATCATGCACTGATCACGTGTTTCTCAAGCAAAGATCAGTGACTGACAGGCGCTGATCATGGGACTGTGCACTCACTGATCACGTTGCTATCATGCACTGATCACGTGACTGCGCATGCACTGATGACGTGGCTGATCCGGCACGGATCACGTGTTTATCAGGCAGTGATCAGTGACTGACAGGCTCTCATCATGGGACTGTGCACGCACTGATCATGTGGCTGATCAGGAACTGACCACCTGATTGCGCATGCAGTGATCACGTGGCTGGTCGTTCACTGATCACGTGTTTATCATACGGTGATCACGTGACTGAGAGGCGCTGATCACGTGACTGTGCCGTCAGCGATCACGTGGCTGATCATGCATTGATATCGTGACTGAGCATGCCCTGATCATGTTTTGGGAGCCGGGGAGTCATTCCACTCTGGACAAAGGTCATGACGAAGGAGACTCGGCATACGCAAATGCGGGATCGAGCCTCAGGAGTCCACCCGGATATTCTCGAGCATCTCCCCCCCAAAAAAACCAGAGTCTGCCTACTGTATTGCTTTGTGCTCTCACCTCTGATTTCCCCGGGAGCTGTCCCCCACCACCATTTCGCTCTCTCTCTCAAAGGGTTAACTTACAGCTCCAATTCATGAAGTTCCTTGTCATTCTTCCCTTTAACTTCCAGCTGAGTCTCCATCTGGAGCGCGGAACCCACCACGCTTTCTAATTATGCTTGGGGTGCTAAGACCCACTGGAGAAGGTGTCTAGGGTGAGGCACCTTCCGCTATTCGAGAGTGCGCCTGGGGCCTACGTAAGAGGTGCAAACTGTTGTCTTGAAGTTTGATTGGTCTCCCGCGTAAACCAAGCTACTCAGTCTCTTTTCTCCACCAAATTTTCCTACTGAGCTCTACTTATACTATTATTCTTGACATCTCTGATTAGCATGTAAATAGTAGCCTAGGCCATCTCTCCTTCGAATACCCTTGATCAGCTTTGACTGATCCCCGGCAGGTGGGGCCCGAACAGGGACCTCAGGAGGCAATACTCAAGGAGCTGAGCAGACACGAACCACGCAATCAGCAGGCAATAAGCATGGAGCTCAGCAGTGACGAATCATGCTGCTGAACTGCCAATAACCAAGCAGGTGATCAGGCAGGAATCACTCAGCTCAGCTGTCAATTGTCATGCAGATGAGCCGGCAGGAATCACGCAGCTCAGCAGGCCCTGATCACGTGACTCGGCAGGCAATGATCACGTGGCTGATAAAGTACAGATCACGTGACTGAGCATGCACTGATCACGTGGCTATCATGCACTGATCACCTGTTTATCAGGCAGTGATCAGTGACTGACAGGCACTGATCATGGGACTGTGCACGAACTGATCACATGGCTATCATGCACTGATCACGAGACTGCGCATGCACTGGTGACGTGGCTGATCGGGCACTGATCACCTGGCTCATCGTGCACTGATCACGTGTTTATCAGGCAGTGATCAGTGACTGACAGGCGCTGATGATGGGACTGTGCACGCACTGATCACGTGGCTATCATGCACTGATCACGTGACTGCCCATGCACTCATGACGTGGCTGATCGGGCACTGATCACGTGTTTATCAGGCAGTGATCAGTGACTGACAGGAGCTGATCATGGAACTGTGCACGCACTGATCACATAGCTGATCAGGAGCTGACCACCTGACTGCGCATGCAGTGATCCCGTGGCTGGTCGTTCACTCATCACGTGTTTATCATTCGGTGATCCCGTGACTGAGAGGCGCTGATCACGTGACTGTGCAGTCAGTGATTACGTGGCTGATCATGCACTGATATCGTGGCTCAGCATGCACCGATCATGTGCAGGGAGCCAGTGAGGCATTCCAGTCTGGACAAAGGTCATGAGTAAGGAGGCTCGGCATACGCAAATGTGGGATCGAGCCTCGGGAGTCCACCCAGATGTTCTCGAGCATCTCCCCACCAACAAAACCAGAGTCTGCCTACTTTATTGCTTTGTGCTCTCACCTCTGATTTCACTGGGGGCTGTCCCCCATCACCATCTCGCTGTCTATGTCAAACAGTTAACTTACAGCTCCAATTCATAAAGTTCCTTGTCATTCTTCCTTGTAACTTTCAGCTGAGTCAGCATCTGGAAGGCAGAACTCACCTCGATTACTAATTATGCCTGGGCTGCTAAGACCCACTCGAGAAGGTGTCTAGGGTGAGGCACCTTCCGCTATTCGAGAGGGCGCCTGCGGCCTACGTAAGTGGTGCAAACTTCTTGTCTTGAAGTTGATTGGTCTCCCGCGTAAACCAAGCTACTCAGTCTCTTTTCTCCACCGAATTTTCCTACTGAGCTATCCTCATACTATTATTCTTGACATCTCTGTTTAGCATATAAATAGTCGCCTAGGCCATCTCTCTTCGAATACCCTGGATCAGCTGGGGCTGGACCACGGCAGGTGGCGCCCGAACAGGGACCTCAGGAGGCAGTACTCAAAGAGATGAGCAGACACGAACCACGCAATCAGCAGGCAATAAGCATGGAGCTCAGCAGTGACGAATCATGCTACTGAACTGGCAATAATCAAGCAGGTGACCAGGCAGGAATCACTCAGCTCAGCTGGCAATTGTAAAACAGATGAGCCGACAGGAATCACGCAGCTCAGCTGGCAATTGTCATGCAGATGAGCCGGCAGGAATCACGCAGCTCAGCAGGCCCTGATCACGTGACTCTGCAGGCACTGATGACGTGGCTGATCAAGTACAGATCACGTGACTGAGCATGCACTGATCACGTGGCTATCATGCACTGATCACTTGACTGCCCATGCACTGATGACGTGACTGATTGGGCACTGATCACGTGGCTCATCATGCACTGATCACCTGTTTATCAGGCAGTGATCAGTGACTGACTGGCACTGATCATGGGACTGTGCACGCACTGATCACTTGGCTGATCAGGAACTGACTACCTGACTGCGCATGCAGTGATCACTTGGCTGATCTTTCACTGATCACCTGTGTATCAT
The DNA here is from genome assembly GCF_029378745.1 of Bos indicus. Classification (NCBI taxonomy): domain Eukaryota; kingdom Metazoa; phylum Chordata; class Mammalia; order Artiodactyla; family Bovidae; genus Bos; species Bos indicus. Next base: position 47,097 of record NC_091772.1, on the reverse strand, counting down.
ACGGTGATCACGTAACTGAGAGGCGCTGATCACGTGACTGTGCCGTCAGTGATCACGTGGCTGATCATGCACTGATATCGTGACTGAGCATGCACTGATCATGTGCCGGGAGCCGTGGAGGCATTCCACTCTGGACAAAGCTCATGAGGAAGGAGGCTCGGCATACCCAAATGTGGGATCGAGCCTCAGGAATCCACCCGGATATACTCGAGCATCTCCCCCCCAACAAAACCAGAGTCTGCCTACTGTATTGCTTTGTGCTCTCACCTCTGATTTCACTGGGTGCTGTGCCACAGCACCATCTCGCTCTCTCTGTCAAAGAGTTAACTTACAGTTTCAATTCATAAAGTTCCTTGTCATTCTTCCTTGTAACTTACAGCTGAGTCTTCATCTGGAGTGCAAAACTCACCTCGCTTACTAATTATGCCTGGGCTGCTAAGACCCACTCGAGTAGGTGTCTAGGGTGAGGCACCTTCCGCTATTCAAGAGGGTGCCTGCGGCCTACGTAAGTGGTGCAAACTTCTTGTCTTGAAGCTTTCTTGGTCTCTCGCGTAAAACAAGCTACTCAGTCTCTTTTCTCCACCGAATTTTCCTACTGAGCTATCCTCATACTATTATTCTTGATATCTCTGATTAGCATATAAATAGTCGCCTAGGCCATCTCTCCTTCGAATACCCTGGATCAGCTGGGGCTGGTCCCTGGCAGGTGGCGCCCGAACAGGGACCTCAGGAGGCAATACTCAAAGACCTGAGCAGACACGAACCACGCATTCAGCAGGCAATAAGCATGGAGCTCAGCAGTGACGAATCATGCTGCTCAAGTGGCAATAATCAAGCAGGTGACCAGGCAGGAATCACGCAGCTCAGCTGGCAATTGTCATGCAGATGACCGGCAGGAATCACGCAGCTCAGCAGGCCCTGATCACATGACTCTGCAGGCACTGATCATGTGGCTGATCAAGCACAGATCACGTGACTGAGCATGCACTGATCACGTGGCTATCATGCACTGATCACGTGTTTATCAGGCAGTGATCAGTGACTGACAGGCGCTGATCATGGGACTGTGCACGCACTGATCACGTGGCTATCATGCACTGATCACGTGACTGGGCATGCACAGATGACGTGGCTGATCAGGCACTGATCACGTGTTTATCAGGCAGTGATCAGTGACTGACAGGCACTGATCATGGAATTGTGCACGCACTGATCACGTGGCTGATCAGGAACTGACCACCTGACTGCGCATGCAGTGATCTCGTGGCTGGTCGTTCACTGATCACGTGTTTATCATTCAGTGATACCGTGACTGAGAGGCGCTGATCACGTGACTGTGCAGTCAGTGATTACGTGGCTGATCATGCACTGATATCGTGGCTTAGCATGCACAGATCATGTGCCGGGAGCCGGGGAGGCATTCCACTCTGGACAAAGGTCATGAGGAAGGAGGCTCGGCATACGCAAATGTGGGATCGAGCCTCAGGAGTCCACCCGGATATTTTCAAGCATCTCCCCCCCCAAAAAACCAGAGTCTGCCTACTGTATTGCTTTGTGCTCTCACCTCTGATTTCACTGGGGGCTGTCCCCCACCACCATCTCGCTCTCTCTGTCAAAGAGTTAACGTACAGCTCCAATTCATAAAGTTCCTTGTCATTCTTCCCTTCAACTTCCATCTGAGTCTCCATCTGGAGCGAGGAACCCACCACGCTTCCTAATTATGCCTGGGCTGCTAAGACCCACTCGAGAAGGTGTCTAGGGTGAGGCACCTTCCGCTATTCGAGAGGGCGCCTGCGGCTTATGTAAGTGGTGCAAACTTCTTGTCTTGAAGTTTGATTGGTCTCCCGCGTAAACCAAGCTACTCAGTCTCTTTTCTCCACCGAATTTTCCTACTGAGCTATCCTCATACTATTATTCTTGACATCTCTGTTTAGCATATAAATAGTCGCGTAGGCCATCTCTCTTCGAATACCCTGGATCAGCTGGGGCTGGACCACGGCAGGTGGCGCCCGAACAGGGACCTCAGGAGGCAGTACTCAAAGAGCTGAGCAGACACGAACCACGCAATCAGCAGGCAATAAGCATGGAGCTCAGCAGTGACGAATCATGCTACTGAACTGGCAATAATCAAGCAGGTGACCAGGCAGGAATCACTCAGCTCAGCTGGCAATTGTAAAACAGATGAGCCGACAGGAATCACGCAGCTCAGCTGGCAATTGTCATGCAGATGAGCCGGCAGGAATCACGCAGCTCAGCAGGCCCTGATCACGTGACTCTGCAGGCACTGATCACGTGGCTGATCAAGTCCAGATCACGTGACTGAGCATGCACTGATCACGTGGCTATCATGCACTGATCACGTGACTGCGCATGCACTGATGACGTGGCTATCATGCACTGATCCCGTGACTGCGCATGCAGTGATCACGTGGCTGGTCGTTCACTATTCACGTGTTTATCCTACGGTGATAACGTGAATGAGAGCCGCTGATCACATGACTGTGCCGTCAGTGATCACGTGGCTGATCATGCACTGATATCCTGACTGAGCATGCACAGATCATGTGCCAGGAGCCGGGGAGGCATTCCACTCTGGACAGGGGTCATGAGGAAGGAGGCTCGGCATACGCAAATGTGGGATCGAGCCTCAGGAGTCCACCCGGATATTTTCAAGCATCTCCCCCCCAAAAAAACCAGAGTCTGCTTACTGTATTGCTTTGTGCTCTCACCTCTGATTTCACTGGGGGCTGTGCCACAGCACCATCTCGCTCTCTCTGTCAAAGAGTTAACTTACAGTTTCAATTCATAAAGTTCCTTGTCATTCTTCCTTGTAACTTCCAGCTGAGTCTTCATCTGGAGCGCAAAACTCACCTCGCTTACTAATTATGCCTGGGCTGCTAAGACCCACTCGAGTAGGTGTCTAGGGTGAGGCACCTTCCGCTATTCAAGAGGGTGCCTGCGGCCTACGTAAGTGGTGCAAACTTCTTGTCTTGAAGCTTTCTTGGTCTCTCGCGTAAAACAAGCTACTCAGTCTCTTTTCTCCACCGAATTTTCCTACTGAGCTATCCTCATACTATTATTCTTGATATCTCTGATTAGCATATAAATAGTCGCCTAGGCCATCTCTCCTTCGAATACCCTGGATCAGCTGGGGCTGGTCCCTGGCAGGTGGCGCCCGAACAGGGACCTCAGGAGGCAATACTCAAAGACCTGAGCAGACACGAACCACGCATTCAGCAGGCAATAAGCATGGAGCTCAGCAGTGACGAATCATGCTGCTCAAGTGGCAATAATCAAGCAGGTGACCAGGCAGGAATCACGCAGCTCAGCTGGCAATTGTCATGCAGATGACCGGCAGGAATCACGCAGCTCAGCAGGCCCTGATCACATGACTCTGCAGGCACTGATCATGTGGCTGATCAAGCACAGATCACGTGACTGAGCATGCACTGATCACGTGGCTATCATGAACTGATCACGTGTTTATCAGGCAGTGATCAGTGACTGACAGGCGCTGATCATGGGACTGTGCACGCACTGATCACGTGGCTATCATGCACTGATCACGTGACTGGGCATGCACAGATGACGTGGCTGATCAGGCACTGATCACGTGTTTATCAGGCAGTGATCAGTGACTGACAGGCACTGATCATGGAATTGTGCACGCACTGATCACGTGGCTGATCAGGAACTGACCACCTGACTGCGAATGCAGTGATCTCGTGGCTGGTCGTTCACTGATCACGTGTTTATCATTCAGTGATACCGTGACTGAGAGGCGCTGATCACGTGACTGTGCAGTCAGTGATTACGTGGCTGATCATGCACTGATATCGTGGCTTAGCATGCACCGATCATGTGCCGGGAGCCGGTGAGGCATTCCAATCTGGACAAAGGTCAGGAGTAAGGAGGCTCGGCATACGCAAATGTGGGATCGAGCCTCAGGATTCCACCCGGATATTCTCGAGCATCTCCCCCCCAACAAAACCAGACTCTGCCTACTGTATTGCTTTCTGATCTAACCTCTGATTTCACTGGGGGCTGTCCCCCACCACCATCTCGCTCTCTTTGTCAAAGAGTTAACTTACAGCTCCAATTCATAAAGTTCCTTGTCATTCTTCCTTGTAACTTCCAGCTGAGTCTCCATCTGGAGGGCAGAACTCACCTCGCTTACTAATTATGCCTGGGCTGCTAAGACACACTGGAGAAGGTGTCTAGGGTGAGGCACCTTCCGCTATTCGAGAGGGCGCCTGCGGCCTACGTAAGTGGTGCAAACTTCTTGTCTTGAAGTTGATTGGTCTCCCGCGTAAACCAAGCTACTCAGTCTCTTTTCTCCACCGAATTTTCCTACTGAGCTGTCCTCATACTATTATTCTTGACATCTCTGATTAGCATATCAATAGTCGCCTAGGCCATCTCTCCTTTGAATACCCTGGATCAGCTGGGGCTGGACCACAGCAGGTGGCGCCCGAACAGGGACCTCAGAGGCAATACTCAAAGAGCTGAGCAGACACGAACCACGCAATCAGCAGGCAATAAGCATGGAGCTCAGCAGTGACGAATCATGCTGCTCAACTGGCAATAATCAAGCAGGTGACCAGGCAGGAATCACTGAGCTCAGCTGGCAATTGTCAAGCAGATGAGCCGACAGGAATCACACAGCTCAGCTGGCAATTGTAATGCAGATGAGCCGGCAGGAATCACGCAGCTCAGCAGGCCCTGACCACGTGACTGAGCATGCACTGATCACGTGGCTATCATGCACTGATCCCGTGACTGCCCATGCAGTGATCACGTGGCTGGTCGTTCACTATTCACGTGTTTATCCTATGGTGATAACGTGACTGAGAGCCGCTGATCACATGACTGTGCCGTCAGTGATCACGTGGCTGATCATGCACTGATATCGTGACTGAGCATGCACAGATCATGTGCCGGGAGCCGGGGAGGCATTCCACTCTGGACAAAGGTCATGAGGAAGGAGGCTCGGCATACGCAAATGTGGGATCGAGCCTCAGGATTCCACCCGGATATTCTCGAGCATCTCCCCCCCAACAAAACCAGACTCTGCCTACTGTATTGCTTTCTGCTCTAACCTCTGATTTCACTGGGGGCTGTCCCCCACCACCATCTCTCTCTCTTTGTCAAAGAGTTAACTTACAGCTCCAATTCATAAAGTTCCTTGTCATTCTTCCTTGTAACTTCCAGCTGAGTCTCCATCTGGAGGGCAGAACTCACCTCGCTTACTAATTATGCCTGGGCTGCTAAGACCCACTCGAGTAGGTGTCTAGGGTGAGGCACCTTCCGCTATTCAAGAGGGTGCCTGCGGCCTACGTAAGTGGTGCAAACTTCTTGTCTTGAAGCTTTCTTGGTCTCTCGCGTAAAACAAGCTACTCAGTCTCTTTTCTCCACCGAATTTTCCTACTGAGCTATCCTCATACTATTATTCTTGATATCTCTGATTAGCATATAAATAGTCGCCTAGGCCATCTCTCCTTCGAATACCCTGGATCAGCTGGGGCTGGTCCCTGGCAGGTGGCGCCCGAACAGGGACCTCAGGAGGCAACACTCAAAGACCTGAGCAGACACGAACCACGCATTCAGCAGGCAATAAGCATGGAGCTCAGCAGTGACGAATCATGCTGCTCAAGTGGCAATAATCAAGCAGGTGACCAGGCAGGAATCACGCAGCTCAGCTGGCAATTGTCATGCAGATGACCGGCAGGAATCACGCAGCTCAGCAGGCCCTGATCACATGACTCTGCAGGCACTGATCATGTGGCTGATCAAGCACAGATCACGTGACTGAGCATGCACAGATCACGTGGCTATCATGCACTGATCACGTGTTTATCAGGCAGTGATCAGTGACTGACAGGCGCTGATCATGGGACTGTGCACGCACTGATCACGTGGCTATCATGCACTGATCACGTGACTGGGCATGCACAGATGACGTGGCTGATCAGGCACTGATCACGTGTTTATCAGGCAGTGATCAGTGACTGACAGGCACTGATCATGGAATTGTGCACGCACTGATCACGTGGCTGATCAGGAACTGACCACCTGACTGCGCATGCAGTGATCTCGTGGCTGGTCGTTCACTGATCACGTGTTTATCATTCAGTGATACCGTGACTGAGAGGCGCTGATCACGTGACTGTGCAGTCAGTGATTACGTGGCTGATCATGCACTGATATCGTGGCTTAGCATGCACAGATCATGTGCCGGGAGCCGGGGAGGCATTCCACTCTGGACAAAGGTCATGAGGAAGGAGGCTCGGCATACGCAAATGTGGGATCGAGCCTCAGGAGTCCACCCGGATATTTTCAAGCATCTCCCCCCCCAAAAAACCAGAGTCTGCCTACTGTATTGCTTTGTGCTCTCACCTCTGATTTCACTGGGGGCTGTCCCCCACCACCATCTCGCTCTCTCTGTCAAAGAGTTAACGTACAGCTCCAATTCATAAAGTTCCTTGTCATTCTTCCCTTCAACTTCCATCTGAGTCTCCATCTGGAGCGAGGAACCCACCACGCTTCCTAATTATGCCTGGGCTGCTAAGACCCACTCGAGAAGGTGTCTAGGGTGAGGCACCTTCCGCTATTCGAGAGGGCGCCTGTGGCCTACGTAAGTGGTGCAAACTTCTTGTCTTGAAGTTTGATTGGTCTCCCGCGTAAACCAAGCTACTCAGTCTCTTTTCTCCACCGAATTTTCCTACTGAGCTATCCTCATACTATTATTCTTGACATCTCTGTTTAGCATATAAATAGTCGCCTAGGCCATCTCTCTTCGAATACCCTGGATCAGCTGGGGCTGGACCACGGCAGGTGGCGCCCGAACAGGGACCTCAGGAGGCAGTACTCAAAGAGGTGAGCAGACACGAACCACGCAATCAGCAGGCAATAAGCATGGAGCTCAGCAGTGACGAATCATGCTACTGAACTGGCAATAATCAAGCAGGTGACCAGGCAGGAATCACTCAGCTCAGCTGGCAATTGTAAAACAGATGAGCCGACAGGAATCACGCAGCTCAGCTGGCAATTGTCATGCAGATGAGCCGGCAGGAATCACGCAGCTCAGCAGGCCCTGATCACGTGACTCTGCAGGCACTGATCACGTGGCTGTTCAAGTCCAGATCATGTGACTGAGCATGCACTGATCACGTGGCTATCATGCACTGATCACGTGACTGCGCATGCACTGATGACGTGGCTATCATGCACTGATCCCGTGACTGCGCATGCAGTGATCACGTGGCTGGTCGTTCACTATTCACGTGTTTATCCTACGGTGATAACGTGAATGAGAGCCGCTGATCACATGACTGTGCCGTCAGTGATCACGTGGCTGATCATGCACTGATATCCTGACTGAGCATGCACAGATCATGTGCCAGTAGCCGGGGAGGCATTCCACTCTGGACAAAGGTCATGAGGAAGGAGGCTCGGCATACGCAAATGTGGGATCGAGCCTCAGGAGTCCACCCGGATATTTTCAAGCATCTCCCCCCCAAAAAAACCAGAGTCTGCTTACTGTATTGCTTTGTGCTCTCACCTCTGATTTCACTGGGTGCTGTGCCACAGCACCATCTCGCTCTCTCTGTCAAAGAGTTAACTTACAGTTTCAATTCATAAAGTTCCTTGTCATTCTTCCTTGTAACTTCCAGCTGAGTCTTCATCTGGAGCGCAAAACTCACCTCGCTTACTAATTATGCCTGGGCTGCTAAGACCCACTCGAGTAGGTGTCTAGGGTGAGGCACCTTCCGCTATTCAAGAGGGTGCCTGCGGCCTACGTAAGTGGTGCAAACTTCTTGTCTTGAAGTTGATTGGTCTCCCGAGTAAACCAAGCTACTCAGTCTCTTTTCTCCACCGAATTTTCCTACTGAGCTGTCCTCATACTATTATTCTTGACATCTCTGATTAGCATATAAATAGTCGCCTAGGCCATCTCTCTTCGAATACCCTGGATCAGCTGGGGCTGGACCACGGCAGGTGGCGCCCGAACAGGGACCTCAGGAGGCAGTACTCAAAGAGATGAGCAGACACGAACCACGCAATCAGCAGGCAATAAGCATGGAGCTCAGCAGTGACGAATCATGCTACTGAACTGGCAATAATCAAGCAGGTGACCAGGCAGGAATCACTCAGCTCAGCTGGCAATTGTAAAATAGATGAGCCGACAGGAATCACGCAGCTCAGCTGGCAATTGTCATGCAGATGAGCCGGCAGGAATCACGCAGCTCAGCAGGCCCTGATCACGTGACTCTGCAGGCACTGATGACGTGGCTGATCAAGCACAGATCACGTGACTGAGCATGCACTGATCACGTGGCTATCATGCACTGATCACTTGACTGCCCATGCACTGATGACGTGACTGATTGGGCACTGATCACGTGGCTCATCATGCACTGATCACCTGTTTATCAGGCAGTGATCAGTGACTGACTGGCACTGATCTTGGGACTGTGCACGCACTGATCACTTGGCTGATCAGGAACTGACTACCTGACTGCGCATGCAGTGATCACTTGGCTGATCTTTCACTGATCACCTGTGTATCATACGGTGATCACGTAACTGAGAGGCGCTGATCACGTGACTGTGCCGTCAGTGATCACGTTGCTGATCATGCACTGATATCGTGACTGAGCATGCACTGATCATGTGCCGGGAGCCGTGGAGGCATTCCACTCTGGACAAAGCTCATGAGGAAGAAGGCTCGGCATACCCACATGTGGGATCGAGCCTCAGGAGTCCACCCGGATATACTCGAGCATCTCCCCCCCAAAAAAACCAGAGTCTGCCTACTGTATTGCTTTGTGCTCTCACCTGATTTCACTGGGTGCTGTGCCACAGCACCATCTCGCTCTCTCTGTCAAAGAGTTAACTTACAGTTTCAATTCATAAAGTTCCTTGTCATTCTTCCTTGTAACTTCCAGCTGAGTCTTCATCTGGAGCGCAAAACTCACCTCGCTTACTAATTATGCCTGGGCTGCTAAGACCCACTCGAGTAGGTGTCTAGGGTGAGGCACCTTCCGCTATTCAAGAGGGTGCCTGCGGCCTACGTAAGTGGTGCAAACTTCTTGTCTTGAAGCTTTCTTGGTCTCTCGCGTAAAACAAGCTACTCAGTCTCTTTTCTCCACCGAATTTTCCTACTGAGCTATCCTCATACTATTATTCTTGATATCTCTGATTAGCATATAAATAGTCGCCTAGGCCATCTCTCCTTCGAATACCCTGGATCAGCTGGGGCTGGTCCCTGGCAGGTGGCGCCCGAACAGGGACCTCAGGAGGCAATACTCAAAGACCTGAGCAGACACGAACCACGCATTCAGCAGGCAATAAGCATGGAGCTCAGCAGTGACGAATCATGCTGCTCAAGTGGCAATAATCAAGCAGGTGACCAGGCAGGAATCACGCAGCTCAGCTGGCAATTGTCATGCAGATGACCGGCAGGAATCACGCAGCTCAGCAGGCCCTGATCACATGACTCTGCAGGCACTGATCATGTGGCTGATCAAGCACAGATCACGTGACTGAGCATGCACTGATCACGTGGCTATCATGCACTGATCCCGTGTTTATCAGGCAGTGATCAGTGACTGACAGGCGCTGATCATGGGACTGTGCACGCACTGATCACGTGGCTATCATGCACTGATCACGTGACTGGGCATGCACAGATGACGTGGCTGATCAGGCACTGATCACGTGTTTTTCAGGCAGTGATCAGTGACTGACAGGCACTGATCATGGAATTGTGCACGCACTGATCACGTGGCTGATCAGGAACTGACCACCTGACTGCGCATGCAGTGATCTCGTGGCTGGTCGTTCACTGATCACGTGTTTATCATTCAGTGATACCGTGACTGAGAGGCGCTGATCACGTGACTGTGCAGTCAGTGATTACGTGGCTGATCATGCACTGATATCGTGGCTTAGCATGCACAGATCATGTGCCGGGAGCCGGGGAGGCATTCCACTCTGGACAAAGGTCATGAGGAAGGAGGCTCGGCATACGCAAATGTGGGATCGAGCCTCAGGAGTCCACCCGGATATTTTCAAGCATCTCCCCCCCCAAAAAACCAGAGTCTGCCTACTGTATTGCTTTGTGCTCTCACCTCTGATTTCACTGGGGGCTGTCCCCCACCACCATCTCGCTCTCTCTGTCAAAGAGTTAACGTACAGCTCCAATTCATAAAGTTCCTTGTCATTCTTCCCTTCAACTTCCATCTGAGTCTCCATCTGGAGCGAGGAACCCACCACGCTTCCTAATTATGCCTGGGCTGCTAAGACCCACTCGAGAAGGTGTCTAGGGTGAGGCACCTTCCGCTATTCGAGAGGGCGCCTGCGGCCTACGTAAGTGGTGCAAACTTCTTGTCTTGAAGTTTGATTGGTCTCCCGCGTAAACCAAGCTACTCAGTCTCTTTTCTCCACCGAATTTTCCTACTGAGCTATCCTCATACTATTATTCTTGACATCTCTGTTTAGCATATAAATAGTCGCCTAGGCCATCTCTCTTCGAATACCCTGGATCAGATGGGGCTGGTCCCCGGCAGGTGGCGCCCGAACAGGGACCTCAGGAGGCAGTACTCAAAGAGCTGAGCAGACACGAACCACGCAATCAGCAGGCAATAAGCATGGAGCTCAGCAGTGACGAATCATGCTACTGAACTGGCAATAATCAAGCAGGTGACCAGGCAGGAATCACTCAGCTCAGCTGGCAATTGTAAAACAGATGAGCCGACAGGAATCACGCAGCTCAGCTGGCAATTGTCATGCAGATGAGCCGGCAGGAATCACGCAGCTCAGCAGGCCCTGATCACGTGACTCTGCAGGCACTGATCACGTGGCTGATCAAGTCCAGATCACGTGACTGAGCATGCACTGATCACGTGGCTATCATGCACTGATCACGTGACTGGGCATGCACTGATGACGTGGCTATCATGCACTGATCCTTTGACTGCGCATGCAGTGATCACGTGGCTGGTCGTTCACTATTCACGTGTTTATCCTACGGTGATAACGTGAATGAGAGCCGCTGATCACATGACTGTGCCGTCAGTGATCACGTGGCTGATCATGCACTGATATCCTGACTGAGCATGCACAGATCATGTGCCAGGAGCCGGGGAGGCATTCCACTCTGGACAAAGGTCATGAGGAAGGAGGCTCGGCATACGCAAATGTGGGATCGAGCCTCAGGAGTCCACCCGGATATTTCAAGCATCTCCCCCCCCAAAAAACCAGAGTCTGCTTACTGTATTGCTTTGTGCTCTCACCTCTGATTTCACTGGGGGCTGTGCCACAGCACCATCTCGCTCTCTCTGTCAAAGAGTTAACTTACAGTTTCAATTCATAAAGTTCCTTGTCATTCTTCCTTGTAACTTCCAGCTGAGTCTTCATCTGGAGCGCAAAACTCACCTCGCTTACTAATTATGCCTGGGCTGCTAAGACCCACTCGAGTAGGTGTCTAGGGTGAGGCACCTTCCGCTATTCAAGAGGGTGCCTGTGGCCTACGTAAGTGGTGCAAACTTCTTGTCTTGAAGCTTTCTTGGTCTCTCACGTAAAACAAGCTACTCAGTCTCTTTTCTCCACCGAATTTTCCTACTGAGCTATCCTCATACTATTATTCTTGATATCTCTGATTAGCATATAAATAGTCGCCTAGGCCATCTCTCCTTCGAATACCCTGGATCAGCTGGGGCTGGTCCCTGGCAGGTGGCGCCCGAACAGGGACCTCAGGAGGCAATACTCAAAGACCTGAGCAGACACGAACCACGCATTCAGCAGGCAATAAGCATGGAGCTCAGCAGTGACGAATCATGCTGCTCAAGTGGCAATAATCAAGCAGGTGACCAGGCAGGAATCACGCAGCTCAGCTGGCAATTGTCATGCAGATGACCGGCAGGAATCACGCAGCTCAGCAGGCCCTGATCACATGACTCTGCAGGCACTGATCATGTGCCTGATCAAGCACAGATCACGTGACTGAGCACGCACTGATCACGTGGCTATCATGCACTGATCACGTGTTTATCAGGCAGTGATCAGTGACTGACAGGCGCTGATCATGGGACTGTGCACGCACTGATCACGTGGCTATCATGCACTGATCACGTGACTGGGCATGCACAGATGACGTGGCTGATCAGGCACTGATCACGTGTTTATCAGGCAGTGATCAGTGACTGACAGGCACTGATCATGGAATTGTGCACGCACTGATCACGTGGCTGATCAGGAACTGACCACCTGACTGCGCATGCAGTGATCTCGTGGCTGGTCGTTCACTGATCACGTGTTTATCATTCAGTGATACCGTGACTGAGAGGCGCTGATCACGTGACTGTGCAGTCAGTGATTACGTGGCTGATCATGCACTGATATCGTGGCTTAGCATGCACCGATCATGTGCCGGGAGCCGGTGAGGCATTCCACTCTGGACAAAGGTCAGGAGTAAGGAGGCTCGGCATACGCAAATGTGGAATCGAGCCTCAGGATTCCACCCGGATATTCTCGAGCATCTCCCCCCCAACAAAACCAGACTCTGCCTACTGTATTGCTTTCTGCTCTAACCTCTGATTTCACTGGGGGCTGTCCCCCACCACCATCTCGCTCTCTTTGTCAAAGAGTTAACTTACAGCTCCAATTCATAAAGTTCCTTGTCATTCTTCCTTGTAACTTCCAGCTGAGTCTCCATCTGGAGGGCAGAACTCACCTCGCTTACTAATTATGCCTGGGCTGCTAAGACACACTGGAGAAGGTGTCTAGGGTGAGGCACCTTCCGCTATTCGAGAGGGCGCCTGCGGCCTACGTAAGTGGTGCAAACTTCTTGTCTTGAAGTTGATTGGTCTCCCGCGTAAACCAAGCTACTCAGTCTCTTTTCTCCACCGAATTTTCCTACTGAGCTGTCCTCATACTATTATTCTTGACATCTCTGATTAGCATATAAATAGTCGCCTAGGCCATCTCTCCTTTGAATACCCTGGATCAGCTGGGGCTGGACCACAGCAGGTGGCGCCCGAACAGGGACCTCAGGAGGCAATACTCAAAGAGCTGAGCAGACACGAACCACGCAATCAGCAGGCAATAAGCATGGAGCTCAGCAGTGACGAATCATGCTGCTCAACTGGCAATAATCAAGCAGGTGACCAGGCAGGAATCACGGAGCTCAGCTGGCAATTGTCAAGCAGATGAGCCGACAGGAATCACACAGCTCAGCTGGCAATTGTAATGCAGATGAGCCGGCAGGAATCACGCAGCTCAGCAGGCCCTGACCACGTGACTGAGCATGCACTGATCACGTGGCTATCATGCACTGATCCCGTGACTGCGCATGCAGTGATCACGTGGCTGGTCGTTCACTATTCACGTGTTTATCCTATGGTGATAACGTGACTGAGAGCCGCTGATCACATGACTGTGCCGTCAGTGATCACGTGGCTGATCATGCACTGATATCGTGACTGAGCATGCACAGATCATGTGCCGGGAGCCGGGGAGGCATTCCACTCTGGACAAAGGTCATGAGGAAGGAGGCTCGGCATACGCAAATGTGGGATCGAGCCTCAGGATTCCACCCGGATATTCTCGAGCATCTCCCCCCCAACAAAACCAGACTCTGCCTACTGTATTGCTTTCTGCTCTAACCTCTGATTTCACTGGGGGCTGTCCCCCACCACCATCTCTCTCTCTTTGTCAAAGAGTTAACTTACAGCTCCAATTCATAAAGTTCCTTGTCATTCTTCCTTGTAACTTCCAGCTGAGTCTCCATCTGGAGGGCAGAACTCACCTCGCTTACTAATTATGCCTGGGCTGCTAAGACCCACTCGAGTAGGTGTCTAGGGTGAGGCACCTTCCGCTATTCAAGAGGGTGCCTGCGGCCTACGTAAGTGGTGCAAACTTCTTGTCTTGAAGCTTTCTTGGTCTCTCGCGTAAAACAAGCTACTCAGTCTCTTTTCTCCACCGAATTTTCCTACTGAGCTATCCTCATACTATTATTCTTGATATCTCTGATTAGCATATAAATAGTCGCCTAGGCCATCTCTCCTTCGAATACCCTGGATCAGCTGGGGCTGGTCCCTGGCAGGTGGCGCCCGAACAGGGACCTCAGGAGGCAACACTCAAAGACCTGAGCAGACACGAACCACGCATTCAGCAGGCAATAAGCATGGAGCTCAGCAGTGACGAATCATGCTGCTCAAGTGGCAATAATCAAGCAGGTGACCAGGCAGGAATCACGCAGCTCAGCTGGCAATTGTCATGCAGATGACCGGCAGGAATCACGCAGCTCAGCAGGCCCTGATCACATGACTCTGCAGGCACTGATCATGTGGCTGATCAAGCACAGATCACGTGACTGAGCATGCACTGATCACGTGGCTATCATGCACTGATCACGTGTTTATCAGGCAGTGATCAGTGACTGACAGGCGCTGATCATGGGACTGTGCACGCACTGATCACGTGGCTATCATGCACTGATCACGTGACTGGGCATGCACAGATGACGTGGCTGATCAGGCACTGATCACGTGTTTATCAGGCAGTGATCAGTGACTGACAGGCACTGATCATGGAATTGTGCACGCACTGATCACGTGGCTGATCAGGAACTGACCACCTGACTGCGCATGCAGTGATCTCGTGGCTGGTCGTTCACTGATCACGTGTTTATCATTCAGTGATACCGTGACTGAGAGGCGCTGATCACGTGACTGTGCAGTCAGTGATTACGTGGCTGATCATGCACTGATATCGTGGCTTAGCATGCACAGATCATGTGCCGGGAGCCGGGGAGGCATTCCACTCTGGACAAAGGTCATGAGGAAGGAGGCTCGGCATACGCAAATGTGGGATCGAGCCTCAGGAGTCCACCCGGATATTTTCAAGCATCTCCCCCCCCAAAAAACCAGAGTCTGCCTACTGTATTGCTTTGTGCTCTCACCTCTGATTTCACTGGGGGCTGTCCCCCACCACCATCTCGCTCTCTCTGTCAAAGAGTTAACGTACAGCTCCAATTCATAAAGTTCCTTGTCATTCTTCCCTTCAACTTCCATCTGAGTCTCCATCTGGAGCGAGGAACCCACCACGCTTCCTAATTATGCCTGGGCTGCTAAGACCCACTCGAGAAGGTGTCTAGGGTGAGGCACCTTCCGCTATTCGAGAGGGCGCCTGCGGCCTACGTAAGTGGTGCAAACTTCTTGTCTTGAAGTTTGATTGGTCTCCCGCGTAAACCAAGCTACTCAGTCTCTTTTCTCCACCGAATTTTCCTACTGAGCTATCCTCATACTATTATTCTTGACATCTCTGTTTAGCATATAAATAGTCGCCTAGGCCATCTCTCTTCGAATACCCTGGATCAGCTGGGGCTGGACCACGGCAGGTGGCGCCCGAACAGGGACCTCAGGAGGCAGTACTCAAAGAGGTGAGCAGACACGAACCACGCAATCAGCAGGCAATAAGCATGGAGCTCAGCAGTGACGAATCATGCTACTGAACTGGCAATAATCAAGCAGGTGACCAGGCAGGAATCACTCAGCTCAGCTGGCAATTGTAAAACAGATGAGCCGACAGGAATCACGCAGCTCAGCTGGCAATTGTCATGCAGATGAGCCGGCAGGAATCACGCAGCTCAGCAGGCCCTGATCACGTGACTCTGCAGGCACTGATCACGTGGCTGATCAAGTCCAGATCATGTGACTGAGCATGCACTGATCACGTGGCTATCATGCACTGATCACGTGACTGCGCATGCACTGATGACGTGGCTATCATGCACTGATCCCGTGACTGCGCATGCAGTGATCACGTGGCTGGTCGTTCACTATTCACGTGTTTATCCTACGGTGATAACGTGAATGAGAGCCGCTGATCACATGACTGTGCCGTCAGTGATCACGTGGCTGATCATGCACTGATATCCTGACTGAGCATGCACAGATCATGTGCCAGGAGCCGGGGAGGCATTCCACTCTGGACAAAGGTCATGAGGAAGGAGGCTCGGCATACGCAAATGTGGGATCGAGCCTCAGGAGTCCACCCGGATATTTTCAAGCATCTCCCCCCCCAAAAAACCAGAGTCTGCTTACTGTATTGCTTTGTGCTCTCACCTCTGATTTCACTGGGGGCTGTGCCACAGCACCATCTCGCTCTCTCTGTCAAAGAGTTAACTTACAGTTTCAATTCATAAAGTTCCTTGTCATTCTTCCTTGTAACTTCCAGCTGAGTCTTCATCTGGAGCGCAAAACTCACCTCGCTTACTAATTATGCCTGGGCTGCTAAGACCCACTCGAGTAGGTGTCTAGGGTGAGGCACCTTCCGCTATTCAAGAGGGTGCCTGCGGCCTACGTAAGTGGTGCAAACTTCTTGTCTTGAAGCTTTCTTGGTCTCTCGCGTAAAACAAGCTACTCAGTCTCTTTTCTCCACCGAATTTTCCTACTGAGCTATCCTCATACTATTATTCTTGATATCTCTGATTAGCATATAAATAGTCGCCTAGGCCATCTCTCCTTCGAATACCCTGGATCAGCTGGGGCTGGTCCCTGGCAGGTGGCGCCCGAACAGGGACCTCAGGAGGCAATACTCAAAGACCTGAGCAGACACGAACCACGCATTCAGCAGGCAATAAGCATGGAGCTCAGCAGTGACGAATCATGCTGCTCAAGTGGCAATAATCAAGCAGGTGACCAGGCAGGAATCACGCAGCTCAGCTGGCAATTGTCATGCAGATGACCGGCAGGAATCACGCAGCTCAGCAGGCCCTGATCACATGACTCTGCAGGCACTGATCATGTGCCTGATCAAGCACAGATCACGTGACTGAGCACGCACTGATCACGTGGCTATCATGCACTGATCACGTGTTTATCAGGCAGTGATCAGTGACTGACAGGCGCTGATCATGGGACTGTGCACGCACTGATCACGTGGCTATCATGCACTGATCACGTGACTGGGCATGCACAGATGACGTGGCTGATCAGGCACTGATCACGTGTTTATCAGGCAGTGATCAGTGACTGACAGGCACTGATCATGGAATTGTGCACGCACTGATCACGTGGCTGATCAGGAACTGACCACCTGACTGCGCATGCAGTGATCTCGTGGCTGGTCGTTCACTGATCACGTGTTTATCATTCAGTGATACCGTGACTGAGAGGCGCTGATCACGTGACTGTGCAGTCAGTGATTACGTGGCTGATCATGCACTGATATCGTGGCTTAGCATGCACCGATCATGTGCCGGGAGCCGGTGAGGCATTCCAATCTGGACAAAGGTCAGGAGTAAGGAGGCTCGGCATACGCAAATGTGGGATCGAGCCTCAGGATTCCACCCGGATATTCTCGAGCATCTCCCCCCCAACAAAACCAGACTCTGCCTACTGTATTGCTTTCTGCTCTAACCTCTGATTTCACTGGGGGCTGTCCCCCACCACCATCTCGCTCTCTTTGTCAAAGAGTTAACTTACAGCTCCAATTCATAAAGTTCCTTGTCATTCTTCCTTGTAACTTCCAGCTGAGTCTCCATCTGGAGGGCAGAACTCACCTCGCTTACTAATTATGCCTGGGCTGCTAAGACACACTGGAGAAGGTGTCTAGGGTGAGGCACCTTCCGCTATTCGAGAGGGCGCCTGCGGCCTACGTAAGTGGTGCAAACTTCTTGTCTTGAAGTTGATTGGTCTCCCGCGTAAACCAAGCTACTCAGTCTCTTTTCTCCACCGAATTTTCCTACTGAGCTGTCCTCATACTATTATTCTTGACATCTCTGATTAGCATATAAATAGTCGCCTAGGCCATCTCTCCTTTGAATACCCTGGATCAGCTGGGGCTGGACCACAGCAGGTGGCGCCCGAACAGGGACCTCAGGAGGCAATACTCAAAGAGCTGAGCAGACACGAACCACGCAATCAGCAGGCAATAAGCATGGAGCTCAGCAGTGACGAATCATGCTGCTCAACTGGCAATAATCAAGCAGGTGACCAGGCAGGAATCACGGAGCTCAGCTGGCAATTGTCAAGCAGATGAGCCGACAGGAATCACACAGCTCAGCTGGCAATTGTAATGCAGATGAGCCGGCAGGAATCACGCAGCTCAGCAGGCCCTGACCACGTGACTGAGCATGCACTGATCACGTGGCTATCATGCACTGATCCCGTGACTGCGCATGCAGTGATCACGTGGCTGGTCGTTCACTATTCACGTGTTTATCCTATGGTGATAACGTGACTGAGAGCCGCTGATCACATGACTGTGCCGTCAGTGATCACGTGGCTGATCATGCACTGATATCGTGACTGAGCATGCACAGATCATGTGCCGGGAGCCGGGGAGGCATTCCACTCTGGACAAAGGTCATGAGGAAGGAGGCTCGGCATACGCAAATGTGGGATCGAGCCTCAGGATTCCACCCGGATATTCTCGAGCATCTCCCCCCCAACAAAACCAGACTCTGCCTACTGTATTGCTTTCTGCTCTAACCTCTGATTTCACTGGGGGCTGTCCCCCACCACCATCTCTCTCTCTTTGTCAAAGAGTTAACTTACAGCTCCAATTCATAAAGTTCCTTGTCATTCTTCCTTGTAACTTCCAGCTGAGTCTCCATCTGGAGGGCAGAACTCACCTCGCTTACTAATTATGCCTGGGCTGCTAAGACACACTGGAGAAGGTGTCTAGGGTGAGGCACCTTCCGCTATTCGAGAGGGCGCCTGCGGCCTACTTAAGTGGTGCAAACTTCTTGTCTTGAAGTTGATTGGTCTCCCGAGTAAACCAAGCTACTCAGTCTCTTTTCTCCACCGAATTTTCCTACTGAGCTGTCCTCATACTATTATTCTTGACATCTCTGATTAGCATATAAATAGTCGCCTAGGCCATCTCTCTTCGAATACCCTGGATCAGCTGGGGCTGGACCACGGCAGGTGGCGCCCGAACAGGGACCTCTGGAGGCAGTACTCAAAGAGATGAGCAGACACGAACCACGCAATCAGCAGGCAATAAGCATGGAGCTCAGCAGTGACGAATCATGCTACTCAACTGGCAATAATCAAGCAGGTGACCAGGCAGGAATCACTCAGCTCAGCTGGCAATTGTAAAATAGATGAGCCGACAGGAATCACGCAGCTCAGCTGGCAATTGTCATGCAGATGAGCCGGCAGGAATCACGCAGCTCAGCAGGCCCTGATCACGTGACTCTGCAGACACTGATGACGTGGCTGATCAAGCACAGATCACGTGACTGAGCATGCACTGATCACGTGGCTATCATGCACTGATCACTTGACTGCCCATGCACTGATGACGTGACTGATTGGGCACTGATCACGTGGCTCATCATGCACTGATCACCTGTTTATCAGGCAGTGATCAGTGACTGACTGGCACTGATCTTGGGACTGTGCACGCACTGATCACTTGGCTGATCAGGAACTGACTACCTGACTGCGCATGCAGTGATCACTTGGCTGATCTTTCACTGATCACCTGTGTATCATACGGTGATCACGTAACTGAGAGGCGCTGATCACGTGACTGTGCCGTCAGTGATCACGTTGCTGATCATGCACTGATATCGTGACTGAGCATGCACTGATCATGTGCCGGGAGCCGTGGAGGCATTCCACTCTGGACAAAGCTCATGAGGAAGAAGGCTCGGCATACCCACATGTGGGATCGAGCCTCAGGAATCCACCCGGATATACTCGAGCATCTCCCCCCCAAAAAAACCAGAGTCTGCCTACTGTATTGCTTTGTGCTCTCACCTCTGATTTCACTGGGTGCTGTGCCACAGCACCATCTCGCTCTCTCTGTCAAAGAGTTAACTTACAGTTTCAATTCATAAAGTTCCTTGTCATTCTTCCTTGTAACTTACAGCTGAGTCTTCATCTGGAGTGCAAAACTCACCTCGCTTACTAATTATGCCTGGGCTGCTAAGACCCACTCGAGTAGGTGTCTAGGGTGAGGCACCTTCCACTATTCAAGAGGGTGCCTGCGGCCTACGTAAGTGGTGCAAACTTCTTGTCTTGAAGCTTTCTTGGTCTCTCGCGTAAAACAAGCTACTCAGTCTCTTTTCTCCACCGAATTTTCCTACTGAGCTATCCTCATATTATTATTCTTGATATCTCTGATTAGCATATAAATAGTCGCCTAGGCCATCTCTCCTTCGAATACCCTGGATCAGCTGGGGCTGGTCCCTGGCAGGTGGCGCCCGAACAGGGACCTCAGGAGGCAATACTCAAAGACCTGAGCAGACACGTACCACGCATTCAGCAGGCAATAAGCATGGAGCTCAGCAGTGACGAATCATGCTGCTCAAGTGGCAATAATCAAGCAGGTGACCAGGCAGGAATCACGCAGCTCAGCTGGCAATTGTCATGCAGATGACCGGCAGGAATCACGCAGCTCAGCAGGCCCTGATCACATGACTCTGCAGGCACTGATCATGTGGCTGATCAAGCACAGATCACGTGACTGAGCATGCACTGATCACCTGGCTATCATGCACTGATCACGTGTTTATCAGGCAATGATCAGTGACTGACAGGCGCTGATCATGGGACTGTGCACGCACTGATCACGTGGCTATCATGCACTGATCACGTGACTGGGCATGCACAGATGACGTGGCTGATCAGGCACTGATCACGTGTTTATCAGGCAGTGATCAGTGACTGACAGGCACTGATCATGGAATTGTGCACGCACTGATCACGTGGCTGATCAGGAACTGACCACCTGACTGCGCATGCAGTGATCTCGTGGCTGGTCGTTCACTGATCACGTGTTTATCATTCAGTGATACCGTGACTGAGAGGCGCTGATCACGTGACTGTGCAGTCAGTGATTACGTGGCTGATCATGCACTGATATCGTGGCTTAGCATGCACAGATCATGTGCCGGGAGCCGGGGAGGCATTCCACTCTGGACAAAGGTCATGAGGAAGGAGGCTCGGCATACGCAAATGTGGGATCGAGCCTCAGGAGTCCACCCGGATATTTTCAAGCATCTCCCCCCCCAAAAAACCAGAGTCTGCCTACTGTATTGCTTTGTGCTCTCACCTCTGATTTCACTGGGGGCTGTCCCCCACCACCATCTCGCTCTCTCTGTCAAAGAGTTAACGTACAGCTCCAATTCATAAAGTTCCTTGTCATTCTTCCCTTCAACTTCCATCTGAGTCTCCATCTGGAGCGAGGAACCCACCACGCTTCCTAATTATGCCTGGGCTGCTAAGACCCACTCGAGAAGGTGTCTAGGGTGAGGCACCTTCCGCTATTCGAGAGGGCGCCTGCGGCCTACGTAAGTGGTGCAAACTTCTTGTCTTGAAGTTTGATTGGTCTCCCGCGTAAACCAAGCTACTCAGTCTCTTTTCTCCACCGAATTTTCCTACTGAGCTATCCTCATACTATTATTCTTGACATCTCTGTTTAGCATATAAATAGTCGCCTAGGCCATCTCTCTTCGAATACCCTGGATCAGCTGGGGCTGGACCACGGCAGGTGGCGCCCGAACAGGGACCTCAGGAGGCAGTACTCAAAGAGGTGAGCAGACACGAACCACGCAATCAGCAGGCAATAAGCATGGAGCTCAGCAGTGACGAATCATGCTACTGAACTGGCAATAATCAAGCAGGTGACCAGGCAGGAATCACTCAGCTCAGCTGGCAATTGTAAAACAGATGAGCCGACAGGAATCACGCAGCTCAGCTGGCAATTGTCATGCAGATGAGGCGGCAGGAATCACGCAGCTCAGCAGGCCCTGATCACGTGACTCTGCAGGCACTGATCACGTGGCTGATCAAGTCCAGATCATGTGACTGAGCATGCACTGATCACGTGGCTATCATGCACTGATCACGTGACTGCGCATGCACTGATGACGTGGCTATCATGCACTGATCCCGTGACTGCGCATGCAGTGATCACGTGGCTGGTCGTTCACTATTCACGTGTTTATCCTACGGTGATAACGTGAATGAGAGCCGCTGATCACATGACTGTGCCGTCAGTGATCACGTGGCTGATCATGCACTGATATCCTGACTGAGCATGCACAGATCATGTGCCAGGAGCCGGGGAGGCATTCCACTCTGGACAAAGGTCATGAGGAAGGAGGCTCGGCATACGCAAATGTGGGATCGAGCCTCAGGAGTCCACCCGGATATTTTCAAGCATCTCCCCCCCCAAAAAACCAGAGTCTGCTTACTGTATTGCTTTGTGCTCTCACCTCTGATTTCACTGGGGGCTGTGCCACAGCACCATCTCGCTCTCTCTGTCAAAGAGTTAACTTACAGTTTCAATTCATAAAGTTCCTTGTCATTCTTCCTTGTAACTTCCAGCTGAGTCTTCATCTGGAGCGCAAAACTCACCTCGCTTACTAATTATGCCTGGGCTGCTAAGACCCACTCGAGTAGGTGTCTAGGGTGAGGCACCTTCCGCTATTCAAGAGGGTGCCTGCGGCCTACGTAAGTGGTGCAAACTTCTTGTCTTGAAGCTTTCTTGGTCTCTCGCGTAAAACAAGCTACTCAGTCTCTTTTCTCCACCGAATTTTCCTACTGAGCTATCCTCATACTATTATTCTTGATATCTCTGATTAGCATATAAATAGTCGCCTAGGCCATCTCTCCTTCGAATACCCTGGATCAGCTGGGGCTGGTCCCTGGCAGGTGGCGCCCGAACAGGGACCTCAGGAGGCAATACTCAAAGACCTGAGCAGACACGAACCACGCATTCAGCAGGCAATAAGCATGGAGCTCAGCAGTGACGAATCATGCTGCTCAAGTGGCAATAATCAAGCAGGTGACCAGGCAGGAATCACGCAGCTCAGCTGGCAATTGTCATGCAGATGACCGGCAGGAATCACGCAGCTCAGCAGGCCCTGATCACATGACTCTGCAGGCACTGATCATGTGCCTGATCAAGCACAGATCACGTGACTGAGCATGCACTGATCACGTGGCTATCATGCACTGATCACGTGTTTATCAGGCAGTGATCAGTGACTGACAGGCGCTGATCATGGGACTGTGCACGCACTGATCACGTGGCTATCATGCACTGATCACGTGACTGGGCATGCACAGATGACGTGGCTGATCAGGCACTGATCACGTGTTTATCAGGCAGTGATCAGTGACTGACAGGCACTGATCATGGAATTGTGCACGCACTGATCACGTGGCTGATCAGGAACTGACCACCTGACTGCGCATGCAGTGATCTCGTGGCTGGTCGTTCACTGATCACGTGTTTATCATTCAGTGATACCGTGACTGAGAGGCGCTGATCACGTGACTGTGCAGTCAGTGATTACGTGGCTGATCATGCACTGATATTGTGGCTTAGCATGCACCGATCATGTGCCGGGAGCCGGTGAGGCATTCCAATCTGGACAAAGGTCAGGAGTAAGGAGGCTCGGCATACGCAAATGTGGGATCGAGCCTCAGGATTCCACCCGGATATTCTCGAGCATCTCCCCCCCAACAAAACCAGACTCTGCCTACTGTATTGCTTTCTGCTCTAACCTCTGATTTCACTGGGGGCTGTCCCCCACCACCATCTCGCTCTCTTTGTCAAAGAGTTAACTTACAGCTCCAATTCATAAAGTTCCTTGTCATTCTTCCTTGTAACTTCCAGCTGAGTCTCCATCTGGAGGGCAGAACTCACCTCGCTTACTAATTATGCCTGGGCTGCTAAGACACACTGGAGAAGGTGTCTAGGGTGAGGCACCTTCCGCTATTCGAGAGGGCGCCTGCGGCCTACGTAAGTGGTGCAAACTTCTTGTCTTGAAGTTGATTGGTCTCCCGCGTAAACCAAGCTACTCAGTCTCTTTTCTCCACCGAATTTTCCTACTGAGCTGTCCTCATACTATTATTCTTGACATCTCTGATTAGCATATCAATAGTCGCCTAGGCCATCTCTCCTTTGAATACCCTGGATCAGCTGGGGCTGGACCACAGCAGGTGGCGCCCGAACAGGGACCTCAGGAGGCAATACTCAAAGAGCTGAGCAGACACGAACCACGCAATCAGCAGGCAATAAGCATGGAGCTCAGCAGTGACGAATCATGCTGCTCAACTGGCAATAATCAAGCAGGTGACCAGGCAGGAATCACGGAGCTCAGCTGGCAATTGTCAAGCAGATGAGCCGACAGGAATCACACAGCTCAGCTGGCAATTGTAATGCAGATGAGCCGGCAGGAATCACGCAGCTCAGCAGGCCCTGACCACGTGACTGAGCATGCACTGATCACGTGGCTATCATGCACTGATCCCGTGACTGCGCATGCAGTGATCACGTGGCTGGTCGTTCACTATTCACGTGTTTATCCTATGGTGATAACGTGACTGAGAGCCGCTGATCACATGACTGTGCCGTCAGTGATCACGTGGCTGATCATGCACTGATATCGTGACTGAGCATGCACAGATCATGTGCCGGGAGCCGGGGAGGCATTCCACTCTGGACAAAGGTCATGAGGAAGGAGGCTCGGCATACGCAAATGTGGGATCGAGCCTCAGGATTCCACCCGGATATTCTCGAGCATCTCCCCCCCAACAAAACCAGACTCTGCCTACTGTATTGCTTTCTGCTCTAACCTCTGATTTCACTGGGGGCTGTCCCCCACCACCATCTCTCTCTCTTTGTCAAAGAGTTAACTTACAGCTCCAATTCATAAAGTTCCTTGTCATTCTTCCTTGTAACTTCCAGCTGAGTCTCCATCTGGAGGGCAGAACTCACCTCGCTTACTAATTATGCCTGGGCTGCTAAGACACACTGGAGAAGGTGTCTAGGGTGAGGCACCTTCCGCTATTCGAGAGGGCGCCTGCGGCCTACTTAAGTGGTGCAAACTTCTTGTCTTGAAGTTGATTGGTCTCCCGAGTAAACCAAGCTACTCAGTCTCTTTTCTCCACCGAATTTTCCTACTGAGCTGTCCTCATACTATTATTCTTGACATCTCTGATTAGCATATAAATAGTCGCCTAGGCCATCTCTCTTCGAATACCCTGGATCAGCTGGGGCTGGACCACGGCAGGTGGCGCCCGAACAGGGACCTCTGGAGGCAGTACTCAAAGAGATGAGCAGACACGAACCACGCAATCAGCAGGCAATAAGCATGGAGCTCAGCAGTGACGAATCATGCTACTCAACTGGCAATAATCAAGCAGGTGACCAGGCAGGAATCACTCAGCTCAGCTGGCAATTGTAAAATAGATGAGCCGACAGGAATCACGCAGCTCAGCTGGCAATTGTCATGCAGATGAGCCGGCAGGAATCACGCAGCTCAGCAGGCCCTGATCACGTGACTCTGCAGACACTGATGACGTGGCTGATCAAGCACAGATCACGTGACTGAGCATGCACTGATCACGTGGCTATCATGCACTGATCACTTGACTGCCCATGCACTGATGACGTGACTGATTGGGCACTGATCACGTGGCTCATCATGCACTGATCACCTGTTTATCAGGCAGTGATCAGTGACTGACTGGCACTGATCTTGGGACTGTGCACGCACTGATCACTTGGCTGATCAGGAACTGACTACCTGACTGCGCATGCAGTGATCACTTGGCTGATCTTTCACTGATCACCTGTGTATCATACGGTGATCACGTAACTGAGAGGCGCTGATCACGTGACTGTGCCGTCAGTGATCACGTTGCTGATCATGCACTGATATCGTGACTGAGCATGCACTGATCATGTGCCGGGAGCCGTGGAGGCATTCCACTCTGGACAAAGCTCATGAGGAAGAAGGCTCGGCATACCCACATGTGGGATCGAGCCTCAGGAATCCACCCGGATATACTCGAGCATCTCCCCCCCAAAAAAACCAGAGTCTGCCTACTGTATTGCTTTGTGCTCTCACCTCTGATTTCACTGGGTGCTGTGCCACAGCACCATCTCGCTCTCTCTGTCAAAGAGTTAACTTACAGTTTCAATTCATAAAGTTCCTTGTCATTCTTCCTTGTAACTTACAGCTGAGTCTTCATCTGGAGTGCAAAACTCACCTCGCTTACTAATTATGCCTGGGCTGCTAAGACCCACTCGAGTAGGTGTCTAGGGTGAGGCACCTTCCACTATTCAAGAGGGTGCCTGCGGCCTACGTAAGTGGTGCAAACTTCTTGTCTTGAAGCTTTCTTGGTCTCTCGCGTAAAACAAGCTACTCAGTCTCTTTTCTCCACCGAATTTTCCTACTGAGCTATCCTCATATTATTATTCTTGATATCTCTGATTAGCATATAAATAGTCGCCTAGGCCATCTCTCCTTCGAATACCCTGGATCAGCTGGGGCTGGTCCCTGGCAGGTGGCGCCCGAACAGGGACCTCAGGAGGCAATACTCAAAGACCTGAGCAGACACGTACCACGCATTCAGCAGGCAATAAGCATGGAGCTCAGCAGTGACGAATCATGCTGCTCAAGTGGCAATAATCAAGCAGGTGACCAGGCAGGAATCACGCAGCTCAGCTGGCAATTGTCATGCAGATGACCGGCAGGAATCACGCAGCTCAGCAGGCCCTGATCACATGACTCTGCAGGCACTGATCATGTGGCTGATCAAGCACAGATCACGTGACTGAGCATGCACTGATCACGTGGCTATCATGCACTGATCACGTGTTTATCAGGCAGTGATCAGTGACTGACAGGCGCTGATCATGGGACTGTGCACGCACTGATCACGTGGCTATCATGCACTGATCACGTGACTGGGCATGCACAGATGACGTGGCTGATCAGGCACTGATCACGTGTTTATCAGGCAGTGATCAGTGACTGACAGGCACTGATCATGGAATTGTGCACGCACTGATCACGTGGCTGATCAGGAACTGACCACCTGACTGCGCATGCAGTGATCTCGTGGCTGGTCGTTCACTGATCACGTGTTTATCATTCAGTGATACCGTGACTGAGAGGCGCTGATCACGTGACTGTGCAGTCAGTGATTACGTGGCTGATCATGCACTGATATCGTGGCTTAGCATGCACAGATCATGTGCCGGGAGCCGGGGAGGCATTCCACTCTGGACAAAGGTCATGAGGAAGGAGGCTCGGCATACGCAAATGTGGGATCGAGCCTCAGGAGTCCACCCGGATATTTTCAAGCATCTCCCCCTCCCAAAAAACCAGAGTCTGCCTACTGTATTGCTTTGTGCTCTCACCTCTGATTTCACTGGGGGCTGTCCCCCACCACCATCTCGCTCTCTCTGTCAAAGAGTTAACGTACAGCTCCAATTCATAAAGTTCCTTGTCATTCTTCCCTTCAACTTCCATCTGAGTCTCCATCTGGAGCGAGGAACCCACCACGCTTCCTAATTATGCCTGGGCTGCTAAGACCCACTCGAGAAGGTGTCTAGGGTGAGGCACCTTCCGCTATTCGAGAGGGCGCCTGCGGCCTACGTAAGTGGTGCAAACTTCTTGTCTTGAAGTTTGATTGGTCTCCCGCGTAAACCAAGCTACTCAGTCTCTTTTCTCCACCGAATTTTCCTACTGAGCTATCCTCATACTATTATTCTTGACATCTCTGTTTAGCATATAAATAGTCGCCTAGGCCATCTCTCTTCGAATACCCTGGATCAGCTGGGGCTGGACCACGGCAGGTGGCGCCCGAACAGGGACCTCAGGAGGCAGTACTCAAAGAGCTGAGCAGACACGAACCACGCAATCAGCAGGCAATAAGCATGGAGCTCAGCAGTGACGAATCATGCTACTGAACTGGCAATAATCAAGCAGGTGACCAGGCAGGAATCACTCAGCTCAGCTGGCAATTGTAAAACAGATGAGCCGACAGGAATCATGCAGCTCAGCTGGCAATTGTCATGCAGATGAGCCGGCAGGAATCACGCAGCTCAGCAGGCCCTGATCACGTGACTCTGCAGGCACTGATCACGTGGCTGATCAAGTCCAGATCACGTGACTGAGCATGCACTGATCACGTGGCTATCATGCACTGATCACGTGACTGCGCATGCACTGATGACGTGGCTATCATGCACTGATCCTGTGACTGCGCATGCAGTGATCACGTGGCTGGTCGTTCACTATTCACGTGTTTATCCTACGGTGATAACGTGAATGAGAGCCGCTGATCACATGACTGTGCCGTCAGTGATCACGTGGCTGATCATGCACTGATATCCTGACTGAGCATGCACAGATCATGTGCCAGGAGCCGGGGAGGCATTCCACTCTGGACAAAGGTCATGAGGAAGGAGGTTCGGCATACGCAAATGTGGGATCGAGCCTCAGGAGTCCACCCGGATATTTTCAAGCATCTCCCCCCCAAAAAAACCAGAGTCTGCTTACTGTATTGCTTTGTGCTCTCACCTTTGATTTCACTGGGGGCTGTCCCCCACCACCATCTCGCTCTCTCTGTCAAAGAGTTAACTTACAGTTTCAATTCATAAATTTCCTTGTCATTCTTCCTTGTAACTTACAGCTGAGTCTTCATCTGGAGTGCAAAACTCACCTCGCTTACTAATTATGCCTGGGCTGCTAAGACCCACTCGAGTAGGTGTCTAGGGTGAGGCACCTTCCGCTATTCAAGAGGGTGCCTGCGGCCTACGTAAGTGGTGCAAACTTCTTGTCTTGAAGCTTTCTTGGTCTCTCGCGTAAAACAAGCTACTCAGTCTCTTTTCTCCACCGAATTTTCCTACTGAGCTATCCTCATACTATTATTCTTGATATCTCTGATTAGCATATAAATAGTCGCCTAGGCCATCTCTCCTTCGAATACCCTGGATCAGCTGGGGCTGGTCCCTGGCAGGTGGCGCCCGAACAGGGACCTCAGGAGGCAATACTCAAAGACCTGAGCAGACACGAACCACACATTCAGCAGGCAATAAGCATGGAGCTCAGCAGTGACGAATCATGCTGCTCAAGTGGCAATAATCAAGCAGGTGACCAGGCAGGAATCACGCAGCTCAGCTGGCAATTGTCATGCAGATGACCGGCAGGAATCACGCAGCTCAGCAGGCCCTGATCACAT
Organism: Bos indicus; assembly: GCF_029378745.1. Lineage (NCBI taxonomy): Eukaryota > Metazoa > Chordata > Mammalia > Artiodactyla > Bovidae > Bos > Bos indicus. The sequence continues at coordinate 18,085 of NC_091772.1, read as the reverse complement.
GACTCTGCAGGCACTGATCATGTGCCTGATCAAGCACAGATCACGTGACTGAGCACGCACTGATCACGTGGCTATCATGCACTGATCACGTGTTTATCAGGCAGTGATCAGTGACTGACAGGCGCTGATCATGGGACTGTGCACGCACTGATCACGTGGCTATCATGCACTGATCACGTGACTGGGCATGCACAGATGACGTGGCTGATCAGGCACTGATCACGTGTTTATCAGGCAGTGATCAGTGACTGACAGGCACTGATCATGGAATTGTGCACGCACTGATCACGTGGCTGATCAGGAACTGACCACCTGACTGCGCATGCAGTGATCTCGTGGCTGGTCGTTCACTGATCACGTGTTTATCATTCAGTGATACCGTGACTGAGAGGCGCTGATCACGTGACTGTGCAGTCAGTGATTACGTGGCTGATCATGCACTGATATCGTGGCTTAGCATGCACCGATCATGTGCCGGGAGCCGGTGAGGCATTCCACTCTGGACAAAGGTCAGGAGTAAGGAGGCTCGGCATACGCAAATGTGGGATCGAGCCTCAGGATTCCACCCGGATATTCTCGAGCATCTCCCCCCCAACAAAACCAGACTCTGCCTACTGTATTGCTTTCTGCTCTAACCTCTGATTTCACTGGGGGCTGTCCCCCACCACCATCTCGCTCTCTTTGTCAAAGAGTTAACTTACAGCTCCAATTCATAAAGTTCCTTGTCATTCTTCCTTGTAACTTCCAGCTGAGTCTCCATCTGGAGGGCAGAACTCACCTCGCTTACTAATTATGCCTGGGCTGCTAAGACACACTGGAGAAGGTGTCTAGGGTGAGGCACCTTCCGCTATTCGAGAGGGCGCCTGCGGCCTACGTAAGTGGTGCAAACTTCTTGTCTTGAAGTTGATTGGTCTCCCGCGTAAACCAAGCTACTCAGTCTCTTTTCTCCACCGAATTTTCCTACTGAGCTGTCGTCATACTATTATTCTTGACATCTCTGATTAGCATATAAATAGTCGCCTAGGCCATTTCTCCTTTGAATACCCTGGATCAGCTGGGGCTGGACCACAGCAGGTGGCGCCCGAACAGGGACCTCAGGAGGCAATACTCAAAGAGCTGAGCAGACACGAACCATGCAATCAGCAGGCAATAAGCATGGAGCTCAGCAGTGACGAATCATGCTGCTCAACTGGCAATAATCAAGCAGGTGACCAGGCAGGAATCACGGAGCTCAGCTGGCAATTGTCAAGCAGATGAGCCGACAGGAATCACACAGCTCAGCAGGCCCTGACCACGTGACTGAGCATGCACTGATCACGTGGCTATCATGCACTGATCCCGTGACTGCGCATGCAGTGATCACGTGGCTGGTCGTTCACTATTCACGTGTTTATCCTATGGTGATAACGTGACTGAGAGCTGCTGATCACATGACTGTGCCGTCAGTGATCACGTGGCTGATCATGCACTGATATCGTGACTGAGCATGCACAGATCATGTGCCGGGAGCCGGGGAGGCATTCCACTCTGGACAAAGGTCATGAGGAAGGAGGCTCGGCATACGCAAATGTGGGATCGAGCCTCAGGAGTCCACCCGGATATTTTCAAGCATCTCCCCCCCCAAAAAAACCAGAGTCTGCCTACTCTATTGCTTTCTGCTCTAACCTCTGATTTCACTGGGGGCTGTCCCCCACCACCATCTCGCTCTCTCTGTCAAAGAGTTAACGTACAGCTCCAATTCATAAAGTTCCTTGTCATTCTTCCCTTCAACTTCCATCTGAGTCTCCATCTGGATCGAGGAGCCCACCACGCTTCCTAATTATGCCTGGGCTGCTAAGACCCACTCGAGAAGGTGTCTAGGGTGAGGCACCTTCCGCTATTCGAGAGGGCGCCTGCGGCCTACGTAAGTGGTGCAAACTTCTTGTCTTGAAGTTTGATTGGTCTCCCGCGTAAACCAAGCTACTCAGTCTCTTTTCTCCACCGAATTTTTCTACTGAGCTATCCTCATACTATTATTCTTGACATCTCTGTTTAGCATATAAATAGTCGCCTAGGCCATCTCTCTTCGAATACCCTGGATCAGCTGGGGCTGGACCACGGCAGGTGGCGCCCGAACAGGGACCTCAGGAGGCAGTACTCAAAGAGATGAGCAGACACGAACCACGCAATCAGCAGGCAATAAGCATGGAGCTCAGCAGTGACGAATCATGCTACTGAACTGGCAATAATCAAGCAGGTGACGAGGCAGGAATCACTCAGCTCAGCTGGCAATTGTAAAACAGATGAGCCGACAGGAATCACGCAGCTCAGCTGGCAATTGTCATGCAGATGAGCCGGCAGGAATCACGCAGCTCAGCAGGCCCTGATCACGTGACTCTGCAGGCACTGATCACGTGGCTGATCAAGTCCAGATCACGTGACTGAGCATGCACTGATCACGTGGCAATCATGCACTGATCACGTGACTGCGCATGCACTGATGACGTGGCTATCATGCACTGATCCCGTGACTGCGCATGCAGTGATCACGTGGCTGGTCGTTCACTATTCACGTGTTTATCCTACGGTGATAACGTGAATGAGAGCCGCTGATCACATGACTGTGCCGTCAGTGATCACGTGGCTGATCATGCACTGATATCGTGACTGAGCATGCACAGATCATGTGCCAGGAGCCGGGGAGGCATTCCACTCTGGACAAAGGTCATGAGGAAGGAGGCTCGACATACGCAAATGTGGGATGGAGCCTCAGGAGTCCACCCGGATATTTTCAAGCATTTCCCTCCCAAAAAAACCAGAGTCTGCCTACTGTATTGCTTTGTGCTCTCACCTCTGATTTCACTGGGTGCTGTGCCACAGCACCATCTCGCTCTCTCTGTCAAAGAGTTAACTTACAGTTTCAATTCATAAAGTTCCTTGTCATTCTTCCCTTCAACTTCCATCTGAGTCTCCATCTGGAGCGAGGAACCCACCACGCTTCCTAATTATGCCTGGGCTGCTAAGACCCACTCGAGAAGGTGTCTAGGGTGAGGCACCTTCCGCTATTCGAGAGGGCGCCTGCGGCCTACGTAAGTGGTGCAAACTTCTTGTCTTGAAGGTTGATTGGTCTCCCGCGTAAACCAAGCTACTCAGTCTCTTTTCTCCACCGAATTTTCCTACTGAGTTATCCTCATACTATTATTCTTGACATCTCTGTTTAGCATATAAATAGTCGCCTAGGCCATCTCTCTTCGAATACCCTGGATCAGCTGGGGCTGGACCACGGCAGGTGGCGCCCGAACAGGGACCTCAGGAGGCAGTACTCAAAGAGATGAGCAGACACGAACCACGCAATCAGCAGGCAATAAGCATGGAGCTCAGCAGTGACGAATCATGCTACTGAACTGGCAATAATCAAGCAGGTGACCAGGCAGGAATCACTCAGCTCAGCTGGCAATTGTAAAACAGATGAGCCGACAGGAATCACGCAGCTCAGCTGGCAATTGTCATGCAGATGAGCCGGCAGGAATCACGCAGCTCAGCTGGCCCTGAGCACGTGACTCTGCAGGCACTGATCACCTGGCTGATCAAGTACAGATCCGGTGCCTGAGCATGCACTGATCACGTGGCTATAATGCACTGATCACGTGACTGCACATGCACTGATGACGTGGCTGATCAGGCACTGATAACATGGCTCATCATGCACTGATCACGTGTTTATCAGGCAATGATCAGTGACTGACAGGCGCTGAACATGGGACTGTGCACGCACTGATCACGGGGCTATCATGCAGTGATCACATGACTGCGCATGCACTGATGACCTGGCTTATCAGGCACTGATAACATGGCTCATCCTGCACTGATCACGTGTTTATCAGGCAATGATCAGTGACTGACAGGCGCTGATCATGGGACTGTGCACGCACTGATCACGTGGCTATCATGCACTGATCACGTGACTGCGCATGCACTGATGACGTGGCTGATCGGGCACTGATCACGTGTTTATCAGGCAGTGATCAGTGACTGACAGGCGCTGAGCATGGGACTGTGCACGCACTGATCACGTGGCTATCATGCACTGATCACGTGACTGCGCATGCACTGATGACGTGGCTGATCGGGCACTGATCACGTGTTTATCAGGCAGTGATCAGTGACTGACAGGCGCTGAGCATGGGACTGTGCACGCACTGATCAGGTGGCTGATCAGGAACTGACCACCTGACTGCGTATGCAGTGATCATGTGGCTGGTCGTTCACTATTCACGTGTTTATCATTCGGTGATCCCGTGACTGAGAGGCGCTGATCCCGTGACTGTGCCATCAGTGATCACGTGGCTGATCCTGCACTGATATCGTGACTGAGCATGCACTGATCATGTGCCGGGAGCCGGGGAGGCATTCCACTCTGGACAAAGGTCATGAGGAAGGAGGCTGGGCATACGCAAATGCGGGATCGAGCCTCAGGAGTCCACCCGGATATTCTCGAGCATCTCCCCCCCAACAAAAGCAGAGTCTGCCTACTGTATTGCTTTGTGCTCTCACCTCTGATTTTACTGGGGGCTGTCCCCCACCAGCATCTCGCTCTCTCTCTCAAAAAGTTAACTTACAGCTCCAATTCATAAAGTTCCTTGTCATTCTTCCCTTTAACTTCCAGCTGAGTCTCCATCTGGAGCGGGGAACCCAACACGCTGCCTAATTATGCCTGGGCTGCTAAGACCCACTGGAGAAGGTGTCTAGGGTGAGGCACCTTCCGCTATTCGAGAGGGCGCCTGCGGCCTACGTAAGTGGTGCAAACTTCTTGTCTTGAAGTTGATTGGTCTCCCGCGTAAACCAAGCTACGCAGTATCTTTTCTCCACCGAATTTTCCTACTGAGCTGTCCTCATACTATTATTCTTGACATCTCTGATTAGCATATAAATAGTCGCCTAGGCCATCTCGCCTTGGAATACCCTGGATCAGCTGGGGCTGGTCCCCGGCAGGTGGCGCCCGAACAGGGACCTCAGGAGGCCATACTCAAAGAGCTGAGCAGACACGAACCAGCAATCAGCAGGCAATAAGCATGGAGCTCAGCAGTGACGAATCATGCTGCTCAACTGGCAATAATCAAGCAGGTGACCAGGCAGGAATCACGGAGCTCAGCTGGCAATTGTCAAGCAGATGAGCCGACAGGAATCACACAGCTCAGCTGGCAATTGTCATGCAGATGAGCCGGCAGGAATCACGCAGCTCAGCAGGCCCTGATCACGTGACTCTGCAGGCACTGATCACGTGGCTGATCAAGTCCAGGTCACGTGACTGAGCATGCACTGATCACGTGGCTATCATGCACTGATGACGTGACTGCGCATGCACTGATGACGTGGCTGATCAGGCACAGATCACATGGCTCATCATGCACTGATCAGGTGTTTATCAGGCAATGATCAGTGACTGACAGGCGCTGATCATGGGACTGTGCACGCACTGATCACGTGGCTATCATGCACTGATCACGTGACTGCCCATGCACTGATGACGTGGCTGTTCGGGCACTGATCACGTGTTTATCAGGCAGTGATCAGTGACTGACAGGCCTGATCAGGGGACTGTGCATGCACTGATCAGGTGGCTGATCAGGAACTGACCACCTGACCGCGCATGCAGTGATCACGTGGCTGGTCGTTCACTGATCACGTGTTTATCATACGGTGATCACGTGACTGAGAGGCGCTGATCACGTGACTGTGCCGTCAGTGATCACGTGGCTGAGCAGGCACTGATATCGTGACTGAGCATGCACTGATCATGTGCCGGGAGCCGGGGAGGCATTCCACTCTGGACAAAGGTCATGAGGAAGGAGGCTCGGCATACGCAAATGCGGGATCGAGCCTCAGGAGTCCACCCGGATATTCTCGAGCATCTCCCCCCCAAAAAAACCGGAGTCTGCCTACTGTATTGCTTTGTGCTCTCACCTCTGATTTCACTGGGGGCTGTCCCCCACCACCATCTCGCTCACTCTGTCAAAGAGTTAACGTACAGCTCCAATTCATAAAGTTCCTTGTCATTCTTCCCTTTAACTTCCAGCTGAGTCTCCATCTGGAGCGCGGAACCCACCACGCTTACTAATTATGCCTGGGCTGCTAAGACCCACTCGAGAAGGTGTCTAGGGTGAGGCACCTTTCGCTATTCGAGAGGGCGCCTGCGGCCTACGTAAGTGGTGCAAACTTCTTGTCTTGAAGTTTGATTGGTCTTCCGCGTAAACCAAGCTACTCAGTCTCTTTTCTCCACCGAATTTTCCTACTGAGCTCTCCTCATACTATTATTCTTGACATCTCTGATTAGCATATAAATAGTCGCCTAGGCCATCTCTCCTTCGAATACCCTGGATCAGTTGGGGCTGGTCCCCGGCAGGTGGCGACTGAACAGGGACCTCAGGAGGCAATACTCAAAGAGCTGAGCAGACACGAACCACGCAATCAGCAGGCAATAAGCATGGAGCTCAGCAGTGACGAATCATGCTGCTCAACTGGCAATAATCAAGCACGTGACCAGGCAGGAATCACGCAGCTCAGCTGGCAATTGTCAAGCAGATGAGCCGACAGGAATCACGCAGCTCAGATGGAAATTGTCATGCAGATGAGCCGGCAGGAATCACGCAGCTCAGCAGGCCCTGATCACGTGACTCTGCAGGCACTGATCACGTGGCTGATCAAGTCCAGATCACGTGACTGAGCATGCACTGATCACGTGGCTATCATGCACTGATGACGTGACTGCGCATGCACTGATGACGTGGCTGATCAGGCACTGATCACATGGCTCATCATGAACTGATCACGTGTTTATCAGGCAATGATCAGTGACTGACAGGCGCTGATCATGGGACTGTGCACGCACTGATCACGTGGCTATCATGCACTGATCACGTGACTGCGCATGCACTGATGACGTGGCTGTTCGGGCACTGATCACGTGTTTATCAGGCAGTGATCAGTGACTGACAGGCGCTGATCAGGGGACTGTGCACGCACTGATCAGGTGGCTGATCAGGAACTGACCACCTGACCGCGCATGCAGTGATCACGTGGCTGGTCGTTCACTGATCACGTGTTTATCATACGGTGATCACGTGACTGAGAGGCGCTGATCACGTGACTGTGCCGTCAGTGATCACGTGGCTGAGCAGGCACTGATATCGTGACTGAGCATGCACTGATCATGTGCCGGGAGCCGGGGAGGCATTCCACTCTGGACAAAGGTCATGAGGAAGGAGGCTCGGCATACGCAAATGCGGGATCGAGCCTCAGGAGTCCACCCGGATATTCTCGAGCATCTCCCCCCCAAAAAAACCAGAGTCTGCCTACTGTATTGCTTTGTGCTCTCACCTCTGATTTCACTGGGGGCTGTCCCCCACCACCATCTCGCTCTCTCTGTCAAAGAGTTAACTTACAGCTCCAATTCATAAAGTTCCTTGTCATTCTTCCCTTTAACTTCCAGCTGAGTCTCCATCTGGAGCGCGGAACCCACCACGCTTACTAATTATGCCTGGGCTGCTAAGACCCACTCGAGAAGGTGTCTAGGGTGAGGCACCTTTCGCTATTCGAGAGGGCGCCTGCGGCCTACGTAAGTGGTGCAAACTTCTTGTCTTGAAGTTTGATTGGTCTTCCGCGTAAACCAAGCTACTCAGTCTCTTTTCTCCACCGAATTTTCCTACTGAGCTCTCCTCATACTATTATTCTTGACATCTCTGATTAGCATATAAATAGTCGCCTAGGCCATCTCTCCTTCGAATACCCTGGATCAGTTGGGGCTGGTCCCCGGCAGGTGGCGACCGAACAGGGACCTCAGGAGGCAATACTCAAAGAGCTGAGCAGACACGAACCACGCAATCAGCAGGCAATAAGCATGGAGCTCAGCAGTGACGAATCATGCTGCTCAACTGGCAATAATCAAGCAGTGACCAGGCAGGAATCACGCAGCTCAGCTGGCAATTGTCAAGCAGATGAGCCGACAGGAATCACGCAGCTCAGATGGCAATTGTCATGCAGATGAGCCGGCAGGAATCACGCAGCTCAGCAGGCCCTGATCACGTGACTCTGCAGGCACTGATCACGTGGCTGATCAAGTCCAGATCACGTGACTGAGCATGCACTGATCACGTGGCTATCATGCACTGATGACGTGACTGCGCATGCACTGATGACGTGGCTGATCAGGCACTGATCACATGGCTCATCATGCACTGATCACGTGTTTATCAGGCAATGATCAGTGACTGACAGGCGCTGATCTCCTGAATGTGCCGGCAGTGATCACGTGGCTGATCATGCACCGATATCGTGACTGAGCATGCACTGATCATGTGCCGGGAGCCGGGGATGCATTCAACTCTGGACAAAGGTCATGAGGAAGGAGGCTCGGCATACGCAAATGCGGGATCGAGCCTCAGGATTCCACCCGGTATTCTCGAGCATCTCCCCGCAAAAATCCAGAGACTGCCTACTGTATTGCTTTGTGCTCTCAACTCTGATTTCACTGGGGGCTGTCCCCCACCACCATCTCGCTCTGTCTGTCAAAGAGTTAACTTACGTCTGCAATTCATAAAGTTCCTTGTCATTCTTCCCTTTAACTTCCAGCTGAGTCTCCATCTGGAGCTCGGAACACACCACACTTACTAATTTTGCCTGGGCTGCTAAGACCCACTGGAGAAGGTGTCTAGGGTGAGGCACCGTCCGCTATTCGAGAGGGCGCCTTCGGCCTATGTAAGTGGTGCAGACTTCTTGTCTTGAAGTTTGATTGGTCTCCCGCGTAAACCAAGCTACTCAGTCTCTTTTCTCCACCGAATTTTCCTACGGAGCTCTCCTCATACTATTATTCTTGACATCTCTCAATAGCATATAAATAGTCGCCTAGGACAACTCTCCCTCGAATACACTGGATCAGCTGGGGCTGGTCCGCGGCAAGTGGCGCCCGAACAGGTACCTCGGGAGGCAATTCTCAAGGAGCTGAGCAGACACGTACCATGCAATCAGCAGGCAATAAGCATGGAGCTCAGCAGTGACGAATCATGCTGCTCAACTGGCAATAATGAAGCAGGTGACCAGGCAGGAATCACGCAGCTCAGCTGGCAATTGTCAAGCAGATGAGCCGACAGGAATCCCGTAGCTCAGCTGGCAATTGTCATGCAGATGATCCGGCATGAATCACGCAGCTCAGCAGGCCCTGAAAACGGGACTGTGCATGCACTTCTCACGTGGCTGATCAAGGACAGATCACGTGACTGAGCATGCACTGATCACGTGGCTATCATGCACTGATCACGTGACTGCGCATGCACTGATGACGTGGCTGATCGGCACAGATCCTGTGTTTATCAGGCAGTGATCAGTGACTGACAGGCGCTGATCATGGGACTGTGCATGCACTGATCACGTGGCTGATCAGGAACTGACCACCTGACTGCGCATGCAGTGATCACGTGGCTGGTCGTTCACTGATCACGTGTTTATCATACGGTGATCACGTGACTGAGAGGCGCTGAACACGTGACTGTGCCGTCAGTGTTCAACTGGCTGATCATGCACTGATATCGTGACTGAGCATGCACTAATCATGTGCCGGGAGCCGGTGAGCCATTCCACTCTGCACAAAGGTCCTGAGGAAGGAGGCTCGGCATACGAAAATGCGGGATCGAGCCTCAGGGGTCCACCCGGATATTCTCGAGCATCTCCCCCCCAAAAAAACCAGAGTCTGCCTACTGTATTTCTTTGTGCTCTCACCTCTGATTTCACCAGGGGCTGTCCCCCAACACCATCTTGCTCTCTCTGTCAAAGAGTTAACTTACAGCTCCAATTCATAAAGTTCCTTTTCATACTTCCCTTTAACTTCCAGCTGAGGCTCCATCTGGAGTGCGGTACCCACCATGCTTACTAATTATGCCTGGGCTGCTACGAACCACTCCAGAAGGTGTCTAGGGTGAGCCACCTTCCGCTATTGGAGAGGGCGCCTTCAACCTACGTAAGTGGTGCAAACATCTTGTCTTGAAGTTTGATTGGTCTCCCGCGTAAACCAAGCTACTCAGTCTCTTTTCCCAGCGAATTTTCCTACTGAGCTATCCTCATACTATTATTCTTGACATCTCTGATTAGCATATAAATAGTCGCCTAGGCCATCTCTCCTTCCAATACGCTGGATCAGCTGGGGCTGGTCCCCGGCAGGTGGAGCCCATACAGGGACCTCAGGAGGCAATACACAAAGAGCTGAGCAGACACAAACCACGCAATCAGCAGGCAATAAGCATGGAGATCAGCTGTGACCAATCATTCTGCTCAAGTGGCAATAATCATGCAGGTGACCAGGCAGGAATCACTCAGCTCAGCTGGCAATTGTCAAGCGGACGAGCCGACAGGAATCACGCAGCTCAGCTGGCAATTGTCATGCAGAAGAGCCGGCAGGAATCACGCAGCTCAGCAGGCCCTGAACACGTGACTCTGCAGGCACTGATCACGTGGCTGATCAAGTCCAGATCAAGTGACTGAGCATGCACTGATCACGTGGCTATCATGCACTGATCACGTGGCTGTCATGCACTGATCACGTGACTGCGCATGCACTGATGACGTGGCTGATCAGGCACTGATCACATGGCTCATCATGCACTGATCACGTGTTTCTCAGGCAGTGATTAGTGACTGACAGGCGCTGATCATGGGACTGTGCACCCACTGATCTCGTGGCTATCATGCACTGATCACGTGACTGCGCATGCACTGATGACGTGGCTGATCAGGCACTGATCACATGGCTCATCATGCACTGATCACGTGTTTCTCAGGCAGTGATCAGTGACTGACAGGCGCTGATCATGGGACTGTGCACCCACTGATCACGTGGCTATCATGCACTGATCATGTGACTGAGCATGCACTGATGACGTGGCTGATAGGGCACTGATCACGTGTTTATCAGGCAGTGATCAGTGACTGACAGGCGCTGATCACGGGACTGTGCACGCACTGATCATGTGGCTGATAAGGAACTGACCACATGACTTCGCATGCAGTGATCACGTGGCTGGTCGTTCACTGATCACGGGTTTATCATACGGTGATCACGTGAATGCGAGGCGCTGATTTCGTGAATGTGCCGGCAGTGATCACGTGGCTGATCATGCACCGATATCGTGACTGAGCTACCCTGATCATGTGCCGGGAGCCGGGGAGGCATTCCACTCTGGACAAAGGTCATGAGGAAGGAGGCCCGGCATACGCAAATGCGGGATCGAACCTCAGGAGTCCACCCGGATATTCTCGAGCATCTACCCCCAAAAAAAACCAGAGTCTGCCTACTGTATTGCTTTGTGCTCTCACGTCTGATTTCACTGGGGGCTGTCCCCCACCACCATCTCGCTCTCTTTGTCAAAGAGTTAACTTACAGCTCCAATTCATAAAGTTCCTTGTCAGTCTTCGCTTGAACTTCCAGCTGAGTCTCCATATGGAGCGTGAAACCCACCATGCTTACTAATTATGCCTGGGCTGCTAAGACCCAATCGAGAAGGTGTCTAGGGTGAGGCACCTTCCGCTCTTCGAGAGGGTGCCTCCGGCCTACGTAAGTGGTGCAAACTTCTTGTCTTGAAGTTTGATTGGTCTCCCGCATGAACCAAGCTACTCAGTCTCTTTTCTCCACCGAATTTTCCTACTGAGCTCTCCTCATACTATTATTCTTGACATCTCTGATTAGCATATAAATAGTCGCCTAGGCCATCTCTGCTTCAAATACCCTGGATCAGCTGGGGCGCGTCCCCGCCAGGTGGGGCCCGAACAGGGACCTCAGGAGGCAATACTCAAAGAGCTGAACAGACACGAACCACGAAATCAGCAGGCAATAAGCATGGAGCTCAGCAATGACGAATCATGCTGCTCAACTGGCAATAATCAAGCCCGTGACCAGGCAGGAATCACGCAACTCAGCTGGCAATTGTCAATCAGATGAGATGACAGGAATCACGCAATTCAGCTGGCAATTGTCATGCAGATGAGCCGGCAGGAATCACGCAGCTCAGCAGTCCCTGATCACGTGACTCTGCAGGCAGTGATCACGTGGCTGATCAAGTCCAGATCACGTGACTGAGCATGCACTGATCACGTGGCTATCATGCACTGATCACGTGACTGCACATGCACTGATGACGTGGCTGATCGGGCACTGATCACATGGCTCATCATGCACTAATTTCGTGTTTATCAGGCAGTGATCAGTGACTGACAGGCGCTGATCATGGGACTGTGCATGCACTGATCACGTGGCTGATCAGGAAGTGACCAACTGACTGCGCATGCAGTGATCACGTGGCTGGTCGTTCACTGATCACGTGTTTATCATACGGTGATTAGGTGACTGAGAGGCGCTGATCTCATGACTGTGCCGTCATTGATCACGTGGCTATCATGCACCGATATCCTGACTGAGCATGTACTGATCATGTGCCGGGAGCCAGTGAGGCATTCCACTCTGGACAAAGGTCATGAGGAAGGAGGCTCGGCATGCGCAAATGGGGGATCCAGCCTCAGGAGTCCACCCGGATATTCTCGAGAATCTCCGCCCAAAAAAACCAGAGTCTGCCTACTGTATTGCTTTGTGCTCTCACCTCTTATTTCACTGGGGGCTGTCCCCCACCACCATCTCGCTCTCTCTGTCAAAGTGTTAACTTACAGCTCCAATTCATAAAGTTCCTTGTCATTCTTCCCGTTAACTTTCAGCTGAGTCTCCATCTGGAGCGAGGAACCCACCACGCTTACTAATTATGCCTGGGCTGCTAAGACGCACTCGAGAAGGTGTCTAGGGTGACGAACCTCCGCAATTGGAGTGGGCGCCTGCGGCCTATGTAAGTGGTGGAAACTTCTTGTCTTGAAGTTTGATTGGTCTCCCGTGTAAACCAAGCTACTCAGTCTCTTTTCTCCACCGAATTTTCCTACTGAACTCTCCTCATATTATTATTCTTGACATCTCTGATTAGCATATAAATAGTCGCCTAGGCCATCTATGCTTCGAATACCCTGGATCAGCTGGGGCTGGTCCCCGGCAGGTGGAGCCCGTACAGGGACCTCAGGAGGCAATACTCTAAGAAATGAGCAGACAGGAACCACGCAATCAGCAGGCAATAAGCATGGAGCTCAGCAGTGACGAATCATGCTGCTCAACTGGCAATAATCAAGCACGTGACCAGGCAGGAAACACGCAGCTCAGCTGGCAATTGTCATGCAGATGAGCCGGCAGGAATCACGCAGCTCTGCAGGCCCTGATCACGTGACTCTGCAGGCACTGATCACATGGCTGATCAAGTCCAGATCACGTGCCTGAGCATGCACTGATCACGTGGCTATCATGCACTGATCACGTGACTGCACATGCACTGATGACGTGGCTGTTCGGGCACTGATCACGTGTTTATCAGGCAGTGATCAGTGACTGACAGGCGCTGATCAGGGGACTGTGCACGCACTGATCAGGTGGCTGATCAGGAACTGATCGCCTGACCGCGGATGCAGTGATCACGTGGCTGGTCGTTCACTGATCACCTGTTTATCATACGGTGATCACGTGACTGAGAGGCGCTGATCACGGGACTGTGCCGTCAGTGATCACGTGGCTGAGCAGGCACTGATATCGTGACTGAGCATGCACTGATCATGTGCCGGGAGCCGGGGAGGCATTTAACTCTGGACAAAGGTCATGAGGAAGGAGGCTCGGGATACGCAAATGTGGGATCGAGCCTCAGGAGTCCACCCGGATATTCTCGAGCATCTCCCCCCCAAAAAAACTGGAGTCTGCCTACTGTATTGCTTTGTGCTCTCACCTCTGATTTCACTGGGGGCTGTCCCCCACCACCATCTCGCTCTCTCTGTCAAAGAGTTAACTTACAGCTCCAATTCATAAAGTTCCTTGTCATTCTTCCCTTTAACTTCCAGCTGAGTCTCCATCTGGAGCGAGGAACCCACCATGCTTACTAATTATGCCTGGGCTGCTAAGACCCACTGGAGAAGGTGTCTAGGGTGAGGCACCTTTCGTTTTTGGAGAGGGTGCCTGCGGCCTACGTAAGTGGTGCAAACTTCTTGTCTTGAAGTTTGATTGGTGTCCCGCGTAAACCAAGCTACTCAGTCTCTTTTCTCCACCGAATTTTCCTACTGAGCTATCCTCATACTATTATTCTTGACATCTCTGATGAGCATATAAATAGTCGCCTAGGCCATCTCTCCTTCCAATACCCTGGATCAGCTGGGGCTGGTCCCCGGCAGGTGGCGCCCGAACAGGGACCTCAGGAGGCAATCCTCAAAGAGCTGAGCAGGCACGAACCACGCAATCAGCAGGCAATAAGCATGGAGATCAGCTGTGACCAATCATTCTGCTCAAGTGGCAATAATCATGCAGGTGACCAGGCAGGAATCACTCAGCTCAGCTGGCAATTGTCAAGCGGACGAGCCGACAGGAATCACGCAGCTCAGCTGGCAATTGTCATGCAGAAGAGCCGGCAGGAATCACGCAGCTCAGCAGGCCCTGAACACGTGACTCTGCAGGCACTGATCACGTGGCTGATCAAGTCCAGATCAAGTGACTGAGCATGCACTGATCACCTGGCTATCATGCACTGATTACGTGGCTGTCATGCACTGATCACGTGACTGCGCATGCACTGATGACGTGGCTGATCAGGCACTGATCACATGGCTCATCGTGCACTGATCACGTGTTTCTCAGGCAGTGATTAGTGACTGACAGGCGCTGATCATGGGACTGTGCACCCACTGATCTCGTGGCTATCATGCACTAATCACGTGACTGCGCATGCACTGATGACGTGGCTGATCAGGCACTGATCACATGGCTCATCATGCACTGATCACGTGTTTCTCAGGCAGTGATCAGTGACTGACAGGCGCTGATCATGGGACTGTGCACCCACTGATCACGTGGCTATCATGAACTGATCATGTGACTGAGCATGCACTGATGACGTGGCTGATAGGGCACTGATCACGTGTTTATCAGGCAGTGATCAGTGACTGACAGGTGCTGATCACGGAACTGTGCACGCACTGATCATGTGGCTGATCAGGAACTGACCACATGACTTCGCATGCAGTGATCACGTGGCTGGTCGTTCACTGATCACGGGTTTATCATAGGTGATCACATGAATGCGAGGCGCTGATTTCGTGAATGTGCCGGCAGTGATCACGTGGCTGATCATGCACCGATATCGTGACTGAGCATACCCTGATCATGTGCCGGGTGCCGCGGAGGCATTCCACTCTGGACAAAGGTCATGAGGAAGGAGGCCCGGCATTCCCAAATGCGGGATCGAACCTCAGGAGTCCACCCGGATATTCTCGAGCATCTCCCCCCCCAAAAAACCAGAGTCTGCCTAGTGTACTGCTTTGTGCTCTCACGTCTGATTTCACTGGGGGCTGTCCCCCACCACCATCTCGCTCTCTTTGTCAAAGAGTTAACTTACAGCTCCAATTCATAAAGTTCCTTGTCAGTCTTCCCTTGAACTTCCAGCTGAGTCTCCATATGGAGCGTGAAACCCACCACGCTTACTAATTATGCCTGGGGTGCTAAGACCCAATCGAGAAGGTGTCTAGGGTGAGGCACCTTCCGCTATTCGAGAGGGTGCCTCCGGCCTACGTAAGTGGTGCAAACTTCTTGTCTTGAAGTTTGATTCGTCTCCCGCATGAACCAAGCTACTCAGTCTCTTTTCTCCACCGAATTTTCCTACTGAGCTCTCCTCATACTATTATTCTTGACATCTCTGATTAGCATATAAATAGTCGCCTAGGCCATCTCTGCTTCAAATACCCTGGATCAGCTGGGGCAGGTCCCCGCCAGGTGGGGCCCGAACAGGGACCTCAGGAGGCAATACTCAAAGAGCTGAGCAGACACGAACCACGAAATCAGCAGGCAATAAGCATGGAGCTCAGCAGTGACGAATCATGCTGCTCAACTGGCAATAATCAAGCCCGTGACCAGGCAGGAATCACGCAACTCAACTGGCAATTGTCAAGCAGATGAGCCGACAGGAATCACGCAATTCAGCTGGCAATTGTCATGCAGAAGAGCCGGCAGGAATCACGCAGCTCAGCAGTCCCTGATCAGGTGACTCTGCAAGCACTGATCACGTGGCTGATCAAGTACAGATCACGTGACTGAGCATGCACTGATCACGTGGCTATCATGCACTGATCACGTGACTGCGCATGCACTGATGACGTGGCTGATCGGGCACAGATCCTGTGTTTATCAGGCAGTGATCAGTGACTGACAGGCGCTGATCATGGTACTGTGCACGCACTGATCACGTGGCTGATCTGGAACTGACCACCTGACTGCGCATGCAGTGATCACGTGGCTGGTCGTTCCCTGATCACGTGTTTATCATACGGTGATCACGTGACTGAGAGGCGCTGATCTCGTGACTGTGCCATCAATGATCACGTGGCAGATCATGCACCGATATCGTGACTGAGCATGTACTGATCATGTGCCGGGAGACGTTGAGGCATTCCACTCTGGACAAAGGTCATGAAGAAGGAGGCTCGGCATACGCAAATGGGGGATCGAGCCTCAGGAGTCCACCCGGATATTCTCGAGAATCTCCCCCCAAAAAAACCAGAGTCTGCCTACTGTATTGCTTTGTGCTCTCATCTCTTATTTCACTGGGGGCTGTCCCCCACCACCATCTCGCTCTCTCTGTCAAAGTGTTAACTTACAGCTCCAATTCATAAAGTTCCTTGTCATTCTTCCCTTTAACTTCCAGCTGAGTCTCAATCTGGAGCCAGGAAGCCACCACGCTTACTAATTATGCCTGGGCTGCTAAGACCCACTCGAGAAGGTGTCTAGGGTGAGGCATCTTCCGCTATTGGAGTGGGGGCCTGCGGCCTATGTAAGTGGTGGAAACTTCTTATCTTGAAGTTTGATTGGTCTCCCGCCTAAACCAAGCTACTCAGTCTCTTTTCTCCACCGAATTTTCCTACTGAGCTCTCCTCATAATATTATTCTTGACATCTCTGATTAGCATATAAATAGACGCCTAGGCCATCTCTGCTTCGAATACCCCGGATCAGCTGGGGCTGGTCCCCGGCAGGTGGAGCCCATACAGGGAATTCAGGAGGCCATACTCAAAGAACTGAGCAGACACGAACCACGCAATCAGCAGGCAATAAGCATGGAGCTCAGCAGTGACGAATCATGCTGCTCAACTGGCAATAATCAAGCACGTGACCAGGCAGGAATCACGCAGCTCAGCAGGCCCTGATCACGTGACTCTGCAGGCACGGATCACGTGGCTGATCAAGTACAGATCACGTGACTGAGCATGCACTGATCACGTGGCTATCATGCACTGATCACGTGACTGCGCAAGCACTGATGACGTGGCTGATCAGGCACTGATCACATGGCTCATCATGCACTGATCACGTGTTTATCAGGCAGTGATCAGTGACTGACAGGCGCTGATCATGGGACTGTGCACGCACTGATCACGTGGCTGATCAGGAACTGACCACCTGACTGCGCATGCAGCGATCACGTGGCTGGTCGTTCACTGATCACGTGTTTATCATACGGTGATCACGTGACAGAGAGGCGCTGATCACGTGACTGTGCCGTCAGAGATCACGTGGCTGATCATGCACCGATATCGTGACTGAGCACACCCTGATCCTGTGCCGGGAGCCGGTGAGGCATTCCACTCTGGACAAAGGTCATGAGGAAGGAGGCTCGGCATACGCAAATGCGGGATCGAGCCTCATCAGTCCACCCGGATATTCTCGAGCATCTCCCCTGCAAAAAATCCAGAGTCTGCCTACTTTCTTGCTTTGTGCTCTCACCTCTGATTTCACTGGGTGCTGTCCCCCACTACATCTCGCTCTCTCTGTCAAAGGGTTAACTTACAGCTCCAATTCATAAAGTTCCTTGTCATTCTTCCCTTGAACTTCCAGCTGAGTCTCCATCTTGAGCGCTGAACCCTCCACGCTTACTAATTATGCCTGGGCTGCTAAGACCCACTCGAGAAGGTGTCTAGGGTGAGGCACCTTCCGCTCTTCGAGAGGGCGC